>NW_023494808.1:3974771-4598023 GCF_904425465.1 Colossoma macropomum | reverse complement strand
TAATGTATCTCACCAGTGACCTGTAGCTGAATCTGTGTGTAGAGGGAGTGATAACCATCTGACTGCTCTTTCTTCCACACTCCACAGGAATAAACTCCTCCATCATCTTCTCTCACATCACTGATTCTCACACTGACGACTTTAGAGCTTCTGTCTTCAGAGATGGAGAATCTGCCTCTCTGGTCTTTCTGAGACTCTTTTCCAGTGCTAATGATCTCAGTGATGGAGCGATTCTCCAGTTTGAAGAAGGCTTTGTCATTTTCCTCAAAGATGTCTGGATATTTACATTTAATAGTAACATTCTCTCCCAGATAAGCATTCAACACATTTGCTCCCCCACAACAATCTGTCAATCATATAAATAAACAAACACATAAACTACACTTAATCAGGTCAGTGGCCTGTTTGAGAGCAGTGCCTTGTGTATGTCATTTTTTCATGTTTTATATTCCAAACAGCTTAAAAAAGTTAATATTGCTCACCATTCTTAATTTTAAGCTCTATTTCCTTACTCTTATTACTCTTTTCTTCTTTCACTCCAAATTCATACTTTGCAGCATCTGTTGGCTCCAGATCTCTGATCCACACTGTAAACATTCCTGTTGTGTTTTCATGCAGTGAGAATCTTCCCTGATAAATACTCTTGTTTCCACTCTGATCATTTATTATATCTGCACATCCGTTTCGTGTCTTGCAAATATATTTTGCACCTTTTAAACTCCACTGCAGATCAGAATGTATAATGACAATCCCTCCTGAGTAACCAATCACATCAAAGCTGTTTCCTGTACCTGCCAGTCAAAAAAGACACATTTCACTCATTTTATATCTTACAGTATAACTACAGCACACAGAACCACCACCGTTTAAGGAGTAAATGATAAAAAGTAACTGCATTTAGTGTCTGATGAGCAGTACTCAAAGTAGAAAATCTGACCTGAGATCAGGCAGAGGGTGAATACGAGGAGAACCATCATCCTGAAGTTCTCTATAATTGAAACTTTTCAAAAAGCTCTTTAAATTTTCCCCCAAGCTAAACTGTTATTCTTCATAAGTTGTAGTCCTCTGTGTGTGTGTGTGTGTGTGTGTGTGGTGATGTTGCCTCCTTATTGGTTCCTCTTTCTCAAGATAACAGTTCCTCCCATCAGCATCACTGACCACATACCTAGTTAATCAGAGAAAGTGCTCCATCTGCTGCAGGATGAATGCTGGTTCAGCTCTGTGACAGTCCTGAATGAGAAAATGACCATGATTCAGTGGTTCATCATTAGAAATGAGCTTGTTAAAAGGAATTTGATCCTGCAGTTTCAGTGATATAAGTATCAGATCAGAACTGTGAGAAAAAAAAGCCTTCAGCGTGAGTGAAGGTTTGTGTGTTACCAGGCACCTGTATTCAACTCTGTTATTTATTTAGCTATAGCCTGACCTATTAGAAAGAAAAAAAAAAGAAAAAATAAACCTCCTTAGTATCTTTGTAGTTTTCTCCTGGACAGCAATGTGGTCAGATGGAAAGACAAATTAGATAGAGAAGTCTCCTGCTGCTCAGACGTTTCTTCTGAGCAAAAGAGCCCAGTAATCTTACATGTGTTGCTCCACATGGATAATTTTCATAATCACCATCATCATCCTGCTAAGCAGACTATAGAGAAACATTCTGCACTCCACATATAATGGATGTTAAGCTGAGATGTGGAAAAGACACTGTATCCCATATTAAGATTTTTTACTCACTTTATCTTTGTCTATGTAATACAATCATGTGAACAAATATTTGCCCTTTCCCATTTTTTTAATTTTATATTTGTCTATATTTGCTGTATTTGTCACACTTTAATGTTTTAAATCATTAAAGTATGTTTAATGTTAGACAGAGATAGCCCAAGAAGACACATAATGCTCTTTTCAAATGATGATTTCATTTAGTGAAGGAAAAATGCCGATCAGCCCTACCTGGCCCTATATGAAAAAGTAATTGCTCCTTAGCTACTAAATCAACTAGTTAACCAAATTCAATTGATAATTGGGTTCAGTTTCACTTCCACACCCAGACATGATTACTGCCAGACCTGTATAATCTAAACATCACTTAAATAGGACTGGACTGTCAAAGTCATTGAAATTTACCCGTCTGGAAAGGGTTTTAAAGCCACTGCTAAGGCTCTGGGACTCCAGTGAACCAGAGTGAGAGCCAGTATCCACAAATGGAGAAAACTTGGAACAGCGGTGAACTTTCCCAGGAGTGGCCGGCCTATCAAAATTTCACCAAGAGTGGATCGGCGACTCATCCAGGAGCTCACAAAAGAACCTAGATGAACATTTAAAGAACTGCAGGCCTCACTTGCCTCAGATAAGGTCAAAGTATATGATTTCACAATAAGAAAGACACTGGGCAAAAATGGCATCCATGGGAGATTTGCCAGGCGCAACTCACAGCTGACACAATGGCTTGTCTTGAATTTGACCCCCAAGACTTTTGGGATAGTATTCCGTGGACTGATGAGTAAAAGGTCAAACTTTTTGGAAGACACAGGTCCCATTACATCTGGCGTAAAGCTAACACCACATTTCACTATAAGAGCATCATACTAACAGTCAAACATGGTGGTGGTAGTGTGATGGTCTGGGGCTGCTTTGCTTCTGCAGGACGTGGATGACTGGTCATAATTGATGGATCCATGAATTCTGCTCTCTATCAAAAAATCCTGAAGGAGAATGTCCGCCTGTCAGTTTGTGATCTAAAGCTCAAGCACAGTCGGGTTATGCAGCAGGACAGTGATCCGAAGCACACAAGCAGGTCCACCTCTGAATGGCTCTGAAAGAAACAAAATTAAGGTGTTGGAGAGTCAAAGTCCTGACCTGAATCCCATTGATACGCTGTGACAAGACTTTAAACAGGCTGTTAATGTGTGAAAACCCTCCAAAGTAGCTGAATTAAAACAATTCTACAAAGAAGAGTGGGCCAAAGTTCCTCCAGCAAAGAAAGAGACTCATCACAAGTTATTGCAAACGTTTGATTGCAGTTGATACTGCCAAGCGTGGCACAACTGTTATAAGGTTTAGGGGTTTACGTTTTCTTTTTCACATGGGCGATAGAGGTTTTGATTAAATCTTCATCTTCATTAAATGGAATTATCATTTAAAAGCTGCATTTTGTGTTTACTCAGGTTGTATTTATTTTAAATTTAGTTGGATGATCTGAAACATTTAAATGTGACAAATTAGCAAAAACAGAAGAAATTGGGGAGGGGCAAATACTTTTACACAGCACAATAGATAATCTCAAAAATCATCAGTCATACAAATATTTGCGTGTACTCTCAATCACTGTCCTCTAGAGGGAGCTTCAGCATTGACTTTTGAATGTGGGACAAAAGGACGTGATGTAAACTGCTAATTTGCATACCCTGTGTCATGTGGTTTCTCAGTTTGTAGACGATCAGTGCTGCTCCTCCAATCAGCAACAGAGCCACACAGACACATACAGTTTAGCTGCCGCTCGCTTGTGGGGCGCTTGCTCGTTTTCTGCCCCCTCACACTCTTTGGCTCTGTAGCGTTGTGTTACTAACTTTAAAGCTGTGTTGTTGAAGATTAAGATTTATTCAAAACCTATATCACCCATGTGAAAAAGTAATTGCTCCCTAAAACTAATAACTGGTTGTGCCACCCTTGGCAGTAACAACTGCAATGAAATGTTTGTGATAACTTGCAGTGAGTCTTTTACATCACTGTGGAGGTATTTTGGCTCACTTTTCTTTGCAGAATTGTTTTAATTCAGCTACATTTGCGAAGTTTTGGAGCAGGAACTGCTTGTTTAACTTCTTGCCACAACATCTCAGTGGGATTCAAGACCATTTTGTTTCCTTTGAGCCATTCAGAGGTGAATTTGCTTATGTGCTTCAGATCATTGTCCTGGTTCATAACCCAACTGCGCTTGAGCTTTAAGTTATGAACAGATGGGCAGACATTGTCCTTCATGATTTTCTGACAAAGAGCAGAATTCATGGTTCCATCAATTATGGCAAGTCATCCAGGTCCTGCAGAACCAAAGCAGCCCCAGACCACCACCATGTTTCACTGTTGGTATGATGTTCTTATGGTGGAATGTGGTGTTGCACTTATGTCAGAGGCAACGGGACCCATGTCTTCCAACAAGGTCCACCTTTGGCTCATCAGTCCACAGAATATTATCCCAAACGTTTTAGGGGTCATCTAGATGTTTTTTGAGCCTTTGTGTGACAGTGTCTTTCTTATTGTGGAATCATGTACATTGACCTTAACTGAGGCAAGTGAGGCCTGCAGTTTATTAGATGTCCGTCTGGGTTTTTTTGTGACCTGGATTAGTTGTTGATGCACTCTTGGTGACACTTTGGTAGGTTGGCCACTCCTGGGAACGTGTTCCACTGTTCCAAGTTTTCTCCATTTGTTGATAATAGCTCTCACTGTGGAGTCCCAGAGCCCAGGCAATGGCTTTATATCTGTATTTGCCTCTCTTTAGAACATGGCATCATGAGTTGCTTTTTGAGACCTTCTAGCCTGCTTCACATTGCCAAACAGGTTCTATTTAAGTGATGTTTAGATTCAGCAGGTCTCCGTGATCATGCCTGTGTGTGGCAGTGAAATTGAACCCAGTACTTAATTGAATTTGGTTAACTGGTTGATTTAGTAGCTAAGGGGTCAGTTACTTTTTCACATAGGGCCAGGTAGGGCTGCATTTTCCTTCAATAAATGAAATCATCATTTAATACCAGCATTTTATGTTTACTTATGTTATCTTTGTCTAAAATTAAAAGTAGTTTGATGATCTGAAACATTCAAGAGTGACAAACATGCAAAAAATAGAAGAAATTGGGAAGGGGCAAATACTTTGTCAGAGGAATTGGTGAGCTTCTGCCTCAGAATTTTGGTTTTGAAACATTCAAGGGGTACAAGAGTTTAATTAGGAGATCACAGATCCCCCAGGATTGCCTGTATTTCGCACCTTGCTATCCACTGACAGAACAGCAAACCAAGCTGAATTCCCACATTACAAACCATAAATTCCAAGTGAGAAACACAAAATCCGAACCTGCTCAGCTCCCAGTGCAAAGCACATCAAGATGCTGTGCTGAGTGCAGCACTAAGAACGATCTGCATAAAATGCATGTGCATCAACCAGACAAAGAACTGCTTTTATCTTCATCACAAAAAATTAAACAATGACAATGAAGTCCGAGAGTAAGCTAAGTATTAAATGAAATATGCAAATGATATAGTCAACATCACCTTAAAGAAAACAACTTAGAAATGCAACGGCACTTCTCTACACAGCCCTCCACCTTCTCTGCCGTCCACCATGGCATTGACGCTGGTAAGCTTGCCGCTCAAGCACACTGGAGCTCCACCTCTCTGCCTTGGCTCCGCCGCTGGTGACGGACATGAGCTGGATGTTGGTTGCCTTCCAGCCATCTGATGTGATTGTCTTGGTATGTATGAGCATGCCTGATAGTAGTGTGGATATCGATGAGCGCGATGAGCCATCTGTCATATATGTCCACGGTCCACAGCTGCTGCCGATCATACAAGCATGCTCTTTTGCTGCATATTGCTTTGCTGCTCACTTGGCTTCTCTGCTGTTGAGCCTGGCCCCATTGTCTCTGCCGTAGAGCCTCGCTGCACTGCCTCTGCCATCAGTCTTGCTTGCCAGCTTCTCATTTCCTTTGTGCTCTTTTAGTAACACCAGCAGAAACGGCATATGAAAAAAAGTCGGCGACAGTAGGCACGTCAAGTCTAGCCATACAATTCCTCTGATGCTAAGCACACAAACCCCCCCACTACCTCACCACAGCCCAACACAAAATAACACATGCAACACAAACTTTAAACTGAAGAACAGCAACATGACAACATTAAGCAACAACAACATTTAACGTCGCTTTGGCAAATGGATGCCACACATTTAGAGCCCCTTTTTGCGAACTGGAGCAAGTGGCAGTCATCACAATATCTTTCACTGTCTGACTAAATTAAATCCTTATTTCCTTATCTCAGAAAATGCCTTCTACTCATTTGATCATGAACAACACCATGGCTCAAACATTCTGTAAAAAAATTTAAGAGAAAATTATAGAACTTTTTTCCACATTTAAAGTATAATTTATATAACATAGAATGATTCAAAGAAACCAGAGAAATCTTTGTGTGTAGAAAAGGAAAGGCCAAAAACCACATCTGAATGCCTGTAACCATCAGTGGTGGACTTAAGTACACAAATCATGTACTTGAGTTACAGTAGAGATACCCAAGGTAAAATATTACTCCAGTAAAAGTAGAAGTTCCTCTCTTTAGACCTCCACTTGAGTAAAAATACAAAAGTATTTGCCTTCAAATGTACTTAAGTATCAAAAGTAAAAGTACTAAAAGATTAATAAAGTTAGGTTAGTCCATCATTTATGTTGAATAGACACTCCCAATTTTTTACGTTGCTGCACTGATGTTGAACTGTATGCTTGCACTGGGTCAGAATGTCCAACAGGTCAAAACAAGCTCAAAACAAAGTATGCGCTGTACCCTGATAGGTGTTCTTGCTTCACGCTTCTTTTGTTTTGACGTTATGTTTTTTATGCACACATAAGCCAAAAGGAACGACAGCTTTCGCATAATGTAGTGGAGTAAAAAGTAAGATATTTGACTTTGAAATGTAGTGGAGTGAAAGTAAAAAGTCACCCAAAATGGAAATACTTAAGTAAAGTACAGATACACAAAAAAACTAATTAAGTACAGTAATGAATTACATTTACTTCGTTACTGTCCACCACTAGTAACAATCAACCCCTCAGATGGCACTGCATTAAAAACTGGCATGCTTCTGTGATGGGTATAACCACATGGGCTAGGGAATACTTTGACAAACCACTGTCAGTAAATACAAGTCAAATGTCAACAGCCCCCAGAAATGCCACTGACTTGTCTGGGCTTAAGCTCATCTGAAATGGAAACATGTATTGTTCATGGAAAAAAGACATCATGTCCTTCAAAGAAGAAAAGGACCCTTCAGATTGTGACCAGCATAAAGTTTAAAAGCCAGTGTCTGTCATGATATGAGGGGTATTAGTGGGTAACTGGGCACAAAGAATGAATCATTAATGCTGAACACATTTTGGAGCAACACTTGCTGCCTTTTTGACGACGTCTTTTTCCGGAACGTTCATGCTTATGTAAACAAAGAGCCTCATTCTGCACGTGTTACAACAGAATTGCTGGATTAAACTGGCCTCTCTGCTGCCCGGACCTGTCTCCCATTAAAAATGTGGAAAATGCAACAGTGGCCTCCTACAGTTTCACTGCTGAAGACTAGTATAACAGAAGAATGGCAAAAATTTCCACTTTCAAAATTAGGTCACTTTGTGTCTTCAGTCCCCAAACAATTAGTGTTTTTAAATGGAAAGGTTATGTTAACACAGTGCTAAACATGCTACTGTCCCAACTTTTATTGGAATATGTTGCAGGTGTCAGGTTGCAGAGTGCATATTTACACAAAACAATTCAAAGTTGAAAGGTTATAAAGTAAAACATAAAATATTGTGTTTTTGCACTGGTTTGAATTCAATACATATGAAACCGAATTCACTGCTAATCACTGCTTTCTGTTTTTATTAGCGTTTCATATACTGTCCCAGCATAATCGAACAAGGCATGTAGGATAATGATTCATAGAAATTTCAGGTGAATATTTACTTTACATGTATTCCATGCTGTTTACATTCACATCTTATTTCATGCTGTTATTAATCAGTCAGATAGAGCCTAGCAAAGACATACATTTGCATTTACAACTTACAAGAATGGTAAACAAAGAGAGATGTAAAGCATTTAAAAATATATACATCCATCACAGACCTGCATTTAAGAGCTTTTAAGATAGATTTATGACATCAAAATGCTTATTAAATTACAAACAAACACAAAGCAATATGTATGTAATTATGTAGGCCATTTTCAATACGTTAAACCTCAAACACAGTACTCAAGTTTCATTAAAATTTATATTTTTAAAACATGTTTATCTTCAGTGTCCAGAAGTGTAAAGGTTTTTATTGAAATTAATGAAATTAAGAATGTGGTCAATTTATTCTGATCATTTGATCACGTTCTTTTGCAATTATTTTGCCAGATTGGTTTTACAGAACGTTAGGATGAATTACAACTTGACACGGTGAGCTGTGTGTCCTGCCATGATCAGGAAGAACTCCAATGCAACTTTTTCAAAATACCCACTTTTTTATGTATGAGTATATGAAAGGACACATTTGTGGAGAGAGCAAGGATGGGTCAGTCAGCATTAGGCTTTTGACTATTGTACATTGAATCTACAAAGATCCTTGTAGACTGAATCTGATTGGTATTGGGATTTAGACTCTAGTAGAATGAATTTGATTGGTTGGTGTTGGAGTTTAGACTCTGGTAGACTGAATCTGATTTGTTGGTGTTGGGGTTTAGACTCTGGTATACTGATTCAGATTGGTTGGTGTTTGGGTTTAGACTCTGGTAAACTGATTCTGATTGGTTGGTGTTGGGGTTTAGGCTCTGGTAGACTGAATCTGATGGGTTGGTGTTGGGTTTTGGCTTCTTGTAGAGTGGAATCATGCTGATGTTCTGGTTCCCAGGTAGATCATTTTCATAATCAGTGTCAGCCTGAAATTGGAGCAACACAGTGAGTACAAATGAACTAATTAAGGAATATTTCATAGACCACATATTACATAACCATCTCCTAGGCCTGTGTACATTATGTTGGACCTACTCTATCATACTCTATTATACGCTGACATGTCAAAAGTCATGGGGCAGGAAATAGCATTCTGTAGGACCCCCTCTAGCCCGGCAAAGTGCAGCAACTCAACATGGCATTGATTCCACAAGTGGACAGTAGACGTTTGGAGGGATGTTGAGCCATGCAATCTAGACAGCCACCCACAGCACTGTAGTGTTTGTAGGTGCAGGATCTCTGGTGTGAATGGACCTCTCCACCACATTCCATCCTCAATTAGGGGCAAACGTGCAAGCCACGTCATTTGTCAGAACTGTCCAGAATGCTCCTCGAATCAATTCTGGACAACTTGGGCCCGATGTCATGGTGCATTATCCCGCTGGAATGTCCCATCATTGTGGGCATACATGAAGTCCATGAAGGGCTGCAAATGGTCACCAAGCAGTGAAACGGTCAATGACATGTTTATGCGGACCAGTGGACCCAACCCATGCCATGAGAACACACCCCACACCAGTATGGAACCACCACCAGCCCACACAGTGCCTTGCTTACAGCTGGGGTTCATGGCTTCATGGGGTCTGCACCACACACGAACCCTGCCATCAGCCCGAAACAATTAGTACCGTGACTCATTGGACCATACCACATGTTGCCAGTCCTCTATGGTCCAGTTATCATCCTCATGAGTCCAGGTGAGGTGCTATATCCAGTGTCATGGTTTTAACAGAGGCACTCTAGTGAGTCTTCTGGTCCCATATCCTATGGAACCTAAAGAATGCGGCACTGACCTGTGGGATATGTGTGTGGGGCCTCCTGCATTGAATGTGGATGTGATTTCTGCCAGAGTCACTTGTCTGTTCACATGGACAATTCTAGTCACAATCATTAAGCACCTGTGGGCAGCCACTGCGCTGTCCACTGTGGGTGGTAATGCTCTCTATGATGTATCCCAGTACACACGTGACACTGTGGATCAAGGAATGTTAAATGCTCACAAAACTTCAGAAATGGGTTTTCCCATCTGTCTGGCAACCACTGTCATGCCGATATTTCATGTCGCCTTACCATGAGCAAGCTGGCCAGTGTTCAACCTTACTCACACATAACACCTCACAACTTAAACAAGTGTGGGTGTTCCCAAGATGTCCCCTGAGGTAACGCCACCTCATAATCAATTTACATACTGCTAATCCAATTACTTTTGTCACGTCAGTGTGGATACATTTCTGATATAGAGCTATTTGAGTTTTTTCCCATGTGTTTAATACTGTATGTTTAGAAGGTTGAAAATCATAAGTATTTCCATGAATGTTTATTTTCCCATGAGCAGTTATTTAAAGCAGTGCTCACCAACCCTATTTCTGGAGATCAACCCTCCTGTGGAGAACAATTCCAACCTCACCAGCTACATAACCTCTTCAAAAGTCCCGGATTGGCTGGATCAAATGCATTAGTGTCGAGTAAAGCAGTGGAACAGAACATTGCATGCACCTTGTAAATAAATTCTGCAGGAATGTCGATCTCAAGGAGGAGGACTGGTGACCACTGGTTTAAAGTTATTCAGGTGTTTTGCTTCAGGTACTATTTGCATTTATAGTATTATTTGTTCCTGATCTTTTGCCGTTGGAGGGAGAGTCTGTAGAAAGAGAGAAATCTCACAGAATGTTGTACACACTAGAGGGAGCCTTTGTGTTTAACTAAGTGTGAGTAACTACTACTGGGCTTCCACTGTCGACTCTATAGCACACATAGACGTGGGTTGAATCATTGATACATAGTGAGGACACTGACATGTTTGGTGTGTGTGTGTGTGTGTGTCTTTGTTATAGTACCCTGTGTTTTCTTGCATCGCAATTTGTAGAAGATCAGTGCTGCTCCTCCAATCAGCAGCAGAGCCACACAGACACACAGTGATGGTGATCACAGAGGAACCCGGCGCTAAAAGACAGTGTGAACAACAGAAAAATAAACACATTTTCACACATGACTATCAGTGTCATGAAGCATCTCTGGTCAGTCTCTGGTCTGTTTGACGGCCTGTGTGCAGGTGTAGCGATGCAGAGGAAGACATAAACCCCACAACTTCTGACTGAACACATTTTACATGAGTATAGAATGAAAGAAGTTGTGAGTAATGACTAATGAATAATAAGTTCTTGAGGTGTGTGTAGTCAAGGCCAGCACAAACAGCATGTGGCACCCACTCCTTGGCAGCAAGCTTCCCTGCCGCCATGGCTCCTCCTGAGCATGGCAGGACTCACATGTGTTAGCTCTGGTGCTGACCACATGCCAAGTTAATCAGAGAAAGTGCTCCATCTGCTGGAGGAGCAATGCTGGTTCAGCTCTGTGACAGTCCTGAATGAGAAAATGACCATAATTCAGTGGTTCATCATTAGAAATTAGCTTGTTAAAAGGAATTTGAACCTGCAGTTTCAGTTATATGATCAGCATCAGATCAGAACTGTGAGAAGAAAAGCCTTTAGTATCAGTGAAGGTTTGTGTGTTACCAGGCAGCTGTATTCAGCTCTGTTATTTATTTTGCTATAGCCTCCTTTATATAAAATCTCCTTTATATCTCTGTAGTTTTCTCCTGGACAGCAGTGTGGACAGATGGAAAGACAAATTAGATTTTTGCTTAAGTCTCCTGCTGCTCAGATGTTTCTCTGGAACAAAGGAGCCCAGTAATCTCACGTGTTGCTGTACATGGATAATTTTCATAATCATCATCACCATGAAATCAGAGCTTAATCAAAAAACTAAGATTGTTTTCACTTTTGTCTGTCTGTTCATTTTGTTAGAACCGTGGCTGAGTTCATAAAAATACAGTGCAGTTTCTTCTGTTTCAGCCAAAATTTGTCACACTTGAATATTTCAGATCATCAAACTACTTTTAATATTAGACAAAGATAACCCAAGTAAACAGAGAGTGCTGATTTTGAATGAAGATTTCATTTATTAAAGGAAAAATTGTGATCAGTCTTACTCGGCCCTATGTGAAAAAGTAATTCCCCTCACTTATCTACTAAATCAACCAGTTAACCAAATGCAATTGACTATTGGGTTCAATTTCAGTAGCCACACCCAGACATGATTACTGCCAGATCTGTAGGCTAGAAGGTCTCAAAGGGTAATACATGATGCCACATGCTAAAGAGATTCCAATACAGATGTGAAACAAAGTCATTGAAATCTATCAGTCTGGAAAGGGCTACAAAACCATGGCTGAGGCTCTGGGACTCCAGTGAACCACAGTGAGAGCCGTTATCCACAAATGGAGAAAACATTGAACAGTGGTGAACTTTCCCAGGAGTGGCCAGCCTTACAAAATTTCACCAAGTGTGCACTGACAGTTCATCCAGGAGGTCACAAAGAACCCAGAAGAGCATCTAAAGAACTGCAGGCCTCACTTGCCTCAGTTAAGATCAATGTACACAATTCTACAATCAGAAAGACACTGGGTAAAAATGGCATCCATGGGAGATTTGCAAGGCGCAAACCACAGCTGACACAATAGCTTGTCTTGAATTTGACCCCCAAGGCTTTTGGGATAGTATTCTGTGGACGGATGAGTCAGAGGTCAAACTTTTTGGAAGACACTGGTCCCATTACATCTGGCGTAAAGCTAACACCACATTCCATTCCACCATAAGAACATCTTACCAACAGTCAAACATGGTGATGGTAGTGATGGTCTTGGGCTGCTTTGCTTCTGCAGGACCTCAGCGATGTGTCATAATTGATAGGAATCATTATTATTATTGACATGAATTCTGCACACAAGCAAGTTCACCTCTGAATGGAGGAAAAGAAACAAAATTAAGGTTTTGAAGTGACCAAGTCAAAGTCCTGACTTGAACCCCATTGACATGCTGTGAGATGCTGTGACCTTAAACAGACATGAGACATGAAAATCCTCCAAAGCAGCCAAATTAAAATAATTCTACAAAGAAGAGTGAGTCAAAATTCCTCCAGCAAAGAAAAAGACTCATGACAAGTTATTGTAAACATCTAATTGCAGTTGTTACTGCCGGGGGTGGCACAACCAGTTATTAGGTTTAGGGGTTTAGGTTTACTTTTTCACATGAGTGATATGGTTTCGAATAAATCTTCATCTTCATTAAATGGAACGATAATTAAAAAGCTGCATTTTGTGTTTGCTCATGTTGTCTTCATCTTATATTAAATTTAGCCGGATGATCTGAAACATTTAAATGTGACCAATTAACAAAATAGACGCACTATAATGTCAAAAATCATCAGTCATGCAAATATTTGTGTGTACTCTCAATCACTGTCCTCTAGAGGGAGCTTTTAGTCATTTTCATACCCTGTATCGTGTGGTTTCTCAGTTTCTAGATCAGCGCTGATCCTCCAATCAGCAACAGAGCCACATAAACACACACAGTGATGATGACAAAAGCATCACTGTATCCAACAAATCTCCCATTGCAAAGCACATCAAGATGCTGTGCTGATTGCAGCACTAAAAAGGGTCCACATCAAGTTAAGCAAAAATTATAGAACTTTTTTTCTCATAAAATATAATTAATATAACATAGAATGATTCAAGGAAGCAAGATAACTCATTGTGTGTAGAAAAGGAAAGGCCGAAAATCACAACTGAATGCCTTTAACCATCAACCCCTCAGACGGCACTGCATTAAAACTGACATGCTTCTGTGATGGGTATAACCACATGGGCTAGGGAATGCTTTGACAAACCATTGTCAGTAAATACAAGTTAAATATCAACAACCCTCAGAAATGGCACTGACTTGTCTGGGATTGAGCTCATGTTAAAAGGAAACATGTATTATTCATGGAATTAACAGACATCATGTTCTCCAGGCCAAAGAAGAAAATGACCCTCCAGATTGTTACCAGAGTAAAGTTTGAAAGCCAGTGTCTGTCATGGTATAGTGGTATTAGTGGGTAACTGGGCACAAAGAAGAAACCATTAATGCTGAACACATTTTGGAGCTACACATGCTGCCATCTGGATGATGTCTTTTTTCAGATTGTTCATGCTTATGTGAACATGATAACAGCAACCTGTCTCCCATAGAAAATGTGAAAAATCCAACAATGGCCTAGTACAGTTTCACTGCTTAAGAATGGCAAAAAAAAAATCCACTTTCAAAAATAGGTCACTTTGTGTCTTCAGTCCCCAAACAATTAGTGTTTTTAAATGGAAAGGTGATGTTAACACAGTGCTAAACATGCTACTGTCCCTGCCACTTTTATCTTTTATTGGAATGTGTTGCAGATGTCAAATGTGCACCGAATGTATATGTACAGGTGAATATTTAGTTTACATTTATTCCATGGCCCATGTCCATGTGCTGTTATTAATCAGGACCTAGCAAAGACATACATTTGCATTTACAACTTACAAGAATGGCAAAAAAGAATATAGAGATATAAAGCATTTAAAATTATGCACATCCATCACATTTAAGAGCTTTCAAAATAGATTTATATGGAAATGCTTATTAAGTTAAAAATAAACACAAACTCCGAGAGTATGGGGTTCTGGGGCTACTACTCTGGGCCATTCAACCTCTGTACTCCCGGAGTGAGAGCTGTGTTCGTGTACTCGGCATTAAGTCATGCTCTTTCAGTTAGCATTGGACTCTGCCAAGGTTGTGCCTTGTCTCCTCTCCTGTTCACGATATTCATGGACAGGGTGTCAAGGAGTAGCCAAGGTCAGGAGGGCATTATGTGTGGAGGCCAGAGGGTGGCGTCTCTGCTATTCACAGACAATGTTGTTCTTTTGGCTGGATCACATGGATGCCTCCAGCGCGCACTGGAGCAGTTTGCAGCTGAGTGTGAACTGATGGTATGCGGATCAGCACCTCCAAGTCTGAGTCAATGGTTCTAGCCCAGAAAAGGATGGCATGCCCACTTCAGGTAAGAGGAAAGGACTTGCCCCAGGTGGAGGAGTTGTATCTCAGGGTCTTGTTCATGAGTGATGGGGAGAGGGATCGTGAGATCAGCCGCAGGATGGGACTGGCGGCAGCAGTAATGCGGTCACTGTACTGGACTGTAGTGGTGAAGAGGGAGCTGAGCCATAAGGCAAAACTCTCTGTTTACCGGTCGGTCTACATCCCGACCCTCATCTATGGTCATGAGCTGTGGGTAATGACCAAAAGAATGAGATCGCGAATACAAGTGGCGGAAATGAGCTTTCTTCGCAGGGTGGTGGGCTACACTCTCCTGGATAGGTTGAGGAGCTTGGTCATCTGGGAGGAGAGAGGAGCCAGTTGAGAGGAGCTAGTTGAGGTGGTTTGGGCATCTCCCAGAGGGGGTGTACCAGGCACGGCCTCTGGGGTCATCCTAGGACCCGCTGGAGGGATATCTCCAAGTTGGCCTGGGAGTGGCTTGGGGTCCCTGCGAATGAGCTGGAGGAAGTTGCGGGGGACAGGGTCGTCTGGGATTCTCTGCTCTCCCGACTGTTACCGCAACCCTAACTGTGAGGGTTAATGATGATGATGATGATGATAAACACAAAGCAATATATATGTAATGTAGACCATTTTCAATATGTTAAACCTCAAACACAGTACTCAAGTTTCTTTAAAATGGATATTTTTAAAACATGTATCTTCAGTGTCCAGAAGTGTCACATTCAAATATTTGCAAATATTTTTCTAGATTGGATACATTTTATACACATTGGTATGGGATTTAGATTTTAGTAGACTGAATTTGATTGCTTGTTATTGGCGTTTAGACTCTTATAGGCTGCATTTGATTGGTTGGTGTTGGGGTTTAGACTCTGGTACACTGAATCTGATTGGTTGGTGTCAGGGTTTATACTCTGGTATACCGATTCTGATTGGTTGGTGTTTGGGTTTAGACTCTGGTAGACTGAATCTGATTGGCTGGTGTCGGGGTTTAGACTCTGGTACACTGAATCTGACTGGCTGGTGTCAGGGTTTAGACTCTGGTATACACATTCTGATTGGTTGGTGTTGGGGTTCAGGTTCTGGTAAACTGAATCTGATTGGTTGACTGGACTCATGCTGATGTTGTTCTGCTCATCCGCATTATTAGCCTGAAATTAGAGCAACACAATAAGTACAAATGAAGTAATCATCAAGGAGCATTTCATAGACTACATATTACATAATCATCTGCTAGGCTTATACAGTATATTAAACTCAGTCTATCATACTCTACTATTTAAACATTTATTATATATAGCTATTTGAGCCCCATGTGTTTAATACTGAATGTTTAGAATTGTGAAAAACATAACTGTTTCAATGAGTATTCATTTTCCAATGGGCAATTATTTAAAGCAGTGGTCAACAATCCCAGTCCTGGAGATCGACCTTCCTCTGAAGAACAATTCAAACCACAGTTTGCCAGTTCAGGTAGTTTTTTATTATTCCAAAGTCCTGGATTGGCTTTATCAGATGCATTAGGGTCAGATAAAGGAGGGTAACACAATAATACCTTGTTAATAAAGTCTTCAGGAAGGTAGATCTCCAGAAAGAGGCCTGATGATCACTGATTTAAAGTTATTCAGGTGTTTTGCTTCATGAACCATATGCACTTACTGTGTTATTTGTTCCTGATCTTTTGCTGATGGAGGAGGAGCCTGTATAAAGAGAGAAATCACATAGAATGCTGGGTCAACTAGACAGAGTGTAATAAAACTAAGTCATAGTGACTATTACAGGGTATCAGATATTTAAGTGGTTTAAAACATTGATACATAGTGAGGACACTGACACATTTGGTGTGTGTGTGTGTGTGTGTGTGTGTGTTAATAGTACCATGTATCTTCTTGCATCTCAGTTTATAGATCAGTGCTAATCCTCCAATCAACAGCAGAGCAACACAGACAGTGATGATGATGACAGAGGAACTTGAAGCTGAGAAACAAGAACAGAAAAATAGACTCAACATTTTACACATGACCACCAGCTTCTTTTATTGACAGAAGGGTCTCTGCTCAGTCTCTGCTCTGTGTGAAGGCCTCTGTGCAGAGGAAGCATATTAGTTACTGCAGCATCCTGGTAACCTGGAATCAAACCAGGAACCCTCTGGCTCCACATTTGCTGCAGTTTGAGGTGTGGAGCCCTAAACCACTGAACTCCTGCCTGAACACACTTGACATGGATATGGAATGAAAGAAGGATTTCTGAATAATGGCTAGATTAGTAGATTAGTTATCTTCTAGCTATATGATGTGCTTCTCTTTGTGTGTCTGAGCACAGCTGATCATAGTAGGGATATCAATGAGCCTATGACGGCAAGCGCAATAAGCCTTCTGCTGTCCATGCTGCACTTGCCTGCCGCCGAACCTTCTAGCTGACCTCTGTTTCCCCACTGGCCCAGGTTCACGGCACCACCTGGTACGTTGACGTCTCTCTTCTCAACACTGGCTCACCAGCTGCTCCACTGCTCACCACAGCACTCACACACTGAGGCCTGTGACAGTTTCAGTTTTGTTTTTACTGGTTTCCCTCTTTCTGTCACCACAGTCGTACCTCACCGTGTTGCTTCTGGCATCAAGTTTTGCCACGCCGGCTCCATCATTGAGCCTTCCTATGCCGGCTCTGCCATCCCCCTGCCATCTCCCCTCTTGAGCCTTGCCGTGCAATCTCCACCACCGCGGTCTTTTGCCAGTCTTTGTCTTCATTGCCATCCATCTTTAAGCTCTTCAAAGTGCCATTACATTCCAGACCACTGGGGGTGCTATCCCCACTCATAGGGGGAGAACACCACTAGCTAAAGCTCTCCCACCAACTAACACAAAATAACGCATGACACGGTACAATAAAACACAAGCAACACACATGATACAGAACAACAACATTAAACACATTAAAATCCTTTTTTACAAAGAGCGTGCACCTCCCATGAGCCTCTAGTGCCAGTGCAGGCAGTAGCCCACTAGAAGCTGTGGCTCTATTTTGTTGTGTGGACCACTGATAACATAAACTTGCTCACTGTTTTTTCTAGTAGTATATTTAGGGTCCTAATTTTTTGTGTAATGTATTAGTAAATGCATCATTCTGTGCATCTCTCTCTCTCTCTCTCTCTCTCTCTCTCTCTAAGACTTCTGTCTTATGTCTACATACTGTGCTGACACAATCAGCCAAAACCAGACTGACCAAGTGAGACTAAACTCAGACTCTGTAGCTTCCTGTTCTCTGTGGTCTCACAGTGCTGTGTACGATTTTATCTGAGACATATGCTAATGAGGCCTGTCTGCAAGTATTATAGTTCCTCATTAGTTCACTGACCACACATATGAGAAAAGTTAGAAAGTACTGTTCTGTGTCATGATTCAATAGTTTTCAATTTAACTCTATACATCAGAATGAAGTGATGGAAAGTAATGTCTCACCAGTGACCTGTAGCTGAATCTGTGTGTAGAGGGAGTGATAACCATCTGACTGCTCTTTCTTCCACACTCCACAGGAATAAACTCCTCCATCATCTTCTCTCACATCACTGATTCTCACACTGAAGACTTTAGAGCTTCTGTGTTCAGAGATGGAGAATCTGCCTCTCTGGACTTTCTGAGACTCTTTTCCAGTGTTAATGATCTCAGTGATGGAGCGATTCTCCAGTTTGAAGAAGGCTTTGTCGTTTTCCTCAAAGATGTCTGGATATTTACATTTGACAGTAACATTCTCTCCCAGATAAGTGTTCACTGTTTTTGCTCCCCCACAACAATCTGTCAATCATATAAATAAACAAACATAAACTACAGTTCATCAGGTCAGTAGCCTGTTTGAGAGCAGTGCCTTATGTATGTCATTTTTTCATGTTTTATATTCCAAACAGCTTAAAAAGGTTAATATTGCTCACCATTCTTAACTTTAAGCTCTATTTCCTTCTTCTTACTCTTTTCTTCTTTCACTCCGAATTCATACTTGGCAGCATCTCTTGGCTTCAGATCTCTAATCCACACTGTAAACATTCCTTCTGTGTTTTCATGCAGTGAGAATCTTCCCTGATAAATACTCTTGTTTCGACTCTGATCATTTATTATATCCATGCATCCATTTCGTGCCTGGCAAATGTATTTTGCACCTTTTAAACTCCACTGCAGATCAGAATGTATAATGACACTCCCTCCTGAGTAACCAATCACATCAAAGCTGTTTCCTGTACCTGCCAGTCAAAAAAGACACATTTCACTCATTTTATATCTGACAGCATAACAAACTACAGCACACAGAACCACTAATGTTTACAGTGAACGAAGAAATGATAAAAACTAACTCCATTTGGTGTCATATTAAAAGTATTTGAAAGAGTAAATCTGACCTGAGATCAGGTAAAGGCTAAAGATGAGGAGGATCTTCATCCTGAAGTGCAGTTCAAAAAGCTTTTAAAATGTTGTCCAAAGCTAAACTGTTATTCTTCACAAATTGTAGTCCTCTGTGTGTGTTGTTGCCTCCTTGTTGGCTCCTCTTTTACTTGTAATTTTCTCACCCTCGCAGTTCCTCCGATCAGCATCACTGACCACATACCAAATGAATTAGAGAAAGAGCTCCATCTGCTGGAGGAGGAACACTGATCTCTGCTGTATCTCATTTCTCCTTTTTGTCAAATGCTATTTCTCCTAGGCAATTGTAGGCTGGACCAGTCATGAATTTACGAGTGACTGTGATTTCTTTACAGCCATCAGGTTTTGGCCTTTTTTAACCTAAAGCTCATATTTTGTGGGCTAATTAAACACATGAATCATACTAGCACATTTTTAGTAGGTTCTGCCAAAATTGCAATATAAATAACATTAGTTGCTCTTAAATTTAGCAAGTTTATTTGTATAGCACCCTTCACACAGCAGCAATTCAAAGTGCTTTACACAAACAGAAAAATAAAAAGCATTAAATAATATAAATAATATGAAATAATAAAACCCATGATGTCCTGTGATCTGGCACTTCAGAAAGGCATTCGCAAAGATATAAAAAAAATAAAGTGCTTACAAAGATAATAAAGTATAAAATAAAATAAGGAATTAAAATAGTGTTAAGATAAGGCGCAGTGCTAAACAAAGGCACAAAAAAAAATAAAGAGGGCTACATTTGGAGCATATCTGGCCTTACCTTCGAGTTTGTTCCAGAAGTTGGCGGCATAGTGACTAAATGCTGTCTCACCCTGTTTGGTTCTGTGGGCACTACTACAGACCGATCCCTAGTGATCAGAGAGGCCTACTGGGTTTGTTTACTTGCAGTAGATCAGCAGTGTAATTTGGTCCAAGGCCTTTCATAGATTTTTATACAATTAGAAGCACTTTAAAGTCAGTTCTCTAGGTATCTAGTAGCCAGTGCAGTGATTTGAAGATTGGAGTTATGTGCTTGGATCTCTTAGTTCTTGTAAGCACAGCTGCATTTTGAATAAGTTGTACCTGTCTGGTTGTGGTCTTGGGAAGGCTAATAAAGAGACTATTACAGTAGTTCAGCCTGCTGGAGATAAGTGAACAAACACAATGAGTCATACATAATTATGCTACAACATTTTGGTACAGGTGTAGCAGCAGCATTCAAAAAGAGTGTGCTTACCCACCTCACATTATTTACCTAAAAAAACTGCAGAACAGATAATAATAAAAATAAATACAAAAATAATGAAATTATATAATTGACACATTGGTGATTCCTATCATGAATCCTGAGTTAATATAAAAATAATATGAGTTTTACTGAAATGTTAATCAGTTGTGATTGCTTTTGTTGCTGTTTGTGTGTTCACATGGTTTAAGCCTTTCATATGTCAAGTCTGAAATGCTGAAACTATGGGTGAAAAGTGATTTATGAAATATAGTATAGTAAAACATGTTGAAATGTTCATCAGATGGGATTCCTATTGTTGCTGTTGAAGTGGCCCTATAAGTGCTCCTCTAAGTAGCTCACTCTTGTTGGTTTCAGAGTTTGGTTTTCCTGGTGATGGTCATTTTGGTACAGGTAATTAAAAATAAAATAAAAAATAAAAATAAATAAATATTAAAAATATGTTTGATCCACCATCTTCTCTCACATCACTAATTTTCACACTGAGAACTTTGAGAACTGAGTTTTTCTGTCATCAGAGATGGAAAACCTGCCGCTCTGAAACTGTATGGTACTGATGACTTCATTGCAGTATCAAACAATCCACTTCTTGAACTCCTCTGAATAGGTACAGTTGATAGGGACAGTCCAGGAAAGTGTTCATTGTTTCAGTCCTCAGAGCATCTGTCAACAACATAAACACATAAACTACAGTTCATCAGCTCAGTAGCTGTGTTGTGCTCTGTCTGTACAGTAGTAACACATCAGGTAGTAAAATGAGGTTAAAGTTCAACTAAGTTTAATTCAGCAATTTCTGGTCCAAATAAGTACATCAGTGCCAGCTCTATCTAATAAGCTGCTTAGGGCTCTGTGACCACCAAGGGGCCCCCTTATAAGTAATTAATTACTGCACCATTATGGTGTTTAAAATACTGGTGTAATAAATGGTGTAATAAAACAACTGGTTAATAATGTCTCAAAAAACATTTATCTTTAAGCTTAAAGGGAAGAAGAAATCATAATATCTAAATATGTAAAAATAAAAGCCTTTGTATTGGTAATCATCAGCAATACACAGTACACAAATTAGCCAATTTTAGACAACTAGTGGTGGTCATTGTAATTAGTTAGCCTTTAATTTTACAGTACCAGGCTAGAGCCAGTGTGAAGCCATGTCCTGATTGTCTTCTCAAGGACCCTCAGATACTTATCACATAATCTGCTACACTATGGGGACATTTTAAACAGTTTGTTTTTCAATAAACTATATACATATTGACTGTTTTGTTGAATTTCTACTCAATTTTAAGTACATTAAGAACTGTAGACTTAAATATACTTAAATTCACAAAAAGTTGGACATACATATTTCCATATGCCTTTTAAGGTTGTTCACAATGTTGATTGGCGGCTCTGATACGCTGTCAGAAAAAAGGTACTGAGCAAGTACAATTTACTGTACTCTCAAAGGTACAACAATGGCTTTAAGGCCCAATTGTGTACCTTAAATACAGTTTTCTCAGGGGAAAGGAACATATCAGCAGCTTTGTTTGTACAAATGTGATGAAAAAAAGAAAGAGAGAAAGAAAGAAATGGGTATCATGACGGAAATAAGACATAACTGAATCACAAACTCTTTGAGCTGTTTGGATATCTGTTTAATAAGCAAATGTAAGTTGATGATTTACAGAGGGGACAGTGGGTAAATCTTTAAAAGTAAATCAGTGAGTTGCAGTGAGTTTAGTGCCATTTATAGCTATTTCTGCACTTTATGGCGTCTAACAGTGGCGTACTCTACAGCCGAGTCCTCTATACTGAAGGTGACTGCAGTATCACTGAGTGAAGCTGCATTCTTCTGGAAGCTCACAGTAGCGTATGTGGGGTCAGTCATGGTTGACTGTGTGATTAAAGCTGTAAGATGAGTCTCCTCAGAGTTGCAGACCACAGGAGGAACCTGAGTAGACAAGAATTACAATTAAGTTATACATATGCACATATGCGCCCACACACACACACACACACACACACACACACACACACACACACACACACATAGATACTCACTTCTTTATTGCCTTTTAAATCCATCCCAGATAAAGAGAGAGTGGATCCTGCAACAGCAAAATAAAGAATAACACTGAGCTCCTGAAAGTTTTCAATAATTTATAAATACTATAATGAAGTAAACAGTTCAGTCTGTGCACTTCTCTACAACAAATCTCCTCAAATCACTCAATGACTTTGTTTACATCTCAACCGTTAAATTTGCTGGCAAAATTGGTGGATTTCCCCTTTAGTAGTGATGCCAAGGAAAAAACCCTGAAGAACCTTTAAGTGGATGGGTCTTTTTAAAAAATCACATTTGATAATGAAATTGTGAATAAGAACTTCTTAAGGTTTAAAGAACTTTTACTTCTACAGAAAAAAATAATCACATATTTTTGACTCTTCCCACATTATTTTTCAAAATTTTTTCCCCACATGTAGACTTTTCTTAGTGATATGCATTTTTAGCTTCCATTTGTGATTTTCTCACATCATAATTCATTCGTATTTACACGTTTAACATGTATTTTTCTGCAGAAATAGGTAATCACATTAAACACAAAGCATAATTGCACAGGTGCACTTGAGATCAAATGAAAAATGTGCAATTTCAGGGTCACACTCTTATTATAACACTAACACTATAACTGTAACAGTAACTCCAATATTTTATATATGAGTGTAACACCCACACACATTGTATCGGGCATAACATTATGACCACCTCCTTGTTTCTACACTCATTGTCCATTTTATCAGCTCCACTTACTATATAGGTGCACTTTGTAGTTCTACAGTTACAGACTGTAGTCCATCTGTTTCTCTGCATACTTTGTTAGCCCCCTTTTACCCTGTTCTTCAGTGGTCAGGACCCCCATGGACCCTCACAGAGCTGGTACTATGTGTGTGGTGGTGGTGCAATAAAGATAAAGAAATGGAGATGCTTTTTTTTATTGGTTTTGTTATTTTGGACAGTGCTGATATGTAACCTAGAAGCATCAACATTACCTGTAATATAATCTATTTTGCATTTGTTTAAAACACAGCGCACTAAATGTCAGGCTGGACTGTATTTCTCACTGGTAATCTTTTCTTCAGAACACGCTGAATGATTTCATGTTTACAAAGCTTTTCTACATACATTGATTTATTTAACATTTGAGTTTTAATACAAAATAATATATTTTTAATTTATTGTTATAGTACCATTTTGTTATCATGTTTTGTGATGCTACACTTGGTATCAGTATTGAAATCAGAATTCTGGTTTTGTGACACCTCTAGTTTAAATTGTACCTTGTTGTGTCTTGTTGTATCTCAGCTTGTAGAGAATCACAATTAGTCCTCCAATCAGCAGCAGAGCCAGGCATACACACAGTGTAATACTGATTACAGAAGAACCTGCAAAGAGACCATCCAGAGAGGCTCTGCTAAGCTTACACTTCCGTAAAGTTCAAATATGAATGCAGCTTAACAGAGTTTTACTCCAGCAGATGGAGCTATAGCTCTACATCAGGGGTGTCCAATCTCATCTGCAAAAGGGCCGGTTGGGCTGCACCTTTCACTCCAAACAAGCTGAAGCTCATGTGAGTCTACTTGTTAATCAAGTTGGTCTTCAAACATTTCATCAGGTGACCTCCTGCTTTGTTGGAGTGAAAACGTGCAGCCACCCCGGCCCTCAGCTTTACTTCACTCAGTTGAATGGATATCAACACAGACTTAAATACTTACACATACATGCAATACGCACAATAATACTATCTATCTGAATGTTTGGGTCTTAGCAGACATTGTAGAGCCTAGTAGCTGTGGTGCTCTAGGTTTCAGAGCGGCCCATGTGAGTTAGAGAAAGAAGAAGTGAGACTGAATAACAGGACTGAATTCAGATGTTAAAATTTGTATTTGTATCTATAGTTGATGCAGTAAAGATGTAATGTGTACTGTAAGAAATGATCTACAAATGCCAAAATGTTCAAATAAAGCTATTGAATGATGGCACGGGCATTCATAATTAAATACAGATGAAATAAAGTAAATATATAAAGAAACAGTTCAACATATTTACGTTTGAATGTAATTTACAGTATTCAGTTACATCATTTTAATACATTAACTGTAGACACAGCTAATGATTTTAGCTTGTCTGCATTCAGCTGTATCATTCTGTCTCACTTCTGCTTTCTCTACCACACATGCTTCAAACCTCAAACCCACCTGCATGCTACTTTCTTTTTTTTTTTGGTTCAATCTCTTTCTATTTGTTTTTTAGTTCTGGTTTAGCCTTTTTTTCTTTCTTCAAGTTAGGCAATGGAAACTGAACTGATTGTTATCATATTAGCGCGTGCTTCATGGTACAGTAGTTCTTGTAGAGCTCTTGATCTAATCTCATATGTTAATTCTGTCCTCTGTGGTTTAGAGCTGTGCTGAAGCTGTCTTGTTCTTCCTGTGCCCAGTGTGTGCAACTAAACTTGTCAGCAACTGACAGCACAAATAAACAAGCCTGCAGTCTTGAAGTGTTTTCATATTTTATAAACAGTTGCAGCTTAAATTCACCAATTTATTAATGCTACAATAATCTTTCACATTTCCACACTTCACATTTGAGTTCCTCAAAATTGTAGTGTCAATTAAAAAAGTGCATTTGCCGGATTGCTCAGCTTGAGCAATTCTGTGGATTAGCATAGAGGTTCCTATATGGTTTTAATTGTGTTCCAGGTGGTTGCCAGGGAATTGACTGGTAGTTTCAGAGATGTTATAAATGAGGAGATATATTACTGGTTGAAATATGAACAGAATAGCTTGTTACGCTCAACATAGCATCCATTTACCACCCTTTAGTAAAAAAGAGCCAGTCAGCTGGTTACGTGGCAAACAGAGAAGGGTCAACAATATTGTGGCTCTAGCAGAAAAAGCCCCCTTAGTGTGGAGATCTGTGCAAGTACAGTAGCCAAAACAGACCAAAAAAAAAAACAAAAAACAAACATTTGTTGTGTGTTTTTGAGCCAAACAGTACAAATTATTCTAAGGCCTTTTTCTAGATATTACCAGTGATTTTAAATATGTTTTTCAAACTGTAATATGACCTTCATTTTTGAGTATTTAGGCATTTCCCCATGCAAAGATGGCCACCAAGTGAACAGACTATCCTATACAGACTTTGACAGGTTCTATGTTATTCTTGGTGGCTGCAAGAGTCTTGAAGAGGGTTGCTAAATGGTCCATATGTTATCCCAGATGGTTGCTGGGGTGTTGCTATATGGTTGCTATAGAATTAGAGGTGGTTGCTATGATATCTCAGTAGGTTATAAGTGGCTTGCCAGGGGGTTGTGAGGGTGTTCCTGGTGGCTGTTAGGGTGTTTCTAGGTGGCTTCAAACCCCAGGTGATTGTTAGGGTGTTGCTAGTGTATTTGTATGACGGTGACATAAGAGCAGTGTACAAATGTTAGGCCTCATAGTGCACAGTGTCTGTGGTGGAATCAGAGCTTTATATAAGCAGAATGACTCACCTTCAGGATCTTTTAGGAACATCCCACCATTCATTCCTATGGCAAAAAATCAGATCTTGAACAGATCTTGCTACACAAAAAATGTCATCTAATCAAGCACATCTTTCCTCAGACAGAACCTTCTAGAATTAAAAACACTGGAATGAGTTAGCAGACTTTTCAACAGAAAAGTAATAAAACAAGAGAAAGAAAAATACGTCTAATGCTTTCAGGTATTTATTTAAATAAGATAGCATCAGGTTGATTTTATATTTTGCCTACAAGGTGTTAAAAGTTTTTGAGGTGTTAAACGTTTTTGAAAAATGCCAAAGAATAACCACTTTTGCTTGCCTAAGTAAACCTTTCAGTGAATGATAAGAATAATAAGAAGAAGAAATGAAGAAAATTTGCATTGCACAATCAATAATGATACAATTCATACCTTTCATAACTTGCAGACGCACTTCAGTGTAGATGGAGGACCCAAAGCTCTCCTCCCCACACCAGTACGTCCCAGAATCCTCCTCTCTCAGATCTGTGATGGTCACAGTGAAGACTCCAGCAGGTCCATCATCACTCAGAGAGAATCTTCCAGTTCTGTTTTTCTCTGATGAAACTTTGACTCCACCTTTGTCACAGCTAGACAGCTGCTGCCCCATGCAGAGGAATTTCCCATCACTCTCTGTAGACTCTCCTCTGTAGCTGCACTTGATGTAGACACTGAGTGTTTCTCGTCCAAAGACCTGAAGCACTAAAAACAAATGAAACAATATATAACCTTCCATAGGTTTCATACGTAGACTTGAACACACAAAATCAAGACCCCCATGTACCACCTTCTTTCCTGACGACCTGCAGTTCAGTGGAGAGATAATTCATCAAGACCTCTCCTGTTTCCACTCCACACCAGTATCTCCCAGCATCCTCTGCCTTCACTCTGCTGATGTTCACACTAAAGGCCCCAGCCGTGATGTCATCATGCACAGAGATTCTCTCTGTCTTGTTTAGAGTCCGTTGAGTAGTTTGAGAATGGAAGTTTTTTCGTTCAGTGAAACACTCCCCCTCCTTACAGATGTGCTTTAAATTTTGTTTATACTTTGAGGAATAAGGGCATCTGACCTCAACAGTGTCACCTTCATAACTAGTCATTTTGCTACCTGAAATCAGGGAAAAATACAATTTAATTAATGTATGAATACACATATATGTATACATTACAATTGCTTCCAGTTATCTCTCTGTTACAACTATCAACCAGCTGTCTGTTTATCCGGTTCATGATACTCACCAGTAACTATCAGGTGGACGTCGCTGATTGCAGAGGTGTAACTGACTGGGCTTCCACTGATCTGCACTCCACAGAAATAAAGCCCTGCGTCATCGACTGTCACATTTTTGATGCCAACTCTGACCATGTTTGTTGCACTGTTGTCACTGATGGAGAACCTTCTCATCTGCTGGTCCAGTCTCACTGGTGTTCCAGTGGTAGATATCATTCGATCAATAGCGTGGTCATTCATTTTGAATACACGTTGGGGACTGATTGTCATTTTTGAATATTCAAAGCTGAAGGAGACACTCTGTCCAAGCTGAGCAGTGACTGTCTTTGACCCCCCACAGCAGGAATCTGTCAAAGATGAAGATGCATCTCATATTAACAGTGCAGTCCTGGAGTAAATTAATTTTTTTTATGCTAAGCTTTCATATATCACAGAATATACACTAACAGTCAGATGTTTGGATACACTACTTATAGATTTTTTTTACATTTGTATGCAAACGGGTCAAATTACACGTGTTGTTGATTGATTTTCTAAGTGAAAATAAGTTGTGCAGGTCTAAGTATAACATTCTTCTGCAAATTTTAGTGCACAGTTTCTATTCTTTGCTGAGTTTAAAATACTGGACAAAAATAAACATTTAATGTATGGTAAATTCAGAAAACAAAAGCTATGAAGTAACTGTGGAATTACTCCAGTCATATTGGTGTTCTACAAAATAGGGCTGTTCAGATGCTCATCAAAACACAACTGATTGGCAGAAAACGTTTAATGGAAAAGGTTTAATTAAGAGGATGATATGATTGTTGTTCCAACTCAAAATTTTCCAACTTTAAATTTCACTGAAGTAGTAAAGTGAAAATGACTCTAAAAATAATTAAATAAAAATAAACAGCTTTCTATAAGAAAACACAACATATATAATAAAGAAAAAAACAGACTGTGACAAAAATAAATAAATAAATAAGTAAATAAATAAATAAATAAATAAGGCATTATGGCGTTCCTGGAGTTAGGAATTGGACAAAACTTTCTGGAATTGTCAGTATGGCAAGGAGGATTATAGAAAATCCCTCAACAGCATCTTTATGAATATGGAAGGCATTATAAGGTACCAAATAGATAAAAATGAAAAACATGCAGTCAGGTGTGTGCAAGGCTTCGACTGCCAGTATATCCTCCACAACTCTGCACAAGCAAAAAGGCTGAAGGCTTGCAAAAAATGATCATTTTAATACTTGAAATACTAGTAGTAGTAGTAGTACAGTGCTATGAATAATGTCAACGTGTTGAATTTGATTTGAAATTGGAGCCACCAGCATTGTGGACGACCCCATCCATCTCTCACACAGACACATCTCTTTTCACTGCTGCCGTCTGGCAGAAGGTACCGGAGCATCCGTGCCATCACTGCCAGACTCTGCAACAACTTTGATCCTCAAGCGATCACATTTTTAAACTCACAAAGACTGAACTGAACTCTCACTGCTCCCTTGATTATTCAAGTACTGTGTATATCCTACCTCAGTAACTGCGGTGCTCACATATGTTATCTGACTGCGTAAACTCACAGATCACAGCATGGTAAATAATATTTGCACCTTATTCCACTACCTCATGCCCAGAAATGAGTGCTGTGTCGGTCCTGCACTGTCCTGTCTGTTTACTGTGTCTAATGTCTGTTTAATTTGTCGTATTTATTGTATTGTTTCTAGGTTACATTTTTTTGCACACTTGCGTCTGCACGTTTACACTTTGTACTGTACTATTTGTACTATTTTGTTTCATGTTGCACCGTGTTGTTCCTTGGAGGAACGTAATTTCACTCCACTGTGTACTTGTACATAGATGGAATGACAATAAAAGCCTCTTGACCTTGACCTTGAGTTCTGCGGGAATAATTCACTCACCTTCTTCCACCTTCAGCTCACAGTCTTCAACAGGCCTGTATACAGACTCCTGCACAACTGCGCACCTATACGGTCCAGCGTCCTGCAGACTCAGATTTCTGATAAACACATGCTGCCGTGTCGTCGTACAGGTAAAATCTATCCTTACGAAGCCACTGATTTTTAATGTTCGTTCTTATCTTGGTCTCACAGATCTTTGCTCTTCTGCAGACCACCTTTGCTTGAGCTTCGAGGAATGTGGAATAATTGCAGTTGATGATGACACTTCTTCCTGAATAGCCAACAACGTCAACACAATCCACTAGACCTGTCAATAAAACACTCGCTTTTCATTTGTTTTGCTACAGAAGTGAAACTGACAGGATATTGCTAAAGATAAGAAATGTGTGAATTACTAGCATGTATAGTGCGATGTGGTGAATAACGATCATTGTCTTTCTGTCTTCTGAGTAAAATATCTGACCTGAGACCAGGTAAAAGGTGAAAATGAGGAGGATCTTCATCCTGAGGTTCACTGATGGTGAAGCCAACTCCAAATCACTCTGTCCTCAGACATCTGGAAGTTCACCTTTGCTCTCAGCTGAGTGTGATTAAGCTTGACTGTTATTTGGAGCAAGTTCTGTTCTCCCTTCTTTTATCTTGCTTGTTTTCTCTTTCTCTTGAATATGAAAGACATGCTCCTCCCATCAGCACCACATACCAGATTCATACAGAGAAAGAGAAAGTGCGCCCTCTAAAGGAGATGGGAGGCTGTTTCTGCTCCACGATGAAAATAATTGATCATGTAATGGGGAAATCAACTGATCTTTCAAAAATTCTGCATAATTCAATGGTTGAGATGTAAATAAAGTCATTCAGAGTGGTTTAATGTGAAATAGTTTGTTCTAGAGAAGCTTACTAACTCAGACATCTTTACAGCGGTGGTGATAGGAACCGGGGGGTCAGCATGACTACAACACAAATATTGGCATTTTATTTACTATCCAAAACCACCAGTGAACCTACATAAGTTGTCTTCTTTTCTTTTTTTTTGTTCAAAAGAACGTAAGAAGAAGAAAACTTGATATTAAAACAGTCAGATTGAGAAATCATATCTGTATTGTGGAAATTAAATATAAACATGGTATGAAGGCAGTCAGGGGAAATGTGTACATTGTCTTTGTGTCTAGATTCATTATTTCTAGCCAGCAGAGGGCATCATCTGTATGTCACTATTAGCCCACTGGACTTTTTATTTATTCGTTTTTAAAGTGTGTTTAATCTTTGTCGTAGAATGCTGTTCATAAGTACTTTTATTTAGATTATTATAATATATGGTACTGTGTGACGCTATGTAACTGTGGGACGTTATGAATAGTTGAGGTCTACACTAAATTTACTCAACACACGGTCTGTCTCAGGCACAAGGAGGTAACTAATTAAATGCTCACACCCAGTGCAACTCCACATCACGTCAGCAGGTGGAGCTAATAGACTTTCATACATCATTATTGACTCATAACATTTATTTTATACAGTAAACTATTGATATATTTAATGCAATTGCAATGTTATCTGACTCAATACAAAAAACACAGTAAATCTTAGCACAAGAGAGAAAATCAGTCAGTAAGTTTATTTACAGTCATCATTTCACATCAACACGCGTCTCAGTGGATGAATTATGCAGCTTTTTGAAAAAAACTTTATGGAATTATCTATGAATCAAATAGGAAATAATGTATGAATGAGTGAAATGTTGTTGCTGCTTAAAAGCCACATGTAAATCAGCCGTAATGAAACAATATCCAGAATGTCCAGAGTGCTGGGAATAAATGCTACCCTATTCCCATCAGCTCTCATGATTAACAGTATCAATCTCCTTGGTAATTTTTGCCATGGTAACAGCATCAGTAGATCTGCTTGCTTTCCTGCTGAAATTCACGGTTGCGTATGTTGGACATTCAGCAGATGTTCCAGCTGAATGCTGAGTGGCACTTGCTGAGGAGTCAGACAGAATTGTGGGTAACTCAGCTGTGGAGTAGATGTCCTGGTCAGGAGTGTTTGATGGTGACTGAGCAGGAGAATAAACAGGGATTGGGAAACCACAGCGTGAGGGTAACTGGACACTATCATAAACAGTTTGAGGAGCTTCTGAGGGGTTTGTAGGTAGTTGAGCAGTAGAGTAGACTGTGGAAACTCCAGCATCTGAGGCAGAAAAGTCTTTAATCTCCTCATAGTCAGGGACAGCAGGGGGCGCCTGATGGAAGGGAGAAAAATAGGGTCTGTCAATTGTGTTAAAGGGATTTTTACTATCAGTGTATAGTCGATTACAGCAATTTTTCCACTGAATTTTGTGTTCATGTGAGTTATAAGAAAGTTAATATTATAAATGTTTTATCTGGTAATTCTTGTATAGTAATGATTTACTTTGAAGTACAGTCTGAACTCACCTCATGGTTGCTTGAGGAGCCTATGATGCATCGGCTTTGGGATGAAGTTGGCACTGCAGAAAAAATTCAAATAATTGTGGAAATTAAATAAGAACACGGTATGGATTACTGTAAATGTAACATCATTGGGATTAATCTGAGAATGTGTACATTGTCTTTACAGTAATTCTCATAATGTATAGCCAGCAGAGGGCAGCATCTGTGAGTCAGTGTTAGTCCACTGGACCTTTTTAATTAATGGATTTCTTGTTTTTTTTTTAAATCATGTAAAGTTGTCCATAAGTGTTTGTATATTGGTTTGAATGTTGTGAATTTTGTAGCCCAAGTAGGGCTGTGTGTGTGTGTGTGTGTGTGTGTGTGTGTGCGTGTGTGTGTGTGTGTGTGTGTGTGTGTGATGGTACCTTCAGTCTTGTCTCTTCTTCGCAGAGTGAGTATGAAGAATAGGAGTCCAATCAGAAGCAGCAGCAGAATCACAGACACACCAGTGATCACAGAGGAAACTGGAAAAGCTGGAGGTGGAGAAACAGGATCATAGTTGCAGTCACTGAAACAGTCACAAACAATAATCTAATTGTACAGAAGTGATTACATACACCGATCAGCCATAACATTAAGACCACCTACTTGTTTGTACACTCTACTGACCATATAGTTTCACTTTGTAGTTCTACAGACTGTAGTCCATGTGTTCCTCTGCATACTTTGTTACCCTGTTCTTCAGTGGTCAGGAGCCCCATGGACCCTCACAGAGCAGGTACTATTTGGGTGGTGGATCATTCTCAGCCCTGCAGTGACACTGACGTGGTGGTGGTGTGTTAGTGTGTGTTGTGCTGGTACGAGTGGATCAGACACAGCAGTGCTGCTGGAGTTTTTAAACACTGTGTCCACTCACTGTCCACTCTATTAGACACTCCTACCTTGTCAGTCCACCTTGTAGATGTAAAGTCAGAGACGATAGCTCATCTGCTGCTGCACAGTTTGTGTTGGTCATCCTCTAGTCCTTCATCAGTGGTCACAGGACGCTGCCCACAGGACGCTGTTGGCTGGATATTTTTGGTTGGTGGACTATTCTCAGTCCAGAAGTGACACTGAGGTGTTTAAAAACTCCAGCAGCACTGCTGTGTCTGATCCACTCGCACCAGCACAACACACACTAACACACCACCACTGCAGTGCTGAAAATGATCCACCACCCTAATAGTACCTGCTCTGTGGGGGTCCTGTGGGGGTCCTGACCACTGAAGAATAGGGTGACAAAGTATGCAGAGAAATAGATGTACTACTGTCTGTAACTGTAGAACTACAAAGTGAAGCTATACGGTCAGTGGAGCTGATAAAATGGACAATGAGAGTAGAAACAACAAGGTGCTTTTAATATTATGGCTGTTAAGTATATGGGCAGAGAGGCTTTACTTAAGCACCTGTAGCAGAAGAGGAAGCGAATGTGCTTTTAGAAGATGACGATGTCGTAGGTTTTGTAGTCTGTGAACTGATGCATGAAGGTGAACATGGAAGACTATGAGGATCTGAAAGAAATACATAAGAACTTGGTTGAGTTAATGGGTACATGAAATTATTTCTGCTTTAATGCATGTTAACCAAGATATATACAGCCAGGATACTTTACCTGTGGTTGTTTTTGCTTAAGCCTATACATTAAAAAGACATATTTTCTGTATATATAAGGATGCATATCATAAACACTGAAATAGCCTGTGGTTCATGTGGCTTCTGTCCCACACTCATAGCATAATGTTCAATCTAATGATATCAATTGTTTTGAGAATGGCAGTTGCTCAAGCACCAGAATCATAAAGACAAATTTTTGAATTTCTCACTAACGCTCATTGGTGTTTGGTATTAAAATGACTTTACTTGAGGAAATCACCACGTTTTAAACTTGCACTAATGTGCTAGAGTGCTAATTCTGGCTCTTCTCAGTTCCTCATTTAAACTCTATTCAAATTTATAAGCAGTCACATGTCAGAGAAACATTCTCGTGTATATTTACATCTCTGGAGGCGACACTAAAAGTCATCTAAACTACTTTAAAGTTTTGTACATTAAAAGATACGAGAACTACAGACAAATAAGTTTACAAAATCTTAGCACCAAACATACCTACTACACTATTTTGTACTAATAGCCTTCAGAATAAACCTAAACTACCAGACATTTTACAATCAAATGACATACTGTAACTTAATACATACTAAAAAAAAGCACACATCAGAATTATCAGAATAATGTTGGGATGTAAACAAATACAGAATGAACAATGTGCATTATGTGTTCTCGACAGATATATATATAGATAGGGTAATAATAGGCCCCACACTGTTTTTGTCATAGATCCATATTATGATACAAAGAACACCACATGATACAGCACAGACTCTACTTGTTCATGTGTATCTGTCACTGACCAGCCCTTTTCTCTGGTAGCTTGATCTCCCACTAACCAAAACTGAACACAGCTATTTAAACTCCAAAAAAACCCATAGTTCTAAAGCAAGTGTCCTGTTAACCACATCTAAATAAACCCTTATTAATCTCCAAAATAATCATGCACTTCTATACCTACTGTCCTGCTAAGCAGACCTAAAGTATAGACCAGTGGCCAATCATGGTTCTGGAGATCTACCTTCCTGTTGAGTTTAGTTCCGGTCTGCACCCAACATTGGGCCTCCTATTTACTTACCACTAATGCATCTGATCCAGCCAATCAAGGACTTCTGACAAAGGTAATTAGCTGGAGCAGATGTGGAAGATTGTGGTTGAAACTAGATTCTGCGAGAAGGTAGATCTCCAGGACCAGGGTTGGTGACCACTGGTATTGTCTATAGTGTAGATCAGTGGTGCCCGAACTGTTTCTTCCCTTGATATTTTAGGGTGTTTTGACACCTGAAAGACTGGACCAACATCCAAACCTCACAACAAGAAGGGCCTGGGTTTGATTACCTGGCCGGTTAACCAGGGTCCTTTCTGTTTAGCTTGCATTTTCTCCCCATGTCTGTGTATGTTGCCTTCGGGTGATCTAATTTCTTTAGTCAGGTGAATTAGAGATGCTAAATTGACCCTAAGTGTGTGTGGGTAAATGTATATGTCTGTGTGTCTGCCCTGTGATGGGCTGGCGGCCTGTCCAGGGTGTTTCCTGCCTTCCACCCAAGGCTTCAGCAACCCAGATGAATTAGTGGCTTAGATAATGAGTGTGTATACGTTTGATCTGGTTAGTTTTGGTTTCACATCGCAATTTAGTAAGCGCACTAAATAACTTTGCATGACACACCTACATCCTGTCATCATCACCTACTTGGACTGCATCTGACTATACTTAACATTGACTGGTTTGTAGACGAGCGCGTGTCTGACGTGTCAGCGCGTGTCAGGGGGTGGTCAATTCAGTGGGCAGCCTTTTCCGTTTGAATGGAGAAAACTGAATAACCTCTGTTTCACGTCCTCTCAGAAAATATAACGTATAAGTTTTGGCATTTTATGCATTGTTTCAAGTTAACTTGACTTTTTTGTTGAACCAATTTCCTTTAAATATTTCATCTCCTCTCCCAGTGTGCTACCGCAACTCATTTTTACTTCTCTCCCAGTTTTGTTTCTTCTTGTTTAACAGGTGATGAAAGCCTGCATCAACCTTCTGTAACTGGTCTGAAAGTCTGAACCAAATAAGTATTTCAACACTGCAAACAAACCGAACCATGGTTCAGTTTGATCCAGACCGAGACCGCCTCTTTTTTCGGTCCTTTGGTCCAGACCATGGTCTGAGGCACCTTTCACACACACTATTTTGGTCCAGACCTGTCGCCGAAAAGGAACTGAAAAGGAACTAATATGTCTGAAGGTCTGGGCCAAACAAGGTAGGTGTGATAGCACCCTTAGTCATTCCCCTACTACACACATACCTGATCGAAATAATCAGCTCATTGACAAGCCTTTCCAAGCTGAAGTGAGAGTGTAATGACAAAAAAACTATGTGCCGGGCAGTGGGGTCCTTTAGGACCAGGGTTGGAAACTTGTGGCATAGACTACAATACAGCGTAGACCTCCCTTGACCAGACTGAAGGCTCAGAAAATTTACTAACAGGGTCTTAAATTACATTGCTGTACACCTCAAACTGTAAATATTTTGCACATATTTTACACTTCTACATTTAAAAAAAACAAAAAAAAAAAAACATGAGATTTACTCACCAGTAACTCTGAGGTTGATCTGTGTGGTGTAAACCTTGTATCCATGATCAGATGTCCAGTCTGATTCAGCTCCACACCAGTATTCACCAGAGTCTCCCTCAGTCAGACTGTTGATGATCACAGTGAAGATCTGCTTTCCATCATCATGTAGATACAGTTTTCCCTCATTTATCCATCTTCTGCTCTCTTTAACAGATGTTTCATAAATACAGTCAGCAGTGTCCACTCTCCTACAGAGAAACTTGGGGTCACTGCTGTGGGAGTGTGGGTATTTGCAGCTGATGTTCACATGTTCTCCTACAAGAGCAGACTCAGTGATGTTCTTCTCAAAGAAAGTATCTGTCAATCATAAACAATGTTAAAACTCTTACATGAGGCCCCACAGGTTTTATGTAGTCAAACTTGATATTGTTACAATGCTGTGATTTTAGAGAAAAACATATCTACTCCTTCTGTAGTAACATAATACACATTACTATGACCATCTGGCCAAACCCTCCTGTTAAAAGTATGCTTAGGTCACAGGAGGAGATAGCGACAGAAAGCACATGGACACTAATATATTACAGGTTGACAAAATAATGTAGAGGGAATGATATGCAGATTTATAGAAAAGGGAGTTTTATATCACAATTACTGTTCTTTGATTTTAATAGGAGTTTGTACATTCACCCTCACTGTAACTGATGCTAATGATGCTGGAAGTCTAGAACAATAAACAGTTGACAGTGTGGAAGAGACTCACCATTCTGTACATTCAGTTCCACTGGTGTGTAGACATCAAAGTCCAAATATATATCAGCTCCACACTTGTAAGTTCCAGAATCCTCTACAGTGAGTTCTCTGATCAACACCCAGAACTCTGCAGCTCTGGTGTTATCAAACAGTGAGAATCTTCCACTATTTATCCACTCATTTTTAACTTCTGTCTTGATCTGGTCAGCACAGTTTGGCCATGAACGCTTACAGAAATATTTCTGGTTTGATGTGTATCCTGTATCATATGTGCACTTGATGAGGACTCCTCCTCCTGAATATCCCATCACTCTCTCTGATTCTCTTCCACCTACTAAATAAGGTCCACATCTAAGTAAAGGCTTCATTTGATGCTGATAGTGATGATTATTTAGAAGAGCATCTCCTTACCTGAAATCAGGAAGAGGGTGAAGATGAGGAGGATCTTCATTCTGAGTTCAGTTCACAGATCAACACCAACTCAGACAGATACCAGAGCTCCTGAAACTTGTATCGTGTCTCTGTGTGACTATGACTGTCCTGCACCTTCAGCTCGGTGTTAACTGTAAACTGACGTCATGCCCACTTCCCCTTTTTACCCCAAGAGGATTGCAGTGGACAGAAACATTCTTTCGCTTATTGAGTACACCATGGTTTAACATGTTTCGCAAAAGTTTTCTCCATTTGAGCTGCTTTTTAGCAGGTATTACAATTTGCTCTGTGAATGGGTTCACATTTATTACTCCATATTTAAATCTACTTGTTAATGTCATTAATTCTGTACTGGCCTCGATCAGAAGTCCTCTTTTTTCCTCAGTAACTGGGAAAGAAAGGTACAGTATGACTAACTATGCATGGGCCAGTATTAAAAATATATCATGATAATTACCCAACCCTATTCAAGATGCTATCACAATATGGCATTTATAAAGACATTATTTTATGTTTTGAACATCACTCTTTAAAAATACGTGTGCAATATTTACCATAAAATAATTAATTAGAAAATAATTAAAAAAAAAAAAAACTGGCCACTTGATGCTCACTGTGTATCATTATTTTCACTAGGCCTTGCATAGAACAATGAGATCTTACTGTGAAGCTTTCCCAACATAAAATACAATTTGTAACAAACTACTGTACATTATTATACATTATAATATAACCATCTTGTACATGTGATGCCAGTCAATACATAACAGTGATTAATGAGGTAATATTTATTTTATTAAAACACCTGCGGTGATAATGCCTTTTTCTGCTAATGGGAAAATGAGACTCTCCATTATATGATAGCGTCAAGCTAAGGACGGGGACATTTGGGTTCAGTTTAACTTAAGTTAAAGTTAAAGAAAGAAAGAAATCTCACAACAGACATTCAGGTACATTTTTCCACTTTGTATGCTATAGCTATTGCAGCATCAGCAGAAGACAAAACACAGGAATAGCCATAATCTGCTGCAAGAAGTGTTCTTTATTAAACACACTAGCAGAAAAGCGCACATCCAAACTAAAGGAGTCACCTCTAGCCAATGAATTCATCCGGTACATTATCCCACTTCCTGACACCAAATAACACGTACACATAAACTAAAATCCAACAGTAAGCAAGATAAATAGTCCCTTTTCAGGAGGGCTACCATGAGCCTTTGTGTGTGGCCATCTGCATCTCAGTCCTTAGCAGCAAGCATCGCCCAGTTCTCTCCCAGGGCCATACCCCCACTGTCACGGCTCTTCCAGTGTATTGTAGAGCTTCCCATGGCGTGCTGCGTCAAATCCTGCACAGCTGGGGTGGGGGCTTGTTCCAGCCCCACTGTTGCTGTCCCAAATGCTGCTTGTGCATGCTGGCCCTCCACCACTGGTGATTGCTTTCCAGCTGCATGAAGTGCCCCTCTTGGTGAGCGTGCTGGTTGCAGTAGAAATATTAGCAAGCACAGCAACCACACTTGACCCACTACCGCTGAACCTATCTCTTCTCTCTCACAACTGCTACACTGCTTGCAAGCTCGGCAAGGGCACTTCAGTCATGTCCTGTCAGCTCAGGGGATCGAACTGGCAACCTTCCTGTCACAAGACTGGTTCCCTAACCTCCAGCCTACGCCTGCTCCTCGTACATTACACATCACTGATATTACTCAACACATTTTTATACAAATGACTCGTATCATTCCTAGATTATGTTATCTGAAATACAGTATCATAGTACATGAGAGAAAATCAGTTGGTATATTTTTCTACAATCATCCTTTTCAGATCAACACACTCTGATAACTTTACGCACATCTCATTGACTGAATTACGCAGAAATTTTGAAAAAATATGGAATTCCCTGATAAACAGTTTGTAAAAAAACATTATGTCATCATTCATAAGCAACACGCCAATCAAAGATGTTTTGTATCACATCTACACATTAAAAAATAATGTATAGGTGAAATATTGTTGCATGCTGCTTAAGAGGCACATCACTGTTAATGTAAATCAGCCTTAATGAAGCCAAAAAAAAAAACAAAAAACATTTACATAGATCTAGAAGTAAAAGTATTTTATTTAATTAATTGATTTTTTGATAGAAATGGATGAGAACCGATGGAAACAAATGAGTCTAACATGCTGACCCATCCACATCACCTGGCATGTTTCACAGTAACGTAGACATGAGTCCTTCTCTTTGGTCAAGGTTGCCGTAGTAAAAGCTTCATTAGAACTGTCCTCATTCCTGCTGAAATTCACTGTTGAGTATGTTGGACATTCAGCAGATTCTCCAGCTGAATGCTAAGTGGCACTCGCTGAGGAATCAGAGAGAATTGTGGGTAACTGAGCTGTGGAGTAGATGTCCTGATCAGGAGAGTTTGATGGTAACTGAGCAGGAGAATAAACAGGATTTGAGAAATCACTGCTTGAGGGTAACTGGACATTATCATCGACAGTTTGAGAAGGTTCTGAGGGGTTTGTGGGTAACTGGACACTATCATAAACAGTTTGAGAAGGTTCTGAGGGGTTTGAGGGTAAATGGACATTATCATAAACAGTCTGAGAAGGTTCTGAGGGGTTTGTGGGTAACTGGACATTATCATAAACAGTCTGAGAAGGTTCTGAGGGGTTTGAGGGTAACTGGACATTATCATAAACAGTTTGAGAAGGTTCTGAGGGGTTTGTGGGTAACTGTACATTATCATAAACAGTCTGAGAAGGTTCTGAGGGGTTTGTAGGTAGTTCAGCAGTAGAGTAAACTGTGGAAACATCAGCATCTGAGGAAAACATGTTTTTAATCTCCTCATGGACCGACAGAACATGTGGAACCTGAGAAAAGAGAGAAAACTGGAGTCTGTCAGTTGTGTTAAAGGGAGCTTTACTTTCATTGTAGTGTATAATTGATAAACAATTTTTCCACTCAATTTTGTGTATGTACATGTTAATCTTTCAGCTATTGAAAGTTCAGTATTGTGTGCATTTCATTTGTTGATTCTTGTACAGTAGCGATCTACTAGCGTGAGTATCTTGACTCACCTCCTGGTTGCTTGAGGAGCCAATGATGGATTGGTTTTGGTATAAAATTCGCCCTTAGGAAAAAAGAAAACTTGACGATAAAGCAGCCAAATTAAGAAATATGTCTGCATTGTGGAAATTAAATAAGAACATAGTATAGGTTACTGTATAGATAACATCAATAAGATTAATCTGAGAATGTGTACATTGTCTTTACATCACTTCTCATGATTTATAGGCAGCAGAGGGCAGCATCTGTACGTCATGGTTAGTCCACTGGACCTTTCTTAAAGTGTGCTTAATGTTTGTCAGAGAACGTTGTCAATTTCTTAGATTTAGGAGAATTTTTAGTCCAAGAAAGGGTGTCTGTGAGTGTGTGTGATGGTACCTTGAGTCTTACTTCTCTTTCGCTGAGCATATATGAAGAATAAGAGTCCAACCAGAAGCAGCAGCAGCAGAATCACAGATGTACCAGTGACCACAGAGAAAATGAGAAATTCTGGAGGTGGAGAAACAGAATCATAAATAGGGAATCATTCACAAATAATAATCGAATCATTTAGAAATGACTATGTGAGCATTTTTTTTTTAATTTTTGCACTGTATGTAAGCACCTGTAGCTGAAGAAAAAGCAAGTGTGCTGTTAGAAGATGAGGGTGTGGTTGTTTTTGTGGTCGCTGAACTGTTGCATGACACTGAACAAGGCAAAACACTGAGATCTAAAGGAAACAAACATGAGTTTGTTAGGACATCTGTGTACATGAACTTATTTCTGCTTAATGTTCAAGTTAAAGAGGTTTTATGGTCATTTCAGCTCTATACAAGTACACAGTGAAATGAAACAACATTCCTCCAGGACCAACACAGGAACACAAGTGCAAAACAATGCAATATACACAGTGCAGACAATACAGTGTAATAAATACTAAGCACAGGCAGTACACGATACTGAGAATACGTAGATTATGCAAAGCAGGATGTGACACATTACACAACAGTAGTCACACAAGGCCACGCAAGCTGATTGGTTGAGAAGCATTCTAACCGTGCAGCAGGTTTTTTTCACAAACACTGTATCACTCCACAGAGACGCCATTGCTAAGCAATGACTTTGACAGCTGTAGGAGACCCTCAAGCCATTTGAACATTTTTACTTCTTACTTTGCCGCAAACAGAAAATGGACACTTTTAAGATCACATTTGACCGACAGACGATTTGGTCAGACTGTCAAGATGAGACGACACTAAATCCCCAAACTGTCATCACCACTGAGGAGCTTTTCAGTCAGCAGCTGTGACAGAAGAACAGCTAAACAACCTGGAATCAGCCAGAAATTAACCCAATACCATTCGCCAAACTAAATGGACTGTAAGATGCTTTACAGACTGGCTGGAACAAAACAACATTAATACTGATCGGCAAAAACTGACAAAACTGAGCTAAACTTGATATTGCGTCAGTTTTATGGCTCAGTCCGTACTTCAAAGGTGAGGCTTACAGCAGACTGTGCAGCGAGTGGGCGGAGCTCGTTACTCTGATGTAGCAACAAGCTGCTTGTTAAGGAACTATAATTTGGCTGAAGGAACTGCGAACATTAAAACATATTAAACGCCGCGTTCGCGTCCCAGTTTATTAATTTCTCACTTTATTCATTTAACTGTTGTAAAAAAAGCAATAGAACTCTTGAGGTTGTGTGTTATTGTGAATAACATCACGGCTGTGATGATCTATGGCAACCAAATCACAGCCGTGATGTTATTTCGCAATAACACACTCCCTCGGTGTTCTATTGCTTAACTATGACATATTTAGCAGATAGTCTAGCATTTATGATCACAGCTGCCACTGAGGTAGCAACCAGAACAGCAATGGAGTACAGTATTTGGTTAGTACAATATTCTAGCAGCTAATAATGTTAAAGAAATGTGCAAAAATGCAAGTAAGCAGATATGAATTATATTAGGTAAAGTATTTCAGTGTGAAATGCAGTAACTATATTTAAATACAGTGTCACAGACACAATCTGAAATTTCAACAAGTGGACAGTGAGATGGCCTCATATTGTTATGTATATGTGTGTGTTTGGTCCGTGTGGGTGTCCTTCAATTCAGTCCATAGGAGTTGAGGAATCTGATGGCTTGTAGAAAGAAACTGTTGCACATTCTGGCTGTGAGGGCCCGAATGCTGCAATACCTTCTTTCAGATGGCAGAAGAGAGAACAGTTGGTGTGAGGGGTGTGTGGGGTCAGTCACAATGCTGGTGGCTTTTCGGATGCAGCATATGGTGTAAATATCCATGATAGAGGGAAGAGAGACCTTTTCAGCTGTCCTCACTATTCATCAGAGGGTCTTGCGGTCGAAGGCAGTGCAATTCCCAAACCAGACAAACTCTCAGAAGGTACTAAACTGTCACTGGGGCAGTGCCCCTCTTGTCACTGGGTTGGTTCCCTTAAGGGTATATCTCAGTATCTTTAGTCAGGGAACATAACTGAACCATAATCCACTGAAATGATATGTTCTAAGCTGTACTGACTCCACACACCCCGTCTCGTCTCCAGGCTTTTATTTTACTGTTCTGTTTTAAAACATTCGGTTATGAAAAAGTACAAATATGAACTTTTCATCTGGAAAAACGTATTTAAGGTTCACAATCGGACCTTAAAACCACTGTTGTACCTTTGAGGGAACATTTGCTCTGTTTGTACCTTGATGAACGAAAAATGTACCTGGACAGAACCTTTATTTCTAACAGTGCAGTTATACAGCTGCTCTATGTTTATCAAGATAAATATGATCTAGATATTTTACCTGTTGTTTTTATCTCAATTAAGGATGTTCCTGTGGTTTTAGATGTTGAGAATATGGTTGCTTTTATGCCTTGTGGAGTTGTTCTTGATGAGGATGATCTTGTTGCTTGTTGTTCTTGTTCTGGTAATGAAGATGTTTAAAGCTTGGACATTGAAGTCTTACGGTATGTGTAAGGATGCATATCACAAACTCTGAAACAGCATGTGGCAGGTGCGTTTGCAGTTGCTGAAGCACCCACAATTATGAAGATAAATTTAGAATTTCTCAGTGATGCTCATTGAAGTTTGGTATTAAAATGAATTCATTTGAGGAGGTGTGAATGCAGGCTTTTCTCAGTTCCTCATTTAAATACTATGATTATTTGCAAGAAATCATGTCAGAGAAAAGAACTTGTGTCCCCCTTATCCCCCCCTCCGCCTCTCCCCCCCCCTTTCCCTGAGCTGAGCGGCTGCCCGTCTTAAGAGGGTCTGATGTGAACCCCACTCAATCATGTCCCAGGGGGATCTGATATGGCCGGCACACTGTACAGAAGTGTAAAACTGCATCCACTTATACTGTTTTGTGTCTGTGCTGTTATCCAGTCTCAATGTGTATTAAGCAATCAGAAATGTATGGTCTTTCTCGGCCCACACTATGACACAAAAGACACCACAAGATACAGCACAGACTCCGTTTACTTGTGTGTATCTGTCACTGGCCGATCCTCTCTGTCTCTGCCCTGCTGACCAGCTAGACTTATTAATCTCCAGAATAATCCCATAATTCTGTAACAACTGTCCTGCTAACTAGACCTAAAAACAGCCTTAATAGTCTCCACAATATTCCCATAGTTCTATACCAACTGCCCTGCTAACCAGACATACAGATTTATTAATCTCCAACATGGTCTCATAGTTCAGTACTAACTCTCCTGCTAACTAGACCTAAACACACCCTTTTAAACTCTAAATGTAACTCATAGTTATATATCAATTGTCTTGCTAACCAGACCTGCAGCCTTATTAATCTCCAAAATAGTCCCGTAGTTCTATTAACCACACCCACGTCTAGATTACACCATGCTTCTGTATTTGAATGCAGATACTAATACCTATAAAAAAGCAAAAATGAAGGAGCACTGAAGAAGGTGTCCCGGGGACATGGATGCAGCAAACTCAAGGTAAGGATTTTGCTCTGAGAGTAATGTGATTCATATGCATCCACAATAAATATAAAAAATAGATCCAAAAACAAAAAAAATCCTTAAAAAAAGATATAAATATATATATTAAAAATGTATATAATTATTATTATTTTTTGATATGCCATTTTTTTGTGTCTTGATAATGCCGCTACCCATCAGCTCATTTTTATGTATGTTGACATGTTAATAAAGACTTTTAAAAGTCTTTCTTAAGACGGTGGGCCTGGAATTTTTTTTTGCTCTGGGATCTACTTTGGATTGCTCACCAGTAACTCTGAGGTTGATCTGTGTGGTGTAAACCTTGAATCCATGATCAGATGTCCAGTCTGATTCAGCTCCACACCAGTATTCACCAGAGTCTCCCTCAGACAGTCTGTTGATGATCACAGTGAAGATCTGCTTTCCATCATCATGGAGAGAGAGTTTTCCTGCCACTATCCACCTTCTGCTCTCATTAACAGATGTTTTATAAGGACAACTACTATACCCCACCCTCCTACAGAGAAACTTGGTGTCACTCCTATGTGATTGTGGGTATTTGCAGCTGATGTTCACGCTTCTTCCTACATTGCCACTCACACTGATGCTCTTCTCATAGGATTGATCTGTTAGTAATAAACAAGCAGATGAAAACAATTAGATATAACCCTAACCTTCACATGGTAAAACCCTGTCATATTCTGATAAAAGTGTAATTACAGGGAGAATTGGTACAAATAATTTTACAAATTGACAGGAACCCAACTGACTGATTACATTTATGACATTTGGCAGACGGTCTTATCCAGAGCAACTTAGAATCTGATCATTCTACACAGGTAGGCGAAGGTAGTTTTAGGAGACTTGCCCAAGGACTCTTATTGGTATACTGTAGGGTGTTTGCCCAGGTGGGGGATTGAACCCCAGTCTACTGCGTAGAAGACAGTTACCCACTACACTATACCAACCATTTCACTCATACATTACTCAAGACTGCTATGATTTACATTTAGAACTGTTTATCTACCATTCACATTTTAAATATTATTATAATAGGATCTAACTACCACCTTAGATTAGGTCATTCTCTGCTGCTTGGTTGCTGTGGCTTTTTGAACGTGGGTTGGTTGACTGTGTTGGGCCTTTGCCTAAAACAAAAGCAAGTAATCAGTATTTCATTGTGCTTTATTAATGACTGTAGGCAGCCACAGCCATGCCATGTATTAAAGCAGGCTTTAGGCTAACAGCTACCTCTACACTCAGCTCATGTCTGCACTTTCTCACTTCTGAGCTCGCACTGACTAGTTCTTCCTGTTGTAAAGCGAAAAACATTGAAGGAGTGCTAGTCCCGCCTTCAAAGTAAGAGTCTTTGTCAGAATAAACACAGAAAATAACTGATGGAGAATAATAGCCCAGAATTAACATGCAGAACATTTCATGAACCCCACCCCTCTTACCCCAAAAAGTTGTTGAACCGAACTGGGGGCTGCCCTCTTCTCCTGGGGCATGGGACTAAATTTGCTGGGGAGTCATCTGTACTGACTGGTGCTGGCGGGCAGCTGAATGCCAACTCTGTGGCATCCACTCTGTTGGTGTGCCGGAGTGGAGAGACTGAATTTGGGTGCCTGACTTATGCAGTGGCCTTTCTTAACTGTGCACTAGTCACAGCAATGCACAAACAGCTCCATGTATAAATCCTGTGCCACTCTTGGCACCAACATCAGCAGCAGTGGCACTCCTCTCACCTGCCCTTTGCTTTCTCTGACAACATCTGCATCATCAACACTAACAAGGGTGTTACTCATGTGCTCCACTCTGCACTGGGCATCTGGTGGGTTCATTATCACTGCATGGCTACCTCTCAAACTTATCGTGGAACTCCTTAGTCCAGAATGCACATTGTGGACTTCAGTTGTCCAGACTAAATGGTGCATCTTCATGCCCCCAGCTGTCAGAGTCAGCCCATGATTAGTGCTAGCTCACCAGTCACCATATGGAAACAAACTGTCATGCATTCTAGCTTGAACCCAGCAGGTACCACCGGCTGGGCCACTGTGACGGCTGACCATGTGTCCACCACATCAGTGCATGGAACTCCATTGGTGTTGATGGAAATATGGCAGAAGTCTGTCATGAACATTCACCCCACCACAGTCAATGTTTGTTCGCTGCTGGTGCTGTTTATTTTGGCTAGGCCAGCATTCGTACCTGCTGACTTTACTCTCAATGGACAAACCCTACCCAAATGTCTGAGCTGGCCGCATGTTCAACACTGGTGGCAGCCCATGCCACTGGCGGGTATGGCTACAGGTATGTTCAGTGGGCAAGCCCCAGCCAGATGTCTTGGTCAATAGTCTCGTGCTACCTGCTGTATGGCTGAGGTAATGCACAGCAAAGGAAGGCTAACCTCGCCTTCACAATAAAAGTCTTTGTTAGAATAAACCTAGAAAATAACTGCTGGCAAACAACATCCTAGAATTAACATGCAGAACATTTCTTGAACATGCTCAAGATCTTGCAAGTCCATTTGCCAAATGTTAAGTACATATATACAAAATCCTCAATCACGCAATCATCACATATGTCTATCAATACAATTGCATTTCCATACCAAACATTCAAGTGATGCTATCAAATCAGCAAAAAGCAAGAACACAGTGGAGTCTCTAAAGGTGGGGACCCCATGATAACACTTAAAATGAGAGAATATGTACTTCATAAAGGGATCTAGACAATTACATTCTCCAAAACAATTCCTGATTTTTGTTCTTTATTGGATTCTGTACATTCAGCCTCCCTGTATCTGATGCCAGTACAATAATAAAGAGATGCAGTGTTGGGAGATACTCACCTTCCTTTACATTCAGTTCCACTGCTGTGTAGATGTCAGGCAGCCGAGAAATATTCACTACACACTGGTACAGTCCAGAATCCTCTACAGTGAGCTCTCTGATCAACACCCAGAACTCTGCAGCTTTGGTGTCATCAAACAGTGAGAATCTTCCACTATTTATCCACTCTTTTTGAACTCCTGTCTTGATCTGGTCAGCACAGTTTGGCCCTGAACCTTTACACAAATATTTTGGGTTTGATGTGTATTGTGTCTCATATCTACACTTGATGAGGACTCCTCCTCCTGAATATCCTGTCACTCTCTCTGATTCTCCTCCACCTACTAAAAGAAGACAAATGTCCATCTGAGTAAAGGCTTCATTTGACTCTGCTGATAGTGATGATTATTTAGAAGAGCATCTCCTTACCTGAAATCAGGAAGAGGGTGAAGATGAGGAGGATCTTCATTCTGAGTTCAGGCTCTCAGATCCACACCAACTCAGTCAGATATCAGAGCTCCTGAAAGTTACACTCTGTCTCTGTCTCCATCCAACAATGTGACTGTTCTGTGTCTTGAGCTGGGTCTTAACCAGAAACTGATGACATGCCCACTTCTCCTTTTTGACCCTGAGAAAGAGAGAGCTGCAAACTTCTTCAAGATGAGGTGTGAAACATAGTTTGATGGCACAATTATAATTTTATGGTACAAAATGAACAAACCGTGAATCTGAATAGTGGTGAGCTTTGCTTTTTTGCCCCTCTTGAGCCTGTTGTAGATAAAAACATTCTTCTGCTTATCAAGTACACCATTGTTTAGCATGTTGTGCAAGAGTTGAATAATTTGTGATACCTTTTTGCTGGTATTTCAAAATTTACTGTGGTACTATGATGAGACCAGTTATTCCATCCTGGAATCTTCATGTTCATGAGATTAATTCTGTAATTTACTGCCATCTAGTGCACAGGGTGAGTAACTGAGGATATCTGGCAGCCCAGACTGAACTGGGAGCAGAACAGTAGAGTAAAGATTGGATTATAGACACCCCAAACCACAGGATCATCTGGGAAGATAACAGTTTAAGATCACTCTGATACTGAGTTTTGCAGTTGTCAGAGGGAGCAAATTGGCCTCAAAATTGACCTGATTATCCTGTAGTGTGGGCCATGCGTAACCAATTTACTTAGTTTGAGATATTTAATACTAGCACTCAAAAAAAATTGAACAGTCCATATATGGTCTAATGCCTTTTCTTCATAGTGTCTTTATAGGTCTAGTGCTTTTTTTAAATAATGATCTTTCAAATTAATGTTTATATGGACTTCATGTTGTGCGATTGGTCTTTATTTCTCACTTTAGCACTATAATCACACATGTAGCACATTAATATTTATTCATGAAAAATATGCTGACTTTTCCTGTACACGTTTACACATTCATCACAAAATATCAGACAGCATCCATAATTTTTTGAGTTTAGACTCTGGTAGACTGAATCTGATTGGATGGTGCGTTCTCATCCCGTATCTGAGTTCAGGTAGATGTAAGATAACAGCATGAACAAACAGTGGGCAGGACTAGTGCTGAAGCACCTTCCAGGGCACTTAAACTAATCTTCATTCTTTTGGTTTGTTTGTTAATATATTTGTTTTTTATGCACATTTTGCTGGTAACCTGTGTAAAACCGTTATAGTCTTTTGGTGTGCCTCTATTTAATATTAATTTTTTTTAAACTAATATTTAATTATTAATTAAATATTTTATTTACTTTTCTTGCAAGCACTAAATTTCTGTCTGAGCTCTGTCCGAACCTGACAGAATACTTTGCCACTATACAGATGGCAGACCTTGATGCTGTCCAAAAGGCTGTTAACAATCAGGGCCAGCTCCTGGGATGGCACCACCAGATCCTCCAGATTTAATCAGTTGAAAGTGAGTTGAAAGTACAACAAAGTGAGCAACAGTCTCAGATAGGTCAGCTCATCACCGGTATGAAAAACAAAGTCTAGCCAAATTTAACATCTGACTCAGACTACTCTTCAGCCTACCAGCTCCACAACTAGTCTTGTAAGCAACCCATTTCCTCTTAGTAAGCCTGACAAGTTCAATGGCTCACCCGAGAAATGTAGCAGATTTTTGTTTCAGTGCTCTGTGTTTTTTTTAGTAATTCTCCTCTGAGCTCTAATTAGGTTAAAACAGTGTTTTTGGTTTCTCTTTTGACTGACAAGGCTTTGCACTGGACTACAGCCATTTGAGACAATGTGCAAAATATGACGTATGAAAAATTTTTGCTAGAACTCCGCACCGTTTTTGACCACCATCGTGAGGGACACACTAGCAGTAAATGGCGTCAAGGGAATTGCTCTGTGGCTGCCTATGCCTTGGAATTTCACACCCTAGCTGCTGGTAGCGGATGGAATGAGCCAGCTTTGTTGACTGCATTTCACTTAATTCTGATGTGTTAACGAAACTGGCCCAGCACATCTCCTGAACCCATGCAGTGTAACTCTTCAAGTCTGTCTAAGGAGGAGAGACTTTGACATCTCTGTGGGGGCTTGTGTTTGTACTGCAGCACTACGGGTCACGTGTTACGTAATTGTCAGTCTCGCACACACAAGCCTCAGACGGCAACCCCAGGAAAGCGCATGGAGATGTGGTGAGTGTTTCTGCTAAGGGGTTGGTTACGAAATTATTCCTTCTACCTGTAACTATTCCCTGCCAGAACTCTTCTCTCATCTTCCCAGCCTTGATTGACTCCAGATCTGAGGGAAATGTTATGCGTGCCGAGGTGGTGTCTCAACTGCATATTCCAGTGGAACCTCTCAAAGTATCAGTGATGGATGGAAAACTGGTTGGCGTGGGACCCCATTACACAAGTCATCCATCCCGTTGAACTACAAACTACCTCACTGCACAATGATAAAACTACATTCTTAGTCTTAGAGTTTTCTGTCATTCACTTCCATGGTTAGAAAAATATAATCCTCAAACTTCATGGTCCGATAAAGAAATCACAGCCTGGTCAGACTATTGAAGAAACAGCTGCCTAGCTTTGCTTGCTGTTACCATTCACTCTACTTCAATGCAGAGCCCTGACAATGAACATCCCATTCAGATTCCAGAAGTTAACTCACATCTATTAGTAGTATTTAACAAAACTAACGCTATTAACCTGCCATCCCTCCGCTCATGTGCTATAGATCTTATTGAAGGTGCCACTATCCCTAAATCCAGAGTTTACCCACTTACTTTGGAAGAGGAAAAAGTCATGGAGAAATATATTAATGAAGCTTTAGCTCAAGGCTTTATCTGACCCTCTACATCTCCATCAGCCTCTGGCTTTTTCTTTGTAAAGAAGAAGAATGGTGGACTCAGGCCCTGTAGAGATTATAGTGCGCTTAATGAAGTCACAAAAAAAATTGCGTACCCCCTTCCACTCATCCCTGTAGCCCTTGAATGGTTCAGAGGAACACAGTACTTTACCAAGTTAGATTTATGCAGTGCTTATATTTTAATCAGAATCCAAGAAGGCGATGGATGGAAAACAGCTTTTGTGACCACTAGGGGGCAGTATGAGTACCTTCTAATGCTGTTAAGGCTCTTTAACACCCCCTCTGTCTTTCAGTCCTTCATTAACAACATTTTATGGGATATGATAGGGAGGTTTGTAATAGCCTACATTGATGACATCCTGGTGTGTTCCCCTGATCTTAACATTTACATTCAGTATGTTTGCCAAGTCCTTCAGAGGCTACTAGACAATCAACTTTTTGTAAAAGAAGTGTGAATTTCATCTACAGACAGTATCTTTCCTAGGTTATGTAATTAGCACCAGGGTATTTATGGATGATCATAAAGTAGATGCTGTGGTTAACTGGCCCATCCCTATGTCTATGAAAGAGGTTTCTAGGTTTTGCTAACTTTTATAGAAGGTTTATTAGGAACTTCGGCTATATTGTCGCTCTCCTAACAGCTCTTCTTAAAGGAGCCCCCAAGAAATTAGTGTGGAATCCCCATGCAGAAGTAGCTTTCAATGCTCTCAAAATGGCATTCACTACTGCACCCATTCTCAAGCACCCAGATCTATCTTTACCATTTGTGGTAGAGGTGGATGCATCTGAATCAGGAGTCATTGCTGTTCTGTCACAACGTGGCGGAGATCCCCCTAAACTTTACCCGATAGCCTTTTTCTCACACAAGCTCACACCTGCAGAATGATACTACAGTTTAGGAGAATTACTTGCAGTTAAACTAGCTCTAGAAGAATGGCGCCACTGGTTAGAGGGAGCTCAGCACCCGTTTCTGGTCCTCATTGACCACAAGAACTTAGAATACTTGCATTCAGCCAAACGCCTTAATCCCTGTCAAGCTCTGTCACTTTTCTTCTCACATTTCCAGTTTAACATCGCATTTTGTCCCAGTACCTGCAATTCCAAAGCCGTCTCGTATTTGTCAGAATGACAAAGAGTCAGTCAGTGAACCTAAAACTATCCTTCCCTCATCAGTTCAGATCGCTTCTATCCATTGGGAATCAGACATGGAAATCAATCAAGCCCTTACACAACACCAACATTCGTGCCCATTGCCCTCCAGGTGAAACTTGTCCCCAAACAGTTCAGAGATTGTCCACATGAGACATGCACACAACAGTTCATTTCCAACCAGTATTGTTAAAAAATTTATTTAATCTTGTTCAGTTTATGCACAATGTAAAACCCCTAAGACATTACAAGCAGGGAAACTAATGCCATTTCTTGTGCCTAAGTGCCCCTGGTCTCACATTGCCATAGATTTTGTCAAAGATCTCCCACTGTCAGAAGGTCACACTACCATCTTATTTGTAGATGACAGATTTTCCTGCAGTGTCAGGTTTGCACCTTTTCCTACAATCCCTGATGCATTTTAGACTGCTCAGGCTATTTACAGTCACAATTTCAGAAACTATGGTATATCAGGGGACATTTTATCTGATAGAGGCCAACACTTTATCTCTCGTTTATGGAAATGTTTGTTTTGAACATTACGGGGTCACTGTTAGTCTTACATCCAGTTGTCACCCTCAGTCTAATGGACAATGCAAGAGGGTTAACCAGGAACTTGGAAAATTCCTGAAACTTTGTCACGACAACCAATCTGACTGGTCTAAATATCTCATTTGGGCTGAGATGGCCCAAAACTCTCTTGACTGTTCAGTCACAGGAGTGACCCCATACCAGTGTATTTTGGGCTATCAACCTCCTCTGGCACCCTGGATCTCCATACCCTTGGATGTACCAGCCATTGACGACTGGATGAAGGGAAGTGAGGAGGTCTGGGAGGAAACACACTGCAGGATTGAAACAGCTCTCCAGCAGGGCAGGGAGCAAGCAGACTGTCGTAGTGGAGAGACCCCCTCCTTCCAGCCTGCTGATCGTGTGTGGTTATCAACTCAGGATCTCAGTTTTAGGGAGAGTTGTAAAAAGCTCCAACCTAAGTATATTGGTCCCATCCAGATTGTCAGACAGATTAATGAAGTTACATACCAGCTTGACTTGCCTGCTCAGTACCGTATCTCATCTTCCTTTCATGTCTTCCTCCTCAAGCCTGTGATCCCGGGTCTGCTGGATGAGGCGTCACCTGACAGGGAGCCATCCACCTCCATGTATGCTGTTTGTGAGGTGCTGGACTCCAGGAAGCATAGAGGGGAACTTCAGTATCTAATTGATACTGTCACACGTCCCTCCGGCCCCGTTGTCGCCACTTCTCGGCCTCCGGGCTCCATTTCCCAGAACGCCCCGCCAGATCACATGACACCAGACTTCCCTCATGTGACTCCACCACTCCGCTTCACTTGATTATTAATTCAGGTCACCTGTTTTCTTCTGGTTTATGGACTGTTTTTTGGATTGCCCCTATGATTACTGTTTTCTTGATCTGGACTATTTGACTTTGATTTTGGATTCCCCTTTTGCTAATAAAGCCATTTTACTTCAGTCTGGTCTGCAAACATCTGAGTTCTGTCCGAACCTGACAGTAGTCTAGTAGGACAATCTTAAAATAATGTCTAGTAGCATGATGTTAGAAGACATGACACAAACATTCACCTGAGAAACTAAAACTAAAGTCCCAAAGTGGAAGCTGGCTCTATCAAAATATTTAAACATTGTAGTATCAGTCAAAAACTGCATACACTTACAAACACAATTAGTTTATTCAGAAATATTTTATACATACCTTGAAATAAGCAAAATTAAAAGTACAGTTCTGCATGCTTAAATTGTGAATTTCCACTTCTCTCATCTTTTATTCCCATCAATAATTAAAACAAATCACAACACACATTTACATAGCTCCAGAATAAACAATCTGTTGTAAAAATTCATTGGAAATATTGTCTACTTTTGATAAAAATAACATGCTAACATGTTTAACAGTATCACAGTCACATATGTCTTTTTCCTTGTTGAAGGTTACCATAGTAACAATATCATTAGAACTGCATACTTGATAAAATTTACTGTTGAGAAAGTTGGCAGATTTTCCTCTTACTGAGAAACAACTGAGGATTGTGGGTAACTTGAGTGGATGCCCTGATCAGGAGAGTTTGATGGTAACTGAGCAGGAGAATAAACAGGATTTGAGAAATCACAGCTTGAGCGTTACTGGACATTTTCATAATCAGTTTGAGAAGGTTCTGAGGGGTTTGTGGGTAACTGGACATTTTCATAATCAGTTTCACGACAACCAATCTGACTGGTCTAAATATCTCATTTGGGCTGAGATGGCCCAAAACTCTCTTGAAATATTTTAAAAACCCACATACCTTGAAATAAGCAAAATTAAAAGTACAGTTCTGCATGCTTAAATTGTGAATTTCCACTTCTCTCATCTTTTATTCCCATCAATAATTAAAACAAATCACAACACACATTTACATAGCTCCAGAATAAACAATCTGTTGTAAAAATTCATTGGAAATATTGTCTACTTTTGATAAAAATAACATGCTAACATGTTTAACAGTATCACAGTCACATATGTCTTTTTCCTTGTTGAAGGTTACCATAGTAACAGTATCATTAGAACTGCATACTTGATAAAATTTACTGTTGAGAAAGTTGGCAGATTTTCCTCTTACTGAGAAACCATTGAGGATTGTGGGTAACTTGAGTGGATGACCTGATCAGGAGAGTTTGATGGTAACTGAGCAGGAGAATAAACAGGATTTGAGAAATCACAGCTTGAGCGTTACTGGACATTTTCATAATCAGTTTGAGAAGGTTCTGAGGGGTTTGTGGGTAACTGGACATTTTCATAATCAGTTTGAGAATGTTCTGAGGGGTTTGTGGGTAACTGGACATAATCATAAACAGTTTGAGAAGGTTCTGAGGGGTTTGTGAGTAACCGGACATTATCATAAACAGTTTGAGAAGGTTCTGAGGGGTTTGTGGGTAACTGGACATTATCATAAACAGTTTGAGAAGGTTCTGAGGGGTATGTGAGTAACCAGACATTATCATCAACAGTCTGAGAAAGTTCTGAGGGGTTTGTGGGTAACTGGACATTATCATAAACAGTTTGAGAAGGTTCTGAGGGGTTTGTGAGTAACCAGACATTATCATCAACAGTCTGAGAAAGTTCTGAGGGGTTTGTGGGTAACTGGACATTATCATAAACAGTTTGAGAAGGTTCTGAGGGGTTTGTGAGTAACCAGACATTATCATCAACAGTCTGAGAAAGTTCTGAGGGGTTTGTGGGTAGGTGAGCAGTACAGTAGACTGTGGAAACTCCAGTGTCTGAGGCAGGAAGGTGTCTGGTATCTTTAAGGGGAACCTGAGAGCAGATTGCAATTAATTACTCCTTGCTATTATAAAGAATAATACATAATAATACTCATTTTGTATCAATGATTTTGGAGAAGGTTGCTGCCCAATAATTGTGCTCTTTTTACCATGCGTTCTTCACTCAGCTGAGGCAGGCTCACTGCAAAAGCCTAGTATCACTTACAGCTCAGCTGGGGAAAGATCACTTTCTTACCACTCTTACATTTTCTGGTACAACTTTTAACAATAAAAGTAGTGTATTCCTTTCCTTTAGTTGTTGTGTTAATGATGCAGAACAGTGTTTCAGTTATTGAGGAAACATTATTAACTATTTCACTGTTCCAATGAGGGTCTGCTTTAAAACTCATGACTCACCATGTAGTTGTTTGAGGAGCTTCTGAGGGGTTGGATTGGGATTGAGGCTGAGGCCGGGTCCGAGGAGAAAGAGTTAAATTAGTCATAAATTAATTTGTTTTCACTGTTAAATGGTATATATGATCAACTGAAGGATGAACAACCTGTGGGATTGACCTGAGAGTGTGTTCAGCATATTCTTACTCTAGTTCTCCTGATGCATGTTCATTTAAGCCAGCAGAGGTCAGCATCTGTCCATCACTGGCTTATTGTCCCCCTTCACTAATGAATGTGTAAAGACCCTTACTGTACTGCCCTGGTCCACACTTCCCATATCAGTGCAACCCTGATTTTATTTATCTATGACTATTGCTAAAACTTAATATAGTAGTACAACATTACAACCAACAGTATATAGAGTTATATTCAATGTTGTGTTCAGCACTGACAACAGTAAAACTTTTTCACTAAGACAAAAATGTCCTAGATATGTGACACTTTGGAATGAGATTAATAATCTGACCCCTGATGTGAAGTCCAGCATCATGGTACAGGCCCAGTCTTTAAGAAGCACTGCATCACGGTGTAAAAGCTTTGCTAATTTTAGTCGCGTGTGTGTTTGTGTATGTGCCTGCTTTTATATGTGGTGTTACCTTGAGGCCTGAGTCTTTTTCGTAAAATGAAATTGAAGAGTCCAATCAGAAGCAACACCAGAATCATACAAATAACAGTGATCACAGAAGACGCTGGAATTGCTGGTGATGGAGAAACAGAATCATAATTAGAGAATCTGTAAGAAACAATAACTTAATCATTTAACAGTGATCAAGCTAACAGTACATGAGCAGATGGACTTTGTGTGTACAGTGCATTGTGTGTTAGAGCATGTAGCAGAAGCTGAAGACAGTGTGGTTTCAGTAGTTGAGGATGTGGTTGGTTTTGTCGTCAGTGAACTGATGGGTTGATGACTGTGATATAATATTTGCATCTAAAGGAAACAACTGTACTCAGATAAGCAAGTGTCTGGTAGATAAAATGATATGCACCTTCTATGTATGTTGTACCTGTTGATGAGTTTGTCTTCAGTGAGGATTTTCCAGTGGTGTTAGTTGTTGAAGTGTTTGATTTTGTGCTCTGTGGAATTGTGCTTGATGGTGATAAAGAAGATGATAATGTTGCTGGAAGTTCTTGCTCTGGTAAAGGAGATGTAGACTTTTAAATGCTACTTGGACTGGTACTAACATATAATATTGGTAGAATAGCGAATGCACCATGCATCATTTTCTGACATGCATGAGGCATATTGCTGACAGGATTATTTTGATGCTTGAAACAAGCAAACTCAAATATATTCAGGCCACAACTTAACTCATCACCTGAATATATTCATTTGTGGCCTCAATATACAACCCCATTTCCAAAAAATTTGGGAATCCCAGAGAGGAAAATCCTTTCAGAACTAAAGATGAGGAAGGGTTCACCACTTTGTGAAAGACTGCATGGTCAAATAGTGCAACAATTCAAGAATAATGTTCTCAACATAAAACAGCAAAGAACTTTTGCTTTTACATAGTAACATTAAAAGATTCAGAGAATCTGGAGAAATCTCTGTATGCAAGAGACAAGGCCAAAAATCAGTGTTTGCTGGCCGTGATCTTTGGGCCCTCAGGCAGCACTGCATTAAAAACAGATATGATTCTCTAGTGGAAACCATTGCATAGCTCAGGAACACATCTGAAAACCACTGTCTGTGAAAACAGTTCATTGCTGCATCCACAAATGCAAGTTAAAACTCTAAAACACAAATATGAAACCATATATAAACAGGATCCAGAAATGCTGCCACCTTCTCTGGGCCTGAGCTAGTTTAAAATGGACTGAGGTGAAGTGAAAGTGTCATGTAGTCCGACAAATCAACATTTGAAATTCATTTTGGAAATCATGGACACTGTGTCCTCTGGGCTACAGACCACTCAGCTTGTTATCAGTGCACAGTTCAGAAGCTAGTATTCATGATGGTATAGGGGTGCATTAGTGCACATGGCATGGGTGACGTGCACATCTGTGAAGGCACCATTAATGCTGAACAACATACATTATATATAAGAGACATAAGAGAGAGAAAGAGATATATAAGAGAGTTTGCATACCAGCTACATCATGTGATTTGATATTGTGGCAACATATGCTGCCATCCAGATGACGTCTTTTTCAGGGAAGGCCTTGATTATTTCAGCAAGACAATGTCAAACCACGTTCTGTATGTATTACAACAGCATGGATCTGTATTAAAAGAGTCAGAGTTCTAAACTGGCCTGCCTGCAGTCTAGACCTATGACCCACGGATAACATTTGGCACATTATGAAATGAGAAATATAACAAAAGCGTCCCCAAACTGTGAAGAAGCTGAAATACTACATCAAGTAAGAACATCACTTTCAAAACTACAGCTATTGGTCTCCTCAGTTCCCAAACACTTACAGAGTGTTGTTAAAAGAAGAGGTGATGAAACACAGTGGTAAACATGCCCCTGCCCCAACATTTTTGGAATGTGTTGCTGACATAAAATTGGGCATATATCTTTCAAAAAACAATAAAGTTTCTCAGTTTCAACATTTGATATGTTGTCTTTGTAGCATTTTGCTTTAAAAATATTTTTATTTACATTCTGCACAGCAACCCAACTTTTTTGGAAATGGGGTTGTAATAATTCATGACCCCAGATGAATGAGTTTGCATACCAGCTACATCATGTGATTTGATTGGACTGAGAGATAAAAAGAAGGCTGACCTCTTTGTAATTCACTGACAGGATCCTAAATATAAAGCTCTGCATATACTGCTTCAAAATAAGATCTACTCACCAGCAACTCTGAGGTTGATCTGTGTGATATAAATCTTGTATCCATGATCAGATGTCCAGTCTGATTCAGCTCCACACCAGTATTCACCAGAGTCTCCCTCAGACAGACTGTTGATGATCACAGTGAAAGTCTGCTTTCCGTCATCAAACAGAGACATTTTTCCATTGTTTATCCACGATTTACTAACTTTAACTGATGTTTTATAGTTACAGTCCACAGTGTCCACTCTTCTACAGAGAAACTTGGGGTCATTGCTGTGGGATTGTGGGTATTTGCAGCTGATGTTCACATTTCCTCCCACATGGGCAATCACATTGATGCTGTTCTCATAGGGCAGATCTATAACCAATCAAATGATGCATTTTCATTAACCTCCACAATATAGTGCAATCCTTTCATTTTTTGATGCTGAAAATGAGAAGGCTTGCTGTAATGTGGTTCTGATATTCTAATTTTCCAGACAGAGGTTCTACATGTCCGTTAACAGAACCTAAGAACAAGAGACATACAAACTACAGGTTCTAAAGACTGGGAGAAGTGGAGAAACTAAAACAAGCTAGAATAGAGTCAACTGTAGCTGATGCTAATGATGCAGTACATCTAACAGGTGTAGTGATGGGAGGGGCTCACCTTCCTCTACAATCAGTTCCACTGCTGTGTAGATATCAATGCCAGATTTATCAACTGCACACTTGTACAGTCCAGAATCCTCTACAGTGAGTTCTCTGATCAACACCCAGAACTCTGCAGCTCTGATGTCATCAAACAGTGAGAATCTTCCACTATTTATCCACTCATTTTTAGTGTCTGCCCAAATTGGCTTTGACATGCAGGGCCATAAACCCGTACAGAGGTACTTTGGGTTTGATGTGTATCCTGTGTCATATGTGCACTTGATGAGGACTCCTCCTCCTGAATATCCTGTCACTCTCTCTGATTCTCCTCCACCTACTAAAAGAGGACAAATGTCCATCTGAGTAAAGGCTTCATTTGACTCTGCTGATAGTGATGATTATTTAGAAGAGCATCTCCTTACCTGAAATCAGGAAGAGGGTGAAGATGAGGAGGATCTTCATTCTGAACTCAGGCTCACAGACTAACAGCAGCTCTACTCCACTCTACTCATCATAGATCAGATAAGAAAGGTATTGAAACTTGTATGATTCCTCTGTATGTGTCTGACTCTGTGCCTGGGTCGTATCTTCAAGTACATCTTAAATAGAAACTGACATCTTGCCCACTTCCCCTACTCATCATAACAAAGAGAGAGCTGCAGATCTCTCAGTAAGATGATGTTTGAAAAGTGAGCAAAGTTGAAATGAAAACGCACTAAAATGCTTTCAAAGATATCTGTTACAGTAAACAGTGTTTTTCCATTGTGTTGAAGCAGCTTCTATAGCATTTCATGTTTTAATTCATTAGCCTTTAGCTTGTTGCAGTGTGTACCAGAGGGGCAGCCACAGGTAGGCCTGGGTAAGCCTGGGCCTACACACTGATCACAGGCCTGACCAATCAAGAGGGGAAAGATTATTTTTTGAGCTGCATTTTTAAGACAGTGAAATTTAATTTCTGTCAGTGCTGTTATTGTTTTATGTTCAATCAAATCGTTATGTTCTCTGCCTCATTCCTGACTTTGAGGGGTATAATCCAAACTCCACTTCATTTTCTAAGCCCTAGCTATCTGCTATTTCCTCAAGTCTTCAGTTACTTTTTTAGTGCACAGTGTTCAGATTTTAAAATTCAGCTGTGGTCCAAAGATGTACCTGGAGGTGTGTAAAAGCCAGATCCTGTCCCTATTAGAGTTTGATGTTTTTGTCCCATTTTTGTCCCAAATATATATATTTTTTAAAAATGTGGTCAGTGGTCTATAAATTTGGTACTTACAGTCATCAAAAGAATGTTACTTTGCTCACAAGAACTCCAAATTATCTCTGTTAGTGAATAGACATGTTACTGTTAAATACTCACGTTCATGTCATTGATTCTGTACTACTCTGTGTCAGAAGAACTCTACTGCCATCTAGAGCCCAATGTGTGTAACTGAAGAAGAACATTTCAGAAGGACTGAACACTCTTTACTATATTCAGTACAAATGTGTTGAAATAGTGAGAGCTACAGAAAGAGGGATACTGATGGATCATCATTTATAGTGGTACTATAGTGGTGTTGTTTATAGTGGAAAAAACCTCCACATGTTCTGTCATCACGCTGCTGTTTATATTGGCACATATTCAGTAGTGCTGAAGTGCTGCAAAGTTATCTTTAGATCTCATTTTATAGACTTCAAGTTAATGTTCTTAACTGATAACACTGACTGTATTGTCAAAATGTGAAAAACAGTTATTTCCACATTTTAAAAATAAAGGTTCCTACATGGTTTTATAATTATCTGCTATATATTTGCTCCAAACAACATTTTTAGTCTACTGCCATCTAGACGAAAAATAACATGATTTATTATTCACAGAAGCGGGAGGAATATGTTATGAGTGAGAACTTGCCCATTGATCACCATTGTCTCTACATAAAAGTGAATAAAAAGGAGAAGACTGTAAACATATTGTTTTATTTTATCTGGGAAGACCAATAACTGCTTATTTATTCATATGTAGTTGTAATAAAACAATGCAAACATAGCACACACATGATGGCTTCTTCTGTTGTGCTGCATGAGCAGATCAGGAAAGCAAAGAGAAGATAAAAGCTTTCCAATTTAACATTTATCTGACTGGTTAGTTGTCTGTTTAGATTCAGAGCAAATGAATCTGACTGGTTAGTTGTGTGTTTAGACCCTGTTAGACTGAATCTGATTATTGAGTTGTGGGTTCAGAGTCTAAACACACAACTAATCAATCAGATAAATGTTAAATTGGAAATCTTTTGTCTTCACTTTGCTTTTCCGATCTGTCTTTATGTAGCAAAACAGAAAAAGGCATTATGTGTGTGCTGTGTTTTCACTGTTGTGTTACAACTACATACAAATAAATAAACATCTGTTGGTCTTTCCATAATCAATAATACAACATTTATTTATTCACAGTCCTCTTTGTTTTATTCACTTCTATGTGGAGATAATGGTGATCAATGGACATTTAAGTTCTCATTCATAACATATTTCTCCCAATTGAGTGAATAATAAATAATATTATATGTCCTCTAGATGGCAGTAGACTCTTAAAAATATAATTGTTTGAAATGTTAAATGTTAAATAAAACTGAAATGTTAGATTATGTTATGTTTGATTATAGAACCATGTAGGAACCTTTATGTTTAAAATGTGGAAACATCTATCTTTCATGTTTTGACAATACAGTTAATGTTATCACTTGAAAACATTACCTTTAACAATAAAAAATGAGATCTACAGATAACTTTGCAGCACAATAGCACTACTGAATATGTGCATATATAGACAGCAGGGTGATGATGGAATATGTGGAGGTTTTTCTCCAAGAGTAGAACTATAAATGTCTCTCTCTATTTCATCACATTTGTACTGAATATAGAAAGTGAAAGAGTGATTCAGAAATCTGGGATGTTCTTCCTCAGTTACACACATTGTGCTCTAGATGGCAGTAGAGGCCTTCTGACACAGACCAGCACAGAATCATGACATGAACGTGAATATTGAACAGTGGAGCATCTATTCACTAATGGAGATAATTTGGAGTTCTTGCAAGCAAAGTAACATTCTTTTGATGACTCGACTGTTAGGCCCAAATTTGTAGACCACTGACCAGATTTTTAAAAAATTATATTTGAGTTAAAAATGGGACAAAAACTTAAAAAACTACTCTAACAGGAAAAGGATCTGGCTTTTACATGTCGCCCAGGTACATCTTTGGACCACAGCTGAATTTTCAAATCTGATTAGTTAGTGGTGGGTTTAGACTCTGGTAGACTGAATCTGATTGGTTTGTTGAAGATCTGTCACAATTATGAAATTTGAACTGATATAAAATGATACACTACATTGTTGAATGCACACACACATACCCACTGAAATATCTATTACACAAAATCAGACTCAGAGTCATTCAAACTACTTTTTATTTTTCATGAAAGTGAAATTACAAGCAAAGTACACTTTCTGGTAGCATACATGTTAAATGTTGAAATTAGCTACATAGTTAACAATTAAAAAAACTTTAAACATTTAACTAAGTTAGAAGCTAACGTTTTTATAATTTCTGTGGTGTGTCTTTATAAATAAATGTACTGCTTACATTACATTTGTTTGCCTCAGCTCAACACGCCCAATTCTGAGTTTGCTTGTTGCAGCATGATATGATCGTAACAAATCTCTCAGTAACACTTTCTATAAATACAGTGTCTATAAGAATCTATGAACACATTCACTACACATTATAATGCCTTTATAATGCGTTATAAACATGGCTTTAAATATTATAAATTATAAATGGCATTACTCTTTACAGCCATGCTTGTTATGCATTATGAATTGATATCACATAATAAGAGCTTGATAGTTGTGTTTGTCAAGGCATACTATACTAAAGCCTTGTCCACTATAACGAGTGAGGCCTCAAGTTGAAATATTTATGTATGAATTTCTTGAAACACTTCAACATACAAATTAAATCACATTATGAGCTTCAGATTTAAACCAGTGATGCCAAGTATATGTACACCACTGTTAGCTTGGTGCTAATTTAACACCTTATATCCCATAACTGCTAGCAGAAATTAGCATTAGCGTCGTGATGTTAGAGTTCAGTGGTAAATGTTTGAACCAGTGAGGGAACAAATTATAACAATAACACTCCACTAACTAGCCTTCTACTCTTCATGCCTTCACTCCACAGTAATTTCATGCTCAGTGTGATGTATAAGAGGGTTTTAAGTGAGCCTGATTGGACAGTTGGATTGCTTTGATGTGATGTAATTTTTAAAGTGAGAGTGCTGGTTAAAGAAAGTGCATTGTCTTGGCTAAAAAACTTGTTTGGGGCATCTGAATATTTAGGATTAAGCACCTAAGCTGCGGCCCTAACAACACCTGTAGTGAGAAATTAAGTACTGGAAATGCCATGGCATGACATTTTGGCACTGACAATATAATGCTTTTTCACACTACATCAAATTAATATGTTAACAATTTATAATGCATAATAAACATGCCTATAAAATGTAATTGATTTTTACAAACATGTATGGCCATGTTTATAATACCTTATAAATGCATTATTACATGCAATTAATGTGCTTATAAATGCTGAAACATAGTATTTATATAAAGTGTTACCAACCTCTTTTTAATAGAGGACACATGTGCAAAGAAAAGGGTCTTTATTGCAGCCAAAGGCAAACACATCTAAAAATCACAATACAAAGAACAGTGAGAAAAGGTCAAAGGTCAAAGATTCGGCAAACAGGCTGTTGAGGAAAAATATAAAGTAATGTTGAGAAAAAAGGTTAAAAATTGCAAAACAAGTAATGAAATGTGTGTGCTAGAGGCATCACAACTACACTGAGCGTTTACTCGGTGTAAAGGAGAGTCCATGATTGTATCAGACTGTTGCAAAACTTTAGACTTGCTTTTACTCAATCTGATTGGTTAGTGGATGATTTAGGCTTTGGAAGTCTGAATCTGATTACATGGTGTTGGGGGTCAGGCTCTGGTAGACTGAATCTCATTGGTTGGTACTGGGGCTCCGGCTCTGGTAGACTGACTTTAATGTATTGGTATTGGGGTTGAGACTCTGGTAGACTGACTCTAATTGGTTGGTATTGGTGTTTAGACTCTGGTAGACTGAATCTGATTGTTTGATGTTGGGTTTTAGGCTCTGGTAGACTGAATCTGATTGTTTGATGTTGGGCTTTAGGCTCTGGTAGACTGACTCTAATTGGTTGGTATTGGGATTGAGGCTCTGGTAGACTGAATCTGATTGATTGCTGTTTTCTCTTGGTTGAAGAGGAAACAAAGTTGGGTCATTTTCGTAATTCTCATCACTCTGAAACAAACAAAATGGTGAAATAACAACTCAAAATTTGACATCAGACAAATGAATTGATGAAAGAAATCATAATAGTGATGTAGGTTTGTACCCACCTTTCTGGAAGTTTGTATCATTATTTCTGGAGCTGTTGAAGAAGGAGAGCAATTGAGAATAAGGGCAGATTCATTTTTCTTTTTATATAAATATAAGAGCCTAATACATGTCCTCACAGCACACAGCATCAAGTCTGGTGCTCCTGGGGGCACTGAGAGCAGCAGCAGCCTTCCTCTCAGACACCTTCCACTTTCTCTATTGTCCACTGCACTGAGGTTGGTGAGGATCCATCCACTGGTGCTGCCGTTGCTTGTTCAGTGCCTCCAGCGTTGGCGGCTTCATTCCCAATAAGCCATGGTGCCCTTAGCCTGATGGTGCACCTCACCCCCAAAAATCCATCAACCATTTCTAACACTGAATAGGGAACAAAGGCCACACAGCCACTAGCCACTGCAGCAGGCTTCACTTGTTCCATCTCAAAGCACAGCATTGACCTCCCAAGGTCAAGCATGGCCCAGCTTGCAGCGAAGAAGTCCAAACTAAGAATGCATACATTCTGCATAGCCATGAGCCAGAACTTGGGCACTTGGCTCAGGCCCCCCACTATGATCAGGTGCTGCCTCCCCCCTCTCATGTCGATTTGGCTGCCAGTGACGAACGTGGGTTGGATAGTTTTCGCTTACCAGTCAGCAGGTGTTGCTCTCAGTGTGAGGGAGCATGCCTAGTTGTAGCAGCGACACCAGCAAGCCAGATTAAATAGGGGCAGTGAGCCCTTTCCCGTCTGCACTCGATCCAAAGTCTGTGGTAGCAGCCAATCTTCCTGGCTTGTTTCCATTTCCACATCAGCTCAGGTTTGTGGCATTGACTGGTGCAGTGTCCCCTCTTCCTGCAAAGCCAGCATACTTGTCACTCTGCCACCACCCGCTCGGGGGCCGCTCTGCATGCCGCCTCCTCCTAGACCTCCTCTGCTGCATAGCATTGTGTGACGATGACGCTTGCTAGTTAGGGGCGGGTCTGCTGAATGTCCTGATATGTGTATCATGTCTGTAGCTTAAACTGTTCTGAAGTTATAAAGGCTAGAAGTGACTTACCATTTTGCCCACATGTTATGGGCTCTGGGTCCAGGGTTAAAAGCATACATACCAAATTCTATCCTGTGGACTGTGAGTATGCACAGGACCCTAATTAGGGAAACCATACATTGTTTTGAAACAGTGCGTTGAAGCATGTATCTAATGACCATTACTACGTGACTGATAGCATTTGGGGCTTCAGACAGCAGACAAGCTCTGATGGTTTCAATATTTTGGCCAGTATCACATATTGCACAAAGTATAAGTGTGGTTGAAGAATCAGTAATGTACTGTATCTGTAACACATCTGACCTTTTTATTTAAACATATTCATCCCAACTACAGAAATAACTGAACGTCAATAAATTAATATGAAGAAGGAACAAAACTATTCACGCACATAACAGCATACTTTTGCAGGACTTTAATAAATAATAAGTAAACAATAATGAACAGATCAAAATGAACACACAGAGTGTATCAAATTGATGTTATGAAATGAATGTGCATGTTTCATCCACTGTCTCCAGATTATGGCTGCTATAATTTCTGCAAACCACCGGGTGTTTTAAGTTATATTGACTCCACACACTATGTCTTAACTCCAGGCTTTTTATTTTATTCTTGTGTCTTGAAGGTATATTTACTTTAAATTGAGTGTGTGTGTGTGATTGTACCTTGAGTGTTACGTCTCCTTCTACGAGTGACTATGAAGAATAAGAGTCCCATCAGAAGTAGCAGAATCACAGACACACCAGAGACCACAGAGGAAACTAGAAATGTTGGAGGTGGAGAACCTGAAACAGAATTAAAGAATCAATCATAAAATAATCAAATCATTTAAAAGTGATCTGAGCATATGTTCTTGGTGTGTACTGTGCATTAGATATAATCACCTGTAGCAGACATTGGAGATGAAATGAATTTAAAAGTTGAGGACATGGTTGGTTTTGTGGTCAGTGAACTGATGTGTGGAACATATGGATCTGATGGCAAAACATGCCTGTTTGTTTAAATTATTTGTGTACATGTAATTATTGCTGATTGACTACAGTTTATCAGGATACATACAGTATGAATATTATACCTGTTGAAGTCTTGAATAAAGAATTCATTGTAGTTGTAGAGGAGGCTGTTTCTGTGATCTGTGGAGTTGAATTTAACCGTGATGTCGATGATGTTGTTGCTGGTTGGAATAAGTAATTCACTGTTGCTGTAGATGTTGTGGAGGAGGCTTTTTCTGTGTTCGGTGGAGTTGAGCTTGATGGTGATGCTGTTGCTGGTTGTTCTGTCAATGGAGATGAAAATTTAAAGTGTCATTTTATATTGTTATTAGACTGTTCATTTTTCTTTATATAGATCAAACTGATATTCATATTACAAAGTATAATCTCCTTCACTAATATTATCATTTTGACTCTTTTTAATATAGCTGTCATGTGTATTTGATGATACACACAAAATGTTTCAACCTCAGATTTTGCATCAAACTTCATTTATTACACTGCAGACCCCCTGAAATTCAATGATATAATGCTGTACACATCTTACCTCTAAACTCCTTAACATATAGAAAAAAGTGTCTGAAAGTAAATAGATACATTTTTTTAATCATATCTACTCACCAGTAACTCTGAGGTTGATCTGTGTGATATAAACCTTGTATCCATCGTCAGATGTCCAGTCTGATTCAGCTCCACACCAGTATTCACCAGAGTCTCCCTCAGTCAGACTGTTCATGATCACAATGAAGATCTGCTTTCCATCATCATGTAGATACAGTTTTCCCTCATTTATCCATCTTCTGCTCTCTTTAACAGATGTTTTATAACTACAGTCAGCAGTGTCCACTCTCCTACAGAGAAACTTGGGGTCACCCCTGTGGGATTGTGGGTATTTGCAGCTGATGTTCACACTTCCTCCTACATGGCCAATCACACTCATGCTCTTCTCATAAGACAGATCTGTCAATCATAAACAAACAGATACATTAGTTGCATAAGTTGCCAGTAGCTTGCTTATGGTAAAACAGTTCTCTTGTTTTCTTAATTCTTAGTTATAGAAAACATCTTATGAATTCTACTGTTTTATACTCTTTGCAGTGCACAATTAATCTCTGAACTCATGGATCAACAAACTAATCCAGATTGATGTTTAGTCTTATGATACAGTTTCAGTCTGAACTGTTGATTTGCTTTTAGCTCTGATTATTCTTAAACTGCTCCATGTTGATTTGATCAGTCAGGATTACAACATGTTTCACAGACATTAACTGCACTCTTTTTTTTTTTACTGTCAGTTCTTCATAGTTCACTCCACTCTACTAAAAGCACATTCAGATCACACTGTTAAATGAGTAGTTATAGTCTTTAAAGTGATACATACAGTAGAAAAGCACTTTTAGACAATACAGTTTTGATCTTTGTTTTTTATAGGAGAGCATTGCAGTGTTGAGAGATACTCACCTTCCTTTACATTCAGTTCCAATGGTGTGTAGATGTAGCCCAAATCTATATCAGCTCCACACTCGTACGTTCCAGAATCCTCTACAGTCAGCTCTCTGATCAACACCCAGAACTCTGCAGCTCTGGTGTCATCAAACAGTGAGAATCTTCCTTTATTTGTCCACTCATTTTTAACTTCTGTCCTGATCTGGTCATCAAAGTTTAACCAATCCTTACAGAAATATTTCTGGTTTGATGTGTATTGTCTCTCATATGTACACTTGATGAGGACTCCTCCTCCTGAATATCCTGTCACTCCCTCTGATTCTCCTCCACCTACTAAAAGAGGACAAATGTCCATCTGAGTAAAGGCTTCATTTGACTCTGCTAATAGTGGTGATTATTTAGAAGAGCATCTCCTTACCTGAAATCAGGAAGAGGGTGAAGATGAGGAGGATCTTCATTCTGAGTTCAGGATCACAGACTTACACCAACTCAGATATCAAACGTTCTTAAACTTACACTCTGATCCTGGTTGATTGTGACAGTACTGTGTCTTCAAGTGTTTTACCTTTGTGTTTTATTTTGCAGCAGAGTGCTGTAATCAGGCCAGCAGTTATTAAGACTAAACCAGCACCGATAGAGGAGTACACAGCCAGACCTGCAACACACACACATGTAGTTACCACAAAATATCTTTATAATGTTGGTGTAAAGTTTTGCGGAGTGTAGTGGAGCAAAGGGAATCACCTGCTGGAGAGTCTCTCTATTCTGGTTGTGCTGCAGGAGATGATGATGGAACCAGGTGAGTTTGCTGCGTAGGTGACGGCCCAGCTTGGATTCCTGGATATGAATACAAATTAACATTTATTTCCAACTGTCTCTCAAGATGTTATAATGAGAAAACATCTGGGGACAATTTGTTAAACTAGTTCTAGGTTTGCAGCAAAATCTGCCTGTAACAAGTGAACACCTCCTCTAAAACCTAGCCCCATGCTCTAGTCCATGCTCTTTTAACATTTGGATCACAATTACAAGCATAACACAAGCAAAACAAGCTAGCTAGCAAAATGCTATTGTTGGCTATCTTGAACTGTTTTTCTCTTGTAAGAGGTGATGTTCATTTTTTTGCATGTAAAATTTTCTCTGCACACTCAACACTCATGTACAGGCTCAATTGTTTTTTGGGGACTTTTCAGCCATGCTAACCTATGTTTCATCTAGGGTGTAACATTTGAACAGAAAGCAGACGCTTGCGGTTTGAAAACAAAAAAGAAGCTTTACTTGGGGAATCAGGGATGAGCACCATAGTCAGATAACGGGCATGGGTCAGTTCCAGAAAACACAGCAAGATGAGAATGGCCACCATAACAGACAAGGACAAAACAGGTTGAAGTCCACAAAACAAGCGAAGGGTCAAAATCACCAATTCAAATAACCAGGCAGAAATATAAAAGGGGAAACCAAAAACAGAGACAGAGAAAATGGTAAGAAGAAAGTCATAACCAGGAAAACCATCAGAAAGAAAACACTCAGTAGTTTTGTATCTAAAACAGCTGCAAAGCATTAGTATTCAGGCGAACTTGAGCAATGATTGGAGGATGAGGATCTCTCTGGAGTCATGTGACTTTGCTGAGGAGCCTGGGAAATAGAGTTCGTGTCAGAACGCGTGAGCGAGGGAACTAGCTCCGTCTGATGAGTGGCAGGAAGTGTGACAGAGGGCTAGGTGATAAAATCATGTAATAATTATTGCAATATAATGTTCCTTAATAGCAATATAAGAAATGTTCGACAAATGTTCGATTTCCAAAAAAAGTTTGGATACTGTGCAAAATGTCAAAAACAGAATACAATGACAGGTAAATCATTTAAACCCCAAATTTAATAAAAAAGAAATCAAATCAAATGTTAAAACTGAGAAATTGCATGGGTTTTTGAAAAATATGCCCATTGTGAAATTGACGGAAGCAATACGTATAAAAAAAATTGGGGTTTGTGTTGTGCTTTTTCAGTCCTTCAGGCTAAGACCATCTAGTTTGTTATCAGCAGACAGTTCAAAAGCCAGCATCCATGATGGTATGGGGGTGTATTAATGCACATGACATGGGTGACTTGCACAACTGTGGAGGCACCATTAATGTTGAATCATATATACAGGTTTTGGCAACATATGTTGCCATCCAGATATCTTTTTCAGAGAAGGCCTTGCTTATTTCAACAAGACCACATTGAACCACATTCTGCATGTCTTATAAGAGCATCGCTCTGTAGTAGAAGAGTGCCTGCCTGAAGTCCAAACTTATCACCCATTGAAACATTTGGCACATTATGAAACAAAAATATGACATTTTGTCTTTTACACCTTCACCCTCACTGTAGCTGATGCTAATGATGCTGGATGCTTAAGAAAATAAACAGGTTTAGTGGTGGGAGAGACTCACCTTCCTCTACATTCAGTTCCACTGGAGTGTAGATGTCATTTTCAAAATCTTTATGAACTCCGCACTGGTACAGAATCCATAATCCTCTACAGTGACCTCTCTGATCGACACCTGGAACAATGCAGCGATGGTGTCATCAAACAGTGAGAATCTTCCTGTTTTTATTCACTTAATTTCTGTCTTGATCTGGTCAGCACAGTTTGAAACTGAACGCTTACAGAAGTATTTCTGGTTTGATGTGTATCCTGTATCGTATGTGCACTTGATGAGGACTCCTCCTCCTGAATATCCTGTCACTCTCTCTGATTCTCCTTCACCTACTAAAAGAGGACAAATGTCCATCTAAGTAAAGGCTTCATTTGACTCTGCTGATAGTGATGATTATTTAGAAGAGCATCTCCTTACCTGAAATCAGGAAGAGGGTGAAGATGAGGAGGATCTTCATTCTGAGTTCAGGCTCACAGATCAACACCAGCTCAGACAGATAGAGCTCCTGAACACGTACTTCCTGTCTCTCTGACCTTGTGTGACTTGTTCTGTATCTTAAACAGAAACTGGTGTCATGCCTAGTTCTTTTTCTGACCCTGAGTAAGAAAGGCACAAAGCACAATGTATTTAAAGGAGAATTCCACTGATTTTTAAAAATTTCTGCATAATTAAATGGTTGAGATGTAAACCAAGTTGTTGTGATGATATGGACCAGACGTCTGAGGAGTTTCATGCCTTTAAAAGCTACCTCTTCGGCCTTCTTGGAGTGAGTGGGTGGGGTTCTGAAAAGGGCCCGATTTACAGACTCAATTGCTGGGAGATTTCAGTGCTCACATTGGCAAGGACTGGGAAACCTGGAGGGGGAGACTGGGAGGAACGGCCTGCCCAATCTAAACCCCAATGGTGAAATGTTATTGGACTTTTGTGCTTGTTATGCATTGTCCATGATGAGGATGTTCATAAGTGTACTTGGTACCAGACCTCCTTGGGTCAAAGGTCAATGATCGACTTTGTTGTTCATCTGACTTGGGACCATATGTTCCAGACACTCAGATGAAAAGAGGTGCTGAGCTTTCAACCAATCACCATCTAGTGGTGAGTTGGATCAGATGGCAGCAAAGACTGGTGGCCAGACCAGTGTGCGGGAACAACTGGCAGAGGCCAGAATGATTTTAACTTCCACCTCTGTGAGAACTTTTCTCATGCACTGGACGAGGTAGTGGACATAGAGTCTGAATAGACCCTGTTCAAAACCCATTGCGGAAGCTGCCAGGCATAGCTGTGGTCAAAACCTTGTTGGTTTTTGTGAGGGTGGAAACCCAAGAGAACACGCTGGTGGACACCGTTGGTGAGGGAGGTCCACCAGAGCATAAACCTCACCACCAAACAATCAGATTCAGTCCACCAGAGCCTCAACCCAAAACAAACCAATAAGATTCAGTCGACCAAAGCCTAATTCTCAACATCAACCAATCAGATGCAGTCTACCGGAACCCAAAGTCCATCATTAACCAATCAGATTCAGTCTGCCACGGCCTAAAGCCCAACATCAGCCAATCATATTTTCTTATTGTGATATGATTTAATGGAAACCTAATGGAAACCTGGCTAGTTTCTATATAGTAAAGCCATGTGATATTCTGTTAATACTAGAATTCTTCGTAGATAAAATAACACTGATAAGATCACAACTGAATAATGAGCGGAGCAGCATTCGGGAATCATATTTTGATCAAGACCGTTACTCATAAACATGAAAATTTTGTTGTTGCATTAGCCGTGATTAGGTAATGGTAGTGAAAGTTCTTTTAATTACTTAGAAACACAAGCACAGCAGGTTTGTTTGGGCAAATTTGCCTTAATCTCATGCTGATTTACTAAAAAACAATGGATTCTCTTTCTATTTGGTCTAAAGGCCACTTATATTATTGTAGGGCAGAAATATTAATTAATAACAGACATATTTGAGTTTGGTTCTCTCTCTCAGAACAACTCTTCAAACCAGCTCGCCCTCTAGATTCTGTTATTTGTGTAGAGGCCACCTCCCTTTTGGTATAAGTATGTTTAGACCACGTGTGAAAAAGACGATGTAGAGGCAGGAAGTATGTGTTCATTACAGGGCGACAAATAAACACAGGGGAAATCCATGTTATTTGGGATTGTAGGAAATGATGTCACTGCAGAAACAGTTCTAGAGCACTAAAGATTGTCTTGTCTCTGTGTTGATCTGACTCTGACTGCACTGCTTGTTAAATAGAACTGAAGTCATGCCCACTTCCTTTACTGACCCTGAATAAGCAAAAACTATATTCCCAAATGAGGTGTGAAACATGACTACAGCAGCCTTTAAAGGCTTTCAAAGAACGTGGCTGCAGTAAACAGTGGCTTTGAATTGTGTTGAAGCAGTTTGATGTTCTTATTGATTAGTCTTAAACCTGTTACAGTTGATGTGCACCCAGTCTTGCTGTTGTTTTATAGGATGACAGGGCAGAAGTGTTAGATGAAGAGTGACGACTGCATATATGCTGTCGGCCTACTCACTTTTTCACACAAGACCTTATTTCTGCTTACACTGCTGGTGTTTACAGCACTTTTAACCTTACTGTTTCACATGAATCTATTCATTTGTGCTACTTTGCATGAAAGTATTAGCTTAGCAATTAGATCGTTAGTGAAAGAATATGTATGACTCCACTGTTGAAAATTCATATTTATGTCATTGATTCTGTACTGGTCTGTGTCAGAATGCCTCTACTGCCATCTAGAGCACAATGTGTGACTGAACACTGTGCCATATTCACCATGCAGCAATACAAATGTGATTAAAGAGAGGGAGATACAGAAACAGGTATGTTGATGGATTGTGAATGTTTACAGTGACACTTGTGAGAAAAGCCTCCACATATTCTTATATTCTCAAGTGTTCAGTAACAGCTTAGTGTGCTGCACACACACCACCCTGCTGTGTATATATGCACACATTCAGTAATGCTGATCTGCTGCAAAGTTATCTTTATACACATCCTTAAAGATATTGTTCTGAATTGATAACACGGATGCGTTGTCATCATGTGAGAGAAAGATATTTATACATTTTTATAAATCTATCATTCTACTAGACAGTAGAATGATAAGTGGGTTATAGAGTATTAGAACCAAGCAGTACTATAGCTTACAGAGCAGCAGTAGAACCCAGCAGTGATGGTAGTAGCTCTTGGAGCAGAACACTGATTGTGTTGCTTTTTATATTAAACTCACTCAAAATACTTGTAAGATTTTGTACAGAGTACAATCTATTTTACATTAATTATTTGTTCATTTTTTGGGAAATATATTTAATGTATATGAAGCTGTCATCACTTAATCAGATTAAGTGACTCTTATTAGTTCCACAATGGGGAATTTCACCTCTGCAGTCTAACCCATCCATGCAGTGAAACACCACATACACACTTAGTGACACACACACACACAAACTAGGGGCAGTGAACACACTTGCCTGGAGTGGTGGGCAGCCCTATCCGAAGCGCCCGGGGAGCAGTTGGGAGTTAGGTGTCTTGCTCAAGGGCACCTCAGTCACAGACTGTTGGCTTGCTTTCTCTCTCTCTCTTCTCTTCTAGTCAGTGCCTGTGTGCCTGTTATTTTATGCAAAACCGTTCACAGAATCAGAACCTTTATGTTAACATGTGGAGGTTCTGAAAATGTAAAGAACGTTCTTGATTCTTGCACATTTTATGTAAAAAAAAAAATGTTTTTTTTTTTTTAAGAACTGTCCATAGAAATGTTGTTTTCCTGTCATTGAACCAAAGAACCTTTGATTGCACCTTGAAGGCACCTTGATTGTTAAGAGTGTACTGCCATCTACAGGATAAATACAGTAAGTTATTTGCAGTCACACAGATGGAAGGTGTACATTGTTAGTGAGAACTCTGCCCACTGATCTCCATATAAAAATGAATGAAACCTAAGAGAAGGCAGTGAACATTGTGTATTCTTTTAATTTGGAAAGATCAATGGTTGTTTATTCTTATATACTTGTAACAAGACAATGTAAACACAACACACACACAATGGCTTTTTCTGTTGTGTCATGTAAGGAGAGATCGGGAAAGCAAAGCAAACGTAAGATTTCAAATTTAACAATTGGAATCGTTAGTGGTGTATTTAGATGCTGTGAGAATTAATCTGATGTGTTAGTGGTGGGTTTCATGCTTTAGTGACTGAATCTGATGGGTTAGTGGTGGGCTACAGGCTTTAGTGACCGAATCTGATGATTTAGTGGTGGGCTTCAGGCTTTAGTGACTGAATCTGATGGGTTAGTGGTGGACTTCACGCTTTAGGGACTGAATCTGATGGGTTAGTGGTGGACTTCAGGCTTTAGTGACTGAATCTGGTGGGTTAGTGGTGGGCTTCAGTCTTTGGTATCTGAATCTGGTGCGTTAGTGGTGGGCTTCAGTTCTTGGTGACAGAATTTTGTTCGTTATATGTAACTATTAAAATAAAAGCATAAAGTAGACAAAATGGCGGATCTCTGTTGCTATGTTGACTTAGTAGCTAATGCTGCTTGTGCTGACAAAGGATCCACTACACTGTTGAATGCATACACACTCACAAATGTCTGTTACACAGAATCAGGCATAGAGGCAATCAAGCTATTTTTATTATTGAGAGTAAAAAAAGCTGAAAACACACATTCTTGTAGGATTAATGCTCAAAACATGGAAATTTGCTACATAGCTAACAAATAAACAAACAATACTCATGCTGCCCTCTAGATGTTATAGCACCAAAGCAGAAGCTTTGGAACTTCAGAAACTTCTTTTGTTGTGTAAGCCCCATGATACGTCTTTATGAATGCATTCACTGCATTTTTATGTACTTGTCATAACACATTCAGAGTTCATTTTGCTTGTTGCAACATAATATAATTGCACCCACTCACTCGGGTTACATGTGCAATAAAAATGTTCAACACAATCCTTAGAATATTTAAACATTCAAGAAGTCAACAACAAATCCAAACAGGCTATCAAAGTCTAAAATGAATAAAAAAATGAATAAAATCAAAGTGGAAAAAAGAGTTAAAAACTAAAACAGTAAAACATATAATAAAATGCAGCTCTTTGACTGGGTGTAGATGCTAAAGACATGCCAACCACACTGAGCATTTGCTCAGTCTACAGAGAGAGTCCATAATTGCATTAAGCTGTAGCACAGAAGCATTAGGCCATTTGGGGGGCTGAGCTGGGCTAGCAAACCGTAGACCAGCAAGCTGAACTCTGAAGCTCAGGCACGCAATGATGGGGGTATGACAACATGAAATCAAACAGCTGTGATAAATTATTGCTGTGAGTTTAAATAATTGCAATTATCTGAAAAATCGAAAGTAAACCATTATTTAACAGTTTATGATAGACTTAGTTACTGGTGGGGTTCAGGCTCTGGCAGACTGAATCTGATAGTTTGGTGTTTGAGTTTAGGCTTTGGTATCCTTAATCTGATTGTTTATGGTTGGATTTAGGCACTCGTAGCCTAAGTGTGATTGGTGTTTGGATTTAGATACCTGAATCTGATAAGTTGATGTTGGGGTTTAGGCTCTGGTAGACTGAATCAGACTGGTTGGTGTTGGGGTTTAGGATCTGCCAGACTGAATCTGACTGGTTGGTGTTGGGGTTTAGGGTCTGCTAGACTGAATCTGATTGGGTGGTGTTGGGATTTAGGCTCTGCTAGACTGATTCTGATTGGTTGGTGTTGGGGTTTAGGATCTGCCAGACTGAATCAGACTGGTTGGTGTTGGGGTTTAGGATCTGCCAGACTGAATCTGATTGGGTGGTGTTGGGATTTAGGCTCTGCTAGACTGATTCTGATTGGTTGGTGTTGGGGTTTAGACACTGCTAGACTTAATCTGATCTGTTACTGTTGGGGTTTAGGCTCTGCTAGACTGAATCTGATTGGGTGGTGTTGGGGTTTAGGCTCTGCTAGACTGACTCTAATTGGTTGGTGTTGGGGTTTAGGCTCTGCTAGACTGATTCTGATTGGTTGGTGTTGGGGTTTAGGATCTGGTAGACTGAATCTGATCTGTTAATGTTGGGATTGAGGCTCTGCTAGACTGAATCTGATTGGTTGATGTTGGGGTTTAGACTCTGGTAGGTTGAATCTAATTAGTTGTTGTTGGGGTTTAGGCTCTGATAGGTTGAATCTGACTGGTTGGTGATGGGGTTTAGACTCAGACTGAATCTGATTAGCTAGTGTTGGAGTTTAGACTCTGGTAGACTGAATCTGATTGCTTGATGTTGGGGTTTAGGCTCTGGTAAACTGAATCTGATTGCTTGATGTTGGAGTTTAGGCTCTGGTACACTGAATCTGATTAGCTGGTGTTTTCTTTTCCCTGTGGAGGATACAAAATTGGATTATTTTCATAATTCCTGTAAGTCTGCAACAAGCAAAAAGAGAAAATAATAAAGTGTGACATATTTGACAAAGGAATTAAGGGAAAAATTCATATTTGTTGGTAAGTTTGTGCCCACCTCTCTGGAGGACTGTGGCATTGTTTCTGGACCTGTTGGTGCAGAAGATGTGCAACAGAGAATAAGCACATTATTATTTCTTTATGTTTTACCTTTTTTATGTTTTAACTTTGTGTTTTATTTTGCAGTCTATTGCTGTAATCAGACCAGCGGTCTTTATCAAGACTAAACCAGCACAGATAACGAAGTACACAGCCAGACCTGCACCACGCACACATGCAGAACCACAGATTAAAATATCTTTATAATGTTGATGTAAATGTTGTTGTGGTGTATAGTGGATCAGAGGGAGAATCACCTGCTGGAGAGTCTCTCTGTTCTGATTGTTCTGCAGGAGATGATGATGGAACCAGGTGAGTTAGCCATGTGTGTGATGGTCCAGCTTGGATTCCTGGAGATAAAAACAAGCTTATATTTAATATTACACAAGCAAAACAAGTGACCTAGTAAAATGCTATGATTAACTGAACTGTTTTAAGGGATGCAACATAAGCGATGCTGGGTTATGTTACATCCCTGGAATAACAACAAGCTTGTTGTTAATGTTAGTGAGTGCACCATCTACTTCTAAGCTCTTCATGAGGTGTTGGTTGGTTTATAAGTAAGTCTATGTTGCCCACATTTTTCCCCTAGTTGTGCCTAAATGTTCCTGCTACTACCATTAAAGAAAGTACTACACAGCTAACAAACATCAATCACACAGCTTGAGTATGCGCTATTTCAGAACAGATTTGTTACAGGAACAGATTCATTATTTTTCCCTCTGGTATCAGATCCAGCATTTCTGCCAATATACACTATATTTCCAAACGTAATCACTCACCCATCCAAATCATTGAATTCAGGTGTTCCAATCACTTCCATGGCCACAGGTGTATAAAAACAAGCACCTACGCATGCAGACTGCTTGTACAAACATTAGTGAAAGAATTGGTCTCTAAAATGACAGTGTGGGGTCAGCAGATTCTGAGGCGCAGAGGTCGCCAACTTTCTGCAGAGTCAATCACTACACACCTCCAAACTTCATGAGGCCTTCAGATTTTCTCAAGAACAGCATAGAGAGTTTCATGGAACAAGTTATAAAGGCTGAGCAGCTGCATCCAAGCCTTACATCACCAAGCCCAATGCAAAGCGTTGAATGCAGTGGCGTAAATTGCCGCCACCGGACTCTAGAGCAGTGGAGACGTGTTCTCTGGAGTGACGAATCACACTTCTCTGTCTGGCAATCCAATGGACAAGTCTAGGTTTGGCGGTTGCCAGGAGAACGGTACTTGTCTGACTGCATTGTGTAAAGTGTAAAGTTTGGTGGAGGGGGCATTATGGTGTTGCGTTGTTTTTCGGGAGTTTAGTTCCCCTTAGTTCCAGTGAAAGGAACTCTTAATGCATCTGCATTCCAAGAAATTTTGGAAAATTTCATGCTCCCAACTTTGTAGGAACAGTTTGAGGACGGCCCCTTCCTGTTCCAACATGACTGCGCACCAGTGCACAAAGCAGCTCCATAAAGACATGGATGAGTGAGTTTGGTATGGATGAACTTGACTGGCCTGCACAGAGTCCTGACCCAATAGAATACCTTTGGAATGAATTAGAGCGGAGACTGCAAGCCAGGCCTTCTTGTCCAAGGCCTGTCTGACCTCACAAATGTGCTTCTGGAAGAATGGTCAAAAATTCTTATAAACACACTCCTAAACCTTGTGGAAAGCCTTCCCAGAAGAGTTGAAGCTGTTATAGCTGCAAAGAGTGGGCCGACATCATATTAAACCCTATGGAATAAAAATGGGATCTCAATCAATTTCATATGCATGTGAGGCAGACGAGCAAATACTTTTGGCAATACAGTGTACTTCCACCTAGAATCAGATTAGCGCCCTCTCTATTTTTTAGAAAATAATACTGAATTATTTTTTTCAGTTCTATCTGTAAGTGATTCGACACTGAGCATTGTATTAATAAAAAAGCAGTTGCTCAGTGTGGTCAGTTTGTAGTGAACTGCTCTGATGAGTGTGTACCTCCTGTTAAACTGAGCATGCTCACTGCACTCTTCATGTAATCAGCAATATGAAGCTCTAACAGAATGTCAAAAAACATGAAGTCTTAGAATGGATGATACTGAAAACATGCTGGACTCACCAGGTGATGGAGTCAGGTGTGATATATCTGTGAATGATGTTTTGAAAAAACACAATAAATTACTAATGAAACAGATGAAAATAGATTAAAAGGCAGAAATTATTAGCCTCTGACTTATAACACATAATAAAAATGGTACTCAATGGTGTATTTATTATGTAGCTTTTGGGTCTAATTAACTGAAATGACTAAATATTGAACTGAAAAGGGGGATATGGGTGGTGTAATGCAGTGGGTAACACATCTGCCTTCTATGCTATCGGCTGGGGTTCAATCCCCTTCTGGATAAGCAACTTACACTAAACAAATAAGAGTCCTTGGGCAAGACCTTCACCTACCTGTGTAAAATGATCAAATTTTAAGTTGCCAAATGCTGTAAATGGAATACACTCACCAGTAACTCTCTGTTGATATAAACTTTCTGATCTGTGTGATATAAACCTTGTATCCATGATCAGATGTCCAGTCTGATTCAGCTCCACACCAGTATTCACCAGAGTCTCCCTCAGTCAGACTGTTCATGATCACAGTGAAGATCTGCTTTCCATCATCATGTAGATACAGTTTTCCCTCATTTATCCATCTTCTGCTCTCTTTAACAGATGTTTTATAACTACAGTCAGCAGTGTCCACTCTCCTACAGAGAAACTTGGTGTCACTCCTGTGGGATTTTGGGAATTTGCAGCTGATGTTCACACTTCCTCCTACATAGCCAGACACACTGATGCTCTTTTTATACGAACGATCTGTCAATCATGAGCAATCAAATACAACAGTTGCATTAGTTGCCAATAGCTTGCTTATTTTCTTTTTAAATAATGTATTAATTACTAAAATAACTAGAAACATGAATGACTGCACAGCTTAAATGGTTCCCACTTCCTGCTAGGTTGTTGCTAGGCAATTACTATGGTATCCCAGGTTGTCACTAAGGTGTTGCTAAGCAGTTGCTATGGAATCCCATACAGTTGCTAAACTGTTGCTAGGCAGTTGCCATTGTGTATGGGGTGTTTATTTAGTCATGTTAGCTACGTTTTTTTTTAAATGAATGGGAGTCTATGGAAGGAAGGTGGGATGAAGAACAAGACATAGAGGAGTGCAGGTCAGGATTGCTGTGGATTAGATCTTGGGGACCTGCCCTGAGTGAGTGTGTGTAGTTTGGTGGCTGTAGGGCAACGAAACAACAAGAGTTTTTGTTGGGGCGATGACTAAATGGGACCCTATGGGAGAAATGAAGGATGGAAAACGACAAACAGATGAATGCAGGTCAGAACAACACTGTCAGGCCTGCCCTGAGATAGTATATGTGAAACAGTGTCTTTCGTTTGAGCAGAAGTACAGTAGATGGTCATGCAATTCTTCACCCCATTTAATCCTATAGGAAAAAGATCAGAATTCTATACTGTAGAGCCTCATGCAGTAGTAAAGCACTTTGACAGCAAAGCTTCTGACCTTTGATTTTTATAGGAGTTTGTTCATTCACCCTCTCTATCACTGATGTTAATGATGCTGGAGATTTAGGATGATAAACAGGTGCAGTGGTGGGAGAGACTCACCTCTTTTTACGTTCAGTTCCGCTGGTGTGTAGACATCAATGGCAAATTTATCAACACCACACTTGCACATTCCAGAATCCTCTACATTGAGCTCTCTGATCAACACCCAGAACTGTGCAGCTCTGGTGTCATCAAACAGTGAGAATCTTCCACTATTTACCCACTTAATTCAGTGTCTTTCCAAATTGCTTCAACAGACAGGGCCATGAATGCTTACAGAGGTATTTCTGGTTTGATGTATATCTTGTCTCATATATACAGTCATGGCCAAAAGTGTTGGCACCCCTGAAATTTTTTCAGAAAATGAAGTATTTCTCCCAGAAAATTATTGCAATTACATATGTTTTGTTATACACATGTTTATTTCCTTTGTGTGTATTGGAACAACACAAAAAAACAGAGAAAAAAAAAGCCAAAAATGATATTTCACGCAAAACTCAAAAAATGGGCTGGACATAATTATTGGCACCCTCAACTTTATGTTTGGTTGCACACCCTTTGGAAAAAATAACTGAAATCAATCGCCCCCTAAACCATCAATAAGCTTCTTACACCTCTCAACTGGAATTTTGGACCACTCTTCTTTTGCAAACTGCTCCAGGTCTCTCATATTTGAAGGGTGCCTTCTCCCAAGAGCAATTTTAAGATCTCTCCACAGGTGTTCAATTGGATTTAGATCCGGACTCATTGCTGGCCACTTCAGAACTCTCCAGTGCTTTGTTTCCGTCCATTTCTGGGTGCTTTTTGAAGTATGTTTGGGGTCATTGTCCGGCTGCAAGACCCATGACGCAAACCCAGCTTTCTGACACTGGGCCCTACATTGTGACCCAAAATCCTTTGGTAATCTTCAGATTTCATGATGTCTTGCACGCAGTCAAGGCACCCAGTGTCAGAGGCAGCAAAACAACCCCAAAACATCTTTGAACCTCCACCATATTTGACTCTAGGTACTGTGTTCTTTTCTTTGTGGCCTCATTCTGTTTTTGGTAAACAGTAGAATGATGTGCTTTACCAAAAAGCTCTATCTTGGTCTCATCTGTCCACAAGAAGTTTTCCCAGAAGGGTTTTGGCTTGGTCACAGATTGTTGATCTTTTTCCACAATTTTAGTTCTCAAGTCCTCAGACGGTTCTCTTCTCCTCTTTTTGTTCTCCATGCTTAGTGTGGCACACACAGACACACAATGCAAAGACTGAGTCAACTTCTCTCCTTTTTATCTGGTTTCAGGTGTGATTTTTATATTGCCCACACTTGTTAATTGCCACAGGTGAGTTTGAACGAGCATCACATGCTTGAAACAAAGTTATTTACCCACAATTTTGAAAAGGTGTCAATAATTTTGTCCAGCCCATTTTTGGAGTTTTGCATGAAATTATATCATTTTTGGCTTTTTTTCTGTTTTTTTTTTTTTTGTGTTGTTCCAATACACACAAAGAAAATAAACATGTGTATAACAAAACATGTGTAATTGCAATAATTTTCTGGAAAAATTTCAGGGTTGCCAACACTTTCGGCCATGACTGTATATAGGACTCCTCCTCCTGAATATCCTGTCACTTCTGTAGATTCTTCTCCACCTACTAAAAGAGGACAAATGTCCATCTAAGTGAAGGCTTCTTTCGACTGATGATTATTTAGAAGAGCATCTCCTTTCCTGAAATCAGGAAGAAGGTGAAGAGGATCTTCATTCTGAGCTCAGATATCAGAGGCCCTGAAATGACATCTCATCTCTGTCTCTGACTCTGTGACTGTACTGTAGGTGCAGCTGGGAGTTAACTAGAAATGAATGGCATGTTCACTTCCTCTACTGACTGAGAGTGAGAACAAACCTTGAACCTCTCATTAAGATGACGTGTGAAATGTGAAAAAAGGTGTTGAATGTACAGAGGGCTAGAATAGTCATGCAGCAGCTTTCAGGCTTTTATGTATATGTGTATTTATTTATTTATTTGTTTGTTTGATCTCTTATTGTATCTTTGCTCACTTAATAAGCCACTTTATCTAATTCTAGTCTACCACTCTATTAGAGCTGTTTCTGTGAGTGATGGTGTGTTGGTAAGTGATTAAGTGGTATATTTTACTCCACTGTTAGATTTAAACATTCACAAGCTGCTGGGTGGTAAAAATGTCAGTTTGTACAGAAAGAATGCCTCTATTGACACCAAGAGGACAGGATGAGTAACTGTGAAAGATTTAGCACTCTGCAGTATTCTCCATGTAAATTATTGCTGCTGTCGGAACAAAGCCTTATATCTCCAACCTTATATCTTTGTTTACATTACAGTTCACAAATTAAAAAAAAACTTTGTAATACAAAAAAATGTAATACAATTGTTGTTTATCCAGGCAAAATACTGAAAATGCACTCAATATGCTAAATATGGATAAACTAGTTAAAAAGGGCAAATTTTAAGAAATAATTTAATTCCTTGAACAGCCTTTAAAACACAGACATGGTTGTACACTTACTAATCAATCCAAACAAAGGAGATATGTTAGATCTCACCTGTAGACATTAAATCATTTCAGATTGAGTCCAACATCAACTTAATGTAAATCAAATTTCAAATTTACCATATTTCCCATAACAATGAGTAATTCTGGAGCTGTGTGAATATATGTAAAGTTCTGCGTATGAATAGAAGCATTACAGTCTTTTTTTGGAAGAAATAGTGAAAAAGGGGAAAAAAACAACATAACTTGCTAATCTAGTCACTTCCAACAACGTGTTAGACAGAATCAAAGTCATAAACTTCTGCTCTTCTAAGCTGCTTATTCTTCATCTGATAGAGCCACCGATCCCCATAAGAGCTCATGTTTGGAATAAAACTGTCCAATCAGCAGCCACAGATATGAATAACATGTAAAACCATAATCATCAGTGTATGTGAGGACGGGTGAAGATATAAATCTCATTAAAAACTGAATTACTCAGGGCTCCTGGGTTTCAGCCTGTGTAATAAATCATTCCTGGACATGTGGAGTAGACGTCCTTATCAAATGAGCTAGATGATAACTGTGTTAGAATAAATAGGATCTGAAATCTCATAGGGGCTTGTGGGTAACTGGTCATTGTCATGAATATGTTGAGAAGGATCTGAGGGGTGTGTAGGTGAACTGATGGAAGAGTAGACTGTGGAAAATCCAGCGTCTGAGTCAGGAAGATTTCCTGTCTCTTCAGTGTTAGAATAGACATCAACGGGATACTGAAAGCAGATATTATAAATATATAAACTGTTTGAACAATTATGACTAACATTTTACAGCAGTGATTTTCAAGCCAACGCTCAGCACCTCCAGAGTTTCGGGGGTCCAGGTTTGAGCCTGGATCCGGGTCACCTCAACTCTAACGTGCCAAATTCACACTCCATTGCCTTTCTCATGGGGTTTCCTCTTTGCACTTAGGTCCGGCTCCCTGCCGTCCCATAACATATGTTATATAATAAGAAAATGTTTCTAACAAACTGCCACCAGGCTGTTATTACTTAGTTCTTATCTGATTTTTGTCTTACTTGACAATTTTGAGTGTAAATGAGGAGCTGTCTGAACATAGAGTGCAATATGGTGTCCCACAAGGCTCTGTTTTAGGGCCCTTTACTTACAGCCCCTAAAATGCATAATCTAGACATAATTTGGGATTATCTAGTCTCTTATGTCGTTAACATAATCAAGAACATCCTCCTGCTAAATTCTGATAAAACCGAATCTGCTTTTGGGTTTTAAGTCTGCTAAAAATGAGATTAGAGATTTTATCCTTTGACCTCCTGCTTCAACATGTAAAATAAAAGTAATGTTTCTATTTACTAAATATTGTTTTTTTGTGCAAATGATGCAGGCTTATGTTTCACTTATTGAGGAATCATTATTAAATATTTCACTGGTGGATATCTTTTCTAATGAGGGTCTGCTTTAAAACTCATGACTCACCCTGAAGTTATTTGAGGAGCCTCTGAGGGGTTGGGTAGGGGTTGAGGCTGCATCTGAGGAGAAAGAATTCCATTATATTTAATCAGTTACAAATTAAGAATAGAAAAATATATTTTTCAAAATTAAAGATATACAAGGTAATTTGTAAAAGTAACAGTATGTGGGGTTGACCTGAGAATGTTTACAGTCTATTTCTACTCCAGCTCTCCTGACACATGTTCATTTATAGCCAGCAGAGGGCAGCATCTGGCCATCACTGTTAGTCCACTGAGGCCTAAGTTTGTATTGATTGTATTGATGAAATGCTCTCCACTAAAATAATGTCTTACTAACATGAGACCAAGAACATAATCTGTGAAGATATGAAACAGTCCAACATCATAGTACAGGCCATGTTTTTTCTTATTGTTGTGGTGGTCAAAAGATGATTCAACCGAAGCCATGGTTCTGATCTGAGAACAGCTTTTTAATAAACAATGGGCAGAAACAGGCACATACTGAACACAGAGCTCCTTGTGGAGGTCAGTCATCAGCCACAGTGTTCCTGCTACCGGTGACCATACGAACAACCCCACACCCTGACACAAAAACACACCTGAAACATATAGACTTACCTCTAATGAACAAACAGCACATTTACAACACAAAACAGAACCTTTTTAACTGGGGTGCACACCTCCCATGAGCCTCCTCTTTGCATAATACTTCCTGTTTGGCTGTGTGCCCTGTCACTGCACTGCCCCCTTCTTAAAAGTCCACCATCCCGGTGACCCAACACAAATCCTTGGGGTACCCAAGGGCATACCTCACCCCCACCAAGCTGTAGCTCTGTGGATGTTCTGTCCATTGAAGCTACAAAGCAGAGGGGCAAGAGAGCTCTCTGTCCTCCTCCTGAGCATGGTGGGACACCTTGCTGCCCACTGCTACCGGGGATGACAACAGCAGCAGCTGTGCTCCTCTCCTCCACTGTCTGCTTTATCCACTGTCCATCCAGCCGATGATACTGGTGAGGCTATTGCTCGTGTGCACTGCCTCTGTTTTCCACCTTGGCCATACAGGTAGCCACAACCAGCAACTTCACTTGTCATGTCGCCAAGCCCAGTGTATCCTTCCCAAGGTCGAGCATGGCCCAGTCGACCACCAGCAGATCTAAGCCGAGAATGCAGACCTCCCTTATGGGTATGAGCCAAAACTTGTATACTTGGCTCAGATGCCCAGGGAGACCGAGAGCCATTTTCTCCCCGCCAGGTCAATTTGGCTGCTGGTGATGGACCTGAGCTGGATGGCGGTCACCTTCTAGCCCGTGATGGCAGCCAGGCTGGATTATGTTTCTGTCTGCTTTCATGGCATAGTTTGGTGCAGTGTCCCGGTTTTCTGCATCATCTACATACCATGTTGTCTCCACCTGGAGCTTATCCGCCCCGTTGCAGTGTGTTGCTCACCTTGTTGTCTCATCGCTGAGGTCAAGCTCCGCTGTCATCGCCCCAGCGACTGCCTCCCAAAGACCAGACAGGTTGGTGAGGTGCACCTGCTACTATAGTTTCTCCAGATTTAGATCCTCCTGCACAGCCCTGCCTAGCATGGGGTACACCTGGTCAGCCATCATGTATAGCTTCACCACTAACACACTAATCTGCTCTCCCTCTCACCTCTATCTGTCCAGCTGCAGCTTCCTGACTGACAGCACTGCAGGCTCTCCTTTTCATGTCTTAGCTGTGCTCTGCCGCTTGTTCTTGTCATCTTCTTTCCTTCTTCACAGTTTGTTTTTGATTTCAAGTTTTTGAGTTCAAGGCAGTTTTTGTCCTGGCCACTGAAGGACACCATCCCACTTCTGATCACCAATGCAACAGCAGTCAAAGGAAGATTCAAGTGAAGCTGTGGTTCTGATTAAAGAACAGCTATTTTATGAACAACGGGGAGCAAAAGGTACATACTTAACACAGAACTCTCAAGGGAGGTCACCAAAAGCCACAGTCTTCCCTCTATAGGTCACTCACCCTCACACACAAACAACCCCACATTCTGAAGGAATAACACAACTGAAACACACACACACCTTTAACGAGAGAACAGCACAAAGTAGTACCTTCTTAACCCGTGGCCATCAGAACAAAATGATAACTTTGTTTTAGTATCATGTATGTTTATGTATGAGCATGTGTGGTGGTACCTTGAGGCCTGAGTCTTTTTCGTACAGCGAGAATCATGAATATGAGTCCAATCAAAAACACCACCAGAATCACACAAACAACAGTGATCACAGAGGAAGCTGGGAACTCTGGTGTTGGAGAAACAGAATCATAATTAGAGAATTAATGACAAACAATAATTGAATCATTTAACAGTGATCAAGCTAACAGTATATGAGCAAATACTCTGTACAGTGTGTTGTGTGTACCAGAAGCTGAAGACAGTGTGGTTTCTGTAGTTGAGGATGTGGTTGGTTTATTGTTAGTAAACTAATGTGTGTTGATGACGGTGCTAAAATATCTGCAGTTGAAAGAAAGAACTGAACTCAAATAAAAGTGTTTGGTAGATTATCTGTGTGTTGTACCTTTTGATGAATTTGTCTCCATTGAGGAGTTTCCAGTGGATATGGATGTTGGAGATGTGGTTACTTCTGTGCTCTGTGGGATTGTGCTTGATGGTGATGGAGATGAAGATGATGATGATATTGTTGTTGGAGATTCTTGTTCTGGTAATGGAAATGATGGCTTTTACATTTTAGGCATTTGGATTTACAGGAAAAATAAGGTATTTTTAGGTTTTAGGGGAGCTAAAATTACAGTGTCATTACTGGCAAAAGAGAAGATTGTTTTATGGTATTTGTGTTTAAACAGATGACCAGTAGAGGGAGCTAAACTTAAGCAAGCAAAATGATGTGACATGTTGTGACAAGCAGTAAAAATGCATGTTACAAAAGTTGTAATGCCAGTAGTTTGGGATGAAACACAACCAGCAAGAATTTCAAATTCAAATTCATCAAATTCAAATTTATCAAATTTAATCAAGCTTTTTATTCTGTAAATGGCCAGGGCCCACCAGTGGGGGCTGTCCAATGCCAAACAATATGTAAGTTTGATCATTTGTACAGAATCTATTGCATTTCCTGAAATTGTTGCCATTGTACAGCACAGTGCATTTAATGGGGAATTCCACCTTTTTTTTTTTCAAAATTTATATAGAAATATGCTGATGTTCCTTGAAATTAGTGGAAATAAAAGTGTAATTTTTTTGTGATTGAATTGTTTTTTACTAGTTTAATGTACTTTGGAGCAATATTGCCCTATTTAAGGTTAAATCAACCTTTCAGTCATAGTTTAAACCCCTTAAATGGGTGGCAGGGCCACCAGCAGGCCTAACGTTTTATTACACACCTCTATTACCCAAGAACAGCTCAGTGTATTTGCATTGAACTCCTTGTAGTTACTGAATAATAAGCCTTAGTATGTAATAAGCCTGGTATTTTAAGGAATGAATGGAAACATAATGCACAGTGACTTTTAACAGCTCTGAAATTGTTTAAACATGCAGTGACCCAACCTGTATGTTTTGTTTGTGACATTTAGCACTGTTTTTACCAAAATACAGTATTTAGGTTGAGGAATGGTATAAATATTATGACTCATCGGCACCTATTTAGTAGGTAGATCAAGTTATCTAGAGATGATATTGGTTTTTGGTACTTTAGGATCACGTATCATTATTGAAAAAGTGGTATTGCTGCATCCCTATATTTTTGTGAGAGAATTCATATTATCATAAACAGAATTTGGCTGATGTGGTTTATTTTCTCTAACACTTGTAAGCTTTTTCTCTATCCACATAACACATGCTGAAAGTGGCAGTTGTGCTTGCAGACATTAAACTAAACAGACAGATGAAGACAATCATAACTTTTGCTTTTGCTTCAAGAATGTTGACCTGAAAAAACACCATAGATCTTCTCACTTCCTCAGTTAAGCTCTGCTAATATTCATATGAGATGTTTCACATGGATCAGAGCAGGGATAGATCCACATTTCAGCCACCAGAACATTAAATCTGAAAACAATGTGGTATCAGTTCACTTTAAAGTGTAAACTGACCTTGTCTGAACTCCAGGCTCTCTGTAATTTACGGACAGGACCTTAAACTGTAAAGCTGTACCCATAATACTTCAAAATGAGATCTACTCACCACTAACTCTGAGGTTGGTCTGTGTGATATAAACCTTGTATCCATGATCAGATGTCCAGTCTGATTCAGCTCCACACCAGTATTCACCAGAGTCTCCCTCAGTCAGACTGTTGATGATCACAGTGAAGATCTGCTTTCCATCATCATGTAGATACAGTTTTCCCTCATTTATCCATCTTCTGCTCTCTTTAACAGATGTTTTATAACTACAGTCAGCAGTGTCCACTCTCCTACAGAGAAACTTGGGGTCACTGCTGTGGGATTGTGGGTATTTGCAGCTGATGTTCACACTTCCTCCTACATGGCCAATCACACTGATGCTCTTCATGTAGTTTTGATCTGTCAGTTATGAACAATAAGATGAAAGCATTAATATTAACCTTTACAATATAATACATTCTGACAATTCAGTTGCAGAAAAAGTTACATTTTACTGTATTAACTGATTGTTTGAAATCAGAAATCAATCACTGTTTCTCTTTAATGAAGTGTTTGTTTTCTTCCTCAAATTGACTCTACGACTTTGCATGTTCTGTTGTTTCTCTAGAGGTCACACCCCTCTAACTAAAAGTATGGTCAAACCACCCTTTTCATATTTACATAAATATAGTCCATTTTCTTGTTCAGAAAGATGCTAAACATCAGTTCATAGCCACTCAATACTACAGATATACAAACTACATAAAAGTGAGGAAACTAGGAGAAAAGCTAGAATTGCAAAGAACATAGTAAAGATCTTGTTTCCTAAACCAGTTGTAGCTCTGTATGTACACGACCTCATTTTAGTCAGATATGAGAAATTACACAAATTCATTTTCAGGGCAGAGAAAAAACAAGCAGAGACTGAAAATGAATCTCTGAAGGCAGAAACTCCATGTTAAACATAATATAATAATGTGTACACTAATCAAAAAATATATCAGTAGGACTGTTCTTAATACAATTCCTTCACATTCCTGCTGTTCCATCTTTATATGAGTTTGTACATTCACTCTCATTGTTGATGATGCTAATGATGCAGGAGGTCTAACATAATAAAGAGGTGCAGTGGTGGGAGAGACTCACCTTCCATTACATTCAGTTCCACTGGTGTGTAGACATCAATGCCAGATTTATCAACTGCACACTTGTATGTTCCAGAATCCTCTACATTGAGCTCTCTGATCAACACCCAGAACTCTGCAGCTCTGGTGTCATCAAACAGTGAGAATCTTCCCATATTCATCCACTGATTTTTACCGTTTGTCCAAATTTGCTTCGTCATGCAGGGCCATAAACCCGTACAGAGGTACTTTGGGTTTGATGTGTATTGTGTGTCGTATGTGCACTTGATGAGGACTCCTCCTCCTGAATATCCTATCACTCTCCCTGATTCTCCTCCACCTACTAAAAGAGGACAAATGTCCATCTGAGTAAAGGCTTCATTTGACTCTGCTGATAGTGATGATTATTTAGAAGAGCATCTCCTTACCTGAAATCAGGAAGAGGGTGAAGATGAGGAGGATCTTCATTCTGAGTCAGACAGGTATCAGAGGACCTGAACACGTCCACCCTGTTTCTCTGTCTCTGTGTGACTCTGTATCTGTGCTTTATCTTAAAAAGAAACTGATGGCATGACTACTTCCCTTTCTGACCCTGCGTGAGGATGGAAGACAAGGTGTGAAATGCGTTAGAACAAAGTTTAATAAAAATCAAGACCTCTACTGCCATCTAGAGTGCACACAACACAATTGCCTGAGACTCTAGCCATTGTAATGCACACTGGATTTAAACGGAAATTCCACCAGTTTTAAAAAATTGTTGACAGTGGTGGTGATAGGAACTGGACATCTGGAGAGTTTAATACCTTTAAAAGCTAAATCACTGAAAGTTATGACTAGAAATGCTCATAAATACATTGGCTGATGTCTGAGACATTGATTCACGATAGTGTGGAGAAAGTTTCATTTATTCAGAAAACGTGCCGGGTGTTCTAAGGCAAAAATTGTATTTTTTCAGCTTCATCAGCATTTTGTCTACAGCAATATTATGCATAAACACTTAGAAGACTCGTGTAGGTTCCCTTGTGGTTTTGAATAGTAAATAAAATGTCTATATTTGTGTTGTAGTCATGATGACCCCTGGTTCCTATCACCACCACTGTAAAGAAATCTCTACAATGAATCATTTCACACCAAACCACCCTGTCAGTCATTCTGACTGTTTACATCTCAAACATTCACTTATGCAGAAATTTTAAAATATAGGTGGAGTTCCCCTTTATAAAATGACAGTAATATGGTAACACTTTATGATAACAGTCACAAATGAATCAAGTGGAATATAATGTAGCAAAGATTCCTGCTGGCTCTCTAAACATTACATACAGTTAATGTATAGATAAAAAAGAAAATAGAATAATGATGGAAGACTTGAAGAAGCTGGTTATTTCAATAATATTTACACATTGTAGCTTTAGTCAAAAACTGCATAGACTTACAACCTTAAACAGAACACAATAAACACAATTTAATACAAGTTTATTTATAAATAATATATTTTGAAATATACTTTATAAATTATTGTAAAAACATATTTCTTCAGGATTAAATTGTGAAAGGAATTGTTTGCTACTTTAGATCATCGCTTTAGTTAAGGTTGAATTAACCTTTCATTCACAATATTGAACTAAAACTAAGCCCACATTTACACAGCTCCAGAATAAAAATCACCGTGACTGTTTTTGGAAAAACTGGATGACAATACAAGAGTAACATGCCGTGTAACGGTTTCACAGAATTCAGATGTTCGCGGATAAAGAAAGAGAAGTAAGCTTTAATGTTGAAGTCAGAATCCAAAGTTGTCACCAGGCAAAAAGGTCAAAACACATAGAACAGATATCCGGGGCAATCAATCCAAAGGGCAAATCCAAAAAACAGAGTGGAAAAGAATGGGTGATACAGGTCATACACAAAATCAAGATCACAGAGAGAACGCTCAGTAGTTTACAAAATGAAACAATACCTCGCAAATAACTAACGCTAAAGCCCGGGCTTATAAGCTAAACTGAGGAAGTCACATGATCAAAACACACAGGTGTAACACATCATAATTCGGGCGATCGAGAACGCTGATAGGAGCGTGTGGGGAGATCAGCAGTCAGCTGATCTCCCTGTGTATTCTGGGAGATGGAGTCCGTGTGTGTACTGGGGTTTGTAGGAAGCGTCAAAGTCATGTGATCTCCCAGAGGATTCTGGGAGATCGAGTCCGTTTCTTCCGCTTCGCTTGTGACATTCGTGACATGCTGACATATTAGACTGTAGAATAAAAGTCTTTCTTGTTGAAGGTTGCCATGGTAACAGCATTATTATAACTATTTGTTATCTATTATAACTAGTATTCTTGATTAAATATACAGTTGAGTAATTTGGGCCTTCAGCAAATTTACCTCAGAGTGTCACAGGAATCGGAGAACTGAGTAACTAAATCTGTTTCATAGCTAAATCAGTTTTTGTCAGAAATAACTATGTGAATGTGATCAGAAGATTTTTAGACTTTGAGTCAAAAATCCAAGTTAGAACTACAATAAAAACTAAGGTAGTTGCTCAGTGTGGTCAGTATGGTGTGAACTGCTCTGATGAGTGTTTACTTCCTGTTAAACTGAGCATGCTCACTGAGCTCTTAATGTAATCAACAACATGAAGACCCAGCAGATCAGCCAATAACACTGATGCTGTTCTTGTAGGACAGATTTATCAGTCATTGATTTGATCACATCAGATTTATAACATGTTTCACAGCATAAACTGTACTTTAATGCTCCTTACTGCTTTTTAAACATCAGTCTGGTGTAGGTTTCTAATGTATCAGACATAAAAGCACAACAAACATCCTAAAAGGCTTTATTTGATGCTGATAGTGATGATTATTTAGAAGAGCATCTCCTTACCTGAAATCAGGAAGAGGGTGAAGATGAGGAGGGTCTTCATTCTGAGTTCACTTCACAGATACACACCAACTCAGCCAGATATTAGAGGACCTGAAACGGACATATTATCCCTGTCTCTGTGTGACTCTGTCCTGTACTGTAGCTGCAGCTGGGTATTAACAAAAAATGGATGGCATGTGCCTTCCGCCCAATGACAGCTGGGATAGGCTCCAGCACCCCACCGCGACCCAGTAGGATAAGTGGTTTAGATGGTGTGTGTGTGTGTGTGTGTGTGTGTGTGTGTGTGTGTGTGTGTGTTTGTGTGTGTGTGTGTGTGGATGGCATGTTCACTTCTTCTACTGACTCTGAGCAAGAACAGGCCGTGAACTTCTCAGCAAGATGATGTGTGAAATGTGTATTGGAAAAGAAAAAAAAAAATGTTGAATAAACAGTGGGCTACACCAGTCATGCAGCAGCTTCCAGACTATTTATTTATTTGTTAATTTGATCTCTTAAAGTGTATAAATCATTTCTTACTGATTTGAGGAGCTGTCTAATTCTAGTCTATTGCTATATTAGAGCTGTGTCTCTGAGTGCTCCAGTATTAGATGTGATGGTAATTGAGTAAGTGGTACGTTTTACTTCACTGTTGCATATGAACATTCATAATCATCCAGATGTTGTACATGAGAAACCTGCATGACCCAGTTAGGTTCGCGATATGAGCCGAGAACGATAACTGGCCATCCAGAACCACATCAAGACTTCTTGCTTCTTTAGATAGAACAATCAGAGAGTTCTCGAATGAGATGGCAAGACCATGATGAGGACCTGTAGTTGAAGGGATGAATAGCAGCTTAGCCTTGCTAGGATTGAGCTTTAGGTGGTGAGATGCCATTCATAAAGACATGTCAGTCATGCTGAGATGTCACTGGAAACCTGGGTATCAGAAGGTGGGAAGGAAAGCATTAGTTGAATGTCATCAGCATAGCAGTGATAAGAGAAGCCATGAGAGGATATTACATCACCAAGTGTAAAGTGAAAAGAGAAGAGGACCCAGCACTGAGCCTTGTGGGACGCCAGACTGATAAGAACACCCCTCCAGATAGGACTTCCATGCAGAGCCAGTGATTCCAAGGTTGGTGAGGACAGCCAGAAGGATTGAATGGTTGACTGTGTCAAAAGCTGCTGAGAAGAAAGAATCAAAACAGATGACTGACTGATCTTGCTGCCTGGAGTGTGAGCTGATCTGAAGCCAGACTCATTTACAGTGTGACTGCACTCTGCAGTATTGTACAATATAAATCTGAGGAAAGAGGGAGAAATACGGTGAGGGGGACTTGCCGGGACTGAAAAAGTTTTAGTGCTAACCTGAGAGAATAAAACTTCCACATATTCACATATTCTCAAATGCTCAGTAGAGTATGTCCTCAATTTCAGTGAGTTCTGTCATCTAGTGGCTGAAGAGGGAAGTGTACAACAGAATGAGTGAGTGACCTTCTTAATAATTTGTATTTAATGATAAAACTGTGATAAACAGTCTACAGAAGGTTGTGAATATAATGTTCTGCACTGAACTGGAAAGGCAACCACCACATGTTCTGAAGTGCTCAATACTGCCATCAAAAACACTGTAAACACTACACACATAAGAAGAAATGAGAAAACACTCGGCAATAACATGCTATCTCACACAGGGTACAACTTTTATTGACTCTTCTTAAGAGATATTGTACAATAAGCTTTTATGGGTTTGGTTCAGCACTACAGTCACACACTAAAGCTCTAAACAGCTTAACAGAACATATTACAGCAACAAACTTAACATTGAAGATTAAAAATGAAAAAATTAAAATTAAAAAAACAAGTTGTAATACAATGTTTATTTAACCAGACAAAATACTGAAAATGCCCTGCAGGCTCTCAATAGGCTAAATATAGACAATCTAGAAAAAAGGCACATTTTAAGAAACAATTTCATTTCTTGAACAGACGATAAAACACAGAGACATAATTATACACTTATTAATTATCAATCCAAACAAAGGAGAGATGTTACATCTCACCTGTAGACATTAAATCATTTTCAAATTGAGTCCAACATTAACTTAATGTAAATCAAGTTTCACAAAGTCATAAACTTCTGCTCTTCTAAGCTACTTATTCTGCATCTGATAGTCGCCGATCCACATCAGAGCTGATGTTCAGAATAAAACTGGCCAATCAGCAGCCACAGATATGAATAACATGTAAAATCATAATCATCAGTGTATGGTGAGGACGGGTGAAGATATAAATCTCATTAAAAACTGAATTACTCAGGGCTCCTGGATTTCAGCCTGTGCAATAAATCACTCCTGAACATGTGGAGTAAATGTCCTTATCAAATGCGTTTGATGGTAACTGTGTTAGAATAACCAGGATCTGAAAACTCACAGGGGTTTGTGGGTAACTGGTCATTGTCATAAATATGTTGAGAAGGATCTGAGGGGTTTGTAGGTGAACTGATGGAAGAGTAGACTGTGGAAAATCCAGCGTCTGCTCATGACCCCCTGAGATTACACATTTTTGCTGCATTCCAGCTGTCACTGTGGGGGGCGTTGACGACTGGTTTAAGAACTACTGTTTATTTATTAACACTCTGGTGTCCACAAACTTGGCCATGTGTCAGATTCAATGTTTCTATTTATGCTGCTTTCTCTTTGTGATAATTCAGCAGAAAAATCCGGTTCAAACATTTCCTGAATCTGTAGAGTCGCCCTTTCTATCCCATCTTATCACGAGATCGTTGGTGACTCACATCCGGAGTTATGAGGCTATGAAGAGGGGCTGAGATACATGCCATCTGCCTCACTGTGTTCAATTCGTAGATTTGTTTTTCCATATACATTTTGTGTGAAACTGACCAATGGACACTGAAGAGATGACTAAGGACTGACCCATCATGTCATGTTTCATTTAGTAGCTTTAATGTGTGACTAAAAGCATTTATTTTCCACTTCACTTGAGGAAACAATAGAACAATAAATATTTCAGATCAGTAAGTAATCAGTAAGTAATGCCTCCTTAATGTCAAAGTAAATACAATGCAGACATATAGAAAGACTGGATCAGGACTGGTCACCAAGTCTTCACATTTGGTCAGCATGTTGTTTTTGTACATTATATTATATAATAAGAAAACGTTTCTAACAAACTGCCACCAGGCTGTTATTACTTCTACACAGTTGGTTTAGACAAACAACTTCTCATCTGATTTACATCTTACTTGACAATTTTGAGTGTAAATGAGGTGCTGTCTGAACATAGAGTGCAATATGGTGTCCCACAAGGCTCTGTTTTAGGGCCCTTTACTTACAGCCCCTAAAATGCATAATCTAGACATAACTAGACATAATTGAAGATTATGTTAATGACATAAGAGTCTAGATAATCAGGAACTTTCTTCTGCTAAACTCTGATAAAACCAAATCTGCTGTTGGGTCCTTAGTCTGCTCAAAATATGGTTGGATATTTTATCCTTTGACCTCCTGCTGCAACATGTAAAATAATATAAGTAGTGTTTCTATTTACTAAATATTGTTTTTTTGTGCAAATGATGCAGGCTTATGTTTATTTATGGTGGAGAGGAAGCATTATTAAATATTTCACTGGTGGATAACTTTTCCAATGAGTTTAAAACTGCTTTAAAACTCATGACTCACCATGAAGTTGTTTGAGGAGCCTCTGAGGGGTTGGGTTGGGGTTGAGGCTGCATCTGAGGAGAAAGAGTTCCATTAAATTAAATCAGTCACAAAATAAGAATAGAAAAATATATTTTTCAAAATTAAAGATGTACAAGGTAATTTGAAAAAAAATGTGGGCTTGACCTAAGAATGTGTACAGTCTGTTCTTACTCTAGCTCTCCTGACACATGTTCATTTATAGCCAGCAGAAGGCAGCATCTGTCCATCACTGTTAGTCCACTGAGCCCTTTTTCTCTTTAATTTTGCAGCGATGAAATGCTCTCCATTAAAATAACGCTGCATCCCCCCTCCTTTGGTCTGTCCAGAGCAGGGGCTTCATAATGTTTATTGGCCTACTCCACACAGGCCACCAAGCTGTAGCTCTGTGGACGTTCCGTCGATTGACACAACAAAGCGGAGGAGCAAGAGAGCTCTCTGTCCTCCTCCTGAGCGTGGTGGGACACCTCGCTGCCCACCACTGCCAGGCACACTGCTACCGGGGACAACAACAGCAGCTGCGCTCCTCTTCACCACCTTCCACTTTATCCATTGTCCAACCTGCCGATGATACTGGTGAGGCTATTGCTTGTGTGCACTGCCTCTGTTTTCCACCTGGGCCATACAGCTAGCCACAGCCAGCAACTTCACTTGTCCTGTCGCCGAGCTCAGTGTATTCTTCCTGAGGTTGAGCATGGCCCAGGCCGCCACCAGCAAATCTAAGCTGCGAATGTACATCTCCCTTATGGGTATGAACCACAACTTGTATACTTGGCCCCTGGGAGCCCGAGAGCATTTTCTCCCCGCCAGGTCAGGCTGGATTACGTTTCTCTGTCAGCTTAGGTTTGGGGCATTGCTTGGTGCAGTGTCCCCTTTTTCTGCATCACCTGCATACCGTGTTGTCTCCACCTGGAACTCCTCCACCACATCACAGTGTGTTGTTCGCCTTGCTGTCTCCTCGCTGAGGTCAAGCTCCACTGTCATCGCCTCAGCAATTCCTGCTCAAAGACCAGCCAGTTTGATGAGCTGCACCTGCCACGAAAGTTTCTCCAGACGCAGCATGTTCAGGAAATACTCCAGCAGCAGCTCCTCCTACACAGCCCTGTCGAGCATGGGGTACACCTGCTGAGCCATCATGTATAGCTCCACCACTAACACACTAATCTGCTCTCCCTCTCACCTCCATCTGTCCAGTTTCAGCTTCCTGACTGGCAGCACCGCAGGCTTTCCCTTTCGTGGCTTCAGCTGTGCTCCGCCGCTCATTCTCGTCATCTTCTTTTCTTCTTCGCAGTTTGTTTTTGAGTTCAAGCTAGTAAGGTAGTTTCTCTTGCCCACTGGATAATACCATCCCACTTCTGATCACCATTGCAACAGCAGTCAAAAGAAGATTCAACTAAAGCAATATTTCTGATTCAAGATCAAGATTCAAGAACAGCTTATTAATAAACAATGGGAAGCAACAGGCACATACTTAACACAGAACTCCCAAGGGAGGTCACCAAAAGCCACAGTCTTCCCTGTATAGGTGACTCCCCCTCACTCACAAACAACCCCACATTCTGAAGCAATAACACAACTGAAACACACACACACCTTTAACGAGAGAACAGCACAAAGTAGTACCTTCTTAACCCGTGGCCATCAACTCAAAATTATAACTTTGATTGTTTTAGTATCATGTATGTTTATGTATGAGCATGTGCGGTGGTACCTTGAGGCCTGAGTCTTTTCCGTACAGCAAGAATGATGAATATGAGTCCGATCAGAAACATCACCAGAATCATACAAACAACAGTGATCACATAGGAAGCTGTGAACTCTGGTGTTGGGGAAACAGAATCATAATTAGAATATCAATGACAAACAATAATTGAATAATTTAACAGTGATCAAGCTAACAGTATATGAGCAGATACTCTGCACAGTGTGTTGTGTGTACCAGAAGCTGAAGACAGTGTGGTTTCTGTAGTTGAAGATGTGGTTGGTTTATTGTTAGTAAACTAATGTGTGTTGATGACGGTGACCGAGCTCCTCACCCTATCAAGTAGAGTGTAGCCCGCCACCCTGCGAAGAAAGCTTATTTCCACTGCTTGTATTCGCGATCTCATTCTTTATGTCATTACCCACAGCTGATGACCATAGGTGAGGGTCGGGATGTAGACCGACCGGTAAATAGAGAGTTTTGCCTTATGGCTCAGCTCCCTCTTCACCACTACTGTCCTGTACAATGGCCGCATTACTGCCTGTCCCAGTCTGCAGCCGATCTCACAATCCCTCTTCCCGTCACTTGTGAACAAGACCCCAAGATACTTAAGTTCCTCCACTTGGGGCAGGTCATTTCCCCGTATGTGGAGTGGGCATGCCATCCTTTTCTGGGCTAGGACCATGGACTCAGACTTGGAGGTGCTGATCCAACCACTTCACCCTCAGAGCTGGAGGCATCCATGCAATCCAGCCAAAAGAACAACATCATCTGCAAATAGCAGAGACACTACTCTTCGGCCTCCACACATAATGCCCTCCTGACCTCGGCTACGTCTTGACACCCTGTCCTTGAATATCACAAACAGGAGTGGAGACAAGGCACAACCTTGGTAGAGTCCAACACTCACACTGAATGAGCTTGACTTCATGCCAAGTATACAAACACAACTCTTACTCAGGAAATACAGAGACTGAATGGCCCGGAGTAGTAGCTCCGGCACCCCATACACCCAGAGGACCTCCCACAAGATATCTCAGGGAACATGGTCGTAAGCCTTCTCCAAGTCCACAAAACACATGTAGACTGGGTTGGCAAACTCCCAGTTTGTCCCAGTTTGTGGAAGTTTGTGTCAGAATTCATTCTTTTTGTGTCAGAATTCATTCTTTTTCTATATCCACATAACACATGCTGAAAGGGGCAGTTGTGCTAGCAGACATTAAACTAAACAGACAGATGAAGACAATCATATCTTTTTCTTTTGCTTCAGGAATGTTGACTGAAAAAAACACCATAGTTCTCACTTCCTCAGTTAAGCTCTGCTAATATTCATGTGGCCTCTACTACCAAGTAAAATACAGACTACACCACTCCCTACTTATGAAGGGCAGGAGAACCCTGTTTAGCAGTACTTTTTCCCAGCACAGGTTCACTTAAACATACATAGATCACACAGCTGATTGCTTCATACCATAAGTTTATTAAAGAAAGGTTACATTAACGAAATCACTCATACATTTATATGTATAAATATCCCCTATATATATATATATATATATATACTTTAAGATTTCTGCCTCCTATTATGCTATTAAAATATATCAAGAGCTAAAAAAATACGGGTGGTGTCCTATGTACAACAGCACACTGCCCAATATAGAGAAAACCACAGCACTCAACACACCCCTAAATTTGAAATTACACACCCTAAACATATGTACCTCACTTCAAATTTCAAGCTTCAGAATAAGTTATGGTGCACACCCAAATCACACAGATAAAACTAGATGGAGCTAGCTGAGCTACCTATCCACAATCACCACCGGTCAAATTGAAAAGACCAAGGATGAAAGGTTCTGAACCGTAAGAAGGGGATACTTAGCACTTGCCAATATAAAAAAATATAATTACATTCAATGCCACATAAAAATAGATTCCAACTGTCAATGAGAACTTGACATTAAAGAAGGTACTGCACTGTGCTCACTTGGCTAAAATGTAAACTCTCATGACCCCAGGATATTGCACATTCCTCAAGTAACAATACAAATGAATAATAGCAGTAAGAAATATTGGAAACAAACCCTCCACTTGAAACAAAATGAAATCCAAAAGGGAAAATAAAACCCATAAAAGAGATTTGTCTCCAAACTGATACCATTTTAAGCAAGTACAACCTTAGGTCATTATTGTATTAAGAAAAACACCAAAAGCCATGGAAAAGAAAATAAAAGGGTGGGGAAAACAGTGGCTACACCAATGTCTACACTCTTGTCTTCAGCCACTCTCTTTGTTGGTTATTTCAATAATTGTGACTGCCGACACCCTTTGGAAGCTCTCCTTCAGTGACCAGCCTCCACAATTAGCTGTATCTCATCTTTCTGACTGTTTAAGCAGGGCAAACCACCAAGACTTCATTCAACGTTTCCAGTGTGTACACACGGATAAAAGTCAGAAACTCCAGAGTACAGTGGCGTTCTGAGCATGTTGTTTGGCATACTACAGATCTCGAGAGAGCACAAGATATTCACGTTTGCTCTCGAATCTGAAAACTTGCCTTCCTGCTGGGTCCTAGTGCCCTTTCTGTTTCCATCCCAGCTGGGACCTAATGTCACACAGGCTACATTCATATGAGATGTTTCACATGGATCAGAGCAGGGATAGATCCACATTTCAGCCATCAGAACATTAAATCTGAAAACGATGTGGTATCAGTTCACTTTAAAGTGTAAACTGACCTTGTCTGAACTCCAGGCTCTCTGTAATTTATTGACAGGACCTTAAATTATAAAGCTGTACCCATATTACTCAACTCACCAGTAACTCTGAGGTTGATCTGTGTGATATAAATCTTGTATCCATGATCAGATATCCAGTCTGATTCAGCTCCACACCAGTATTCACCAGAGTCTCCCTCAGTCAGACTGTTGATGATCACAGTGAAGATCTGCTTTATATCATCATGTAGAGAGATTTTTCCCGCATTTATCCATTTTCTGCTCTCCGTAACAGATGTTTCATAATTACAGCTAGCAGTGTCCACTCTCTTACAGAGAAACCTCGGACCTGCTGTGGGATTGTGGGTATTTGCTGCTGATGTTCACACCTCCTCCTACATGGCTATTCACACTGACACAAATTCTGACAATTCAGTTGATGAAAAAGTTACATTCTACTGTATTAATTGATTGTTTGAAATCAGAAATCAATCACTGTTTCTCTTTAATGAAGTGTTTGTTTTCTTCCTCAAATTGACTCTACGACTTTGCATGTTCCATCATTTCTCTAGAGGCCACACCCCTCTAACTAAAAGCATGTTCAAATCACTCTTTTCATATTTATATAAATATAGTCCATTTTCTTGTTCAGAAAGATGCTAAACGCCAGTTCTTAAGCACTCAATACTACAGACATACAAACTATGTAAAAGTGAGGAAACTGGGAGAAAAGCTGGAACGGCAAAGAACATAGTAAAGATGTTGCTATTTCCTAAACCACAGTTGTAGCTCTGTCTGTACACAACCTCATTTTGGTCAGATATGAGAAACTGGGCAAATTCATTTTCAGGGCAGAGAAAAAACAAGCAGAGACTAAAAATGAATCTCTGAAGGCAGAAACTCCATGATAAATATAATATAATAAGTAGGTATGTTCTTAATACAGTGCCTTCACATTCCTGCTGTTCCATCTTTACATGAGTTTGTACATTCACTCTCACTGTAGCTGATGCTAATGATGCATGAGGTTAGGATAATTAACAGGTGTAGTGGTGAGAGAGACTCACCTTCCTCTACTTTCAGTTCCACTGGTGTGTAGACATCCACCAGCCAATCTATGTCAACTCCACACTTGTACGTTCCAGAATCCTCTACAGTGAGCTCTCTGATCAACACCCAGAACTCTGCAGCTCTGGTGTCATCAAACAGTGAGAATCTTCCTCTATTAATCTACTCATTTTTAGTGTTTGTCCAAATTGGCTTCGTCATGCAGGGCCATGAACCCTTACAGAGTTACTTTGGGTTTGATGTGTATCCTGTGTCGTATGTACACTTGATGAGGACTCCTCCTCCTGAATATCCTGTCACTCTCTCTGATTGTCCTCCATCTACTAAAAGAGGACAAATGTCCATCTGAGTAAAGGCTTCATTTGACTCTGCTGATAGTGATGATTATTTAGAAGAGCATCTCCTTACCTGAAATCAGGAAGAGGGTGAAGATGAGGAGGATCTGAGTCAGACAGATGGACCTGAACACGTCCACTGTCTCTCTGTCTCTGTGTAACTCTGTATCTGTGTTTTATCTTAAAAAGAAACTGATGCCATGACCACTTCCCTTTCTGACCCTGCGTGAAGATGGAAGACAATGTGTGAAATGCGTTAGAACAAAGTTTAATAAAAATCAAGACCTCTACTGCCATCTAGAGTGCACACAACACAGTTGCCTGAGACTCTAGCCATTGTAAATCACACTGGATTTAAAGGGAAATTCCACCAGTTTTAAAAAAAAATGTTCACAGTGGTGATGATAGGAACCAGACATCTGGACAGTTTAATACCTTTAAAAGCTAAATCACTTAAAGTTATGACTAGAAATGCTTATGAATCCACTAGCTGAAGTCTGAGACATTAATTTATGATAGGTTGGAGAAAGTTTCATTTATTTATTTATTTTCATAGCATACAGATATTCTATGGCAAAATAAATAATCAGCTTCATCAGTATTTCATCAACATCAATATTATGCAAAAACACTCAGAAGACACATGTAGGTTCTCTGGTGGTTTTGGATAGTAAATAAAATGTCTATATTTCAACATTTCTGCTGATATTGGTTTGATACCTAGTATTGGATCAGAGCCATCTCTGTCTGTTTCATGAGCTAATTCAGTTTAATAAGGGATTAAAAACTGAGAAATGTGATCAGAAAGAGCAAAAATGCTGTAAGATTCTTAGACCTTGAGTCAAAAGCCCAAGTTGGAACTACAATACAAACTAAGGCAGTTGCTCAGTGTGGTCAGTATGGTGTGAACCGCTCTGATGAGTGTGTACTTCCTGTTTAAGAGTGCAGTGAGCATGCTCAGGTTATGTAAACAGCAAAATGAAGACCTAACAGATCAGCCAATAAAGCTGATGCTGTTCTTACAGGACAGATCTATCAGTCATTGATTTGATCATATGATTCAGTTTTATAACATGTTTCACAGCATAAACTGTACTTCAAATGCTCATCACTGCTTTTTCACGTCAGTCTGGTGTAGGTTTTTAATGTGTCAGACATAAAAGCACAACTGTAGGAAGAAACATCCTAAAAAGCTTCATTTGATGCTGATAGTGATGATTATTGATTATTGATGAGGAGGATCTTCATTCTGAGTTCAGGCTCACTAATTTACACCAGTTTTACTCCACTCTACTCATCATAGATCAGATATTCATGAATGATATTATCCTTGTACGCATCCTCTGTATCTGTCTGACTCTGACTCTGTGCCTTGTCTTCAAGTGCATCTTAAGGAGAAACTGACATCATGCCCACTTCCCTTACTGACCACAACAAAGAGCTGCTGACCTCTCAGTAAGAGGATGTCTGAAATGTGAAAAGTTTCAATGAAAATACACTAAAATACTTTCAAAGAAATCTGTTACAGTAAACAGTGGTTTTGCATTGTGTTGAAGCAGCTTTTATAGTTTTAATTCATTAGCCTTTAGCTTGTTGCACTGTGTACCAGAGGGGCAGCCACAGGTAGGCCTGCACACTGGTCACAGGCCTGACCAAATAAATGGGAAGAGATTATTTATTGAGCTGAATTTTTAAAACTACTAAAAAAAGTAAAATTTGATTTGTTTACTTTCTTTGCTGTCATGGTTTTCTGTTTAATCAAATTATTGTGTTCTCTGCATCACTTCTGACTACAAAGTGTATAGTCCAATCAGGCATTACATTATGATCCTTGTTTCTATGCTCATTGCCCATTTTATCAGTTCCACTTACTGTATAGGTGCACTTTGTAGTTCTACAATTACAGATTGTAGTCCATCTGTTTCTCTGCATACTTTGTTAGCCCCCTTTTACCCTGTTCTTCAGTGGTCAGGACCCCCATGGACCCTCACAGAGCAGGTACTATTTGGGTGGTGGATCATTCTCAGCACTGCAGTAACACTGACGTGGTGGTGGTGTGTTAGTGAATGTTGTGCTGGTCTGAGTGGATCAGACACAGCAGTACTGCTGGAGTTTTTAAACACCTCAGTGTCTCTGCAGGACTGAGAATAGTTCACCAACCAAAAATATCCAGCCAACAGCATCCTGTGACCACTGATGAAGGACTAGAGGATGACCAACACAAACTGTGCAGCAGCAGATGAGCTATCGTCTCTGACTTTACATCTACAAGGTGGACTGACGAGGTAGGAGTGTCTAGAGTGGACAGTGAGTGGACACATTGTTTAAAAACTCCAGCACAAGACTTCTGGTGGACTTTTGAGTTCAGACTCTGGTAGACTGAATCTGATTGGTTAGTGGTGGGTTTAGACTCTGGTATACTTAATGTAATTGGTTAGTGGTAGGTTTGGACTCTCGTAGACCGATTATAATTGGTTATTGGTGGGTCTGTCAAAATCATGAAATTTTAACTGAATCACAGAATCAGAAGGTATCAATCAAACTTTTTTATTTTTTATGAGAGTGAAAACACAACCAAATATACACATTCTGATAGTACACATGGTAAAATGTTGAAATTTGCTACATAGCTGACAAATGCAAAACACTACTCTAAAGATCAAACCAAGTTAGAAGCATTTTTAATAAGTCCCATGATGTGTCTTTATTAATGCATATACTGCTTACCTATTTACATTTATTTGCCTAAGCTTACCTCACCTTCTGATTTTGCTTGTTGCAGCATATTATGATTGTAACAAATCATTCTTAAGAGAGAACAAATGTGCAAGGAAAGGTTCTTTAATATAGCCAAAGGCAAACACATCTAAAAAATCACAATCCAAGGAATAGTCAACAAATTTAAATCAAAGATGCGATCAATGATGAAAATGAATCATTGTTGACAAAAAGGTTAAAAATACTGAATAAATTGTAAAACAAGTAATAAAATATGACTCAGTGAATAAGTGTAGGTGCTAGAGGCATCACATCACAACTACACTGAGCATTTGCTGAGTCTAAAGAAAGTTCATGATTGCGTTAAGCTGTAACAGATGTGTAGGCTCTGGTAGACTGAATCTGATTGGGTAGTGGATAGATCAGGCTTTGGAAGTCTGAATCTGATTGGTTGGTGCTGGGGTTTAGACTCCGGTAGACTGAATCTGATTGTTTGGTGTTGGGGTTTAGACTCTGGTAGACTGAATCTGATTGGTTGGTGTTGGGGTTTAGACTCTGGTAAACTGAATCTGATGGGTTGGTGTTGGGGTTTAGGCTCTGGTAGACTGAATCTGATTGGTTGGTGTTGGGGTTCAGGGTTTGATAGACTGAATCTGATTGGTTGTTGTTTTTTCTTGGTTGAAGAGAAGACAATGTTGGATCATTTTCATAATTACCAATACTCTGAAATAAAATGGCAAAATTATAAGAGATTTTGACATTTGACAAATTAATTGAGAAAAAAAATCAGTGATGTAGTTTTGTACTTACCTCTCTAGAAGATTGTGTCATTATTTCTGCACCTGTTGGTAAAGAAGATGAGCAACAGAGAATAATTGCAGATTTACTTTCCTTTTTATATTAATTCAACTGCAGTACAATTAGTACCAAAAAACAAGCTGATCAAAATAAACACGCAAATTGTTGTCAAGCCCAAATTGAATTTATGCTATGATATGAAGGCATGTGTGTATATATATACAAACATAAAATGGATACTTGCAGATTCTTTTTTGGGCTGGTCAAAAAGATTTGGGCTATATATATGGTGAAATGATTAGCCCAAATCTTTTTCAAATTTTTAAAATAAATTCAATTTGGGCTTGAGGACAATTTGCGTGTTTATTTTGATCAGCTTGTTTTTTGGTACTAATTATACAAAAAGATTTGGGGTAATCATTTCACTATATATATATATATATATATATATATATATATATATATATATATATATATATATATATGGTGAAATGATTAACCCAAATCTTTTTGATTAGCCCAAAAAAGAATCTGCAAGTATCCATTTTATGTTTGTGCATGTTTCTGTGTGATCGTACCTTGAGTCTTGCATCTCTTTCGAAGAGTCACTATGAATAAGAGTCCAATCAGAAGCAGCAGCACAATAACAGACACACCAGTGACCACAGTGGAAACCGGAAATGCTGGAGATGGAGAACCAAAATTAGAGAATCAGATACAAACAATAATCTGATCATTTAAAAGTGATCAACCTAACAGTACATGAGCAGATGTTCTATGTGTGTACAGTACATTAAAGTGGACATGAAACACCTTAATTTTCACATGTTCTATCAAATAAAGTGTGTATTATAGTGTAAGTGTGTAATTATATATATATATATATATATATAATTCTCAAAATAAATCACAATTATATGTTAAAGTATAATAGATTTATGTTTGCTTATGCTCTTGCTCACCTCATATTCCCGTTGCGTCAGTGATTACTTCATGAGGTGTAATGACGTCAAAAATGTCACACTGTCAAAAACTGACAGTGTTAAACCTATAAGGATTTTTAGAGTGGGCAGGCATCTTGTAAATTATTCAAACTACATCTACTGTTTCAGGTCCACTTTAAGGGTAATTACCTGTTGCAGACAGTGGAGGTGATGGGGCTTTGGACATTGAGGATGTGGTTGGTTTTGTGGTCAGTGAGTTGATATGTGTTGATGATTGTGGTAGAACACCTGGACCTGGAAGAAATACACGTGTTTGTTGATCTGTGTAGATGCCATTGTTGCTAACTGACTATAGTTTACCAGGATATATACAGTCTGAATGTTATGCCTGTTGAAGTCTTAAATGATGAATTCATTGTAGTTGTAGAGGAGGTTGTTTCTGTGATCTGCGGAGTTGAGCTTGATGGTGATGGTGATGATGAAGATGATGTTGTTGCTGGTTGTTTTGTTAATGGAGATGAAAATTTCAAATATCATCTTATATTATCATCACACTGTCCTCATTTATTCATATAGATTTATCTCTGTTCTTTATATCAAATTGTAACCTCATTTGCATTTAATATATTTATCAATTTATTTTAATACATTTGTCTATGTGTATTTAAGGATACAGGCAAAATGTTTCAGCCTCCAATTTTCAATAATCTGCTTTCATCAGACTGACTTTTTCCAGACTGCAGACTCAATGACATTCATTGACAGTATCTTAGATAATAATGCTGCACAGTTCTTACCTTTATACTCCATAAATACATAAAAGATGTTTCTGAATGTAAACAGATAAAGTTAATTCATATTGACTCACCAGTACCTCTGAGGTTGATCTGTGTGATATAAACCTTGTATCCATGATCAGATGTCCAGTCTGATTCAGCTCCACACCAGTATTCACCAGAGTCTCCCTCAGTCAGACTGTTGATGGTCACAGTGAAGATCTGCTTTCCATCATCATGTAGATACAGTTTTCCCTCATTTATCCATCTTCTGCTCTCATTAACAGATGTTTCATAATTACAGTCAGCATTGTCCACTCTCCTACAGAGAAACTTGGGGTCATTCTTGTGGGATTGTGGGTATTTGCAGCTGATGTTCACACTTCCTCCTATATGGCCAATCACACTGATGCTCTTCTCATAGGACAGATCTGTCATAAGCAATCAAATACATCAGTTGCATTAGTTGCCAATAGTTTGCTTATGGTGAAATGATTATCTTTTTAAATAATGTATTAATTACTAAAATAACTAGAAACATGCATTTCCTGAAGGAAACGCAGAATGGTTCCACAGCTTGAATGGTTCCCACTTCCTGCTAGGTTGTTGCTAGGTGATTACTATGGTACCTCAGATGGTCATTAAGGTGTTTATTTAGTCATTCATAGGAAGTTGCCAGGTGTTAGCTGCGTGTTGTTGAAAATGAATGGGAGTCTATAGGAGGAATGACGGATGGAAAAACGACACATAGAGGAGTGCGGGTCGGTATGGCTGCGCAGTAGAGTTTGAGGTCCTACCCTTAGAGAGTACATGTAGTTTGGTAGAACAATGAAGTATAAGAGTTTCTGTGGGGGCGATGAATGAATGGGACACTATGTGAGAAAAAAAAGACAAACAGATGAATGCAGGTCAAAACAAAATTGAATTTATACTCGGGGGCCTGGCCTGAGATAGTATATGTGAAACTGTGTCTTTCGGTAGAGCAGAACTACAGTAGATGGTCGTGCAATTTTTTACATTCGTATGGAAAAAAATTCTAAATTTAATGAAGATTGTATGAAAACCATGCATCCAATCAAAAAGCTTACAAGTATACAATCCTGAGTCACACAGTTGGGTCAGATGATCTGGAGTTGGAACAGTGTTGATATCTCGAAAATTGCAAAACGACTTACGCGGCAAGAATCTGACAGAAAAATAAGAATAAAGGAGAAGAAAAATTATATAAAAAGAAGAACAATATAGTTGTTACAATTTGGTGCTTTGCAATTTGCAAACTTAATTACTGATAACTAATGAATTCTACTGTAAGAGCATTTTACTCTTTTGAAGTGCACAATAAATCTTTGAACTCATGGATCATCAAACTAATTCAGACTTACGTTTAGTCTTGTGATACAGTTTCAGTCTGAAATCTAGATTGGCTTTTAGCTCTGATTAATTATTCTTAAATTGTTCCATGTTGATTTGATCAGTCAGGATTATAACATGTTTCACAGACATTAACTGTACTTTAAAAGCTCCTCACTGCTTTGTACCTGTCAGTTCAGTGCAGGTTTCTAACGTATCAGACAGAACAGTGTAATCATACCAGCATCCTTTAAAATCATCTCCCCCAAGAGTCACTGAACAAAAGTTGCTGAATTTACATGAATCAAACGTTCATCAGTTCCACACACAGGAAAGACGTGAAATTAACTTGTTCATATACTTACACATAATAATGTGGATATAACATTTATTTATTTTTACCAATGTACACATTTCATCCTTCTGTTCTGTTATCATGAACTGAACTGTTGAGCTCCTGTTTGTTCAGAACATCACTGATGATAACAATAGGTTTAGCTTTTGTATTCACTCTCATTTCTGTACTTCACTGACTCCTCCCCCTTTTTAACTGTCAGTTCACTCCACTTTACTGAAAGCACATTCAGATCACACTGTTAAACGAGTAGTTATATTCTTTAAAGTGATACATACAGTAGAGAAGCACTTTGACAGCACACTTTCTGATCTTTGATCTTTATGGAAGTTTGTTCATTCACTCTCACTGTAGCTGATGCTAATTGATGGAGGTTTAGGAGAGTAAACAAATGCAGAGACTCACCTTCCTTTACATTCAGTTCCACTTGTGTGTAGACGTCATTGGCCAAATATTTCTCAACTCCGCACAGGTACGTTCCAGAATCCTCTACAGTGAGCTCTCTGATCAACACCCAGAACTGTGCAGCGCTGGTGTCATCAAACAGTGAGAATCTTCCACTGTTTATCCACTCATTTTTAACTTCTGTCATCATCTGGTCAGCACAGATTAACCATGAACGCTTACAGAAATATTTCTGGTTTGATGTGTAGGTTGTGTTATATCCACACTTGATGAGAACTCCTCCTCCTGAATATCCTGTCACTCTCTCTGATTCTCCTCCACCTACTAAAAGAAGACAAATGTCCATCTGAGTAAAGGCTTCATTTGACTCTGCTGATGATGATGATTATTTAGAAGAGCATCTCCTTACCTGAAATCAGGAAGAGGGTGAAGATGAGGAGGATCTTCATTCTGAGCTCAGGATCACAGATACACACCAACTCAGATATCAGAGGTCCTGAAATGCATATCTTCCCCTTGTCTCTTTGTGACTCTGTGTCTGTATCTTAAAGAAACTGATGTCATGCCCACTTCCCTTTCTGACCCTGAGTGAAGATGGGCTGTGGTCTTTTCAGGAAGACAGTTTGTGAAATGTGTCAGAACAAAGTTTACTAAAAATGAATACCTCTATTGCCATCTAGAGTGCACAGTCTGCAACAACGGAAGAAAGATACTGCATGACTGAAAACCCCCTATAATCACATATAATCACATTCTACATCACTGTAAAATACTTAACAGTCACAGATACTGAGCATCATTTGAATTTTATTTTATTACCAATAAATTGCTTGGCAGAAGATTATTTTTGATTTAACTATTATTAATCAATGATTTTTTTTTAACGTAGGCTATTTTAAAACCAATCAATTCATTTTGCATTGTGCTTTAAACATGAAAAAAAAAATAGTGTTCAATTTATGTTACATTTAACAATAACTAAACTGCCTCTTTATTCTCACATTTTCTCAGTTAGTCCTCTCAAACAGTGTGACAAATCCATAAATCTGTCAGTAATTCTGTTTGAGTCCCATTCAAAGCAGTGATTAGGACTAATCACAGTCAGGGGGAGGGCTCAGAACAAACAATGTAGTGATTAGGACCAATCACAGTCAGGGGGAGGTCTCTGAACAAAGGAGGCAGTGATTAAAACCAATCACAGTCAGGGGGAGGTCTCTGAACAAACCATGTAGTTATTAGCCCCAGTGATTAACATGTGCAGGTCAGTGTCCCACAACAATCTTCCTAATGTTCTTTAATAGGAATATTAAAGTTTATTAAATTAAATTTATGATATTAAATTTATCATTAGCCATCCAGGTCCTCTGACAGTCCTGCGAGCCTCTGCCTAAAGCTGGTCACTATGTCACTAAAATTGAGGATTGTGCAGCCACGAGCTCTACTAGTCAGTTAAAAATCACTTCCACACAAAACAACAGAAAATAACATTTGACAATATAGTCCTCAGGTTAGCGAGTGTTAAAATGGTCTAGCAGCAAGTTGCTAATGCTGGTTCAGTATTGTACAAAACTGCTCTGATTTCATCCTATTACAAAAATCCTGTAAGATTTTTAGAGCTTGAATCAAAACCCCATGTTAGAACTATGATAAAAACTAAGGCAGTTGCTCAGCGTGGTCAGTACGGTGTGAACTGCTGTGATGAGTGTGTACTTACTGAGCATGCTCACTGCACTCTTAATGTAATCAGCAAAAGGAAGCTCTGATGGATCAGCCAATAACACTGATGCTCTTCTTGTAGGACAGATCTATCAGTCATTGATTTGATCACATCAACTTTATAACATGTTTCACAGCTTAAACTGTACTTTAAATGCTCCTCAATGCTTTTCACATGTCAGTCCGCTGTAGGTTTCTAGTGACCTCTACTGCCATCTAGAGCACAATGTGACTAAGAACATCTGAGAAAGACTAAACACTCTTTTCTATTTTCAAAATAATTGAGTTTACAGTGATAATAGTGGAGAAAATCCTTCACATGTTCATCCATCATCACCCAGCTGTCTGTATATGAACATATTCAGTAGTGCTGATGTGCTGCAAAGTTATCTTTGTATCTCATTTTATAGCCGCAAAGTTATTGTTCTTAACTGATAACACTAACTATTATCAAAATGTGTAACCTTTAATAAGCTTTAATGGTTAGTGGTGGTTTAGACTCTGGTAGACTGAATCTGATTGGGTAGTTGTGGGTTTATACCCTAGTAGACTGAATCTGATTGGTTAGTGGTGGGTTTAGACTCTAAGTCTGAGGATGGGTTGTGGTCCTCTCAGGAAGACAGTGTGTGAAATGTGTTAGAACAAAGTTTAATAAAAATGAAGACCTCTACTGCCATCTAGAGTGCACAGTCTGCAACAGAGGAAGAAAGATACTGTATGACTGAAAACCCACTATAATTACATATAATCACATTCACAAGCTGCTATTGTATATAAACTTGTGTAGAATATACAACACACCGCCTGAGCCTCTAGCCATTGTAAAGCACTCTGCATTCAAAGGGGAATCCTACCGATTTCATAAAATTTCTGCTTAATGAGATGGTTAAGATGTAAACAGAGTGGATTGGTGTGAAATACTCTGTACTAGTGAAACTTACTGCGGCAGAATTGTTCACATTGGTGGTGATATGAACCAGACTGCTGGAGAATTTAATACCTTTAAAAGCTAAATCACACAAAGTTATGACATGAAATGCTTATGAATACACTACCTGATGTCTGAGACGTTTTTTACGATAGTTTTATTTTTAAAAAACACATTCATAGCGGAGGGGCACATGCAGGATGTTCTAATGGCAGAAAAACATATTTTTCAGCTTTATCATTATTTTACCAACATCAACATTATGCATAAAAACTAAGAAGACACATGTAGGTTCCCTCATGGTTTTGCATAGTAAATAAATTGTCTATATTTGTGTTGTAGTCATGGTGACCCCTGGTTTCTATCACCACCACTGTAAAGATATCTGAGTCTCTAAAATCAACCATTTCACACCAAAACAATCAGATTGACTCTGTTTACATCTTAAACACTCAATTATGCAGACATTTAGAAACTTTGGTGGAGTTGCCCTTCAAGAAAATAACAGTATTAAGGTAACACTTTATGCTAACAGTCACAAATGAATAAAGTGAAATATAATATAGTAAAGACATCCTGCTGGCCCTCTAAATGCTACATATGGGTAATATGTAGATAAAAAAGAAAGTAGAATAATAATAGAAGACTTGACAAGACTTGAGGAAGCTGGTCATATCAAAAATATTTACACATTGTAGCTTTAATCAAAAATTGCATAGACTTACAACCTTATGTTTGAGAAGGTTCTGAGGGGTTTATGGGTAACTGGACATTATTATGAACAGTTTTGAGAGTTCTGAGGTAGTCGAGTAGTAGAGTAGACTGTGGAAATTTCCATATCTGAGACAGAAAGGCAGACGTTTTTAATCTTCTTAAATACAGCAAAGGAAACCTGAAAGCATAGAACAAACACACCAAGAAATTAATGAGTAAATAAATAAGGGAATTAGTTTTTGAAGTAAACTCAACTATCATAACAGTTTTTTTCCACAGTGTCTGACATATGACAGTTAGGATGATGAGTGATACAATGTTTCAGTTATTGAGGATTCAGTATTAAACTTTTGATTGGTGGATACCTGTTCCATTGGGGGTCTGCTCTGAAATATAATCATGGCCCACCCTGTGGTCATTAGAGGAGGTTTGGCCTGAAGTTGGTCTGAGGAGAAAGAATTCCAGATCATAAACTTTATTTATTTATTCATTCATTCATTCATTTATTTATTCATAGGCTCCAGCACCACCACCCCCAACGACCCAGAAGGATAAGCGGTTTAAAGAATGTGTGTGTATGAGTATGTTTGTGTGTGTGTGTGTGTGTGTGTATTTATGTATATATACATGTATGTATTTACTTACTCTCTCAGCTACCTACAAACCCCTCAGGTTTGGCCAGCAGAGGGCAGCATCAGTCCATCACTGTTAGTTCACTGGGGTCTAATGACCGTTTAGCAGTCACACCTGAGCATGCAGTTTAAATCAGCTTAATCTTTTTATATGTCTTAGGATCAGTGCTCAGACTAAGGGGCTGGACCCTGAGCAGCTGCTGGTGGGGTGGAATAAACTGAACAAGAAATGTCATTGATTTACCTGCAGTAATGCAGACAAAATCTCAAATGCCTCGACAACAAAGGAGTCTTATGATCTAAATTCATGACTGCTAATGAATATTGTACAATTTATAAAATTCAGTTCATATGATAAAATTTGATTGGCTGAGCCATATTCTAAATTACTGTAAAATCTTTGTGATATACAAAAATATGACTGGATTATTTGAATTCTCTTTTGTAGTCTCATTTTATTAATATTAAATTGCTTGGCAGAAGATGTTTTTTGTTTTACCTGATTTAATCAATGATTTTTTATCACAGCCTGTTTCTAAAAGCAATAAGTGGTGCAGTGATTTTTCTTTGTGTTGCATTGTGCTTTAACTATGATTAAAATTAGTTTTCACATTACTTTCCATTTCATAATAGCTAAAATGATTATTTCTTGTCAAATTTTCTCTGTGAATCCTCTCACACAGTATGACAAATATATAAAGTCCACAGTATACTTCAATTGAACATAGAACTAAATGAAACCAAATTACTACTGAACACACTGTTGTAAAAAGAAGTGTACATCTCAGCATCACTAGAAACCCACTATGTGCAGTGGACCAATCACAGCTGGGCAATGTCTTAAAATGAACAAAGCAGTGATAGGATGAATCACAGTCAGGGGGAGGTCTTAGAACAAACACAAATTACAAATTACATGTAAATCAAACAATCAAATATGTGACTTCTGATTTTGTATATTTAAATCAATACAATTATTATCTCTACAATTTGTCATTAAAGCATATCAAACTCAATACTAATGACTAAGTAAAAAACATTGGATGACATTAATCAATGTAGGCCATAGGGGCAGTGTCTTGTTCTTCAGCTTCTTGACCCTGAATTGTTACAGTCTGTCTGGAATATAACTGGTAGATGGACATAAATTGGTTATTATCTCATGTCACATCATCCTTTTTTGGAAAAAAAAACAAAACAAAAAAAAAACGGTTCTCATGCATCAAAAAGACTATCAGCGTGAATAAAATTTTCTGAAGAAGGTAACAGAAAAAATACAAATTTTTTCTGTCTTCTGTTTTCTGGCTTGTATGCAACTTTACGCCGCATAAAACAGGCATGCATAGGCCACTGTGAGGAGAGGTTACTATCAAGTCACTCAGATAGCTTGCCATTATGATAATGTAAGGAGGTCTCAGAACAAACAAAGTAGTGATTAGTACCAATCACAGTCAGGCGAAGATCCCAAAACAAACAATGTGGGGATTAGGACTGTTGGCCAATTTACCACAACTTGAATGAATTTAAATTAAACTGTAAAATAATGAAAGGTGTGTAAAACAAAAGTAAAGCAGACAATTACAACCCCAAAACAGCTGGAAATTCTCTACTCTCTCTTTCTGTTTACTAACAATTACACTTCAGTACAAATTACACGTAAATCAAACTTAAATACCCATAGGTATATTTTGTTTTTTCCGTTTGAATTCACATGACCAAATTGTAAGGAAAATTATTCAGTAACTGCATGAAATAAATGTAAATTTTTATTTTATTTAATTTTTGTAAAAGTTCCTCTCAAATTAACAGAGCATGTGTTTTATGATCACACATATTGCTATATGCTTACAATTTACTGCTGAAAGCCAAAAATCTTAGACGCTTTGTATTTTTTATAAAAATAATTTTTACAGGGTATATCACTGAAGAGACGCCATCTGTTTATAGTTTATAGCCCAGATTTGTGGAAAAATTTCAGTAGAAAAAAAAATTGTGAGTTCAGCTTCTTTTATTATAAGGGTTTAAAATTACATCACCCATCTATTTGACTGGAAAGTTACAGCTCTTATACGACCCCCACCTTTAGAATGTAGCTTATGAAATATGAAAGTTATGAAGAATATGACGAAGTGTGTTTTGGAACCACCGGTGGTCTCCAAGAGTTTAAAAGGTTAATCAAATACATCTTTTGTATTGAACATTTAAATCATACAATTATTGTTTCTACGATTGGTCAGTAAGGCATACCGAAACATAACACTAATGACTAAGTGAAAGAACATTGGGTGACATTAATCAAAGTAGGCCATAGGGGCGGTTCCACAACAACATGTTGTTCTTCAGCTTCATGACCCTGAATGGTTCCAATCTGTCTGCAATAAAACTGGTAGATGGACATAAACAAGTTATTATCTCATGTCACAGCATCCTTCTTGAAGAACAGCAACAACTGGTCCTCATGCATTACAAAGAACATCAGCATGAACCTATAAATCTTCTAAACTTTCTGAAACAGGTAATAAAACAATACAGATGTCTTCTGTCTTCTGGTCTGTATGCGACTTTACACCGCATAGAACAGGCATAGGTAGGCCACTGTGAGGAGAGGTTACTAGCAATTCACTCAGATAGGTGGCATGATGGTCAAGTAAGGACGTCTCAGAACAAACACTGCAGTAATTATGACCAATCACAGTCAATGGGTTGGATTTCAGAACAAACAATGTGGTTATTAGGACCAATCACAGTCAGTGGGAGGTCTCAGAATGAACAAACTAGTCATTCAGACCAATCACAGTCAGAGTGAAGATATCTCGATGCCAAACTATGTCAGATCCACACTGGCACTTTCCAGAATCCTCTACAGTGAGCTCTCTGATTAACACCCAGAACTCTGCAGTGCCGGTGTCATCAAACAGTGATTTATCAACTCACTCTTAGCTCCTGTCATTTGATTGTGGTAGAACACTTAGATCTGAAGTTTGTTTAGGCGTTTAGGCGTAAGAGGGTGAACCCACGCAAGTCAGCAGGACCAGATGGCATTCCCGGGAGAGTGCTTAAAGCCTGCTACAGGGAACTAGCAGGAGTTTTTGCAGACATCTATAACACCTCACTGTCTCTCTCGGTCGTGCCAGCTAGTTTCAAACTAGCCACCATTGTGCCAGTTCCAAAGACAGCTAGTATTACCTGTCTGAACGACTGGCGACCTGTTGCCCTGACCTCCATCGTAAGCAAATGCTTTGAGAGGCTGGTCAGAGATATCATCTGTTCCTCACTGCCTGCCACCCTGGACCCACTGCAATTTGCATATAGGCGGAAAAGATCCACCGACGATGCAATCGCCCTGACCCTGCACACTGCCCTCTCCCACCTGGAAAAGAAGGACACGTATGTGAGAATGCTGTTTGTAGACTACAGTTCAGCATTCAACACAATCGTTCCTTCGAGGCTCGACTGCAAGCTCCGGGATCTGGGTCTGAACAGCACACTGTGCAGCTGGATCCTGAACTTCCTGACGGACCGGTGTTCACATCAGCGAGGACCTGACATGGGCAGTGCACACCTCACAGGTGGTGAAGAAGGCCCACCAGTGCCTCTACTTCCTCAGAAGGCTGAGGAGGTTTGGCCTGAACCCCAGCATCCTTAAGACCTTCTACACCTGCACTGTGGAAAGCATCCTGACGGGCAGCATCACCACCTGGTACGGGAACTGTACTGTTCGTGAGAGGAAATCTCTGCAGAGGGTGGTGCGGACAGCACAGTTCATCACCGGGGTTCAGCTCCCTAACCTATTGGATTTATACACCAGTCGCTGCCTGAGGAAATCCAGAAGGATTATGAAGGACCCCTCCCATCCTAGTCACTGTCTGTTCTCTCAGCTGCCGAGTGGTAGGAGGCTCAGAAGCTTAAAAGCCAGAACCAGTCGGCTCAAAGACAGCTTCTTCCCCCATGCAACCAGGCTATTGAACAGCCAGTAATCACTGCTCTGCCCAGCCCAACCCTTCCCATTACACGTACGTGCACCCACTGTACTCCCGCACTTTACTTGCATAGCTGGACTTTGAATACCTATCCAAAGACAATACTCTCCCCCTGCGCTTCCACTTAACTTCCTGTACCTTGCACTTTACTAAATACTCTGCCACCTACTGTACCATCTTCTACCTCCACACCTAGTGTGATTATTTGCACACCTACATAGCATTGTAATATCCATTACTATATATAGTATATAGTTGATTACACTCACTCTACATTCCCAGTGCAATATTATATGTCTCGGTGCAATATTATTATTTTTAAGTTATTGTGTAAGATTATATGTATATATTTTAGTTAAATTGGTTTTATCTATTCTTCTATCCTATCTATAGTTTTGTTTATCTATGTGTAAATACTGTTCTCTGCATAATTTGTGGAACTCGCACTCAAGTTTTTCACTCACCTGTGTCCCTGTACTCTTGTGATGTGACAATAAATCTGATTTGATTTGATTTGATTTGATTTGTGTAGATGCCATTATTGCTGATTGACTACAGTTTACCAGGACAAATGCAGTCTGAATATTATACCTAAAGTCCTAAATGAGGAATTCATTGTAGTTGTAGATGATTTAGAGGAAGTTGTTTCTGTGATCTGTGGAGTTGAGCTTGATGGTGATGTTGATGATGTTGTTGCTAGTTGTTCTGTTAATGGAGATGAAAATTTCAAATATCATCTTATGTTGTCATTATTATTGTTTTTATTTCTTTATATAGATCAATCTATGTTCTATATATCAAACTACAACCACATTCATATTTAAAATAATTATCCATTAATTTATTACAGTTCATATATGTATATTTGAGTATGCAAACTATGATCTCTTTCACTTTGATAATAATTATTTATTCGTTTTATTATTTTATTACATACAAGATGTTTCATCCTCTGATTTTGAATCAAACCGCCTTCATTAGACTGACCTTTTCCAGATGGTTAATAATGCTGTGCACTTCTTACCTTTAAAGTGCACAAATATAAAGCAAAAACTTTCTAGAAGTAAACAAATTGATTTAAATCATATAGACTCACCAGTAACTCTGAGGTTGATCTGTGTGATATAAACCTTGTATCCATGGTCAGATGTCCAGTTTGATTCAGCTCCACACCAGTATTCACCAGAGTCTCCCTCAGTCAGACTGTTGATGGTCACAGTGAACATCTGCTTTCCATCATCATGTAGATACAGTTTTCCCTCATTTATCCATCTTCTGCTCTCATTAACAGATGTTTTATATTTACAGTCAGCAGTGCCCACTCTCCTACAGAGAAACTTGGGGTCACTGCTGTGAGATTGTGGGTATTTGCAGCTGATGTTTACAGTTCCTCCTACATGAGCAATCACACTGATGCTCTTCTCATAGGACAGATCTGTCAATCATAAACAGATACAACAGTTGCATAAACTTCCAGTAGTTTGCTTATTGTAAAACAGTTCTCTTGTTTTCTAAATTCTAAATGAATTATTAATTACTAAATTAAATACAGCAAACATCTAATTAATTCTACTGTTTTATACTCTTTTGAAGTGCACAATTGACCTTTGAACTCATGGATCAACAAACTAATCTAGACTTATGTTTAGTCTTGTGACAGTTTCAGTCTGAACTGTAGATTTGCTTTTAGCTCTGATTAGTTATTCTTAAACTGGTCCATGTTGATTTGATGAGTCAGGATTATAACATGTTTCACAGACATTAACTGCACTATAAAAGCTCCTCACTGCTTTTTACCTGTCAGTTCAGTGCAGGTTTCTAACAGATCAGACAGAACAGTGTTATCATACCAGCATCCTTTAAAATCATCTCCCTCAAGATCACTGAACAAAAGTGGCTCAAATGTTCATCGGTTCCACACAAATGAAATGTTACATCAACTTAAATTAAATTATGTACTTATATATAGTATCAATACTGGTATAATATTTCAATCATGTTTAGCCAGTGTACACATTAGAATCAAGTCAATTTAATTCTGTTCTGTTATCATGAACTGAACTGTTGAGCTCCTGTTTGTTCAGAACATTACTGATGATCAGAATTTACAGAAATATTGAGGTTTTTGTTTTGTATTCATTCTCATTTCTGAACTTCACTGACTCCTCCCCCTTTATAAGCTGTCAGTTCTCTATAGTTCACTCCACTCTACTAAAAGCACATTCAGATTGCACTGTTAAATGAGTAGTTATATTCTTTATAAAAGCCTCATACAGTAGAAAAGCACTTTGACAGAACAGTTTCTGATTTTTGAGTTATATGGGTATATATGAGTTTGTTCATTTGCCCTCACTGTAACTGGTGCTAACTGATGTTGGCGGTTTAGGATAGTAAACACATGCAGTGGTGGGAGAGACTCACCTTCATTTACATTCAGTTCCACTGGTGTGTAGACATCAAAGCCAGCTTTATCAATTCCACACTTGTATGTTCGAGAATCCTCTACAGTGAGCTCTCTGATCAACACCCAGAACTCTGCAGCTCTGGTGTCATCAAACAGTGAGAATCTTCCACTATTTATCCACTCATTTTTAACTCCTGTCATAATTTGGTAAACACAGTTTGGCCATGAAACTACAGAAATATTTTTTGTTTGATGTGTATTGTCTCTCATATCTACACTTGATGAGGACTCCTCCTCCTGAATATCCTGTCACTCTCTCTGATTCTCCTCCACCTACTGAAAGAGGACAAATGTCCATCTAAGTAAAGGCTTCATTTAACTCTGCTGATAGTGATGATTATTTAGCAGAGCATCTCCTTACCTGAAATCAGGAAGAGGGTGAAGATGAGGAGGATCTTCATTCTGAGCTCAGATATCAGAGCTCCTGAAAGGACATCTTATCTCTGTCTGTGTGACTCTGTGACTGTACTGTAGCTGCAGCTGGGTGTTAACCAGAAATGGATGGCATGTTCACTTCCTCTACTGACTCTGATGACATGTAAAATGTATATCGGACAAGGAAAAAAAAACAGTCTGCTGGACTAGTCACGCAGCCGGTACCTGGCTATTTATTTATTTATTTATTTATTTGACCTCTTACAGTGTATAAAACACTTGATAAGCCACTTTATGTAATTCTAGTCTATTGCTCTATTAGAGCAGTCACTGTGAGTGATCCAGTATTAGCTGTGTTGGTGAGTGAGTGGAAAGTTTTACTCCATTGTTGCACATGAAATAAAAATTCACAAGCTACTGAGTGACAAAAATCAAATTTTTTACATGCTTTTTAACTTCATTTTTTGCAATTTGTACTGAAAGAAGGTCTCTGTTGCCATCTAGTGCACAGGGTGAGTAACTGAAGAAGAGCACTCTGTGGTATTCTCCATGTCCAATATAAATCTGATGAAAGAGGGAGAGATACAATGAGGGGGATTTGCCTAGACTGTCAAAGTCACACTGAAACCCCAAAGCTGCCCTAACAACACCTATGGTGAGAAATAAAATATTGTAAGTGCCATAGCATAATAGTTTATTTGTCTTGGCTTTTCAATCTCCAAGCTGGGACTGACTTCTTTGGCACTGACCATGTAGCATGTTATTAACAATAGTTATAATGCTTTATGTTAACAATTCATAATGTATAATAAACATGGCCATAAAGTCTAATTCATTCATATAAATATTAAAACCATGTTTATAATGCCTTATGAATGCATTATAACATGTTATGAATGTGTTCATAGATACTCTTAGACAAGACATTCATAGAAAGTGTTACTAACTTGCACATATTCACGTTCTCAATGCTCAGTAATGTCCTCAATTTAGTGTTTTCTGCCATCTAGTGGCTAAAGAGGGAAGTGTACTACAGAATGAGGGAGTGATCTTCTCAATTATCTGTATTTAATGATAAAACTGTGATAAACAGTCTACAGAAGGCTGTGAATGTAATGTTCCCTGCTAAACTGGAAAGATGACCACCACCTGATCTGAAGTGCTCAATACTGCCATCAAAAACACTGTAAACACAACACACACAAGACAAGATGAGGAAATTATCTAACACAGAGTACAACTTTTATTTACTCTTTTTAAGAAATATTGTACAATAAGCCTTTATGGATTTGGTTCCACACTACACTCACAGAATACAACTCTAAACAGCTAAACAGAATATATTACAGCAATAAATAAAGCAATAATACAGCATAGTATGTGTAAGAAAATAACAGTGTGTTTACATTACAGTTCACAAATTAAAAAACACATTGTAATACAATGTTTGTTTATCCATGCAAAATATTGAAAATGCCCTCAATAGGCTAAATATGGATAATCTAGTAAAAAAATATGACATTTAAAAAAAACATTTAAGAAACAATTTCATTTTTTGAACAGACTTTAAAACACAGACATAGTTACACACTTACTAATCATCAATCCAAACAAAGCAAAGATGTTACATCTCACCTGTAGACATTAAATCATTTTCAGTCCAACATCAACTTAATGTAAATCAAGTTTCCCATAACAATGAGTACATATATTCACACAGCTCCAGAATTAAAGACTCTGTGTATGAACAGGAACATTTACAGTGTCTTTTTGGTAGAAATAGTGAAAAAGGGGAAAAAACAACATAACTTGCTAATCTAGTCACTTTCACCAACACGTGGATGTTTGCACCAACAGCAAAGTCATCAATTTCCGCTCTTCTAAGCTGCTTCTTCTTCATCTGATAGAGCCTTTGATCCACATCAGAGCTGATGTTTGGAATAAAACTGTCCAATCAGCAGCCACAGATATGAATAACATGTAAAATCATAATCATCATTGTATGTGTGTGGCCGGGTAAAGATATAAATCTCATTAAAAACTTGATTACTCAGGGCTCCTGGATTTCAGGCTGTGCACTAAATCACTCCTGGACATGTGGAGTAGACGTCCTTATTAAATGAGCTAGATGATAACTGTGTTAGAATAAACAGGATCTGAAAACTCACAGGGGCTTGTGGGTAACTGGTCATTGTCATAAATATGTTGAGAAGGATTTGAGGGGTTTGTAGGTGAACTGATGGAAGAGTAGACTGTGGAAACTCCAGCGTCTGAGTCAGGAAGATTTCCTGTCTCTTCAATATTAGAATAGACAGCAACGGGATCCTAAAAGCAGAGATAATAAATATATAAACTGTTAGAACAATTATAATTGTAACAATTTACAGCAGTGGTTTTCAAGCCAACGCTCAGGACCCCCGGAGATTACACATTTTTGCTCCATTCCAGCTCTCACTGTGGGGGTCTTTGATGACTGGTTTAAGAACTACTGCTTATTTATTAACCCTCTGGTGTCCACAAACTCGGCTGTGTGTCAGATTCAATGTTTCTATATATGCTTCTCTCTCTTTGTAATAATCTAGCACAGAAATCCAGTTCAAACATTTCCTGAATCTGTACAGTCACCCTTTCCATCCCGTCTTATCATGAGATCGTTGGTGACTCACATCTGGTGTTATGAGGCCATGAAGAGGGGCTGAGATACATGTCATCTGCCTCTCACTGTGTTCAATTCGTAGATTTGTTTTTCAGTCTACATTTTGTGTAAAACTGACCAATGGATACTGAAGAGATCACTAAGGACTGACCCATCATGTCATATTTCATTTAGTAGCTTTAATGGGTAACTAAAAGTTCTTATTTTCCACTTCACTTGAGAAAACAATAAAATTATTAATAATTCAGATATATAACTAATGTCCCCTTATATTCAAAGTAAGTACAATGCAGACATATAGAAACACCAAAGACAGGATCAAGACTGGTCATAAAGTTGTAAGAGCCCAGCCTGTGCCACCGGCTGCCAGCAGAGGGCGACAGCGGCGAGGTGCCATAACTTCAGGGAACTCCAATTCCCAGAAGCTCCAATTCGGGCTGATTAGACCCAACCTGGCACACCTGTAGACTCCTCTATTTAAGGCTGTGGCAAACAGCAGCCCTTTTTCACACCTGGGGTGACTGGTATGATACTTAACCCAGGTGGGTATTTAAACAAAAAGAAAAGGAAAGAAAAACAGAAAAGAAAAGAGGGCTGGAAAAACCAAAGAGAGAAATTGCCCCAAAATTACATAAACACAAGAAGGCTTGAGCTACAAACGGCTCCAAGCCATACAAAAGGTGTTTGCTCCACTAAGAGCAAACAAGTGAAACATAAAGTCTGCCTTCCCCTCAAAATTACAGAGAAAGTAATTTTTATTTTCTGATTATCTTTTATTTCCCATTTCTAGTGAAGCCATTGTTTAAGCACACTGCTTTCAGCGTCCCCTTTGTTTGCCTTTTTCCCGCCTTTCTATTTCCCATTCCTTGAGGTGTTTTGTCTGTGCTTCCTGGTGGCACAGTGGTAACTCCACAGACTGCCAACCAGTACTTTAGCAGTTTGAGCCTGGATCCGGGACACCTCAACTCTAATGTGCCAATTTCACACTCCATTGCCTCAATAAATTTATTTAACACCCTTTCTCATGGGTTATCCTCTTTGCACTTGGGTCTGCCTCCCTGCCGTCCCATAACAAATATGTTATATGATAAGAAAATGTTTCTAACAAATTGCCACCAGGCTTTTATTTTTTCTACACAGTTGGTTTAGACAAACAAGTTCTTATCTGATTTATGTCTTACTTGACAATTTTGAGTGTAAATGAGGAGCTGTCTGAACATAGAGTGCAATATGGTGTCCCACAAGGCTCTGTTTTAGAGCCCTTTACTTACAGCCCCTAAAATGCATAATCTAGACATAATTGGAGATCACTAGTCTCTTATGTCATTAACATAATCAGGAACATTCTCCTGCTAAATTCTGATAAAACCGAATCTGCTTTTGGGTTTTAAGTCTGCTTAAAATGAGATTGGAGAGTTCATCCTTTGACCTCCTGCTGCAACATGTAAAATAATAAAAGTAGTGTTTCTATTTACTACATTTTTTTTGTGCAAATGATGCAGGCTTATGTTTCAGTTATTGAGGAATCATTATTAAATATTTCACTGGTGCATATCTTTTCTAATGAGGGTCTGCTTTAAAACTCATGACTCACCATGAAGTTGTTTGAGGAGCCTCTGAGGGGTTGGGTTGGTGTTGAGGCTGCATCTGAGGAGAAAGAATTTCATTACTTTGAATCAGTCACAAATTAAGAATAGAAAAATATATTTTTCAAAATTAAAGATATATAAGGTAACTTGAAAAAGTAACAGTATGTGGGGTTGACCTGAGAATGTGTACTATCTGTTCTCCAGCTCTCCTGACACATGTTCATTTATAGCCAGCAGAGTGCAGCATCTGGCCATCACTCTTAGTCCACTGAGGACTTTTTCTCTTTAAGTTTGTATTGATGAAATGCTCTCCACTAAAATAATGTGTTACTAATATGAGAACAAGAACATAATCAGTGATGATGAGAATCAGTCCAGCATCATAGTACAGGCCATGTTTTTTAATAAAACACTATCTTATTGTTGTGGTGGTCAAAAGATGACTCAACTGAAGCCATGGTTCTGATCTGAGAACAGCCTTTTGATAAACAACGAGCAGAAACAGGCACATACTGAACACAAAGCTCTCTGTGGAAGTCAGTCATCAGCCACAGTGTTCCTGCTACTGGTGACCCCTCCCCACCCCATACAAACGACCACACACCCTGACACAATAACACGGCTGAAACACATAGACTTACCTCTAATGAACAAACAGCACATTAACAACACAAAACAGAACCTTTTTAACTGGAGTGCACACCTCCCATGAGCCTCATCTCTGCATAATACTTCCTGTTTGGCTGTGTGCCCCGTGGACATCACTGCACTGCCCCCTTCTTAAAAGTCCACCATCCTGGTAACCCAACATAATCTGAAAAAATTCCTTGGGGTAACCTGCACCCTCCCTTATGGGTATGAGCCAAAACTTGTATACTTGGCCCCTGGGAGACCGAGTCATTTTCTTCCCGCCAGATCAACTTGGCTGCTGGTGACGGACCTGAGCTGGATGGCGGTCACCTTCTAGCCTTTGAAGCCAGCCAGGCTGGATTCAGTTTCTGTCTGCTTTCACGGCATAGTTTGGTGCAGTGTCCCCGGTTTCTGCATCATCTGCATACCATGTTGTCTCCACCTAGTGCTTCTCCACCCCGTCGAGTGTGCTGCTCGCCTTGTGGTCTCCTCGCTGAGGTCAAGTTCCTCTGTCATTGCCCCAGCGACTGCCTCTCAAAGGCCAGACAGGTTGGTGAGGTGCACCTTCCACTATTGTTTCTCCATATGTAGATCCTCCTGCACAGCCCTGTCGAGCATGGGGTCCACCTGGTCAGCCATCGTGTATAGCTCCACCACTAACACACTAATCTGCTCTCCCCCTGCTCTCTCTCCATCTATCCAGCTGCAGCTTCCTGACTGACAGCACCACAGGCTCTCCTTTTCATGGCTTAGTTGGGCTCTGTCGCTCGTTCTCATCTTCTTTCCTTCTTCACAGTTTGTTTTTGAGTTCAAGTTAGTTAGCAAGGCAATTTTTCTCTGGCCACTGAAGGACATCATCCCTCTTCTGATCACCAATGCAACAGCAGTCAAAGGAAGATTCAGCTGAAGCCATGGTTCTGATTAAAGAACAGCTTTTTAAATGAACAACGGGAAGCAACAGGCACATACTTAACACAGAACTCTCAAGGGAGGTCACCAAAAGCCACAGCCTTCCCTCTATAGGTGACTCCCCCTCACACACAAACAACCCCACATTCTGAAGCAATAACACAACTGAAACACACACACACCTTTAACGAGAGAACAGCACAAAGTAGTACCTTCTTAACCCGTGGCCATCAGAACAAAATGATATCTTTGATTGTTTTAGTACCATGTATGTTAATGTATGAGCATGTGTGGTGGTACCTTGAGGCCTGAGTCTTTTTCGTACAATGAGAATCACGAATATGAGTCCGATCAGAAACACCACCAGAATCACACAAACAACAGTGATCACAGAGGAAGCTGGGAACTCTGGTGTTGGAGAAACAGAGTCATAATTAGGGAATCAATGACAAACAATGATCGAATCATGTAAGAGTGATCAAGCTAACAGTATATGAGCAGATACTCTGTACATTGTGTTGTGTGTAGCAGAAGCTGAAGACAGTGTGGTTTCTGTAGTTGAGGATATGTTTGGTTTATTGTTAGTAAACTAATGTGTGTTGATGACGGTGGTAAAATATCTGCATTTGAAAGAAAGAACTGAACTCAAATAAAAGTGTTTGGTAGATTATCTGTGTGTTGTACCTTTTGATGAATTGTCTTCATTGAGGAGTTTCCAGTGGATATGGATGTTGGAGATGTGGTTAGTTTTGTGTTCTGTGGGATTGTGCTTGATGGTGATGAAGATGATGATGATGATGATGATGATGATATTGTTGATGGAGGTTCTTGTTCTGGTAATGGAAATGACTTTTACATTTTAGGCATTTGGATTTAAAGGAAAAATAAGGTATTTTTAGGTATTAGAGGAGCTAAAATTAAGGAGCTGTTCAATGCCAAACAATATGTAAGTTTGATCATTTGTACAGAATTTATTGCTTTTCCTGAAAATGTAGCCATTGTACAGCACAGTGCATTTAAAGGGGAATTCCACCTTTTTTTCAAAATTTATATAGAAATATGCTGATGTTCCTTGAAATTAGTAGAAATAAAAGTGTAATTTTTTGTGATTAAACTGGTAAAAAAAAGTTTCAATGTACTTTAGAGCAACACTTCCCTATTTAAGGTTAAATTAACATTTCAGTCGTAGTTTAAACCCCTTAAATGGGTGGCAGGGCCCACCAGCAGGCCCAAAGTTTTCTTGCACATCTCTATTACCCAAGAACAGCTCAGCCTATTTGCATTAAACCCTCCTGTAGTTACTCAATAATAAGCCTTATTATGTAATAAGCCTGGTATTTTAAGGACTCAATGGAAACATAATGCACAGGTACTTTTTACAGCTCTGAAATTGTTTAAACATGCAGTGACCCAATCTGTGTTTTGTTTGTGACATTTAGCACTGTTTTTACCAAAATACAGTATTTAAGAAGTATCATTATTGAAAAAGAAAAAAGTGGTATTTGTGCATCCCTATATTTTTGTAACAGAATTCATATTATCATGAACAGAATTTGGCTCATGTGGTTTGTTTTCTCTTACACTTGTAAGCTTTTCTCTATCCACATAACACATGCTGAAAGGGGCAATTGTGCAGACATTAAACTAAACAGACAGATGAAGACAATCATAACTTTTACTTTGCTTCAGGAATGTTGACTGAAAAAAAACAGCACAGTTCTCACTTCCTCAGTTAAGCTCTGCTGATATTCATATGAGAGATTTCACATGGATCAGATAGATCCGATATTCATGAAAGTAATTATCCTTGTATGCATCCTCTCTATCTGTCTGAGTCTGACTCTGTGCCTTGTCTTCAGGTGCATCTTTAGAAGAAACTGACATCATGCCCATTTCCCCTACTGACCACAGATCCACATTTCATTCACCAGAACATTAAATCTGAAAACAATGTGGTATCAGTTCACTGTATATTGTAAACTGACCTTGGCTGGACTCCAGGCTCTCTGTAATTTACTGACAGGACCTTAAATTATAAAGCTGTACCCATAATACTTCAAAATGAGATTTACTCACCAGTAACTCTGAGGTTGATCTGTGTAATATAAACCTTGTATCCATGGTCAGATGTCCAGTCTGATTCAGCTCCACACCAGTATTCACCAGAGTCTCCCTCAGTCAGACTGTTGATGATCACAGTGAAGATCTGCTTTCCATCATCATGTAGATACAGTTTTCCCTCATTTATCCATCTTCTGCTCTCTTTAACAGATGTTTTATAACTACAGTCAGCAGTGTCCACTCTCCTACAGAGAAACTTGGGGTCACTGCTGTGGGATTGTGGGTATTTGCAGCTGGTGTTCACACCTCCTCCTTCATGGCCAGTCACACGTACACGCTTCATGTAGTTTTGATCTGTCAGTTATGAACAATAAGATGAAAGCATTAATATTAACCTTCACAACAAAACACAAATTCTGACAATTCAGTTGCAGAAAATGTTACATTGAACTGTATTAATTGATTGTTTGAAATCAGAAATCACTGTTTCTCTTTAATGAAGTGTTTGTTTTCTCCCTCAAATTAACTCTACGACTTTGCATGTTCTGTCATTTTTCTAGAGGCCACACCCCTCTAACTAAAAGTATGTTCAAATCACTATTTTCATATTTATATAAGTATAGTCCATTTTCTCATTCAGAAAGATGCTAAATGCCAGTTCTTAGGCACTCATTACTACAGACATACAAACTACGTAAAAGTGAGGAAACTGGGGGAAAAGCTAGAATTGCAAAGAACACAGTAAAGATCTTGTTTCCTAAACCACAGTTGTAGCTCTGTATGTACACGACCTCATTTTGGTCAAATATGAGAAATTACACAAATGCATTTTTTCAGGGCAGAAATAAAACAAGCAAAGTTTGAAAAGGAATCTCTGAAGGCAGAAACTCCATGATAACCATAATATAATGAGTAGGTCTGTTCTTAATACAATTCCTTCACATTCCTGCTGTTTCATCTTTGTATGAGTTTGTCTATTCACTCTCAGTGTAGCTGATGCTCATGATGGAAGAGGTCTAGGATAATACACAGGTTTAGTGGTGGGAGAGACTCACCTTCCTGTACCTTCAGTTCCACTGGTGTGTAGACGTCAAAGTCCAAATATTTCTGAACTGCACACTTGTACGTTCCAGAATCCTCTACAGTGAGCTCTCTGATCAACACCCAGAACTCTGCAGCTCTGGTGTCATCAAACAGTGAGAATCTTCCTCTATTTATCCACTCATTTTTAGCATCTGTCCAAATTGGCTTCGTCATGCAGGGCCATGAACCTGTACAGAGGTACTTTGGGTTTGATGTGTATCCTGTGTCGTATGTGCACTTGATGAGGACTCCTCCTCCTGAATATCCTGTCACTCTCTCTGATTCTCCTCCACCTACTAAAAGAGGACAAATGTCCATCTAAGTAAAGGCTTCATTTGACTCTGCTGCTAGTGATGATTATTTAGAAGAGCATCTCCTTACCTGAAATCAAAAAGGGGATGAAAATGAGGAAGATCTTCATTCTGAGTCAGACAGATATCAGAGGACCTGAACACGTCCACCCTGTCTCTCTGTCTCTGTCTCTGTGACTCTGTGTCTGTGCTTTACCTTAAAAAGAAGCTGATGGCATGACCACTTCCCTTTCTGACCCTGCATGAGGATGGAAGACAATGTGTGAAATGTGTCAGAACAAAGTTTAATAAAAACGATGACCTCTACTGCCATCTAGAGTGCACACAACACAACTGCCTGAGACTCTAGCCATTGTAAATCACACTGGATTTAAAGGGAAATTCCACCAGTTTTAAAAAATTGTTCACAGTGGTGATGATAGGAACCAGACATCAGGACAGTTTAATACCTTTAAAAGCTAAATCACTGAAAGTTATGACTAGAAATGCTTATGAATCCACTAGCTGAAGTCTGGGACATTAATTTATGATACTTTGGAGAAAGTTTTATTTATTTATTCATTTTTTTTTCATAGCATACAGATATGTGCCGGGTGTTCTATGGCAAAAAAATCAGCTTTATCAGTGTTTTATCAACATAAATATTATGCATAAACACTCATAAGACTCGTGTCGGTTCCCTGGTTGTTTTGGATAGTAAATAAAATGGTTATATATGTGTTGTAGTCATGATGACCCCTGGTTTCTTTCAGCACCACTACAAAGAAAAAGAATGCAGAAATAAAAAAAAAAAATAGGTGGAGTTCCCCTTTATAAAAATAACAGTATTATGGGAATACTTTCTGGTAACAGTCACAAATAAAGTAAAAAAGAAACGGCATCACATAAAGTGAGTGTGTGATATTGCAGGATCTCTGATACGATTCTTTTTTCTTCTCTGTCAATTTCAACATTTCTGCTGATATTGAGTTTGACATCTAGTATTGGATCAGTGCTATCTCTGTCTGTTTCATGAGCTAATTCAGTTTAATAAGGGATTAAACACTGAGGATTGTGATTTAGAAAGTGTAAAAGTGCTGTAAGATTTTTAGACCTTGAGTCAAAACCCCAAGTTAGAACTATGATAAAAACTAAGGCAGTTGCTCAGTGTGGTCAGTGTGATGTGAACCACTCTGATGAGTGTTTACTTCCTGTTAAACTGAGCATGCTCACTGCACTCTTAATATAAACAGCAAAATGAAGACCTAACAGATCAGCCAATAACACTGATGCTGTTCTTACAGGACAGATCTATCAGTCATTGATCATACGATTCAGTTTTATAACATGTTTCACAGCATAAACTGTACTTTAAATGCTCATCACTGCTTTTACACGTCGGTCTGGTGTAGGTTTCTAATGTATCAGACATAAAAGGACAACTGTAGTAAGAAACATCCTGAAGGCTTCATTTGATGCTGATAGTGATGCTTATTTAGAAGAGGATCTCCTTACCTGAAATCAGGAAGAGGGTGAAGGTGAGGAGGATCTTCATTCTAATTTCAGGCTCATAGACTGACTCCAACTTTACTCTACGCTACTCATCATAGATCAGATATTCATGAAAGTAATTATCCTTGTATGCATCCTCTGTATCTGTCTGACTCTGACTCTGTGCCTTGTCTTCAAGTGCATCTTAAGGAGAAACTGACATCATGCCCACTTCCCCTACTGACCACAACAAAGAGAGAGCTGCAGACCTCTCAGTAAGAGGATGTGTAACATATGAAGTTGTAATGAAAATACACTAAAATGCTTTCAAAGAAATCTGTTAGAGTAAACAGTGGTTTTGCATTGTGTTGAAGCAGCTTTTATAGAGCTACATGTTTTAATTCATTAGCCTTTAGCTTGTTGCACTGTGTATCAGAGGGGCAGCCACAGGTAGGCCTGCACACTGATCACAGGCCTGACCAAACAAATGGGGAAAGATGTATATATTGAGCTGCATTTTTAAGACAGTGAAATTTAATTTGTTTTCTGTCTTTGCTGTCATGGTTTTCTGTTCAATCAAATCATTATGTTCTCTGCATCACTTCTGACTAAGAGGTGTATAGCCCATCAGGCATATCATTTATGATCCTTGTTTCTACGCTCATTGTCCATTTTATCAGCTCCACTTACTATATAGGTGCACTTTGTAGTTCTTCAGTTACAGATTGTAGTCCATCTGTTTCTCTGCATACTTTGTTAGCCCCCTTTCACCCTGTTCTTCAGTGGTCAGGACTCCCATGGACCCTCACAGAGCAGGTACTATTTGGGTGGTGGATCATTCTCAGCACTGCAGTAACACTGACGTGGTGGTGGTGTGTAGGTGTGTGTTGTGCTGGTCTGAGTGGATCAGACACAACAGTGCTGCTGGAGTTTTTAAACACCTCAGTGTCGCTGCTGGACTGAGAATAGTCCACCAACCAAAAATATCCAGCCAACAGTGTTCTTGACCACTGAAGGAGGACTAGAGGATGAACAAGTCCTCTGGTGGATTTGTGAGTTCAGACTCTGGTAGACTGAATTTGATTGGTTAGTGTTGGATTTGAACTCTGGTGGACTGAATTTGATTGGTTAATTATTGGTTTAGACTCTAACAGGCTTAATCTAATTGGTTAGTGGTGGGTTTGGACTCTAGTGTACTGAATTTGATTGGTTAGTTGTAGGTCTGTCGCAATCATGAAATTTTAACTGACATGAAATGATACACTGTAGTGTTGAATGCACACACACACACACACAAATGTTTATCACACAGAATCAGAAGGTATCAATCAAACTGTTTTTATTTTTTATAAGAGTGAAAACTCAAGCAAAAATACTTATTCTGGTAGCATACATGGTAAAATGTTAATGTGCTACATACCTAACAAATACAATACACTACTCTAAAGATTAAACAGAGTTAGAAGCATTTTTAATAAGTCCCATGATGTCTTTATTAATGCATGTACTGCTTACTTATTTATATTTATAAGTCTCAGCTTACCTCACCTTCTGATTTTGCTTGATGCAGCATATTATGATTGTAACAAATCATCCTTAAAAGAGAACAAATGTGAAAACACATCTAAAAAATCAGAATCTAAAGAACAGTCAACAAAGTTCAATCAAAGATGCGATCAACGATGAAAATGAATCAATGTTGACAAAAAGGTTGTGCAGTGTAGGTGCTGGAGGCATCACATCACAACTACACTGAGCATTTGCTCAGTCTAAAGAAAGAGTTCATGATTGCGTTAAGCTGTAGTAGAGGATCAGGCTCTGGTAGACTGAATATGATTGGTTAGTGGGTAGGTCAGGCTTTGGAAGTCTGAATCTGACTGGTTGGTGTTGGGGTTTAGACTCTGGTAGACTGAAGCTGAATGGGTGGTTTTGGGGTTTAGGCTCTGGTAGACTGAATCTGATTGGTTGGTGTTGGGGTTTAGACTCTGGTAAACTGAATCTGATTGGTTAGTGTTGGGGTTTAGGCTCCGGTAGACTGAATCTGATTGGTTGCTTTTGGGGTTCAGGGTTTGATAGCCTGAATCTGATTGGTTGGTGGTTGTGTTTAGACTCTGGTGGGTTGATTCTGATTGGTTGGTGTTGGGGTTTAGACTCCAGTAGACTGAATCTGATTGTTTAGTGTTGGGGTTTAGGCTCTGGTAGACTGAATCTAATTGGTTGGTGTTTTTTCTTGTTTGAAGAGGAAATAAAGTTGGATCATTTTCATAATTCCCAATACTCTGAAATAAAATGGTAAAATAATAAGAGGTTCTGACATTTGACAAATTAATTGAGAACAAAAATCATAGTGATGTAGGTTTCTACCCACCTCTGTGGAGGATCGTGTCATTGTTTCTGCACCTGTTGGTAAAAAAAGATGAGCAACAGAGAATAATTGCAGATTTACTTTCCTTATTATATTAATTCAGTGGAATAAATATAATAAGTAACAAATAACAAAAAAAGATAAAAATATACGCACAAATTGTTCTCAAGCCTAAATCAAATGCATGCTATGATATGAAGGCATGTGCTTTATGTACAGTGTCCAGATTATGGCTGCAACCACCAGACATTTAACCACCGGACATCTTTAGTGCTACTGACTCCACACATTTTTTTATTGTTCTGTTTATATATATATATATATATATATATATATATATATATATATATATATATATATATTGCCCAAAAAAAGTATCCATTTTATGTTTGTGCATGTTTCTGTGTGACATGGTACCTTGAGTCTTGCATCTCTTTCTAAGAGTCACTATGAAGAATAAGAGTCCAGTCAGAAGCAGAAGGAGCAGAATCACAGACACACCAGTGACCACAGAGAAAACCGTAAATGCTGGAGATTCAGAACCAAAATTAGAGAATCAGATACAAACAATAATCTGATCATTTAAAAGTGATCAAGCTAACTGTACATGAGCAGATGTTCTATGTGTGTACTGTAAATTATATATATATATATATGTATCACAATTATACGTTAAATTATAATAGATTTCTGTTTGCTTACGCTCTTGCTCATCTTATATTGCCGTTGCGTCAGTGATTACTTCATGAGGTGTCATGATGTCAAAAATGTCACCGGTGTCAACAACCGACAGTGTTAAAGCTATAAGGATTTTTAGAGTGGGTAGACATCTTGTAAATGATTCTAACTACATCTACTGTTTCATGTCCACTTTAAGGGTAATTACCTGTGGCAGACAGTGGAGGTGATGGGGCTTTGGACATTGAGGATGTGGTTGGTTTTGTGGTCAGTGAATTGATGTGAGTTTATGATTGTGGTAGAACACCTGGACCTGGAGGAAACAAATCCAGTTTGTTTAAGCGTTTGTGTAGATGTCATTATTGCTAACTGTCTACAGTTTACCAGGATATGTACAGTATGAATATTATACCAGTGGAAGTCCTAAATGATGAATTCATTGTAGATGTAGATGTAGAGGAGTTTGTTTCTGTGAATGTGTAGTTGAGCTTGATGGTGATGTCACTGTTTGTTTTGTTAATGGAGATGAAAATTTCAAATATCATCTCATATTATCATTACACTGTCCTTATTTCTTCATATAGATTAATCTATGTTCTTTATATCAAATTGTAACCTAATTTGCATTTAATATAATTATCTATTCATTTTAATAAATGTATCTATGTGTATTTGAGGATACAGGCAAATGTTTCAACCTCCAATTTTGAATAATCTGCTTTCATCAGACTGACTTTTTCCAGACTGCAGACTCAATGACATTCATTGACAGTATCTTAGATAATAATGCTGTACAGTTCTTATCTTTATACTCCATAAATACATAAAAGATGTTTCTGAATGTAAACAGATAAAGTTAATTCATGTCTACTCACCAGAAACTCTAAGGTTGATCTGTGTGATATAAACGTTGTATTCATGGTCAGATGTCCAATCTGATTCAGCCCCACACCAGTATTCACCAGAGTCTCCCTCAGTCAGACTGTTGATGATCACAGTGAAGATCTGCTTTCCATCATCATGTAGATACAGTTTTCCCTTATTTATCCATCTTCTGCTCTCTTTAACAGATGTTTTATAACTACAGTCAGCAGTGTCCACTCTCCTACAGAGAAACTTGGTCACTTCTGTGGGATTGTGGGTATTTGCAACTTTGCATTTTCACACTTCCTCCTACATGGCCAGTCACACTGATGCTCTTCTCATAGTCTTGACCTGTCAATCATAATGTTGCTAAGTGATTACTATGGTACCTCAGGTGGTCATTAATGTGTTGCTAGGCAGTTGCCATGGCGTATGAGGTGTTTATTTAGTTGTATGTAAGAAGTTGCCAAGTGTTAGCTGTGTGTTGTTGAAAATGAATGGGAATCTGTGAGAGGAACGGGGGATGGAAAAATGACAAATAGAAGAGTGCAGGTCGGTATGGCTGTGCAATAAAGTTTGAGGACCTACAGAGCATACATGTAGTTTGGTGGCTGTAGGGCAATGAAGTAAAAGAGTTCATGTGGTGGCGATGAATGAATGAGACTCTATGGGAGAAAAGAAGGATGAAAAAAATGACAAACAGATGAATGCGGGTCAGAACAACACTGACTTTGTGCTCGGGGGCCTGGCCTGAGATTGTATAGGCAAAACAGTGTCTTTTGTTTGAGCAGAATTACAGTAGATGGTCATGCAATTCTTCCTCATTAATTCCTATAGGAAAAAATCAAAATTTAATGAAGATTGTATGGAAACCATGCATCCGATCAAAAAGCTGTATACGAGCCTGAATCACACAATTGGACCAGACGATCGGGAGTTAGAACGGTGTTGATATCGCGAAAACTGCAAGACGAGTTACGTGGCAAAAATCCAACAGAAAAATAAGAATAAAAGAGAAGAAAAATAATATAAAAAGAAGAACAAAAAGTTGTTACAATACGGTGCTTTGCTGTGTGCAAACATATAGAAAACATCTAATTAACTCTACTGTAGCATTATTATACTCTTTTGAAGTGCACAATTAATCTCTGAACTCATAGATCGTCAAACCAATCCAGATTGATGTTTAGTCTTGTGATACAGTTTCAGTCTAAACTGTAGATTTGCTTTTAGCTCTGATTAGTGATTCTTAAACTGTTTCATGTTGATTTGATCAGTCAGGATTACAACATGTTTCACATTAACTGTACTTTAAATGCTCCTCACTTTTTACCTGTCAGTTCAGTGCAGGTTTCTTATGGATCAGACAGAACAGTGTAATCATACCAGCATCCTTTAAAATCCTCTCCCTCAAGATCACTGAACAAAAGTTGCTGAATGTACACGATTCAAATGTTCATCAGTTCCACACAAATGAAATATGTTACATCAACTTAAGTTCAATTATGTACCTGGATAAAGTAATTATGTAAATATAATCATGTTTAGCCAACATACACATTTGAATCAAGTAAATTTAAATCTGTCCTCCCCCTTTATAAGCTGTCAGTTCTCTATAGTTCACTCCACTTTACTAAAAGCACATTCAGATCACACTGTTAAACGAGTAGTTATATTCTTTATAGAGCCTCATACAGTAGAAAAGCACTTTGACAGCAAAGTTTCTGATCTTTGATCTTTATGGCAGTTTGTTTATTCACTTTCACTGTAACTGCTGCTAACTGATGTTGGCAGTTTAGGATAGTAAACACATGCAGTGGTGGAAGAGACTCACCTTTCTTCACATTCAGTTCCACTGGTGTGTAGATGTCTCACTGCCAATCTATGTCAGCTCCACACTGGTACGTTCCAGAATCCTCTACAGTGAGCTCTCTGATCAACACCCAGAACTCTGCTTTAGGAAAGCTAATTGACCAAAGGCTCGACTAAACAGGTAAGTTTTTAGTCTAGACTTAAAGATGGACGCTGTGTCTGAGTCCCGAACACTGACTGGTGGGCTATTCCAAAGCTGGGGGGCTTTGTATTAAAAGGCTCCTCCCCCTGACGTAACTTTATTTATTCTCGGTACTAATAATTAGGCCGCGCCTTGTGATCTAAGTGGGCGTGTCGGTTGATAATAGGAAATAAGGTCACTGAGGTACTGAGGAGCAAGGCCATTCAAAGCTTTATACGTCAGTAGAAGAATTTTGTACTCAATGCGGAATTTAACTGGCAACCAATGTAACGTTCACAAAATTGGGCTAATGTGGTCAAATTTCCTGGTTTTGCTGAGAACGTTGGCTGCAGCGTTCTGGACTAACTGAAGCTTGTTAAGGTTTTGGCTGGAACAACCGGAGAGCAGAGCATTACAGTAATCTAACCTGGATGTGATAAAGACGTGAACTAACGTTTCTGCATCCTGTAGCGACAGTGCATTTCTTAATTTAGTGATATTACGCAGGTGGAGGAAAGCTATTCTGGTAATATTGGTAATATGCTCATCGAAGGCCAGATCGGGATTGATCGTGACACCAAGGCTTTTTACAGATGTGCCTGGTGCAATTGAGAAACTATCGAGATTTAGAGTAAACGTAGGCAGATTATCCCTAGATGCTTTTGGACCAAGAAGAAGAACTTCTGTTTTGTCTGAATTTAGTAAGAGGTAGTTACTTGACATCCATTCTTTAATGTCTTTTACACAGTCCTCTATCTTATTAAGTTCAATTTTAAGTTCAAGGAGCATCTCCTTACCTGAAATCAGGAAGAGGATGAAGATGAGGAGGATCTTCATTATGAGTTCAGATATCAGCACTCCTAAAACTGACATTTTATCTCTGTCTCTGTGTGACTCTGTAACTGTACTGTAGCTGCAGCTGGGTGTTAACTAGAAATGGATGGCAGGTTTACTTCCTCTACTGACTCTGAGTGAGAACAGGCCATGAACTTCTCATTAAGCTGACGTGTGAAATGTGAATCAGAAAAAAAGGTGTTGAACGTACAGAGGGCTAGAATAGTCATGCAGCAGCATCCAGGCTTTTACTTATGTATATATTTGTTTATTTATTTATTTATTTGATCTTTCAAAGTGTATAAAACGCTTGATAAGCCACTTTATCTAATTGTAGTCTCCTGCTATGTCAGAGCTGTTTCTGTGAGTGCTCCAGTATTAGCTGTGTTGGTGAGCCAGTAAGTGCTTAGGTTATTTATAATTATTTTAATGCATTTTCATTTCTTTGCTTTTAATTTGCACAGAAAGGAGGCATCTACTGCCCTCTAGTGCATAGGCTGAGTAACTGAAGAACATTTACAGTATGACGGCACTCTGCGGTTTTCTCTATGTACATTATCAGTCTAATGAAAGTGGAAGAGATACAGTGAGGGAAATTTGACTGGATTGTTAAAGTTTTTGGTGCTAATCTGGGAGAATAAAACTTCCCCATATTCACATGTTCTAAAATGCTCAGTACCATTTGTCCTCAAGTAGAGTGTGTCCTCAGTTCGGTGTGTCCTGACATCTAGTGGCTAAAGAGGCAAGTGTACAACTGAATGAGTGAGTGGTCTTCTCAATAGTCTGTATTTAATAATAAAATTGTGATAACCCATCTACAGAAGGCTGTGAATATAATGTTCTGTGCTAAACTGGAACATTATGTTCCACCACATGGTCTGAAGTGCTCAATAGTGGCATCAAAAACACTGTAAACACTACACACACAAGAAGAGATGAGGAAACAAGCAGAAATAACATGATATCTAACACAGAGTACAATTTTATTGACTTCTTTTAAGAAATATTTTACAATAAGCTTTTATGGATTTGGTTCAGCACTACAGTCACACACTACGACTCTAAACAGCTTAAAGGAATATATTACAGCAATAAACAAAGCAGTAATACAGCACAGTATGTGTAAGAAAATAACAGTTTGTTTACATTACAGTTCACAAAACAAAAAAAATGTAATATAATGTTTATTTACCCAGGCAAAATCCTGAAAAGGCCCTGCAGGCACTCAATGGGACAAGTATAGATAATCTAGTAAAAAAGTCACAAAATTTTAGGAAAAAAAAAAATCATTTCTTGAACAGACTATAAAACACAGAGACATTGTTATACATGTATTAATCATCAATCCAAACAAAGGAGAGATGTTACATCTCACCTATATACATTAAATCATTTTTAACTTGAGTTTAAGCGAAGTCATAAACGTCTGCTCTTCTAAGATGCTTCTTATGCATCTGATAGAGCCGCCGATCCACATCAGAGCTGATGTTTAGAATAAAACTGGCCAATCAGCAGCCACAGATATAAACAACATGTAACAACATAATCATCAGTGTATGTGTGAGGATGAGTGAAGATATAAATCTCATTAAAAACTGAATTACTCAGGGCTCCTGGGTTTCAGGCTGTGCACTAAATCACTCCTGGACATGTGGAGTAAACATCCTTATAAAAACAGCTTGATGGTAATTGAGTGTTAGAATAAATGGGATCTGAAAACTCACAGGGGCTTGTGGGTAACTGGTCATTGCCATAAACATGTTGAAAAGGATCTGAGGGGTTTGTAGATGAACTGACAGAAGAGTAGACTGTGGAAACTCCAGCGTCTGAGTCAGGAGGTTTTCTCGTGTCTTTAACATTAGCATAGACAGCAACGGGATCCTGAAAGCAGAGATAATAAATATATAAACTGTTAGTGCCACAGCTATGACTAACATTTTACAGCAGTGGTTTTCAAGCCAGCACTCAGGACACCCTGAGATAAGATAAGAACCACTGCTTATTCCTTAACCTTTGTGTCAAATTCAATGTTTCTTTATCTATTTCTGTATCTTGTAATGATCCAGCACAGAAAACAGTCCAGTCGTTTCCTGAATCTGTCGAGTCGCCCTTTCCATTCCATCTTATCACAAGATCATATGAGACTCGCATCCAGAGTTATGACCCTATGAAGAGGGGCTGAGATTCACATCATCTGCCTCTCACCATGTGGAACTGGTGGATTCGTGTGTCCGTCTACATTCTGTGTGAAACTGACCAATGGACACTCAGGAAATCACTAAGAACTGACCATCACACTGGAAACCCTTCATTCTTCATTCAGTCCACATCGGAGACTCATGTGAAAGGGCGTGCAGAGAGTTCACAGTTGCTGAGGCTGCTGCAGCAGTTTTGGAAAGTAGTGATGAAGATAACGGAGCATTTTGATATGAAACATGAGGATCATGTTATATGAAGAGACTTTAAAGGAGAATTTAAGAAGATATATTCAAATCAAAAGATGACCTCAGAACCCAGGGGGTTAATTAATGCTTAACTATTTATTAACTAAGCAGTAAACATTACTATAGTACTTCTTAATTAATTATTCTTTGCTGTAATAAACTGTTGTTGATAGGTGTAATAATTTAGTGATCACTGTTGTACCTGCATCTCTAAGGTTTCCTTAACTATTGCTTAAGTACTTAAAAAACAGCAGTAACTTCAGCTAAGTAAAGATTAACTAGTAAATATGTACAATTTTATTCCCAAATTATTAATGGAACAGACAGGAAAGGTTGTCATGTAATTTATCTATGAGTAGAGTTAATTTACTTTTCAGTGTCAATAGTAAAAGTTTCTAAGTCGTTTCTAGTAGTTTTCCATCACTTGTGAAAAGAATAGACTAATAAATATTTCAGATTTGTCGGCAAGTAATGTCTCCTTAATGTCAACGTAAGTACATTGTAGACATACAGAAACACCAAAGACTGGTTCAGAACTGGTCACCAAGTCTTCACATTTGGTCCGCATCTTGTTTTTGCACATCTTGTTATATAAAAAAAAAGTTTCTAACAAACTAAAACCAGGCATTTACTACTTCTAGATCATATTTTCTTACCTGATAGAAAACAATGAGAACAACAACAGACATTGCAACATAAATGAAGCAACAGGCTACCATCAATCCTCTCCATGCCACGAAAGATTAAAATCACAATCTTATGTTTTATATTTTATATAATTCAGCTTCCTCTTCGGTTACTCTTACCAGAAATTTGGGGAGCTTTTAGTTAATATAATTAACTCAATACTCAATTGAGTATCTGGACCATGTCTTTAGGCTATTAAAGATTGTTTTCAAGCAAATACTTAAAAAACTGCAACTATTCTCTCCAAATATTTTGATTTGTATCTAACATTTTGGAGAAAGTTACTGTCCAAAAGACATTTTTTTTTTAAGTAAGTATTAAAAGCATGATTCTTGTTCAATTTGGTTTTCTGAAACAACATGGCTAGAGTGGTCAGTGATTTGATGTTTACCTCAGATTGCAGAACAGACTTGCTTTTAATGATATATAGCTTTTAAAATTACCATGATATTTCATGGGACAGGCTTGAAAACACAGTTGATTTAGACATATGAGTTCTTATCTGATTTACATCTTATTTGACAATTTTGAGCTGTCTGAACATAACGTGCGATATGGTGTCCCACAAGGCTCTGTTTTAGGGCCTTTTATATATAGCCCTAAGATACATAATCTAGACATAATCAGACATAATGGAAGAATAAGTTAATGACATAAGAGTCTAGATCAGGGGTGTCCAATCTTATCCGCAAAGGGCCACTGTGGCTGCAGGTTTTCATTCCAACAAAGCAGGACCACACATGATCATTTGTTTGACGGCTGAGCCACTGATTAAACCAGTGGAATCATGTGAGCTCCTGCTTGTTTGCAATGAAAGCTTGCAGCCACAGCGGCCGTTTGCGGATAAGATTGGACACCTCTGGTCGAGATAGTCAGGAACTTCCTCCTGTTAAACTCTCATGAAACCAAATCTGCTTTTGGGTCCTAAGTCTGCTCAAAATAAGGTTGGAGATTTTATCCACTGACTTCTTGCTGCAACATGTAAAATAATAAAAGTAGTGTTTTTTTGTTGGGTTTTTTTTTTGTGCAAATGATGTTAAATGTTTCAGTTATTGAGGAATCATTATTAAATATTTTACTGGTGGATATCTGTTCCAATGAGGGTTTGCATAAAAACAATCATGACTCACCATGTAGTTGCTTGAGGCTGCAACTGAGGAGAAATAATCAATTTACATTAAATCAGTCATAAATTAAGAATAGAAAAAATATATATTAAGGACATACAAGATAATTTGAAAAAGAATCAGGCTGTTATTGACCTGATAGTGTCTATTCTATTCTTACTCTAGCTCTCCTGATTCATGTTCATTTATAGTCAGCAGAGGGCAGCATCTGTCCATCACTGTTAGTCCACTGAGGCCTTTTTTTCTTTAAGTTTGCAGTGATGAAATTCTCTACATTAAAATAATGTCTTACAAATGTAGCGAACACTGGCTGAAACTCTACCTCCGGCAGAGTGTTTACCCAAAAGTTAAGGGCCTTTTGGCTCCAGCAAGTCTGGGAGTGAGGCGTAAAGCTGTCGGCTTAATACCCCCAACCCTAGACTCAGTCAGATTTACGGCTGAATCAAGAGGCTGCACCCCACCACAACCATTCGTTAGAACTCTTTTTAACTAAACTAGACATACCAAAACGGAATTTGTATGACTCTGGGAGGCAAAATTACAACTTTCTAAATTCCCTAGGGATCTCAAGCATGGACCCACAGCACCCCCAAGGGGTGAAACCACAAATTACCACATCACCACCGTAAGGACTTGTGCTTATAAAAAGCAAGAAAACTTTGTGCTTTGTCTGCTTAATTCTGCTTGATGATTCGTGCTTTGTCTGCTTGATTATCACAGTTGCTATGATCTGTAAGTAATACTACTTGTGGTATTAATCTTGTTGTTGGGTAGTACCTAAATATTACCTGTATCTTTTTCTATGGTTAAGTGCTAGAAATACGTAGAGTATAACTTTGATAACAGTCAGACCCAACCAGTTAATTGCTATGAGTTTAGACCATTGACCAAGATGTATCCTGAATGTGGTTTTCTTTTCTTTTCTTCCTTTGTTTCTTTCCTTTTATTGTTGATTTTATTTTTTTTTTCATGCATTGGGTCATATTCCGAGTTGATAAATGGCAAATAGTACCTGTGTTCTTTGACATGTACTGTGTATCAGGTAACAAGGGTTAAACTCTCTCTTAGAAACATGCCTGAATATCTAAATTGTTCATTCCTTGATTTTGAAAGTTAAACCAATTAGATGATATAGAAATGTTCTTTTTCTTTGTTTAAACTAGCTGAAACAAAGGAGGCAGTGATTTTGGGGAAGGCATTCCTAAAACTATGCACAACCAATTGGAGAACCTTAGGTGAAGAGAACCTATCGGCACTCTGGCACCACCTCCAAAGGGTAGGGCCTCCAGCCGAGCAAAACCAGAGTGTACCGCAAATTTGGGAGAGTTCCTGCGTTCGCAAACAGGTTCCTAAGTTTGTGCCGGCCTAGGTCAGAAAGACAGGTCAGAAGTATTAGGACGCTAAATTATCAGATCTGAAACCTTTGTTTGTTTGTAACTTGCCTGTTCGCCTACACACCTTTAGTTTGAACCACCCTCAGAGAAGGAAGGTGGATATTTCTTGTCTGGCTCGGGAGAATATATCCATAACTTTCGATTCTGCTAAAGAGAGGTAGTTAGTTAAATTAGTATCACCAGCCTCAGAACCCTGATTGCAACCTGAACCTCGCCAGCGGAGTGGGAGCGGTTCTGACGCCACGGAGACCCAGCATCGCACCCAGAGCCACGCACTGATCTGTGAACAGATCGACCCTCGAAAGACTCTAACTTACTCGAGCTATTTTGTCTTTCACTACTATCACGTTTTCTTGTTTTATTTTATATTGTTTATCATTGAATGTAGTCCAAAAGTAGTTTGATATTTAGCCAATAAATTCTCTTTTCTGAAGCATCCTTGGTGCGAGTGTTTCTCTCTTGCCCTGGTCTGTAGACTTCAAATAAATCCGGGTTACCTCACACCCACACATAAGGTTCTAGCAATAATAATATTAAAATTGCAAAACCCATTACACAAATGTGAGACCAAGAACATAATCAGTGATGATATGAATCAGTCCAGCATCATAGTACAGTCCCTGTCTTCAATTAAATACTGTAACTTACTATGTACCTTCAAAAGAAAATTCAACTGAAGCCATCGTTCTCATCGGAGAACAGCTTTTTAATGAACAATTGGCAAAAACAGGAGCATACTTAACACAGAACTCCCAGGGGAGATCACCATCACACAAGGGCACGCTGCCCACCCTTATGGTCCATCAAGAGCAGGGCCTTCAGAATGTCCATTGTCCTATTCCACCCAAATGCCATGGGCTGCATGCTTCGCCAGTTCTCCCTCAGGACTGTCTCCCCACCACGGCGGCTCCATAACACACTCCGCTCCAGGTATGCTGCCTTGCTCTGACTGCTCTTTGGGCGCTGAGCCCAGTGTTTCCTTCCTGAGGTTGAGCACGGCTCTGGCCGCCACCAGGAAATCTAAGCCAAAACTTGTGCACTTGGCTCAGAAGCCCCTGGGAGACAGAGAGCTGTTTTCTTCCCCCTCAGGTTGACTCGGCCATCAGTGACCTGATCTAGATGGTGGTCACCTTCCAGCCTGCGAGAGCAGCCGGGCTTCCTGTCCAGCTTATGTTTGCGGCATTGCTTGGTGCAATGTCCCCTTTTTCTGCATTGCCTGCATACCATTCAGTGTACCGCTCACTTCAGGGCCACATGGTATGCCGTCTCCACCTGGAGCTCCTCTGCCACGTCGCACTGTGTTGCTCGCCTTGCTGTCTCCTTGTTGAGGTCAAGCTACGCTGTCATTGCCTCAGTGAATGCCGCTCAAAGACCAGCCAGTTTCATGAGCTGCACCTGCCGCTTCAGTCTCTCCAGACACAGCATGTTTAGGAAATACTCCAGCAGCAGCTCCTCCTACACAGCACTGCGGTGTACACCTGCTAAGCCATCATGTATAGCTCCACCACTAACATGCTAATCCGTTCTCCCTCTCACCTCCATCTGTGCAGGAGCAGCTTCCTGACTGACAGCACTGCAGGCTCTCCCTCACATGGCTCTAGCTGGGCTCCGCTGCCGCTTACTGGTTCCTAATCAGCTGGCTCAAGCCAGGCTCCACCAATTCCTGCCATGTCGCTTTCAGCTTCATACTCATCTGCATCTCTTCATCTTCTTTTATGCTGTTCCTTTTGAGTTTGAAGTAGTGCAGCTCTTCTCCTGTTCGCTGGAGGATGCCAACCCACTCACCAACATAACGGCAGTCAAAAGAAGATTCAACTGAAGCCATGGTTCTGATCCAAAATCAGCTTTTTAATGAACAACAGGTTTAAATAGGAACATACTTCACACAAAACTCCCAGGGAAGATCACCATCAGTTACAGACTTCTATCAGACTTCTTCCTTCTATCAGTGATTCCCCCATCACACACATACAACCCCAAACCCTGATGCAATAACACACCTGAAACACACACTCACTCTAACGAAACGACAACCCCAAATTGTACCTTCTTAACCCTTAGGGGCCTACACTATTAGGTGTGTTTTTTATTTTTTTTTTGTCAGTTCCTCTTTCAGCTGTTGTAAGTCTAGTAATTATATGAGATAGGCGCATGTTATATGTTGTTTTATTTTCAGAAGACATGTGGTTTCTCAAATATGTAATCACCTGAGTTGTAAATGCCCACAGAAGTTTGATATTTTTATGAAACTGGACATGTTGGATGATGATCATGTTCATTACATGGCTTATTACTGTGACGTAGTATATGAGTAGCATCAGGCGGACTTATTTTTCTTGATATTCTCACCTAAAGGATCCATGCAGGTTGCTAAAACTGCATGTGACAGACTGACACAGCAGGTCAAGCCTTTGAGTTTTTTGTTCAGGGCCAATAGTGCTAATATTCCGGCGTATAAAACACTGTTTTAGTACACTGGGTGTTTATTATCAACTGCTTATAATAACATTTACTCCTATAATAAAGAATCCTTCCAGAAATGATCAGATAAATACTGGTTTATTTAGAAAACACACAATAAAGAACTATGTACCATAATATATACTTGAAATCTATATCAGTCCAGCGGTGTTGGACGGACGCCAAAAGACTCTGAAGGTACGCACGTATTTCTTCAGTTCTAGATGTGCGTGCACGTGTCCAACACGCCGGTGCAAGGAAGGCGTTTTCGGTCGATAATACTGACTCATCTAATCAGATATTAGATTTGAAACACCATGTAAATATTTTAGAAGCCCTATAGTAAATAATAGTAGTGGAAATAAAGCGAGATGCAGAGTTTCAGCACAGAAATTGAGTTTTACTAGAAGAATAAAACAAACTTTGAAGGAGCGTCTATTTTTACTGTTTTTCCACAGTGGATTACTCACAGATGCTTCATCGGACCGCAATGGCGCCACTATTTTTAGAAACGGTAGACTCCGCAGTTTCTAAGGATATGCATAGTGAACTGCTGCGTTAAAGCATTCCTGAGTTATAAAGCTGAGAAGACAAGGTTGATAGGGTTAACTAGGGTGCGCACCTCTTCTCTACATGCCAGCTCCTGGTTGGCTGTGCGCCCCGTGGCTTTTTTCCACAATATTATAATAACTTTGATCATTGTAGTATCATATATGTGCATGTTTTTCTATGTGGTGGTACCTTGAGGCCTGAGTCTTTTTCGCACAGTGAGAATGAAGAGTCCAGTCAGAAACAACACCAGAATCACAGACACAACAGTGATCACAAAGGAAACTGGGAATTCTGGTGTTGGAGAAACAGAATCATAATAAATAATCATAAAAAATAATAACAAACAATAATCTAATACTTTAACAGTGATCAAGCTAACAGTGTATGAGCAGATGGACTGTCTGTACAGTGTGTTGTGTGTAGCAGAATCTGAAGACAGTGTGGTTTCAGTAGTTCAGGATATGTTTGGTTTATTGTCAGTAAACTAATGTGTGTTTGACAGTGCTAAAATATCTGCATTTAAAGGAAAGAACTGAACTGAAATAAATGTGTTTGGTAGATTATCTGTGTGTTGTACCTTTTGATGAATTTGTCTTCAATGAAAAGTTGCCAGTGGATATAGATGTTGGAGATGATATTGTTGCTGGTGGTTCTTGTTCTGGTAATGAAGATGAAGACATTTACATCTTAGGCATTTAGGTTTAAAGGAAAAATAAGGTATTTTTAGGTATTAGGTGAACTAACATTGGAGTATCAGTACTGGCAAAAGAGAAGATTGCTTTATTATATTGGTGTTTGAGCAGAATATGTATTGAAATATAATTTATATAGAAATATAATGATTTTTTCTTGAAATTAGTGGAAATAAATGTGTAATTTTTATGATTAATCTGGTAAAAAAAATGTTCATTCACAGTTTTAACCCTTTAAATGGACAGGGCTCACAAGCAGGCCAAAACTTTTATTACACACTTCTATAACCTAAAAATAGTTCAGGCAGTTTTCACTGAACTCCCTGTAGTTACTGAATATTAAGGCTGCTGGTCCAGACAACATTCCTGGCAGAGTGCTCAGGGAATGTGCAGACCAGCTACTGGGAGTTCTTACAGACATCTTTAACATCCCTAAACATCTAAGAAATCTCCAGTGTCTTGCCTCAATGACTATCATCCCATTGCACTCACGCCCATCATCATGAAGTGCCTTGAGAGGCTCGTAATGAGGCACATCAAGACCCGGCTGTCTCCTTCACTGGACCCTCTGCAGTTCACATATCACTCCAACTGCTCTACATATGTTGCCATAGCCACCACTTTTCACCTGGCCCTCACTCATCATGAGAAAAAGGACAATTATGTCAGGATGCTGTTCATAGACTTCAGTTCAGCATTCAACACCATCAACCCTCAGCATCTCATTGAAAAGCTGAGCCTGCTGGGCCTGAACACTTCCCTCTGCAATTGGATCCTGGACTTTCTGAGAGAGCTCAGTCAGTCCGGATCGGAAGCATCATCTTTAACACCATCCCATTAAGCACTGAGCACCCCAGAGCAGAGTGCTCAGTCCGCTGCTGTTCACTTTGCTGACTTACGACTGTGAGGCAGCTCACAGTTCCAACCACATCATAAAGTTTGCTGATGACACTACTGTGGTTGGTCTCATCAGCAAGAACGAAGAGTCAGCATACAGAGAGGAAGTGCGGTGACTGACAGACTGGTGTAAATATGTCTGACATCAGGAGAGCACAGTCTCCACTCACCATCAACAACTCCCCTGTGGAGACTGTTGCGAGCACCAAGTTCCTTGGTGTTCACCTACTGGACAACCTCATCTGGACCCTGAACGCCAGCTTCATAACCAAGAAAGCCCAGCAGCATCTCTGTTTCCTGCCTAAGTTAAGGAAAGCTGATCTCCCACCCACCATTCTTACCACCTTCTACAGAGACACGATAGAGAGTGTGCTGAGCAGCTGCATCATGCCTGGTTTGGGAATTGCACCGCCTCTGACCGCAAGACCCTCCAGCGAATAGAGAGGACAGCCAAAAAGATCATCGGGGTCTCTCTTCCCTCCATCACAGACATTTACACCACACGCTGCACGTGAAAAGCCACTATCATTGTGACTGACCCCACACACCCCTCACAGGAACAGTTCTCTCTTCTGCCATCTGGAATAAGGTATCACAGCATTCGGGCCCTCACAGCCAGAATGTGCTACAGGCCATCAGCCATCAGATTCCTCAACTCCCATGGACTAAACTGAAGGACACCCACATGGACCCACACACACATTTACATAACAAATAACGGACTAACTCACTCCCCACTTCTTGCGGTTCCAAATAATGTCTGGAACATTGTATTTAAATATAGTTACTGCGTTTCACTGAAATACTTTGTTTGATATGACTGTAGATCTGAATACCTGCATTTTTGCACATTTTATTTCACTTTAACAATGTTAGCTGCTAGAATTACTGAATCAACCGAATACTGTTTACTGTATATTGATGCTCTGGTTGCTCATACTCTCAGTACCGTGTTCTGCCTGTGTTCAGTTTTCTGTTTGTATTTATTGCAAGTCTTTCATGTTTATTTATTGTACTGTATTGTCTGCAGTGTGTTTATTGTATTGTCTCGCACTTGTGTTCCTGTGTTGACCCTGGAAGAATGTTGTTTCATTTCACTGTGTGCTTTTAATGAGCGGAAATGACAATAAGGCCTGACTTGACTTGACTTGACTTGACTAGTATGTAATAAGCCTGGGATTTTAAAGGGTGAAAGGAAACTGCCATAAACCATATTGACTTTCAACAGCTCTGAAATCGTTTAAACATGAAGTTATCTAACGTCTATGTTTTTTTTTGTGAAACAGCACTGCTTTTACCAAAATACAATATTGAAGAAGAGTAATAGTATAAACATCAGGACTCAGTACCTGTCAAGTAATTAGCTAGAGTTATCTAGAGATGGTGTTGGTTTTCGGTACTTGAGGATCAGGTATCATTATTGAAAAAGAAAAATTGGTATTGGTGCATCCCCATGTTTTTGTGTCAGAATTCATATTATCATAAACAGAATTTGGCTCGTGGTTTATTTTCTCTTACACCTGTAAGCATTTCTGGTTGATCCACATAACATATGCTGAAAGTGGCAGTTGTGCTTGCAAACATTTCAACTAAGCAGACAGATGAAGACAATCATGGCTTTTACTTTTGCTTCAGAAATGTTGACTGAAAAAAAACACCACAGATCTTCTCACTTCCTCAGTTAAGCTCTGTACAATTACAATTGCAATTATGAAATACTTTTTTAAGTGACCCTTATTAGTCCTTCCGGTCATAAGGCTGGTTCCCTAACCTCCAGCCCACAACTACCCTCAGAAGTAAAAATGTGAGTAAAAATAAACAATTAACATAAGGCAGCCATGTTTTTTTATTGATTTTCTGTCCTCTTGGATTCAGGCTGAGTGCTAAAACTCTGATACACAGCAAGAAAGGCTTTATTTTTAATTGAAAATTAAGTTGCATATTTAATTTCAGATACTTTTAGTACTCAAAATCAATGTAAACTGAAAGACTGAGCTAGATATCATACATTTTATAATAATATTGTCATTTTCATTGTTATTTACCTGTTAAAATGTGTTTTAGAGCCTGATTGTGTGATTTTGAGGGAAAGAGGGAGAGTGCACTAAGCGTGTTGAATTGGGACACTGCATTTGTCACTTTTTTCGCCTTTTTCCTGCCCCTCCCCCACTCTCTCAGCTCAGAAGCATGGGCACACCACATGGCTAGCCTTTAGCCTCAGTTTTAGCCTCATAGTCTGAGTCAATCTGAGGACTGTTTGAGACACGAGGGAAAGTTTCAAACCCAACACGTTGCTGTGGGGATTTAAATGGGCATTTAAATGGACATAAACGCAGGATCTAAACAGTGGTTTTCTGAACTGGATTACTGACTGAATCATGGCATTCTCAAAGTCACTCTGGACATACAGGGTAAGTCCTGATGATCAACATGATGTGTGAATTGCATCATTGTTTGAACATAAAACTGAACACATGGTACTTCAAAATGAGATCTACTCACCAGTAACTCTGAGGTTGATCTGTGTGATATAAACCTTGTATCCATGGTCAGATGTCCAGTCTGATTCAGCTCCACACCAGTATTCACCAGAGTCTCCCTCAGTCAGACTGTTGATGCTCACAGTGAAGATCTGCTTTCCATCATCATGTAGATACAGTTTTCCCTCATTTATCCATCTTTTGCTCTCTTTAACAGATGTTTTATAACTACAGTCAGCAGTGTCCACTCTCCTACAGAGGAACTTGGGGTCAGTGCTGTGGGATTGTGGGTATTTGCAGCTGATGTTTACACTTCCTCCTACATGGCCAGTCACACTGATACTCTTCTCATAGGACAGATCTGTCAATCATAAACAACTAAATGAAAATATTAGCATTAACCTTTACAATGTAATACAAATTCTGATAATTCAGTTGCAGAAAAAGTTACATTCTGCTGTATTAATTGATTGTTTGAACTCATGAAGCAGTGAAGTAAATCATTAGTAATTCTGTTTTTCTTTAATGAAAAAATGCCACTGATTTATTAGGACTGATATGTTTGAAGTGTTCAAAAATTCTTCAAATTGACTCTACGACTTTGCATGTTCTGTCGTTTCTCTAGAGGCCACACCCCTCCAAATAAAAGTATGTTCAGATCACTCTTTACAGATTTACATAAATGTAGTCCATTTTCTTATTCAGAAAGATGCTAAACATGTCAGTTCAAAGGCGCTCAGTACTACAGACATACAAACTACATAAAGTGAGGAAACTGGGAGAAAACCTTGTAAAGATCTTTCTGTTTCCTAAACAGCAATTGTAGCTCTGTATGTACACAACCTTGGTCAAATATGAGAAATTACACAACTGCATTTTCAGGGCAGAAATAAAACAAGCAGAGACTAAAAAGGAATCTCTGAAGGCAGAAACTCCACAATAACTTTGATATGATGAGTAGGTCTGTTCTTAATACAATTCCTTCTCATTCCTGCTGTTTCATCGTTATATGAGTTTGTACATTCAATCTCAATGTAGCTGATGCTAATGATGCAGGACATTTAGGACAGTAAAGAGGTGCCATGGTGGGAGAGACTCACCTTCGTGTACATTCAGGTCCACTGGTGTGTAGACGTCCACCAGCCAATTTATGTCAACTCCACACTGGTACAGTCCAGAATCCTCTACAGTGAGCTCTCTGATCAACACCCAGAACTCTGCAGCTCTGGTGCCATCAAACAGTGAGAATCTTCCTCTATTTATCCACTCATTTTTAACTCCTGTCTTGATATGGTCAGCACAGTTTGGTGATGAACCCTTACAGAAATATTTTTTGTTTGATGTGTATTTTTTCTCATATGTACACTTGATGAGGACTCCTCCTCCTGAATATCCTGTCACTCTCTCTGATTCTCCTCCACCTACTAAAAGAGGACAAATGTCCATCTGAGTAAAGGCTTCATTTGACTCTGCTGATAGTGATGATTATTTAGAAGAGCATCTCCTTACCTGAAATCAGGAAGAGGGTGAAGATGAGGAGGATCTTCATTCTGAGTTCAGGATCCCAGATGCACACCAACTCAGACAGTTATCAGAGGCCCTGAAACGCACCTCTGTCTCTGTCTCTGTGTGACTCTGTGACTGTGAAAGAAAAAGATGTCATGACCACTTCCCTTTTTGACCCTGAGTGAAGATGGGCTGTGGTCTTCTCTCGAAGACAGCGTGTGAAATGTGTCAGAACAAAGTTTAATAAAAATGAAGACCTCTACCGCCATCTAGAGTGCCCAGTCAGCAACAGAGGAAGAAAGATATTGTATGAATGAAAACCCCCTAAAATTACATATAATCACTTTCACAAACTGCTATTGTATATAAAATTGTATGGACCATACAAGACATTGTAAAGCACAGTGCATTTAAAGGGGAATCCTACCGATTTCATAAAATTTCTGCTTGATGTAAACAAAGTCATTGAGTGGTTTGGTATAAAATGCTTTATTCTAGAGAAACTTACTGAGTCAGAATTGTTCACAGTGGTGGTGATAGGAACCAGATTTTTGGAGAGTTTAATACCTTTAAAAGCTAACAGAAACTTTCACAGAAAGTTATGACATGAAATGCTTATGACATTGGCTGATGTCTGAGACATTGATTTTTGAATTTATTTTATTGCATTCATGGTGGAGAGGTACATGCAGTGTGTTCTGAGGCTAATAATAATTATATATATATATATATATATATATATATATATATATATATATATATATATATATATATATTTTTTTTTTTCAGCTTTATCACTATTTTACCAACATCGATGTTATGTATAAACACTCAGAAGACTTGTGTAGGTTCACTCGTGTTTTTGGATAGTACACAAAATGTCTATATTTGTGTTGTAGTCATGGCGACCCCTGGTAACTATCACCACCACTATAAAGAAATGAATGGCTTCACACCGAACTACTCAGAATGACTCCGTTTACATCTCAAACACTTAATTATGCAGAATTTTTTCAAAAATTGGTGGAGTTCCCCTTTATGAAAATGACAGTATTATGGTAACACTTCATGATAACAGCCACAAATGAATGAAGTGGAATATAATCTATCATAAAAAGTCCTGCTGGAATATTACACATGGGTAATATATAGATTAGAAGGAAAGTAGAATAATTATGGAAGATTTGAAGAAGCTGGTTATTTCAATAATAAATTACACATTGTAGTTTTACTCGGGTGGCGCAGTGGATAGCGCTGTCACTTCACAGGAAGAAGGGCTTGGGTTCGACTCCCCGGCCGGGTGACCAGGGTCCTTTCTGTGTGGAGTTTGAATGTTCTCCCCGTGTCTGTGGGTTTCCCACAGTCCAAAGACATGCAGTTAGGACAACTGGAGATGCTAAATTGCTCCTCTGTGTGTGTGAATGTATATGTTGTTGCGATGAACTGGTGACCTTACCAGGGTGTATCCTGCCCTCCACACAATGACTGCTGGAATAGGCTCCAGCTCCCCCTGTGACCCAGAAGGATAAGCGGCTTAGGAGGTGACTTACAATCTTAAATTAAAAGAAACACAATTTAATAGAATTTTATTTAGAAATAACATATTTTGAAATATACTTACTTTATATATAAATATATACCTAAAGTGAGTGTGTGATATTGCGGGATCTGTAATAAGATTAAATCAGATTCATTCTTTTTTCTTCTGTATCCGTTTCAGCATTTCTGCTGATATTGACCCAGGTTGATATCTAGTATTGGATCAGTGCCATCTCTATCTGTTTCATGAGCTAATTCATATCTGTCTGACTCTGACTCTGTGCTGTATCTTCAAGTGCATCTTAAAGAGAAACTGACATTATGCCCACTTCCCTTACTGACCACAACAAAGAGAGCTGCAGACCTCTCAGTAAGAGGATGTGTCAAATATGAGCAAAGTTTCAATGAAAATACACTAAAATGCTTTCAAAGAAATCTGTTACAGTAAACAGTGGCTTTCCATTGTGTTGAAGCAGCTTTTATAGCACTTCATGTTTTAACTCATTGGCCTTTAGCTTGTTTGAAGTGTGTACCAGAGGGGCAGCCACATGTAGGCCTGGGTAAGCCTAGGCCTACACACTGATCACAGGCCTGACCAAACAAATGGGGAAAGATTATATATTGAGCTGCATTTTTAAGACAGTGAAATTTAATTTGTTTTCTGTCTTTGCTGTCATGGTTTTCTGTTCAATCAAATCATTATGTTCTCTGCATCACTTCTGACTATGAGGTGTATAGTCCAATCGACCGATCTCAAGCTCCACTTTATTTTCTAATCCCAGCAATCACTTCTTAGCAACGGTAGCTATGCACCCTTTCCTCAAGTTTTCAATTACTTTTTAACATGGTGTTTAAATTTGAAAAATCAGCTGTGGCCAAAAAGATGTACCTGGAGGACACGTAAAAGTGATATCCTGTTCTTGTTTTAGTACAGTATGATGTTTTTGTCCCATTTCCAAACCCAGAAACAAATTAAGAAATGTCTTCAATGGTCTGTGAATTTGGTACTTACAATTGAGTCACCCAAAGTGAGAAATAAATGGCCCATAACCATCTTTCTTGCCTACTGTGTCAGTATGCTTTAGCCTAGGATGCATGGGTTTAGTTCTTTACATCTCAGCAGTCTGAGTTTAGCTCTCATCTTCAATAGGCACAATTTGTATAAAGTGGACATGTGCTTTATGGGAAGGTGCTTCAGTGTTGGTTGTGTTTTTGTGAATTCTGTATTCTGGTTGAAATGTACCAGGTCTTCCTTTTGTTGTATATCACAATAGAGCAGAAGCACTAGAATAGGCAGGTCGACGACTGCACTGCTGTCAGCAATAGGCTATGGTCTGTTGTTAAGGCACTGCAGGACACTGTGTGTTCAGAAATGTTATATATTAAGTTCGTCTACCTACTTTTTCAATGGCCAAAAACGTATTTCTGTATACACCACTAGTGTTTTTGCACTTTTTAACTTTACAGTTGCTCATGAATACATTTGTGTTACTTTACTTGCAAGTACACTAAATTAGGTCTGTTAGTGAATTGATAGGTGTTACTCCACTGCTAAATATTCATGTTTGTCATTGTTTCTATACTTGTCTGGGTCAGAAGACCTCTACTGCCATCTAGAGCAAAATGTGTAACTAAGAACATTCGAGAAAGACTAAACATTCTTTTTTGTTTTCCAAACATTTAAGATTAAATAGAAAGCTACAGAAACAGGAATACTGATGGATCATGAATGTTTACAATGATAATAGTGGAGAAAAACCTCCACAGGTTCATCCATCATCACCCTGCTCTCTGTATATGAACACATTCAATGGTGTTGATGTGCTGCAAAGTTATTTTTCTATCTTTTTTTAGCCATAAAGTTATTGTTCTCAGCTGATATCACTAACTGTATTATCAAAATGAGTAACCTTTGATAAGCTTTAATGGTTAGTGGTGTGCTTAGACTCTGGTAGACTGAATCAGATTGATAAATTGTGGGTTTAGACCCTAGTAGACTGAATCTGATTGACTGGTGGTGGGTTTAGACTCTGGTTGACTGAATCTGATTGGTTAGTGGTGGCTTTATACTTAGTTATTAGTTAATCTAGGTCTGTCAAATTCATGACATTTGAACTAACATGAAATGATACACTGCACTGCTGAATGGACACATATACAACCACACAAAATATCTATTATACATTAGGTTTAGAGTCAATCAAACAATTGTTTTATTTTTCTTGAGAGCGAAAATACAAGCAAAAATAGACATTCTGGTAGCATACATGTTAAATGTTGAAATTAGCTATTTAGCTAACAAATGAAGTTACATTATTCTAAACATTAAACTAAGTTAGAAGCGAACATTGTTTGTTTTTGTAAGTCCCATGATGTGTCTTTATAAATTAAAAAAAAAAAGAAAAAAAAACTTAAAAACAAGTGATGATATATGATTAGGTGATTAAGTGTGGACACTTGAGGTGTCACAACCACAATGAACATTTACCCTGTCTAAAGAAAGAGTCCAGGATTATGTTAAGCTGTAGCAGAGGTTTAGTCTGCAGCAGAGATTTAGTCAGTGTCAGGGTTTAAAACCTGGTAGACTGAATCTGATTGGTTGGTGTTGGGGTTAACAACAAAATGGTAAAATTATATGAAATAGTGACATTTGACAAAATAGTAGATGAAAAAAATCACAGTGATGTAGGTTTGTACCCACCTCTCTGGAAGATTGTGTTAGTGTTTCTGGACCTGTTGGTAAAAAATGGAGCAACAGAGCATAAATGCAAATTTAATTTTCTCTATATATTAATTTAACAGTATAAATAAACAGTGCAATATAATAAATAGTAAGGAACAGATAATGAACTGACCAAAATGAATACACCAATTGTTCTCAAGTACAACCCCATTTCCAAAAAATTTGGGACGCAGTGCAAAATATAAATAAAAACAAAATGCAATCATGTGCAAATCACTTAAACCCAATATTTCATTGGAAATAGTACAAAGTACTCTCTGGGATGCTTTTTTTTTATACGCAATCATGTTATTGACCTGTTGCCAATTAATGTTTTTTGTAGCATTACACAAATTTACCAGCCTTTTGTTGCTCCCGTCCCATCCCTTTTTTGGAACATGTTGTTGGTATCAAATTCAAAATGAGCAAATATTAAAAAAAAAAAAAATTTTCTCAGTTTCAACATGTGATATATTGACTATTTTCAGTAAAATATAGGGTTTAAATGAACTGCACATCATTGCATTTTGTTTTTATTTACATTTTACACAACTTTTTTGGAATTTATACTATGACATGAATGCATGTGCTTTATGTACAGTCTCCAGATTTTGTAAATTACATGATGAATGGACCCAAAGAAACGACCCAAAATTACTTGGAAAAAAGTTTGATTCCATTGACTTACATTACAAGTATGTTAGGAGATACGAGGTTCTCTTCCGACAACAGCGACATGTATATTATATATATATATCTTATGGTGAAATGAGTGGCCCAAATAAGAAAATCTGCATAAGTTAATATCTAATGACTGTGTATATGTATGTTTCTGTGTGTGATTGTACCTTGAGGCTTACACCTCTTTCGAAAAATGACTATGAAGAATAAGAGTCCAATCAGAAGCAGCACCAGAATCACAGACACACCAGTGATCACACAGGAAACTGGAAATGCAGGTGGTGGAGAACCTGAATGAAAGAAGACAAGCAATTACAAACAATAATCAAATCATTCAGAAGTGATCAAGCCAACAGTACATGAGCATATTCATATTTGGTTCGAACTTATGCTCTTGCTCTTCCCATTCTGCTTTTGCGTCAGTGACTACGTCATGAAGTTGGTTATGTGTAAATTGTAGGTGTTTTGAGGAGATTCCAAGAAACCTAATGGCTTATGCATTTGAGCCAGTGAGAAGGAGAGAATGAGTAAAGGCCATTAAAGCTGTTACTCACTGAATGATTAAACAATTTAATGGGACGACAGCAAAATAATTTGGACACGTGTGTAACAAATAATATCTTGAACACCAAATGTGGTTTAGCAGACAGTGAAAATGTCACATTATTTTATTTGCTCTCTATTCGATGTTTACGAACTTTCACCAGTGTCGAAAACTCACTGACCAATCACAGTCGCCTCTGCTGTTGGCAGAATCCGACCTGAGTTCCTTTAATATGTGGTCCTAGATCTGATACGTATCCGATTTGTGGCCATGTGACCTTAATGTGACGCTCAGAATTCATGTGTTTTTTTTTTTTTCCACTGTGCGTGCGCATCATTCAACGTTACCATGGCAGCAGCGCTGAACAGAAGTTAAAGCCTGTAAACGGTGACTGTAACAGGTGACTTATGGCTGAATCTAAATGCTGTTGATTGTTTCCTAATGGGATCTGTTCTACAGGAAACTAGTGGTCTCTGTTGGAATCCATTAAGCCAATTTCCAGGCGTTTTAATCCTAATATTTTCTAATGGTCCTTTTTCAGCAGGTTGGATATTCTTTTGTTTTAGTCAAGTCAAGTCAAATTTTTTTTATAGCGCTTTTTACAACTGATGTTGTCACAAAGCAGCTTCACAGAAATCCATTAAGGACAAAGTTTTAACATGAAATTTAAATCCTCCAGGTGAGCAAGCCAGTGGTGACAGTGGCAAGGAAAAACTCCCTCAGAGCTGAGGAAGAAACCTTGGGAGGAACCAAGGCTCACAAGGGGGGACCCATCCTCCTCTGGTCAAACTACCTTCAAAATTATTATACTACTAATATTAATAGTAATAGTAGTAGTAATAGTTAGGAGTCCATTTCAGTGTAGGGTGGGCAGCTAGTCCAAGGCAGGTGGCGGTAGCTGGGCAAGTGGCAGTGACTGGGGCGTGGGCAACTGGTCTAAAGCGGGTAGCAGGAGAGCTCGACAATCATCCATCAGTGTCTGGCCGGACAGGTGGGCAGTCGTTTACTCAGAAAAAGGTAGGGAGTTAGTTAGTTAGTTCTGTATGGGTGTTTGTATAATAATATGTAAAACATTTCCAGAGTGTGGCTAACGACTCCGGCAGATCTGACTATAACAGCTTAACTAAAAGGAGAGAACCAAAAGGGCACACAGATACGGGAGCACCCTGAAACACTTTGGCATCCCTCCGCTCCACCGTCCACAAACCTGAGTGATCGCATGCGAGCGGCGGGACGACAGCACCAGCTTACTCAGTTTACTATAATTCCCTGCGTCCATGGACCCCTGGATCTGCTGCCTTTATCTAAGGGGAAACATTAACTACCAAAAGCTAAACTAAACAAGTGAGTTTTCAGCCTAGATTTGAAGATTGCGACTGAGTCTGAGGGCTTTGTAAGAAAAGGCTCTTCCCCCAGATGAAACCTTATGAATTCTGGGAACTATTAAAAAGCCAGCACTCTGTGATCTGAGTAATTGTGGTGGCTCGTAATGGGAAATAAGGTCTTGTAGGTACTCAGGAGCGAGCCCATGTAGAACTTTATACGTCAATAAAAGAATTTTGTAATCAATACAGAATTTAACAGGCAGCCAATGAAGTGATGATAGAACTGGACTGATATGATCAAATGTTCTAGTTTTGGTGAGAACCCTGGCTGCAGCATTTTGAACTAGTTGAAGTTTACTTAAATTCCTGCTGGTGCATCCTGACAGTAGTGCGTTACAATAGTCTAGCCTTGAGGTAATAAAGGCATGTACTAATGTTTCTGCATCGTGCAGCGATAAGGCATTTCTTATTCTGGCGATATTGCGAAGATGTAAAAAAGCTGTCCTAGTGATACTGCCTATGTGTTGATCGAATGATATATCTGGATCAATTATGACACCAAGATTTTTTGCTGCTGAACCAGGTATAACTGGAAAGTCAGCGAGATTTAAAATTAAATCTGATAATTTATTTCTTGCCACTTTTGGACCCAGAAGGAGAACCTCTGTTTTGTTACTGTTTAGAAGGAGGAAGTTACGCAACATCCAACCTTTCACATCTTTTACACAGTCCTCTATTTTCTTTAACCTGTATTTGTCATCAGGCTTGGCTGATATGTACAATTGCGTATCGTCTGCGTAACAGTGAAAGTTAATGCCATGGTTACTTAGAACTGTGCCTAACGGTAACATGTATAATGTAAATATTAATGGTCCTAAAATAGAGCCTTGCGGAATTCCAAATCTTACTTGTGAATAATTGGAAGATAAGTCATTTACCTTTACGAACTGATAATGTTCCGTTAAGTAAGATTTGAACCATGATAGGGCGGTCCCTGTGATTCCAACCATGTTTTCTAACCTTTCTAGGAGAATTTTGTGGTCTATCGTATCGAAAGCCAATGATGAAGAACCTTAGAGACCAAGTATGAAAATGGACAACCAACCTCATGAAGTCAAATTCTACGCTAGGACCAGATGGTGCCACACTTGTTTGAAAAATGTAATATGATTTTTTTTTGTTTGTTTTTAATCTGGTTTCACTGACAGTGTTAAACCTTTTTTTTTTTTAGAGTAGGAAGACATCTTGTAAATTACGCTAACTACATCTGGATTTTCGTGTCCACTTTAAGTGTAATCACCTGTGGCAAACAGTGGAGGTGATGAAGTTTTGGACATTGAGGATGTGGTTGGTTTTGTGGTCGGTGAACTGATGTGTGTTGATGATTGTGGTAGAACACCTGGACCTGAAGGAAACAAATGTCAGCTGGTTTAGTTGTTTGTGTAGATGCCATCATTGATGATTGACTGTAGTTTACAAGGATATGTACAGTATGAATGCTATACCTGTTGAAGTCTTAAATGATGAATTCATTGTAGTTGTGGAGTTGAGCCTGATGGTTGAGGATGATCTGGTTTCTGGTGGTTCTGTTTAAAGAGAGGAAGAAAGAGAGCTTTTCAAATGTCTTCTTATTGTCATAAACTGTCCTTATTTCTTAAAATAGATTAATCTATGTTCTGTATAACAAACTATAGCCTCATTCACATTTATTATAATCATTTATCAATTTTATTAATGGTGCTATGTGTTTCATCCTCTGATTTTGAATCAAGCTGCTTTCATTAGACTGATGTTTTCCAGACTGCAGACTCAATGATAAAAATTCAATGGAAGAACTGATTCAATGATAAAATGTAAAATTCAATGATAGAATCTTAAATTATAATGCTGTACACTTCTTATCTTTAAAATGATTAAATCCATAGAAGAAAGTGTCTGAAAGTAAACAATTAATTTAATTAATTAATTCATATCTACTCACCAGTAACTTTAAGGTTGACCTGTGTAATATAAACCTTGTATCCATGATCAGATGTCCAGTCTGATTCAGCTCCACACCAGTATTCACCAGAGTCTCCCTCAGTCAGACTGTTGATGATCACAGTGAAGATCTGCTTTCCATCATCAAGTTGAAGTTTTCCCTCATTTATCCATCTTCTGCTCTCTTTAACAGATGTTTTATATTTACAGTCAGCAGTGTCCACTCTCCTGCAGAGAAACTTGGGGTCACTGCTGTAGGATTGTGGGTATTTGCAGCTGATACTCACACCTTCTCCTACATGGCCAATCACACAGATGCTCTTATTGTAGGACAGATCTGTCAATCATAAACAACTAGATGAAAACATTTACATTAATTGTCAATAAGTTGCTTATAATAAATCATTTATTTTCATTCATTAAAAAAAAATATTATTAAAGGAACTAAAGTAAACATCTAACAAACTCTACTGCAGCAAGATTATACTCTGAAGTGCTATTAGCTTTGAGTAGAGATGGCTGAATCAGTGTTTTTTGTGTCGATACTTATCACCTTTCAGCATGATCAGCCAATAGCCGATACCGGTGGAGGGTGAGGCTGGACTGTTAAGGCCTATTCACAACAAAATAGATGCATTTTTAATGCAGTGAGACCTTCAAGCCTAGTCTAAAATTTCTGTCTATAAACATTTAAGCACTGTAACTAAACAGCGCCAACACTAGATATACAAAAAAAGACAACACAGGGAGTCCCACCGCCTCTTACAAGAGCTCGCTGAAGCTGCATGACAAGAAGTTCTGCATGTGTTTCCACTGGTCAGTGGGCTGTAATTCGAGGCTCTCCTTCTGCTTGTTGCACCTCTCATTAAAAAGGAGGCAGAAATCAAGTTCAATACATTTACTGTAACATAATCACAGCCTTTTAGCTCTTGTTTGCCATATATTGTCTCTAACCTCCACATTTTTTTCTGAGCTAGTCAGCATTTGCTTGTCGTACAAGCTGTTGTGCTCTGCTACAAGCAAGAGTTATGCCACTATCCTTATGGACATTTTTGCAAGCTGCAACCATGACAACATAGCTCTGATTGGTCAGTCTGACTTTAACACATCCATACAAAGTAGAAAAAACAGCAGCTCTGACTAAAAAAAATTACGGAGAGTTTCAGTTCATCAGTTTTGGATTTGGTGTGAAAGACAGCATTAATATACGTGTTCATTTTCAAAACTTGACATACAATTTTTTTTTTTGTGTTTTTTTTTTAATCAGAGTCTGTGTGAATAGACTACTAGTCCTGTCGTCCAAAGCCAAAAGGTCTGTATTTCCATCTTGCATTTGAACGAGAAACTGCAGAGTCCTGCAGGGGCCTCACACAGGGGCTGTGGCAATCCTTAACTAGCAAAATATAAATATTTCAGATCAGTAAGTAATCAGTAAGTAATGTCTCCTTAATGTCAAAGTAAATACAATACAGACATACAGAAAGACTGGATCAGGACTACCATTTGGTCTGCATGTTTTTTTTGTACATTGTTATATAATAAGAAAATGTTTTGCCACCAGGCTGTTATTATTTCTACACAGTTGGTTTAGACAAACAACTTCTCATCTGATTTACATCTTACTTGACAATTTTGAACGTAAATGAGGTGCTGTCTGATTATAGAGTGCAATATGGTGTCCCACAAGGCTCTGTTTTAGGGCCCTTTACTTACAGCCCCTAAAATGTATAAGCTAGACATAATTAGACATAATTGAAGATTATGTTAATGACATAAGAGTCTACATAATCAGGAACATTCTCCTGCTAAACCAAATCTGCTGTTGGGTCCTAAGTCTGTTCATAATAAGGTTGGATATTTTATCCTTTGACCTCCTGCTGCAACAGGTAAAATAATATAAGTAGTGTTTCTAATTACTAAATATTGTTTTTTGTGCAAATGATGCAGGCTTATGTTTATTTATGGTGGCAAAGAAGCATTATTAAATATTTCACTGGTGGATATTTTTTCCAATGAGGGTCTGCTTTAAAACACACGACTCACCATGAAGTTGTTTGAGGAGCCTCTGAGGGGTTGGGTTGGGGTTGAGGCTACATCTGAGGAGAAAGAATTCCATTACATTTAATCAGTCACAAATTAAGAATAGAAAAATATATTTTTCAAAATTAAAGATATGCAAGATAATTTGAAAAAGAAACAGTATGTGGGCTTGACCTAAGAATGTGTACAGTCTGTTCTTACTCTAGCTCTCCTGACACATGTTCATTTATAGCCAGCAGAGGGCAGCATCTGGCCATCACTGTTACTCCACTGAGGTCTTTTTCTCTTTAATTTTGCAGCAATGAAATGCTCTCCATTAAAATAATGTCTTACAAGTATGAGACCAAGAACATAATCAGAGATGATGTGAATCAGTCCAATATAATAGTACAGGCCATGTTTTTAATAAAACACTGTATCTTATTTTTGTGGTGGTCAAAAGATGATTCAACCGAAGCCATGGTTCTGATCTGAGAATAGCTTTTTAATAAATAACGGGCATAAACAGGCACATACTGAACACAGAGCTCCCTGTGGATGTCAGTCATCAGCCACAGTGTTCCTGCTACAGGTGACCCCCCCTCATACAAACAACCCCACACCCTGATACAGTAACACACCTGAAATGTAGGAACTTACCTCTACTGAACAAACAGTACATTAACAACAAAAAACAGAACCTTTTTAACTGGGTTGCGCACCTCCCATGAGCCTCCTCTCTGCATAATACTTCCTGGTTGGCTGTATGCCCTGTGGCCATCACCGCACTGCCCACTTCTTAGAAGTCCACCATCCCGGTGAGCCAACGTAATCCGAAAAAAGTCCTTGGGGTACGCAGGGGCATGCTGCATCCCCGCTCCTTTGGTCTGTCCAGAGCAGGGGCTTCATAATGTTTATTGTCCTACGCCACACAGGCCACCAAGCTGTAGCTCTGTGGATGTTCTGTTGATTGACACAACAAAGCGGGGAGGCAAGAAAGCTCTCTGTCCTCCTCCTGAGCATGGTGGGACACCTCGCTGCCCACCACTGCCAGGCACACTGCTACCAGGGACAACAGCAGCAGCAGCTGTGCTCCTCTCCACCTCCTTATATATGTTGGAGATGTGGTTACTTTTGTGCTCTGTGGGATTGTGCTTGATGGTGATGAAGATGATATTTTTGATGGTGGTTCTTGTTCTGGTGATGGAAATGATGGCATTTATATCTTAGGCATTTAAAGAAACAACAAGCAACATGATGCTTCTGACAAGCAGTAAACATGCAGACTGCAGAAGCTGTGATGCCAGTAGTTTGAGATGAAATACAACCAGGAAGAATTTCAATTCATCAAATTAAATCAAGCTTTTAATCCTGCAAATTAATGTGCCATGGCCCACCAGTGGGGGCAGAGAATCCCAGACTACGCTGTCCCCCAGGACTTTTTCCAGCACATTTTGGGGGACGCCAAGCTACTCCCAGGCCAACTTGGAGATATAATCCCTCCAGCAGGTCCTAGGATGACCCTGGGGTCTCATCCCAGTAGGCCGTGCCTGGTTAACCTCCACCAGGAGGCGTCCAGGGGGGCATCCAGATCAGAACCACCTCAACTGGCTCCTCTCAATGCAGAGGAGTAGCGGATCTATTCTGTGCTTCTTCTGGATGACCAAGCTCCTCACCCTTTCAAGTAGAGTGTAGCCCGCCACCCTGCGAAGAAAGCTCATTTCCACCGCTTGTATTCGCAATCTCATTCTTTCAGTCATTACCCACAGCTCATGACCATAGGTGAGGGTTGGGATGTAGACCTACCGGTAAATAGAGAGTTTTGCCTTATGGCTCAGCTCCCTCTTCACCACTACTGTACAACTGTACTGTACAATGACTAATAGCAGTAGGAAATATTGGAAACCAACCCTCCACTTGAAATAAAACAAAATCCAAAAGGGAAAATAAAAACCATAAAAGAGATTTGTCTCCAAACTGATACCAATTTAAGCAAGTAAAACCTTAGGTCATTATTGTCTTAAGAAAAACACCAAAAGCCATGGAAAAGAAAATAAAAGGGTGGGAAAGACAGTGGCTACACCAATGTCTGCACTCTTGTCTTCAGCCACTCTCTTTGTAGGTTATTTTAATAATTGTGACTGCTGACACCCTTTGGAAGCTCTCCTTCAGTGACCAGCCTCCATAATTAGCTGTATCTCATCTTTCTGACTGTTTAAGCAGGGCAAACCACCAAGACTTCATTCAACGTTTCCAGTACGTACACATGGATAAAAGTCGGAAACTCCAGACTACAGTGGCATTCTGAACACGTTGTTTAACAATGCCAGCATACCACAAGTCTCAAGAGAGCTCAAAATATTCGTGTTTGCTCTCGAATCTGAAAACTTGCCTTCCTGCTGGGTCCTAGTGCCCTTTCTGTTTCCATCCCAGCAGGGACCTAGTGTCACACAGGCTACATTCATATGAGATGTTTAACATGGATCAGAGCAGGGATAGATCCACATTTCAGCCATCAGAACATTAAATCTGAAAATGATGTGGTATCAGTTCACTTTAAAGTGTGAACTGACCTTGGCTGGACTCCAGGCTCTCTGTAATTTACTGACAGGACCTTAAATTATAAAGCTGTACCCATAATACTTCAAAATGAGATCTACTCACCAGTAACTGGTGATCTGTGTGATATAAATCTTGTATCCATGATCAGATGTCCAGTCTGATTCAGTTCCACACCAGTATTTACCAGAGTCTCCCTCAGTCAGACTGTTGATGATCACAGTGAAGATCTGCTTTGCTCTGTCATCATATAGATACAGTTTTCCCTCATTTATCCATCTTCTGCTCTCATTAACAGATGTTTCATAACTACAGCTAACAGAGCCCACTCTCCTACAGAGAAACTTGGGGTCACTGCTGTGGGATTGTGGGTATTTGCAGCTGATGTTCACACCTCCACCTACATGGCAAACCACACTGATGCTCTTCCTGTAGTTTTGATCTGTCAGTTACGAACAATAAGATTAAGCATTAATATTAACCGTTATAATTTAATACAAATTCTGACAATTCAGTTGCAGAAAAAGTTACATTCTACTGTATTAATTGATTTGTTGTGTCATTTTTTTCTAAGGCCACACCCCTCTAACTAAAAGTATGTTCAAATCACTATTTTCATATTTATATAAATATAGTCCATTTTCTTGTTCAGAAAGATGCTAAACGCCAGTTCTTAGGCACTCATTACTACAGACATACAAACTACATAAAAGTGAGGAAACTGGGAGAAAAGCTAAAACGGCAAAGAACATAGTAAAGATCTTTCTGTTTCCTAAACCACAGTTGTAGCTCTGTATGTACACAACTTTTGGTCAAATATGAGAAATTACACAAATGCATTTTCAGGGCAGAGAAAAAACAAGCAGAGACTGAAAATGAATCTCTGAAGGCAGAAACTCCATGATAACCATAATATAATGAGTAGATATGCTCTTAATGCAATATCTTCACATTCCTGCTGTTTCATCTTTGTATGAGTTTGTCTATTCACTCTCAGTGTTGCTGATGCTCATGATGGAGGAAGTCTAGGATAATACACAGATTTAGTGGTGGGAGAGACTCACCTTCCTGGACATTCAGTTCCACTGGTGTGTAGACATCAGTGGCCAAATATTTCTGAACTGCACACTTGTATGTTCCAGAATCCTCTACAGTGAGCGCTCTGATCAACACCCAGAACTCTGCAGTGCTGGTGTCATCATACAGTGAGAATCTTCTGATATTTATCCACTTATTTTTAACTACTGTCATGATTTGGTCACCACAGTTTGACCTTGAATCCTTACAGAAATATTTCTTGTTTCATGTGTATTGTGTCTCATATCTACACTTGATGAGGACTCCTCCTCCTGAATATCCTGTCACTCTCTCTGATTCTCCTCCACCTACTAAAAGAGGACAAATGTCCATCTAAGTAAAGGCTTCAATTCACTGGGCTGATAGTGATGATTATTTAGAAGAGCATCTCTTTATCTGAAATCAGGAAGAGGATAAAGATGAGGAACATCTTCATTCTGAGTCAGACAGATATCAGAGGACCTGAACACGTCCACTCTGTCTCTCTGCCTCTGTGTGACTCTGTATCTGTGCTTTACCTTAAAAAGAAACTGATGCCAAGACCACTTCCCTTTCTGACCCTGCATGAGGATGGAAGACAAGGTGTGAAATGTGCCAGAACAAAGTTTAATAAACCTGAAGACCTCTACTGCCATCTAGAGTGCATACAACACAATTGCCTGAGACTCTAGCCATTGTAAAGCACACTGGATTTAAAGGGAAATTCCACCAGTTTTAGAAAATTGTTCACAGTGGTGATGATAGGAACCGGGCATCTGAACAGAGCTAAATCACAGAAAGTTATGACTAGAAATGCTAATGAATACAATGGCTGATGTCTGAGACGTTGATTCACGATAGTTTGGAGAAAGTTTTATTTTTTAAGAAAACACATTCATAGAGGTGAGGTATGTGCCGGGTGTACTAAGGGAAAAAAATCTCTAAGGGAAAAATGTATTTTTCAGCTTGATCAGCATTTTATCAACATCAATATCATGCCTAAACACTCAGAAGCCACATGTAGGTTCCCTGGTGGTTTTGGACAGTAAATAAAATGTCTATATTTGTGTTGTTGTCATTATGACCCCTGGTTCCTATCACCACCACTGTGAAGAAATCTCTACAATGAAATCTCTTTTTATACTAATCAAAGCCCACATTTGCATAGCTCCAGAATAACAATCACTGTGTGAAAGGAAACACGTTTTTGGACAAAATGGATGGAAATAAAAGAGTAACATGCTGACATGTTAGACTATAGAATAAATGTCTTTCTTGTTAAAGGTTGCCATGGTAACAGCATTATTATAACTATCCAGTGGTCGACGAAGTACACAAATCATGTACTAGAGTTAAAGTAGAGATACCCAAGGTAAAATATTACTCCAGTAAAAGTAGAAGTTCCTCCCTTTAGACCTCCACTTAAGTAAAAGTACAAAAGTATTTGCCTCCAAATGTACTTAAGTATCAAAAGTAAAAGTCCTAAAAGATTAATTAACTTAATGCAACTTAGTGACAAGTTTAAGTTGAATAAATACTTGCTTTAAACTCAGGTTCACAAATGAATTTTCCTTTACTATATTGCATCTGTCTCTGTTCATAAACATAAACTAGCCAAAACAATTTATTATAAAATGAAAGCGTTTGTATAAATTCAGAAAAAAGAAACATGTCAGTCACAACTGCATATGTGTACATATTTCTATATTGTGGTCTATTTACACAAAGTTAGGTTAGTTCATAATTTATGTTTGAATAGACACTCCCAAACCTTTATGCTGCTGCACTGACGCTGAACCGTATACTTGCACTGGGTCGGTATGACCAACAGGTCAAAACAAGCTCAAAGCAAAGTGCGCGCTGTGCCCTGATTGGTGTTCTTGCTTCATGCTTCTTTTGTTTTGACATTTTTCATTACATTTATACTCACATAAACCAAAAGGAACTACAGATTTCTCATAATGTGGCAGAGTAAAAAGTGAGATATTTGATGTTGAAATGTCGTAAATTGAAAGGAAAAAGTCACCAAAATGGAAATACTTCAGTAAAGTACAGATACACAAAAAAACTACTACATTTACTTAGTTACTGTCCACCACTGTAACTGTCAGTGTTCTTGATTAAATATACTGTTGTGTAAGTTGGGCCTACTGAGTGTCACTTCCTGAGGAATCAGAGAACTGAGTAACTAAACAGTGGAGTAGAGGTCCTGATCAGGAGAGTCTGATGGTATCCATTTCAACATTTCTGCTGATTTTGGTCCAGCTTGATATCTAGTATTGCATCAGAGCCATCTCTGTCTGTTTCATGAGCTAATTCAGTTTTATAATGGATTAAACACTGAGGAATGTGATCAGAAAGAGCAAAAATGCTGTAAGATTTTTAGACCTTGAGTGAAACCCAAGTTAAAACTACAATAAAAACTAAGGCGGTTGCTCAGTGTGGTCAGTATGGTGTGAACCGCTCTGAGGAGTGTTTCCTCTTAAACTGAGCATGCTCACTGCACTCTTAATGTAAACATCAAAATGAAGATCTAACAGATCAACCAGTAACATTTGTTCTCTTCTTATAGGACAGATTTATCAGTCATTGATTTGATCACACAAAAATTCAGTTTTATAACATGTTTCACATCATAAACTGTACTTTAAATGCTCCTCACTGCTTTTTAAACATCAGTCTGGTGTAGGTTTCTAATGTATCAGACATAAAAGCACAACTGTAGGAATAAACATCCTAAAGGCTTCATTTGATGCTGATAGTGATGATTATTTAGAAGAGCATCTCCTTACCTGAAATCTGGAAGAGGGTGAAGATGAGGAGGATCTTCATTCTGAGTTCAGCCTCACAGATTCACACCAGCTTTACTCCACTCTACTCATCATAGATCAGATACTCATGAAAGATATTATCCTTGCACACATCCTCTGTATCTGTCTGACTCTGACTCTGTGCCTTGTCTTCAAGTGCAGGAGAAACTGACATCTTGCCCACTTCCCTTACTGACCACAACAAAGAGAGCTGCAGACCTCTCAGTAAGATGATGTGTGAAATGAAAATGCACTAAAACACTTTCAAAGATATCTGTTAGAACTGTGTTAAAGCAGCTTTTATAGAGCTATATCTTTTAATACATTAGCCTTTAGCTTGTTGCAGTGTGTATCAGAGAGGCAGCCACAGGTAGGCCTGGGTAAGCCTGGACCTATGCACTGATCACAGGCCTAACCAATCAAATGAGGAGAGATTATTTATTGAGCTGCATTTTTAAGACAGTGAAATTTAATTTGTTTTCTGTCTTTGCTGTCATGGTTTTCTGTTCAATCAAATCATTATGTTCTCTGCATCACTATGAGGTGTAATCAGTCCAGTCGACTGATCTCAAGCTCCACTTTATTTCCCAGTCGCAGCAATCTCTGGGTCTATCAAATTCATGACATTTTAACTAACATGAAATGATACACTGCACTGCTGAATGCACACACACACACACACACACACACACACACATAAAAACACAAAATACCTATTATTATATGTTAGGTTTAGAGTCAATCAAACAAATGTTTTATTTTTCATGAAAGTGAAAATAGAGGCAAAAAAACACATTCTGGTAGCATACGTGGTAAATGTTGAAATTAGCCACTTAGCTAACAAAGTTAGAAGCGAACATTGTTTGTTTTTGTAAGTCCCATGATGTCTTTATGAATGAATGTACTGCTTACTTATTTACATTGATTTGCTTTTTTTAAGAGCAGAAATATGTGAAAGAAAAACATGGCCAATGGCAAACACATCAAAAAATCATAATCTAAAGAAAAGTCCAAAAAGTTTTAGAATTCTAGCAAACAGGTGATCAAAGATGAAGAGGAATCAATGTTGAAAAAGGTGAAAAATTTAAAAACATGAAAAACCATTAATGATATATGATTAGGTGATTAAGTGTGGACACTTGAGGCGTCACAACCACAATGAACATTTGCCCTGTCTAAAGAAAGAGTCCAGGATTATGTTAAGCTGTAGCAGAGGTTTAGTCTGCAGCAGAGATTTAGTCAGTGTCAGGGTATAAACCCTGGTAGACTGAATCTGATTGGTTGGTGTTGGGGTTGAGATTCTGATACACAGAATCTGATTGGTTGGTGTTGGGGTTGAGAGTCTGGTAGACTGAATCTGATTGGTTGGTGTTGGAGTTAAGGCTTGGCTAGGCTGAATCTGATTGGTTGGTGTTGGGGTTGAGACTCTGGTTGGTGTTGGGGTTGAGACTCTGGTAGACTGAATCTGAATAGTTGGTGTTGGGGTTTAGACTCTGGTACACTGAATCGGATTGGTTGGTGTTGGGGTTGAGACTCTGGTAGACTGAATCTGATTGGTTGGTGTTGGGGTTTAAACTGGTGGACTGAATCTGATTGGTTGGTGTTGGGGTTGAGACTCTGGTAGACTGAATCTGATTGGTGTTGGGGTTTAGACTGGTAGACTGAATCTGATTGGCTGGTGTTGGGGTTGAGACTCTGGTAGACTGAATCTGATTGGTTGGTGTTGGGGTTGAGACTCTGGTAGACTGAATCTGATTGGTTGGTGTTTTTTCTTGGTTCAAGAGAAAACAAAGTTGGACCATTTTCATTATTTCCAATACTCTGAAACAAACAACAAAATGGTAAAATAATATGAAACTGTGACAAATTGATGAAAAAAATCACAGTGATGTAGGTTTGTACCCACCTCTCTGGAAGATCGTGTCATTGTTTCTGGACCCGTTGGTAGAGAATGGAGCAACAGAGCATAAATGCAGATTTAATTTAACAGTATAAATATACAGGGCAGTATAGTAAATAACAAATGACAAACTTATCAAAATGAATACACCAATTGTTCTCTAGTACAACCCCATTTCCAAAAAAGTTGGCACAATGTGCAGAATGTAAATAAAAACAAAATGCAATAATGTGCAAATCAGTTAAACCCTATATTTCATTGAAAATAGTAAAAAAAAGACAACAAATCAAATTTTGAAACTGAGAGATTTTATTGTTTTTTGAAAAATAGATGCCCATTTTAAAAAACAATACATTTTCTCAGTTTCAACATTTGATTTGTTGTCTTTGTACTATTTTCAAAGAAATACAGGGTTTAAATGATTTGCACATCATTGAATTTTTTTTATTTACATTTTGCACGTCACAACTTTTTTGGAGAAGGGTTTGTATATATATATATATATATATATATATATATATATATATATATATATATATATATATATAGATAGATAGACATATATAGATAGATAGACATATATAAGGAAAATCTGCTTAGTCAATATCTATTTTGTGTATGTGCATGTTTCTATGCGTATTTGTACCTGTATGCTTACACCTCTTTCGAAAAGTCACTATGAAGAATTGCAGTCCAGTCAGAATCACCACCAGAATCACAGACACAACAGTGACCACAGAGGAAACTGGAAATGCTGGTGGTGGAGAATCAGAATAAAAGAATGAGAAGAAAACAAGCAATTACAAACAACAATCTGATCATTCAGAAGTGATCAAGCTAACAGTACATGAGCACATGTTCTATGTGTGTACAGTATATTAAGGTGGACATGAAACATCTTAATTTTGACGAGTTTTGTACACCATTAAGTGTGTTGGAAATTATTTTATGATGATTTTAGACATGGAATTATTATATGTTAAATTTTAATAGATTCATATTTGGTACAAACTTCTGCTTATGCTCTTACTCATCTCATATTGCTGTTGCATCAGTGACTATGTCATGAAGTTTTTTATTTGTAAGTTGTAGGTGTTTTGAGGAGATTCCAAAAAAGCTATTGGCTTATGCATTTGAGCCAGTGAGAAGGAGAGAATGAGTAAAGGCCATTAAAGCTGTTACTCACTGAATGATTAAACAATTTAATGGGACGACAGCAAAATAATTTGGACACGTGTATAACAGATAATATATTGAACAACAAATGTGGTTTTTCAGACAGTGGAAATGTCACATTATTTTATTTGCCCTCTAATCGATGTTATGTCAAAAACTCACTGACCAATCACAGTCACCTCTGCTGTTGGCATGACAACAGAGCAGAGTGGCTGTGTTTTTTACTAAAAGCTTAAAGAACCCCCATGGACCCTCACAGAGCAGGTACTATTTGGGTGGTGGATCATTCTCAGCACTGCAGTAACACTGACGTGGTGGTGGTGTGTTAGTGTGTGTTGTGCTGGTCTGAGCGGATCAGACACAGCAGTGCTGCTGGACTGAGAACACCTCAGTGTCGCTGCTAGACTGAGTCCACCAACCAAAAATATCCAGCCAACAGCGTCCTGTGGGCAGCGTCCTGTGACCACTGATGAAGGACTGGAGGATGAACAACACAAACTGTGCAGCAGCAGATGAGCTATCGTCTCTGACTTTACATCTACAAGGTGGACTGACAAGGTAGGAATGTCCAATAGAGTGGACAGTAAGTGGACACTGGGAGACAGGGAATGTTTAAAAACTCAGGGGAACAGGGTAAAAGGGGGTTAACAAAGTATGCAGAGAAACAGATGTACTACAGTCTGTAACTGTAGAACTACAAAGTGCACCTATATAGTAAGTGGAGCTGATAAAATGGACTGTAAGCATAGAAACAAAGAGGGGGTCATAATTTTATGCCTGATTGGTGTTTACAATATGAATATTATACCTGTTGTAGAGGAGGCTGTTTCTGTTCTCTGTGGAGTTGAGCTTGATGGTAATGTTGAGGATGATGTTGTTGCTGGTGGGTTGTTTTAAAGAGAGGAAGAAAAAGGCTTTTCAAATGTCATCTTATATTGTCATAAACTGTCCTTATTTCTTAATATAGATTAATTTATATTATATATAACACATTTTAACCTCATTCACATTTGTTATAATCATTTATTAATTTTATTACTGGTGTCTTATGTGTATTTGAGGATACAAAATGTTTTATCCTCCGATTTTGTATCACCTTCATTAAACTGACCTTTTCCAGACGGCAGACTCAATGAAATTCACTGATAGAATCTTATATTCTAATGCTGTACACTTCTTACCTTTAAAATGATTCAGTATAAAGAAGAAAGTTTCTGAATGTAAACAGATTAATTCAATTCGTATCTACTCACCAGTAATTCTGAGGTTGATCTGTGTGATATAAACCTTGTATCCATGATCAGATGTCCAGTCTGATTCAGCTCCACACCAGTATTCACCAGAGTCTCCCTCAGTCATATTATTGAAGCTCACAGTGAAGATCTGCTTTCCATCATCATGTAGATACAGTTTTCCCTCATTTATCCATCTTCTGTTCTCTTTAACAGATGTTTTATAATTACAGTCAGCAGTGCCCACTCTCTTACAGAGAAACTTGGGGTCACTGCTGTGGGATTGTGGGTATTTGCAGCTGATGTTTACACTTCCTCCTAAATGGCCAGTCACACTGATATTCTTTTCGTAGTCTTGATCTGTCAGTCATAAACAAACAAATATATATATATATATATATATATATATAACATACCATACATATTCATACATATTGTGTTAATAGTATTGTGTGTGTTTGTGTGTGTGTATATATATATATATATATATATATATGTAATTGTGTACATATTGTTTTGCACTATCATTACTATTTGTACTTCTGGTAGATACTAACTGCATTTTGCTGCCTTGTACTTGTACTGAGCAATGACAATAAAGATGAATCTATCTATCTATCTGTCTATCTATCTATCCATATATAAACAAGCAAATACAACATTTACCTTAATTATTGTAAAACATTTCTTTTCATTCATTAAAAAATAAACATTAAATGAATTAAAGTAAACATCTAACAAACTCTACTGCAGCAAGATTATACTCTGAAGTGCTATTAGCTCTGAGTAGAGATGGATGGATCAGCGTTTTTGGGGCCGATACTTTTTGCCTTTCAGCATGATTGGCCGATAGCCGATACCTGTGGAGGGTCAGGCTGGCCTTAACAGGCCTATTCACACCAAGTATGATCTTTTTGTTTGTATTTAGTTTGTATTTCCATCTAATGTTTGAAGGAGAAACTGCAGGTTCCTTTGAAAAAGGGGCCTCATGCAGGACTGCAGCAATCCTTAACTCACGAAATATGGTGATTAAATTAGAGAATTATCAGTGACATTAGAGAAATAAGTTAGAGAAACATCAATTGCCAATCGCATATTTGGGTTAAAAATAAAATGATACTGATACACATCCTTCCATCTCTACCACATGCTTCCATCTCTAGCTATGATTAGTTATTCTTAAACTGTTCCATGTTGATTTGATCAGTCAGGATTACAACATGTTTCACAGACATTAACTGTACTTTAAAAGCTCCTCACTGCTTTTTACATGTCAGCTCATTGCAGGCTTCTAATGTATCAGACAGGACAGTGTAATCACACCAGCATGTTTTAAAATCATCTCCCTCAAGATCACTGAACAAAAGTGAATTTACACGATTCAAATGTTCATCAGTTCCACACATGAAATATGTGAAATTAACTGGTTCATGTACTTACACATAAAAATGTGGATATAACATTTTATTTATGTTTACCAATGTACACATTTAATCCTTCTGTTCTGTTATCATAAACTGAACTGTTGAGCTCCTGTTTGTTCAGAACATCACTGATGATCAGAATTTACAGAAATATTGAGGTTTTGTTTTTGTATTCATTCTCATTTCTGAACCTCACTGACTCCTCCCCCTTTTGATAAGCTGTCAATTCTCTATAGTTCACTCCACTCTACTAAAACACATTTAGATCACACTGTTTAACGAATAGTTATATTCTTTATAGAGCCTCATACAGTAGAAAGGACTTGGACAGAATGATTTCTGATCTTTGATCCGTATGGGAGTTTGTACATTCCCTCTCACTGTAGCTGATGTTAATGATGCTGATGGTTTAGAATACTAAACAAATGCAGTGACAGAGACTCACCTTTCTTTACATTCAGTTGCACTGGTGTGTAGATGTCAAAGTCCAAATATATATCAACTCTACACTGGTACAGTCCAGAATCCTCTACAGTGAGCTCTCTGATCAACACCCAGAACACTGCAGCGCTGGTGTCATCAAACAGTGAGAATCTTCCTCTATTTATCCACTCATTTTTAGCGTCTGTCCAAATTGGCTTCGTCATGCAGGGCCATGAACCCTTACAGAAATATTTTTTGTTTGATGTGTATTGTGTCCCATATCTACACTTGATGAGGACTCCTCCTCCTGAATATCCTGTCACATCTATAGATTCTCCTCCACCTACTGAAAGAGCACAAAGACATCTAAGTAAAGGCTTCATTTGACTCTGCTGATAGTGATGATTATTTAGAAGAGCATCTCCTTACCTGAAATCAGGAAGAGGGTGAAGATGAGGAGGATCTTCATTCTGAGTTCAGACTCACAGACCAACACCAACTCAGGCAGATATCAGAGGCCCTGAAGCGTACATCTTATCTGTTTCTGTCTGTGTGACTGTATCTTAAAAAGAAACTTATCTTATGATCTCATGACCACTTCCCTTTCTGACCCTGAGTGAAGATGGCCTGTGGTCTTCTCAGGAACACATTGTGTGAAATGTGTTAGAACAAAGTCTAATAAAAAAATTAAGACCTCTACTGGCATCTAGAGTGCACAGTCAGCAAGAGAGGAAGAAAGATACTGTATGACTGAAAACCCCACTATAATTACATATAATCACATTCACAAGCTGCTATTGTATATAAACTTGTATGGAATACACAACACATTGCCTGAGACTCTAGCCATTGTAAAGCACAGTGCATTTAAAGGGGAATCCCACTGATTTCAGAAAAGTTCTGCATAATTAAATGGTTAAGATGTAAACAAAGTCATTCAGAGTGGTTTAGTGTGAAATACTTTATTCTTGAGAATCTTACTGAGTCAGAATTGTTCATAGTGTTGATGATAGGAACCAGAGAGTTTAATACCTTTAAAAGCTAAATCACCAAAAGTTATGATATGCTTATGAATAAACTGCCTGAATTCTGAGACAATGATTTATGACTGGCTTATTAAAAAAACATTCATATTGGAGAGGTACATGCAGGGTAAGGCAAAAAACTTATTTTTTCAGGTTTATCACTATATTTTACCAACATCAATGTTATGCATAAACACTAAGAAGACACGTGTAGGTTCATTGGTGGTTTTGGATAGTAAATAAAATGTCTATATTTGCATTATAGTTGTACTCATTTCGACCCCTGGTTCCTATCACCACCACTGTAAAGAAATCTCAACCATTTCACACCAAGCCACTCTGAATCACTCTGTTTACATCCCAAACACTCAATTATGGGGAAGTTTAGAAAAATCTGTGGAGTTCCCCTTTAAGAAAAAGACTGTATAAGTCTATATTTCACATTAATAAACATTAATAATGTAGCATAAAAAAGTTTGACTGTAGAATAAAAGTCTTTCTTGTTGAAGGTTGCCAGGGTAACAGCATCATTAGAACTATCTGCATTCTTGATCAAATTTACAGTTGTACAGCAGATTTACCTCAGAGTGCCGCTTCCTGAGAAATCAGAGAGAATTGTGGGTAACTGAGCTGTGGAGTAGATGACCTGATCAGGAGAGCTTGATGGTAACTGAGCAGTAAAATAAACAGGATTTGAGAAATCACAGATTGTGGGTAACTGAATATTATCATAAACAGGTGGTAGATGTTCTGAGGGGTTTGTGGGTAACTGGACATTATCATAAACAGGTGGTAGATGTTCTGAGGGGTTTGTGGGTAACTGGACATTATCATAAACAGTTTGAGAAGGTTCTGAGGGGTTTGTGGGTAACTGGACATTATCATCAACAGTTTGAGAAGGTTCTGAGGGGTTTGTGGGTAACTGGACATTATCATCAACAGTTTGAGAAGGTTCTGAGGGGTTTGTGGGTAACTGGACATTATCATAAACAGTTTGAGAAGGTTCTGAGGGGTTTGTGGGTAACTGGACATTATCATAAACAGTTTGAGAAGGTTCTGAGGGGTTTGTTGGTAACTGGACATTACCATAAACAGTTTGCGGAGGTTCTGAGGAGTATTTGGGTAACTGGACATTATCATAAACAGTTTTTGCGAAGGTACTGGAGCAGTAGAGTAAACTGTGGATTTATTTATTTATTTATTTTTCTCTCTCAACTACCTACAAAACCCCTCATGTTTAACAAGCAGAGGGCAGCATCTGTCCACCACTGTTAGATTACTGGGGTCTAATGAGCGGTTATGTTTGATAAATCCTGTGGGACTCACACTTGAGCATGCAGTTTAAATCAGCTACATCTTTTTGTGTGTTTTAGGATCAGTGATCAGACTGAGGGTCCAGACCCTGAGCAGCTGCTGGTGGGGTGGAACCTGCAGTAATGCAGACAAATCTCAAATAACTCTCACACACAGGAGTCTCTGCACTGAACTAAATTCAAAAGTAATAATAAATAGTGTACAATTTGTAAAATACAGTTCCTGTGATAAAATCTGATTGGCTGAGCCACATTCTAAATTACTGTAAAATGCTTAACGTATATGGATACTGAGCATCATTTGAATTCTGTATCGATGTGCCCTTTTATTACCAAAAAAATTGCTTGGCAGAAGATTTATTTTATTTAACTATTATTAAACAATGAATTTTTTGAACGTAGCCTGTTTTAAAACTGGGGCAGTGACTTTTCTTTGTTTTGCATTGTGCTTTAAACATGAAAAAAAATAGTGTGCAATTTATGTTACATTTAACAGTAACTAAAATGCCTCTTCTCACATTTTCTCAGTCAGTCCTCTCAAACAGTGTGACAAATCCATAAATCTGTCAGTAAATCTGTTTGAGTCCCATTCAAAGCAGTGATTAGGACCAGTCACAGTCAGGGGGAGGGCTCAGAACAAACAATGTAGTGATTAGGACCAATCACAGCCAGGGGGAGGGCTCAGAACAATCAATGTAGTGATTAGGACCAATCACAGCCAGGGGGAGGGCTCAGAACAAACAGTGTAGTGATTAGGACCAATCACAGCCAGGGGGGGGGCTGAGAACAAACATGTAGTGATTAGGACCAATCACAGTCAGAGGGAGGACTCTAAACAAAGAAGGCAGTAATTAGGACCAATTACAGTCAGAGGGAGGTCTCAGAACAAAGAAGGCAGTTGGAGGTCTCTGAAAAAAGAAGGCCATTTTTAGGACCAATCACAGTCAGAGGGAGGACTCTAAACAAAGAAGGCAGTAATTAGGACCAATTACAGTCAGAGGGAGGTCTCAGAACAAAGAAGGCAGTGGGAGGTCTCTGAACAAAGAAGGCTGTTTTTAGGACCAATTACAGTCAGAGAGAGGTCACAGCACAAAGAAGGCAGTGGGAGGTCTCTGAACAAAGGAACCAATCACTGTCAGAGGGATGTATCTGAACAAACAATGTTGTTATTAGCCCCACTGACATGTGCAGGTCAGTGTTCCACCACGATCTTCCTTAATGTTCTTTAATAGGAATATTTATCATTAGCCATCCAGGTCCTCTGACAGTCCTGCGAGCGTCTGCCTGAAGCTGGTCACTATGTCACTAAAATTGAGGCTTGTCAGTCCGGTGTAGGTTTCTAGAGACCTCTACTGCCATCTAGAGCACACTGTGTGTAACTAAGAACATCTGAGAAAGACTAAACACTCTTTTCTATTTTCAAAACAATTGAGTTTACGGTGATAATAGTGGAGAAAAACCTCCACATGTTCATGCAACATCACCCTGCTGTCTGTATATGAACATATTCAATAGTGCTGATGTGCTGCAAAGTTATCTTTCTATCAAATTTAATAGGCACAAAGTTATTGTTCTCAACTGATAACACTATTATCAAAATGTGTAACCTTCAATAAGCTTTAATGGTTAGTGGTGTGCTTAGACTCTGGAAGACTGAATCTAACTGGTTAGTGGTGGGTTTAGACTCTAGTAGACTGAATCTGATTGGGTAGTGATGTGTTTAGACTCTGGTAGACTGAATCTGATTGGCTGGTAGTGGGTTTACACTCTGGTAGACTGAATCTGATTGGTTAGTGGTAAGTTTAAACCATGGTAGACTGAATCTGATTGGTTAGTGGTGGGTTTAGACTCTAAGTCTGAGGATGGGCTGTGGTCTTCTCAGGAACACATTGTGTGAAATATGTTAGAAAAAAGTTGAATAAAAATGAAGAAGACCTCTACTGCCATCTAGAGTGCACAGTCTGCAACAGAGGAAGAAAGATACTGTATGACTAAAACCCCCCCTATAATTACATATAATCACATTCACAAGCTGCTATTGTATATAAACTTGTGTAGAATAAACGACACACTGCCTAAGCCTCTAGCCATTGTAAAGCACTCTGCATTCAAAGGGGAATTCCACCGATCTCATAACATTTCTGCTTAATGAGATGGTTAAGATGTAAACAGAGTGAATTGGTGTGAAATACTCTGTTCTAGAGAAACCTACTGAGGCAGAATTGTTCACAGTGGTGGTGATATGAACCAGATTTCTGAAGAGTTTATATAATAATATAATATAATAATAATATATACATAAGAGGGAAAGTAGAATACCGATGGAAGACTTAACAAGACTTGAGGAAGCTGGTCATATCAAAAATATTTACACATTGTAGCTTTAGTCAAAAACTGCATAGACTTACATAACTGGACATTATCATAAACAGTTTGAGAAGGCTCTGAGGGGTTTGTTGGTCACTGGACATTATCAGAAACAGTTTGAGAAGGTTCTGAGGGGTTTGTGGGTTACTGGATACTATCATAAACATTTTGAGAAGGTTCTGAGGGGTTTGTAGGTGGTTGAGCAGTAGACTGGAAACTTCCATATCTGAGGCAGAAAGGCAGAAAGATGTTTTTAATCTTCTCAAATACAGCAAAGGGAACCTGAAAGCATAGAACAAACACACCAATAAATGAATAAGTAAATAAATATGGGAATTAGTTTTTGAAGTAAACTCAACTATTATAACAGTTTTTTTCCACAGTGTCTGACATATGACAGTTAGGATGATGAGCGATACAATGTTTCAGTTATTGAGGATTCAGTATCAAACTTTTGATTGGTGGACACCTGTTCTATTGGGAGTCTACTCTGAAATATAATCATGACCCACCCTGTGGTCATTAGAGGAGGCTTGGCCTGAAGTTGGTCTGAGGAGAAAGAATTCCAGATCATAAACTTTATTTATTTATTCATTCATTCATTAATTTATAGGCTCCAGCGCCTCCCCCATGACTCAGAAGGATAAGCAGCTTAAAGAATGTGTGTGTGTGTGTGTGTGTGTGTATGTTTGTATTTGTATGTATATATACATGTATGTATTTACTTACCTACAAACCCCTCAGGTTTGGCCAGCAGAGGGCAGCATCAGTTCATCACTGTTAGTTCTCTGGGGTCTAATAACCGTTTATCTTTGAGTCCTGCGGCACTCACACATGAACATGCAGTTTAAATCAGCTTAATCTTTTTACATGTCTTAGAATCAGTGGTCAGACTAAGGGGCTGGACCCTAAGCAGCTGCTGGTGGGGTGGAATAAACTGAACAAGAAATGTCACTGATTTACCTGCAGTAATGCAGAGAAAATCTCAAATGCCTCTATAACAAAGGAGTCTTATGATCTAAATTCATGACTGCTAATGAAGAGTGTACAATTTATAGAATTCGGTTCCTATGATAAAATTTGATTGGCTAAGCCATATTCTAAATTACTGTAAAATCTTTGTAATATACAAAGATATGACTGGATTATTTGAATTCTCTTTTGAAGTCTCATTTTATTAACATTGCATTGCTTGGCAGAAGATGTTTTTTGTTTTACCTGATTTATTCAATGATTTTTTGAGTTTCTAAAATCAATAAGTGGTGCAGTGATTTTTCTTTGTTTTGCATTGTGCTTTAACTATGATTAAAATTTGTTTCACAATAACTAAAATGCCTCTTTCTTCTCAGGGTCTGTGAATCCTCCCACACAGTATGACAAATCTATAAAGCCAGCATACTTCAATTGAACATAGACCTAAATGAAACCAAAGTACTATAGACCACACTGTTGTACATCTACTTAAAAAGAACTAAGTGATCTCAGCATCACTAGAATCCTAATGCAGTGGACCAATCACAGCTGAGCAATGTGTCAAAATGAGCAAAGCAGTGATAGCATGAATCACAGTCGGGGGAGAGGTCTTAGAACAAACACGATGATGATTACAACCCCATAACAGCTAAATTGTTACAGTCGATCTGGAATATAACTGGTAGATGGACATAAATTCGTTATTATCTCATGTCACAGCATCCTTCTTGGAAAAAAAAAGGTTTCCGTGCATCAAAAAGACCATCAACATGAATCCTTAAATCTTCTAAAATTTTCTGAAGAAGCAAATGGAAAAATACAAATTTTTCTGTCTTCTGTTTTCTGGCTTGTATGCAACTTTATGCCGCATAAAACAGGCATGCATAGGCCACTGTGAAGAGAGGTTACTATCAAGTCACTCAGATAGCTTGCTATTATGATGATGTAAGGAGGTCTCAGAACAAACAAAGTAGTGATAGTACCAATCACAGTCAGGCAAAGATCCTAAAACAAACAAGGTGGTGATTAGGACTGTTGGTCAATTTAACACAACTTGAATGAATTCAAATTAAACTGTAAAATAATGAAAGGTGTGTAAAAAAAAGTAAAGCAGACAATACCAACCCCAAAACACCGGAAAATTCTCTACTCTGTCACTGTTTACTAACATTTATACTTCAATACAAATTACACATAAATCAAACTTAAATGCTTGTGGGTATATTTTGTTTATTCCATTTGAATTCACATGACCAAATCGTAAGGCAAATTATTCAGCAACTGCATGAAATAAATATAAATTTTTACTTTATTTATTTATTTTTTGTAAAAGTTTCTCTCAAATTAACAGAAAATATGTTTTATGATCACACATATTGCTATATGCTTACAATTTACTGCTGAAAGCCAAAAATCTTAGACGCTCTTTATATTATTTTTTAAAAATAATGTTTACAGAGCAGATCACTGAAGAGACGCCATCTGTTTATAGTTTATAGCTCAGATTTGTGACTTCCAGAGATATGTTGAGCTTGATGTGTATCTTGTCTCATATGGACAGGATATTCAGGAGGACTCCTCCTGAATATCCTGTCACTCTCTCTGATTCTTCTCCACCTACTAAAAGAGCAAAAATGTCCATCTAAGTAAAGGCTTCATTTGACTCTGCTGATAGTGATGATTATTTAGTGGTGGGTTTAGACTCTGGTGGACTGAATCTGATTGGCTTGTCTGCCACAATCCTGAAATTTTAACTGACATGAAATGATACACTACGCACGCACGTCTATTACACAGAATCAGGTGTATCAATCAAACTGTTTTTTATTTTTATGAGAGTGAAAATTCAAGCAAAAAATACACATTCTACTAGTGTACATAGCTACATAGCTAACAAATAAAAGCATTACTTTAAAGATTAAACTATTTTAGAAGCTAACTTATTTTTTTATTAAATAAGTCCCATGTTGAATGTCCCTTTTTTGAATGCATGTACTGCTTACTTGCTAACATTTATTTGCCTCAGCTCAAGACAAACTATTCTCATTTTGCTTGTTGCAGCATAATACGATTGTAATAAGACTCTCTTTAGGAGTTGATATATGTAAAAGGAAAATACAGCCAAAGACAAACACATGTAATAATCACAATCTAAAGAAAAGTCATAAAAGTTTAAGAATTCTGACATACAGGTGATCAAAGACAAAGATGAACCAATGTTGAAATAAAGGACAAAAATACAGAAAAATTGCAAAACAAGTAATGATGACAAGTTGACCAAGTGAAGATGGTAAAAAGAATCACAACCACATTGAGCATTTGCTCAGTCTGTACATAGAGTCCCTGATTGTGTTAAGCTGCGGTAGAGGTTTAGGCTCTGGTAGATCGAATCTGATTGGTTAGTGGATGGGTCAGGCTTCAGGAGTCTGAATCTGATTTTTTGTGGTTGGGTTTAGACTGTATAAGATTAAATCTGATTGATTTGGTGTTGGGGTTTAGACTCTGGTAGACTGAATCTGATTGGGTGGTGTTGGGGTCTAGACTCTGGTAGACTGAATCTGATTGGGTGGTGTTGGGGTTGAGACTCTGGTAGACTAAATCTGATTGGTTGGTGTTAGGGTTTAGGGTCTGGTAGACTGAATCTGATTGGTTGGTGTTGGGGTCTAGACTCCGGTAGACTGCAGCTGATTGTTTGGTGTTGGGGTCTAGACTCTGGTAGACTGAATCTGATTGGTTGGTGTCGGGGTCTAGACTCTGGTAGACTGAATCTGATTGGTTGGTGTTGGGGTTTAGGCTCTGGTAGACTGAATCTGATTGGTTGGTGTTGGGGTCTAGACTCTGGTAGACTGAATCTGATTGGTTGGTGTTGGGGTCTAGACTCTGGTAGACTGAATCTGATTGGTTGGTGTTGGGGTTTAGGCTCTGCTAGACTGAATCTGATTGGTTGGTGTTTCTTGGTTGAAGAGAAAACAATGTTGGATCATTTTCATAATTCCCAATACTCTGAAATATGATGTTAAAATTATAAGAGATTGCAACTTTTGACAAATGAATCGCTGAAAAAAATCACAATGATGTATTTTTGTACCCACCTCTCTGGAACATTGTGCCTTTGTTTCTGGACCTGTTGGTAAAGAAGACAAGCAACAGAGAATAAATGCAGATTTACTTTTATTTTATATGAATTCAATGGAATAAATATTAACTGCAGTATAATAATAAGTAACAAATAAACTTATATGTAAAGTGTTCTCAAGCCCAAACTGAATTTATTCTGATTCTAGTCTCCAGATTACGGCTGCTATAATTTCTGATAACCACTTTTCATTTTAAGTCACACTGACTCCACACACTCAATCTTGACTCCAGGTTTTAAATTTTTTTTGTCTGGTTAAAAAAAAAATCATGTATATAAGGTATGATAATTTCCTATGGTTTTTGTGTGTGATCGTACCTTGAGTCTTCCATCTCTTTTGAAATGTGACTATGAAAAATAGGAGTCCAATCAGAAGCAGCAGCAGAATCGCAGAGACACTAATGATCACAGAGGAAACTGGAAATGCTGGAGGTGGAGAACATGAATCATAGAATCAGACACAACCAACAATCTGATCAAGCTAACAGGACATGACCAGATGTTCTATAGGTGTACTGTATATTAAAGAGGACATGAAACACCCTAATTTTGTTGGGTTTTGGATGGTTAAAATGTGACACTGTTTTATTTATTCTCTGTTCGATGTTTGCGATGTTGTCAAAAACTCACTGACCATCTTATTTTAAATCTGGTTTAACTGACTGTTAAATCTATAAGGATTTTGGGAGAGGGAAGACATCTTGTAAATGATTCTAACTACATCTACTGTTTCATGTCCACTTCAAGTGAATTCACTTGTAGCAGACAATGGAGATGATGTGGTTTTGGACATTGATGATATGGTTGGTTTTGTGGTCAGTGAGCTGATGTATGTTGATGACTGTGGTAGAACACTTAGATCTGAAGTTTGTTTAGGCGTTTGTGTAGATGCCATTATTGATGATTGACTACAGTTTACCAGGACAAATGCAGTCTGAATTTTATACCTGTTGAAGTCCTAAATGAGGAATTCATTGCAGTTGTAGATGTAGAGGAGGCTGTTTCTGTGCTCTGTGGAGTTGAGCCTGATGGTAATGTTGAGGATGATGTTGCTGGTCGTTCTGTTAATGAAGATGAAAATTTCAAATGTCGTTTGTAAAAATTGTCATTATTATTGTCTTTATTTCTTTATATAGATCAATCTATGCTCTATGTATCAAACTACAACCTCACACATTCACATTTAAAATGATTATCCATTCATTTATTACAGTTGATTTATGTATATTTGAGTATGCAAACTATAATCTCTTTCACTGACCTTTTCCAGATGGTTAATAATGCTGTGCACTTATTACCTTTGAAGTGCACAAATATATAGCACAACGTTTCTGTAAGTAAACAAATTGATTTAAGTCAGATCTACTCACCAGTAACCCTGAGGTTGATCTGTGTGATATAAACCTTGTATCCATGATCAGATGTCCAGTCTGATTCAGCTCCACACCAGTATTCACCAGAGTCTCCCTCAGTCAGACTGCTGATGCTCACAGTGAAGATCTGCTTTCCATCATCATGTAGATACAGTTTTCCCTCATTTATCCATCTTCTGCTCTCTTTAACAGATGTTTCATAATTACAGTCAGCAGTGTCCACTCTCCTACAGAGAAACTTGGGGTCACTGCTGTGGGATTGTGGGTATTTGCAGCTGATGTTCACACTTTCTCCTACATGGCCAATCACACTGATGCTCTTCTCATAGGACAGATCTGTCAATCATAAACAGGTACAACAGTTGCATAAACTTCCAGTAGTTTGCTTATGGTAAAACAGTTTTCTTGTTTTCTAAATTCTAAATAAATTATTAATTACTAAATTAATTACAGCACACATCTAACAAATTCTACTGTTTTATACTCTTTTGAAAAGCACAATTAATCTCTGAACTCCTGGATCATCAAACTAATCCAGACTGATGTTTAGTCTTGTGATACAGTTTCAGTCTGAACTGTAGATTTGCTTTTAGCTCTGATTAGTGATTCTTAAACTGTTCCATGTTGATTTGATCAGTCAGGATTATAACATGTTTCACAGACATTAACTGCACTTTAAAAGCTCCTCACTGCTTTTTACATCAGTTCAGTGCAGGTTTCTAACGTATCAGACAGAACAGTGTAATCTTACCCGCATCCTTTAAAATCGTCTCCCTCAAGATCACTGAAAAAAGTTGCTGAATGTACACGATTCAAATGTTCATCAATTCCACACACATGAAATATGTTACATCAAATTAAATTATGTACTTACATATAGTATCAATACTGATATAACATTTCATTCATGTTTAGCCAGTTTACACATTAGAATGAAGTAAATTTAATTTTGTCCTTCTGTTCTGTTATCATGAACTGAACTGTTGAGCTCCTGTTTGTTCAGAACATCTATGATGATCAGAATTCACAGAAATACTTAGGTTTTGTATTCATTCTCATTTCTGTACTTCACGGACTCCCCCCCCTTTTTAACTGTAAGTTCTCTATAGTTCACTCCACTCTACTAAAAGCACATTCAGATCACACTGTTAAATGAGTAGTTATAGTTTTTAAAGTGATACATACAGTAGAAAAGCACTTTTAGACAATACAGTTTCTGATCTTTGATTTTTGTAGGAGTTTGTACATTCACCCTCACTGTAGCTGATACTTATGATTTATGAGTTTAGGAAAGCAAACAAGTGCAGTGTTGAGAGAGACTCACCTTCCTTCACATTCAGTTGAACTGGTGTATGGATGATAATGGCGAAATATTTCTCAGCTCCACAGTGGTACATTCCAGAATCCTCTACAGTGAGCTCTCTGATCACCACCCAGAACTGTGCAGCTCTGGTGTCATCAAACAGTGAGAATCTCCTCTATTTATCCACTCATTTTTAACTCCTGTCTTGATTTGGTCAGCACAGATTAACAGTGAACCCTTACAGAGATATTTCTGGTTTGATGTGTATTGTGTCTCATATGTACACTTGATGAGGACTCCTCCTCCTGAATATCCTGTCACTCTCTCTGATTCTCCTCCACCTACTAAAAGAGGACAAATGTCCTTCTAAGTAAAGGCTTCATTTGACTCTGCTGATAGTGATGATTATTTAGAAGAGCATCTCCTTACCTGAAATCAGGAAGAGGGTGAAGATGAGGAGGATCTTCATTCTGAGCTCAGTTCACAGATGAACACCAACTCAGACAGATATCAGAGACTCCTTAACTGACACTCTGTCTCTGATCCTGTGTGATTGTGACAGTACTGTGTCTTCAGCTGGGTCTAAATCAGAAAGTCATGACATGCCCACTTCCCTTTTTGACCCTGAGAAAGCAAGAGCTGCAAATTTCTCCTCAAGATGATGTATGAATCATGTAGTAGCGAAGCTACAATACAAAAAAAAAGTTATCAAATAATTTCATGGCACAAAATAAACAGTGGCTCTGAGTTGTGTTGAAACAGCTTCTATTTTGTGCTTTTTCATCACAGTTTTGCCTGTTACACTGGACAAAACGTTCTTTTGCATAGTAAAATACACCACATTTTAGCACTAATGTTGTGTAAGAGTTTAAGTAATTTCAATTCCCTTTTTGCTGGTTTTACAAAACTTTAATCTCCATCTTTGTGTCTTTGGCTTTATCCAAACCAAAACCAGTGGAGTGATCCCTGCTGTCTGTATAGTGTACACAAATTTGATAGCACTAATGTGCAAGTTATCTTTTTCTTTGAACTGTTATTCTTTGGAGTTATTTCATTTGCAGGCAGATATTTCAAACACTAACCTATAATAGTGGCTCAGTTATGAACTTGTATTCTGCTTTTGCCACCTCATGAACTGTGAGAACTATACTGTGAGCTATTTATTTATTTGTAGGAGTTGTATAAGTTAGCAAAAATATAAGAATTAAAAGTCATCACAATTCAGGAGGATGGGAACATAATGTTTTCAGCTAATCTGAGGACAACAGCCACTGCCTGTTTACATTCTGTGTGTCATAGCCTACTGCCTTTTTCTTTGGTGCTTTTTAAAGGAATGGTGAGGAAAGCAAAATGTAGATGTAGACTGAGCTGTCTTACTTCAAATCTAAAGTACTGAAGAATGACACTAAAATAAGACAATTCTGAACTGATTTTTATTTATTTTTATTGCAGGATGTTTTACCTTATGTTGGTGTAAAGTGTTGTGGACTGCAGTGGAGCAGAGAGAGAATCACCTGCTGGTGAGTCGCTCTGTTCAGTTTCTGCTACAGGAGATGATGATGTAACCATGCGAGTTGGCCATGTGGGTGACTGCCCAGCTTGAGCTTCTGGATATAAATATGAATCAATGTACTGATGGCAATTTTCCCCTGATATAGATATTGTATAGTATCAGCTTTACCCATCTGATAATTTTCTTGACAACTACTAAACTTTAAAAATTGCTACTTTTATATTAATCACTTAATATAAGATCATAAAGCTGAAGAGGCAGGATGCAAGTGCAAGTCCTTATATTTTTTGAAAACACTGAAGAAAACAAATCCACAAAGGTGACTAAACAAGGAAACAACACTAATAAACAAACTACTAAAACAGAAAGAAAACAAAAGAAAACTAGAAAACTAACAATGGACCTAATTGAAACTACAGCACAGCTACATGGCGGCCTGAGCCGGCTTTTTGGATGACGCTGCACTGCAGCTGTGGGGCTGTCAGGACCAGTAGTGTTCAGCTGCATTAACAGTGCTACGCCACAGCTATGAGGCCTCTTGGATCAGCTGCCTAAGCGACGCTATATCACAGCTACATTGCTGTTAGGGCCGGCCACCTGGGTGTCACTGCACTGCAGCTCTGAGGCTGCCTGGACTGGTGGTGTTCAGCTGCAGGAAAATGCTACCCCTTCATGGACATTTTTGGCAAATGCGAAGCACGCAACCAGAGGTATATATACAAAGGGAACAAACAAGAAACCCCTGGGGCTACTGAGAGGGTGGGGCTAAAAACTAAACATAGGTGATACTAATGACAAGGAGGCAGGACAGGGCAGGAGACAGAGGCCAAAACAACAACAAAAGCACATGGCAAGACACACAAGGGAAGGTAAACAAAGGCAGACACAGACAGAAACAAGAAAAAGTTAGGCAAGGCAAGACAGGATGTTACAAAGAAGATGATGTAAAAGAAGTCTATCATGCTGAAACTAACTACACAAATCACCCTGTTAACCCCACAGGAAGAACTACACAGCAAACATAGTGTAAGTGATTGATATTTCAGGATGGGATTGAGAAGCAACAAGAAACTCCTGGGATAATTATGAAAAAAATTGTCATAAAATTTGGGGAACGTAGAAGGCAAAGCTCAAAGTAGGATGGTGCACTTGCCAACACTGTTCCACAAACCTGTCATTAGCACACTGATGGCCAATGGCTTTTGCTGTGTTATTGAATATACTCTGGACACTAATAGAGCACAGACTAGAGGAATTTGGAGGTGGGATTAAGAGGGGTATACCCCTGTTTGTGGTTACCACAGATCTGCATTACATGTTTAACAAGTTTCCCATGTATTTTCATCACTGGATCAAGTCAGGCCCCACAAGACTACACTACAACTGGCAATAGATTTTTTACCACCCTTTTGCTGTTGCCTTGGTAACATTAGCATATAGGAACATTGTAACTGCTCTCGGGTATGCTGGGTAACAGATCGGTGCCTTGTTTGTTTCATAAATTCATTTAATATGATTCTCTTAGTAAAATATTATTGGTGACTAAATGCTGATCACTGCGTGTTTAAGTAATAAAAACAATGTTATTAACTGTATGGTTTGATAGATTTGGAAAATTTCTTTTGATTTGTGCTCAGGCACATATGGACCAAAGGAAATGTGCAGTTTCAGCTGCGGACATTATCAGGTTTATGTAAACAAAGGCCCAGACTGGCCTGCATCATTTACCACAGTAAATTACCAAATATACTAAAATATAATTAATTTTTACAGTTGCATTTCAGTTCATCTTTCTGTTGCAGTTGCCTTGTGAAGGACTTGATCACAAACAATGAAAATAATATTCTAATAATGATTAAAAACATATTCTATACAGACTCTGGGTCAAGCATGAACAGGGAGATCATGATTGACACATAAAGATACAACATTTTAATTATCACTGATATTTATCTGATATTTATCACTCTGTTTAGGCCATTTAGATGGATCCACATGCAGGGTTTAATTATCCAGCTTATGAAGAAAAACACACTCCAAAATCCGAGGTCAGTGAAGGTCAAGTGTTCATTAAACAAAAGTGCAGGAACTGTTGTCATGTCCATTTCTCTTTCTGACCCTGAGTGTGAGCAGGCTGTGATCTTCTCAGGAAGAAGATGTGTGAAGTGTGCACGAACAAAGTTCAGTAGTGGGGAGAAAAGAATATTGTAAACGAACTCTGAGGTGGACGAGTATCTAGATGTGTATTACTGTACAAATGAGTTATTTAATATAGTGTATTGCATGAAACTATACTCATCATAAAACACAATACATTTAAGAAAAAAACAATATTATAATCACACTTTATGACAAGGGTCCTGAATGAATAAATTGGAATACAATGTAGCTGAAAATTATTTAGTTCTCCTTTAGCAGCTGTAGCCAGTCAGCAGCCTGTCCATGTTGTCCACCTTACACATAGGCCTAATCCCATTTCACCCCATTTCACCCCTCGCCCCTACCACTTAGCCCTTAGCCCTCTGTTTTGCGCATTCACGTCAAGGGGTAGGGTGTCCCAATTTTAGTTGAGATAGAGGGGTAGGGTGAAGTGTTAGGGCTACATGACCCTCCAAATGGAGGTTTTTCGGAGACTCACTCCAAACAGTGTGAAAAAAAGAAAAACCAGCAAGATGACTGAACAAGACGAGCAAAGATATACTACAAATGTAAGTATTTTTCTCTGTTAAAAAAATTACGATAACCACTGTATTATCTTAGCTTAATGTAGTTTCAGTGTATTATGGTCGCTTTCTTCATAACAAGCATAAAAAATTGCTTATTGCATGCTAATGTCTTGGTGGCTAGCTAGCTAACTTTCCCGTCCCACCTTAAATAGTAGCAGGCCATGCAGGAGGAGAACAGAGTGAAGGGGACACAGCACCTCCACACTTTTATTCCCTGCGGGTTCATCCAACACAGTGTGAAGTCACTTAAAATGTGTTATTTTATGTGTTCTTCACAGAAAATGAGCAAAGGCCAAGGAATCTGAGGCTCAAATAATAATAAATCCCATGATTTTTTCATTTGATAAACATTGAAAATGCGTCCTACAGACCTGAACACCGCACAAGGGTTAAAACTTTATGCTTTTTGAAGTGAGTGAAAAAGTTCAATTCTTCATGAATAAATTGCTAATTTTGTTATTTCTTGTTACCTGAAAGCAACATTAACTTAATTAATATTATTGTTAAATCAACTTTTCCGAATAAAACAGTCTGTTTTTGGTGGAACCTGGACACATTTACCAACATGTTCTCCTGAAGCGAACAGCTGTATTTAAAAGTTTGGGCACCCCTGATCAAATTGTATTTTTCCTAGATTTTCTAAGTGAAAAGAACATAAAACAGCATCTGCATGGAACAAACTTAAATATGACACATTTCTACAATTTGGAAAGCATGAATACCATTTAATTGCTGATGCCAAAATAAAAAATAACGTGGCATATGCAAAAGGGACCGATTACTGTTTTTTTTTTTTATTTTGTTTTGTTTGTATTTTTTTGGTAAGTTCTTAGAGATCTTAGAACTTATTTAACTCTTTAGGCTGTGACCCAAGTCAAGTGTTCCAGAATAAAATACATTGTGATTCTTCAAACCTCTCAGTGTGTTTACACTCCACCACCTTGGACTCATCTAAGTGTCTGACTGAGAATCTGACAGAAAGAATAGGAAACTTCACTGCCCCCAGACCCCAGATGTAAATATTATGAAAAAAAATCCATGAATTGATCTCATATGTCTCACACACACACACACACACACACCCACACACACACACACACACACACACACACACACACACACACACACCTATTATCATTTTCCTCTCTGCAGCATAATGTGATTCTATGAGTCTAACAAATTTCTCTCTAAGAAAGAACAAATGTGCAAGGAAAAGGGTTTTTAATACAGTCAAAAACAAACACATTTAAAAATCACAATCCAAAGAATCTTAGACTTTGGTTGACTGAATCGGATTGGTTGGTGTTGGGGTTTAGACTCTGGTAGACTGAATCTGATGGGCTGGTGTTGGGGTTTAGACTCTGGTAGACTGAATCTGATTGGTTGGTGTTGGGGTCTAGACTCTGGTAGACTGTTTAGACCTTTATGTTAATATATTAAAAATAAAGCTGATATTCTGTACTTAAGTCTCACAGTATTTGTTTCACTTCGATGCGCTGAAGTCTGTTACCAAATGATAATATCCCAGTGATTCTGTACTACTGTGACAATGTGCTCTACAACAGGGGTTAATAGTCAAGCAAGGATGGTAAAAATAAGCAAGATAATTGTCAGAATTTTGAATCTTTTAGATCTCAGATTTGAGGTAGAGGTTTCAAAATGGTTTGAAATGCATTCTGTGCATCACTGCATACTGGATTCAGCTCAATGCAATCAGAATTACCTACACATCTTTCTTCTGCATACAGTAATACTGACTTATTGTGTCTTATTGCTGTGTAATACTGACAAAGCACTAAAATGAACAGTGGGCACTGAAAGCTTTAAAACTTAGTAGAATTTCCACATTTGTAATTAATAACCTTTGGGCAAATTTTCATGAAAGAGAGAGAGAGAGGTGGGGGCATTTTTATGTGACTGAGGTCACTTTTTAGGATGAATTCACAACAGCGTATTCTTGAATGACATGTATAAGTAGGTTAAGCATAAAAAATATTACTTAAAACTTATGAGTGTAATATTGTACATGTAATATTCAGGTGTGAAATTTAACATGTTTAGCTTTCAACAGATCTGTCAGTTTGCACCAAATATAAAAACACTCCTGGCGCCGTAGGCCAGGTCATGTGTGAAACCTTGGTTTCTAAACTTTGAATCAGATCAGAACAATTGATTTCATTTTCCTCAAACAATTCAGAACGAGCATTGTGACTGTGCCACATAGTAGAACCTGTTGAGTACCTAAGCACTTACCTACACACACAAGACGTTATACTGTGGTGCAGACTTCATGTAGCTTAGGTACTCCATTACATGTTCTATGTAAAATATCCGACTAATTTACTGTAAAAGAGATGTCTCATGTCTTCCTCAATGTATTATGTTTATTACTTGCTTTTTTGGTTAAGTTCCTGTTTAGACAGGAACAGGGACTTTTAAGTTGGATATAGGGACTAGTAAGGAAGAGAGGGGGTGGCAGCCATCTTGAAGGAGAACAAAGGCTGGAGGAACAGTTTGATGGGAGCCTCAATGCCAGCATGAAAGGAATATAATTCTCCATTTTCTTCCCTGTCTTGATTTCACATCATTGTTCTTGGATTAATTTTGATATTTGGGATCAAGTCAAGAAGCCGGGTAAGACCTATCATTGTTTTTTTTTGTTTTTTTTTTACTGTGTTGGGCCTTCTTATTTTTTTATTTATTTTTTTTTTTTAATAGTCTGGGATTTTTGACATTTTGCTTGTTTTTGGCCATAACAGTTTTACTGCTGCACTTGTGGACTACTCTCTGGGGAACTGACTCTATGACAAAGTTACGGATCTGTTTGGAGATATGAACTTTGGTTTTCCACTCACTTGAAGCAAATCTAATTGCTTGGTTTGTATGTTTGGTTGGCTTGTCTGATTGTTTAGTTTCTGTGATTTAAAAAGTGTGCTCAACTCAGTAAAGGCCAAAATTGAGGTATTCTCTTCTGCTTAACTTCTTGCTATTTTTTTTCCTGATTAATTGCATCAACTTACAGTGTCTGAACTGGTAGTGACTGTTGACATTAGTTCAATCTCCATCACTAAATTCCAGTGCAGGATATTAGAGTGAATAACAGAATCACTGTTTACTTCACACAGGCTCAAATCTGGAAATTAATCACTCAAAATCACACAGACAGTCCAAGTTCAGAATTCTATCACCTGGCCTGTGAGCAAACACAGGACCCTGACCAGAGAAGCCACAGAGGAAAAACAGTAGTGATGGAATGTTTGATATTGAGGCTTGTTTCTCCTTTGCAATACACACTATTTGAAAAATATTGTGCTGAAGCTTTTTTGTTTTTTTTGCATAACTGTTGTAACTTAACTGATGGCATTTAAAGCTTCAGACAGCAGATGTGCTTTAACCATCAATGATGTATTTGTACCACACATGGTTGTTTTATTAAAGCGCATTCAAATCAATTAAATAAATAGATGAATGTCAATAAATTAATAGGATGTTTATAAGTGAACACTCATTGTTCTCAAGCACATACAACATTGATAATATGAAAGTAATGTGTGTGTTTCATCCACAGTCTTAAATGCCTGCTACAATTTCTGCTAACCACTAGATGTCACTGTGCTCTTTGTTTTCAAAGCTCTGAATCTTTTATGGTCATAATCATGAAGAGTCCTCAAGCGCTTCATGAGTCTCAGCCATCATTAAAAAACAAAGCTCAGAATTGCAGGATATAAGCAAACAAGTCTTCACAATGAATGTGCAAAATTTCTCCTGGTTGTCCCCAAGTGTTCTTGGAAGAACTGCACAGAACTACACTGCTAACAATATGACACCACACAATGTGAGTGCATGCTATTGCAGGACAGATTTGTTACAATAACAGATCAAATTCATGTTTTTTTCTCCAATGCCCAATGCATCATTTTTGATGACACAGGCCAATTATCATACAACCCTATTTCCAAAAAAGTTGGGACGCTGTGCAAAATGTCAAAAACAGAATACAGTGACATGTAAATCATTTAAACCCCAAATTTAATTTGTAAAAAATTACAAGGACAGCAAATGAAATGTTAAAACTGATAAATTGTGTTGGGTTTTGAAAAATATGCCCATTGTGAAATTGATGCCAGAAATACATATAAAAAATTGGGATGAAGCAACAAAAAACAGTGAAGTTGTGTTATGTTATAAAAACAACTGGTGGTTAATTGGCAACAGGTCAGTAACATGATTGAATATAAAAATAGCATTTCAGAGAGGCTGAGTCTTACAGACATAAAGATAGGGAGGGGTTCTCTATTCTATGATTGGGGATTTCATCATTTATGGCACATACTATCATAAAAAGATTAAGAGAATGCAGAGAAATTACTATATGGAAGGGAGTACTGGCTGGCCATGACCTTCGGGCCCTCAGGTGGCACTACATTAAATAAAGACATGATTTTGTACTGAAAATCACTGCATTGGCTTAGAAGCACTTCCAAAAACTACTGTCTGTGAACACAGTTCATCAGTCGCATCCACAAATGCAAGTTAAAACTCTACCATGCAAAGAAGAAATTATGTATCATATATAACCAGGATCAAGAAATGCTGCCACATTCTCTGGGCCCAAGCTCATTTAAGATGAACTTTGGTGAAGTGGAAAAGTGTCCTGTGGTCAAAAAAATCAAAATTTGATTCATTTTTCTAGTCGTTCAGGCTAAGACCATCTGGATTGTTATCTGCAGACAGTTCAAAAGCGAGCATCCATGATGGTATGGGGTGTATTAGTGCACATGACATGGGTGTCTTGCATAACTGTAAAGGCACCGTTAATGTTGAATGATATATATTACATACAGATTTTGGCAACATATGCTGCTATCCCGACATCTTTTTCAGAGAAGGCCTTGCTTATTATTGCAAGACCGCATTAATATAAGAGCATGGCTCTGTAGTAGAAGAGTTTGAGAGCTGAACTGGCCTGCCTGAAGTCCAAACCTATCACCCATTGAAACATTTGGCACATTATGAAATAAAAATGACAATGTCCTTTATACCTTCACCCTCACTATAGCTGATGCTAATGATGCTGGATGTTTAAGAAAATAAACAGGTTTAGTGGTGGGAGAGACTCACCTCTCTTTACATTCAGTTCCACTGGGGTGTAGAAGTGATTTTCAAAATCTTTATGAACTCCACACTGGTACGTTCCAGAATCCTCTACGTTGAGCTCTCTGATCGACACCTGGAACTCTGCGGCGCTGGTGTCATCAAACAGCGGGAATCATCCACTATTTATGCACTTATTTTTAACTCCTTTCTTGATTTGATCAGCGTAGTTTGAAACTGAACCCTTACAGAAGTATTTTGGGTTTGATTTGTATCTTGTCTCATATGTACACTTGATAAGAACTCCTCCTCCTGAATATCCTGTAAATCTCTCTGATTCTCCTCCACCTACTAAAAGAGGATAAATTTAAGTAAAGGCTTCATTTGACTCTGCTGATGGTGATGATTATTTAGAAGAACATCTCCTTACCTGAAATCAGGAAGAGGGTGAAGATGAGGAGGATCTTCATTCTGAGTTCAGGCTCACAGATTAACACCAACTCAGACAGATAGAGCTCCTGAAGACGTACTTCCTGTCTCTCTGACCTTGTGTGACTTTGTGACTGCTTTGTATCTTAAACAGAAACTGGTCTCATGCCTAGTTCTTTTTCTGACCCTGAGTAAGAAAGGCACAAAGCACAATGTATTTAAAGGAAAATTCCACTGATTTTTCAAAATGAAATGGTTCAGAAGTAAACCAAGTTGTTCACAGTGGTGATGATATGAACCAGATGTCTGAGGAGTTTCATGTCTGTAAAACCTACCTCTTTGGCCTTCTTGGAGCAAGTGGGTGGGGTTCTGAAAAGGGCCCGATTTACAGACTCAATAGCTGGGAGATTTCAGTGCTCACATTGGCAAGGACTGGGAAACCTGGAGAGGGAGAGTGGGAGGAACGGCCTGCCCAATCTAAACCCCAATGGTGAAATGTTATTGGACTTTTGTGCTTGTTATGCATTGTCCATGATGATGATGTTCATAAGTGATTTGGTACCAGACCTCCTTGGGTCAAAGGTCAATGATCGACTTTGTTGTTCATCTGACTTGGGACCATATGTTCTGGACACTCAGGTGAAGAGAGGTGCTGAGCTTTCAACCAATCACCATCTGGTGGTGAGTTGGATCAGATGGCAGCAAAGACTGGTGTCCAGACTGGGAACAAAGACTGGTGGCAAGACCAGTGTGCAGGAACAACTGGCAGAGGCCGGAATGATTTTAACTCCCACCTCTTTGAGAACTTTTCTTGTGCACCGGACGAGGTAGAGAACATAGAGTCTGAATAGACCCTGTTCAAAACCCATTGTGGAAGCTGCCAGGCATAGCTGTGGCCAAAACCTTGTTGGTTCTTGTGAGGGTGGAAACCCAAGAACACGCTGGTGGACACCGTTGGTGAGGGAGGTCCACCAGAGCATAAACCTCACCACCAAACAATCAGATTCAGTCCACCAGAGTCTAAACCCAAAACAAACCAATAAGATTCAGTCTACCAGAGCCTAATTCTCAACATCAACCAATCAGATGCAGTCTACCAGAACCCAAAGTCCATCATTAACCAATCAGATTCAGTCTGCCACAGCCTAAAGCCCAACATCAGCCAATCATATTTTCTTATTGTGATACGATTTAATGGAAACCTAATGGAAACCTGGCTAGTTTCTATATAGTAAAGCCATGCAATATTCTGTTAATATTAGAATTCTGCTTAGATAAAATAACACTAAGATCACAACTGAATAAAGAGCGGAGCAGCATTCGGGAATCATATTTTGATCAAGACCGTTACTCATAAACATGAAAATTTTGTTGTTGCATTAGCCGTGATTAGGTAATGGTAGTGAAAGTTCTTTTAATTACATAGAAACACAAGCACAGCAGGTTTGTTTGGGCAAATTTGCATTAATCTCATGCTGATTTGCTAAAAACAATGGAAATATTTGAGTTTGGTTTTCTCTGAACAACTCCTCAAACCAGCTCACCCTCTAGATTCTGTTATTTGTGTAGAGGCCACCTCCCTTTTGGTATAAGTATGTTTAAACCACGTGTGAAGAAGACGACGTAGAGGCCGGAAGTATGTGTTCATTACAGGGCAACAAATGAAAGCAGGGGAAATCCATGTTATTTGGTACTGTGGGAAATGATGTCACTGCAGAAAGAGTTCTAGAGCACTAAAGATTGTCTTGTCTCTGTGTTGATCTGATTCTGTGACTTCACTGCATGTTAAATAGAACTGAAGTCATGCCCACTGCCTTTACTCACCCTGAATAAGCAAAAACTATATTCCCAAATGAGGTGTGAAACACGACTACAGCAGCTTTCAAAGAATGTGGCTGCAGTAAACAGTGGCTTTGAATTGTGTTGAAGCAGCTTGATGTTCTTATTGATTAGTCTTAAACCTGTTACATAGTTGATGTGCACCCAGTCTTGCTGTTTTTTTATATGATGACAGGGCAGAAGTGTTAGATGTAGAGTGACGACTGCATATATGCTGTCGGCCTACTCACTTTTTCACCCAAAACCTTATTTCTGCTAACACTACTGTTGTTTACAGCACTTTTAACCTTACTGTTTCACATGAATCTATTCATTTGTGCTACTTTACATGAAAGTATTCCAAATTAGCTTAGCAATTAGATTGCTAGTGAATGAATATATATGACTTCTCTGTTGAATATTCATATTCATGTCATTGATTGTGTACTGGTCTGTGTCAGAATGCCTCTACTGCCAATGTGTGACTGAACACTGTGCCATATTCACCATGCAGCAATACAAATGTAATTAAAGCGAGGGAGATACAGAAACAGGTATGTTGATGGATTGTGAATGTTTACAGTGAGACTTGTGAGAAAAGCCTCCACATATTCTTATATTCTCAAGTGTTCTTTAACAGCTTAGTGTGCTGCACACACCACCCTGCTGAGCAGCCCTATCCGAAGCGCCCGGGGAGTAGTTGGGGGTTAGGTGTCATGCTCAAGGGCACCTCAGTCACAGACTGTTGGCTTGTTTTCCCTCTCTTTCCTCTCTTCTAGTCAGTGCCCGAGTGCCTACAAAATTATTTTATGCAGAACCGTTGACAGAATCAGAACCTTTATGTTAACATGCGGAGGTTCTGAAAATGTAAAGAACGTTCTTGATTCTTGCACATTTTATGTAAAAAAAAATATTTTATTTATTTTTTAAGAACTGTCCATAGAAATGTTCTTCTCACCAAAGAACCTTTATTGGCACCTCAGATTTTTAAGAGTGTACTGCCATCTAGAGGATAAATACAGTAAGTTATTTGTAGTCACACAGATGGAAGGTGTACATTATTAGTGAGAACTCTGCCCACTGATCTCCATATAAAAATGAATGAAACCTAAGAGAAGGCAGTGAACATTGTGTATTCTTTTAATGTGGAAAGATCAATGGTTGTTTATTCTTGTATACGTGTAACAAAACACAACACACACAATGGCTTTTTCTGTTGTGTTATGTAAGGAGAAATCAGGAAAGCAAAGCAAACATAAAAGATTTCAAATGTAACAATTATTGGAGTCGTTAGTGGTGTATTTAGATGCTGTGAGAATTCATCTGATGTGTTATTGGTGGGTTTCATGCTTTAGTGACTGAATCTGATGGGTTAGTGGTGGGCTACAGGCTCTGGTGACTGAATATGGTGGGTTAGTGGTGGACTTCAGGCTTTAGTGACCGAATCTGAAGGGTTAGTGGTGGGCTTCAGGCTTTAGTGACTGAATCTGATGGGTTAGTGGTGGGCTTCAGGATTTGGTAACTGAATCTGGTGGGTTAGTGGTGGGCTTCAGTCTTTGGTAACTGAATCTGGTGGGTTAGTGGTGGGCTTCAGTCTTTGGTGACAGAATCTTGTTTGTTATATGTAACTATTAAAATAAAAGCATAAAGTAGACAAATTGGCTGGTTATCTCTGTTGCTATGTTCACTTAGTAGCTAACGCTGCTTGTGCTGACAAAGGATCCACTACACTGTTGAATGCATACACACTCACAAATGTCTGTTACACAGAATCAGGCATAGAGGCAATCAAGCTATTTTTATTATTGAGAGTAAAAAAAGCTGAAAACACACATTCTTGTAGGATTAATGTTCAAAACATGGAAATTTGCTACATAGCTAACAAACAAACAATACTCATGCTGCCCTCTAGATGTTATAGCACCAAAGCAGAAGCTACGACTTCTTTTGTTTTAAAAGTCCCATGATACGTCTTTATGATTCACTGCATTTTTATGTATTTGTCTCAACACATTCAATGCTCATTTTGCTTGTTGCGACATAATATGATTGCACCCGATCACTTGGGGTACATGTGCAAGGAAAATGTTCAACACAATCCTTAGAATACTCAAACATTCAAGAAGTCAACAACAAATCCAAACAGGCCATCAAAGACTAAAATGAATAAAAAATGAATAAAATCAAAGTGGAAAAAAGAGTTAAAAACTAAAACAGTAAAACATGTAATGAAATGCAGCTCTTTGACTGGGTGTTGATGCTAAGGATGTGCCAACCACAATAAGCGTTTGCTCAGTCAGAGAGAGTCCATGACTGCATTAAGCTATAGCACAGAAGCATTAGACCATTTGTGGGGCTGAGCTGGGAGACCGTAGACCAGCAAGCTGAACTCTGAAGCTCAGGCATGAAGCAATGATCAGGGTGTGACAACGTGAAATCAAACAGCTGTGATAAATTATTGCTGTTAAAATCAGTTGAATAATTAAATAAGTTGAGTTTAAATAATTGCAATTATCTGAAAAAGTAAGTAAACCATTATTTAACAGTTTATGATAGACTTAGTTACTGGTGGGGTTCAGGCTCTGGTAGACTGAATCTGATAGTTTGGTGTTTGGGTTTAGGCTTTGGTATCCCTAATCTGATTGTTTATGGTTGGATTTAGGCTCTGGTAGACTAAGTCTGATTGGTGTTTGGGTTTAGACACCTGAATCTGATAAGTTGATGTTGGGGTTTAGGCTTTGGTAGACTGAATCTGATTGGGTGGTGTTGGGGTTTAGGCTCTGCTAGACTGAATCTGATTGGGTGGTGTTGGGGTTTAGGCTCTGCTAGACTGAATCTGATTGGTTAATGTTGGTTTTAAACTCTGGTAGACTGAATCTGATTGGTTAATGTTGGTTTTAAACTCTGGTAGACTGAATCTGATGTTTGGTTTTGGGGTTTAGGCTCTGGTACACTGAATCTGCTTGCTTGATGTTGTGGTTTAGGCTCTGGTAGACTGAATCTGATTGTTTGGTATTGAGATTTAGGCTCTGGTACACTGAATCTGATAGGTTGGTGTTTTCTTTTCCCTGTGGAGGATACAAAATTGGATTATTTTCATAATTCCCATTAGTCTGCAACAAGCAAAAAAGGTAAAATAAGTGTGATATATTTGACAAAGGAATTAAGGGAAGAATTCATATTTGTCAGTAGGTTTGTGCCCACCTCTCTGGAAGACTGTCATTGTTTCTGGACCTGTTGGTAAAGAACATGCGCAACAGAGAATAAGCACAGATTTATTTTCTCTTTTTATAGAAATAGAAGAGAGAATAAATATGCAATGTTTTACAACAAATAAGTCAATAAATTAATGCAAAGAATTAACAAATTCATGAACATAATAATGTATTTTTGCAGCACTTTAATAAATGTTAAGTAATAAATAGGGAGCAGATCAAAATGAAGACATGAAATGTTCTCAAGCCCAAATCAAATCAATACTATGAAATGACTGCATGTGCTTCATATACAGTCTCCAGATCCTGGATGCTGCAATTTCTGCAAACCACCAGATGTCACTGTGCTCTTTGTTTTTAAAGCTCCAAGGCTTTAAATCTTTTTCTGGTACATATTCCCCTTACATTCTCTACAACATGTTGTCTAGTAAGGAGCAGTACAGGCTCAGTATTGTGGTGAGTGGGAGAGTGAGGGAGAATCACCTGCTGGAGAGTCTCTCTGTTCTGGTTGTTCTGCAGGAGATGATGATGGAACCAGGTGAGTTAGCCGTGTGTGTGATGGTCCAGCTTGGATTCCTGGAGATAAAAACAGGCTTATATTTAATATTACACAAGCAAAACAAGTGAGCTAGCAAAATGCTATGATTAACTGAACTGTTTTATATTTAATATGTTCTCTGCACACTGAACACTCATCTACATACTTAATTTATGGATTTGTCAGCGATGTTAGCTTATGTTACATTCCTGGAATAACAACAAGCTTGTTGTCAATGTTGGTGAGCGCACCATCTACTACTAAGCTCTTCGTGAGGTGTTGGTTGGTTTATAAGTAGGTCTATGTTGACCATATTTTTCCCCTAGTTGTACCTAAATGTTCCTGCTACTACCAGAAAAGAAAGTACTGCACAGCTAACAAATTGCCATCTCACAGCTTGAGTGTGTGCTGTTTCAGAACAGATTTGTTACAGGAACACATTCATTATTTTTCCCTCTGGTATCAGGTCCAGGATTTCTGCCAATATACACTATATTTCCAAATGTATTCACTCACCCATGCAAATCATTGAATTCAAGTGTTCCAATCATTCTATGGCCACAGGTGTATAAAACCAAGCACCTAGGCCTGCAGACTGCTTCTACAAACATTTGTGAAAGAATGGGTTGCTCTCAGGAGCTCAGTGAATTCCAGCATGGTACAGTGACAGGATGCCACCTGTGCAACAAGTCCAGTCATGAAATTTCCTCACTACTAAATATTCCACAGTCAACTGTCAGTGGTATTATAACAAAGTGGAAGTGATTGGGAATGACAGCAACTCAGCCAAGAAGTGGTAGGCCACGTAAAATGACAGTGTGGGGTCAGCAGATGCTGAGACACATAGTGCGCAGAGGTCACTAACTTTCTGCAGTCAATCGCTACACATCTCCAAACTTCATGTGGCCTTCAGATTAGCTCAAGAACAGTGTAGAGAGCTTCATGGAACGAGTTACCAAGGCTGAGCAGCTGCATCCAAGCCTTACATCACCAAGCACAATGCAAAGCATCGAATGCAGGGGTGTAAAGCATCGCCACTGGACTCTAGAGCAGTGGAGACATGTTCTCTGGACTGACAAATCACTCTTAGGCATCTGGCAATCCGATGGACGAATCTGGGTTTGGCGGTTGCCAGAAGAACAGTACTTGTCTGACTGCATTGTGCCAACTGTAAAGTTTGGTGGAGGGGGGATTATGGTGTGGGGTTGTTTTTCAGGAGTTGGACTCGGCCCCTTAGTTCCAGTGAAAGGAACTCTTAATGCTTCAGCAGACCAAGAGATTTTGGACAATTTCATGCTCCCAACTTTGTAGGAACAGTTTGGGGAGTTTGGCCCCTTCCTGTTCCAACATGACTGCAGACCAGTGCACAAAGCAAGGTCCATAAAGACATGGATGAGCGAGTTTGGTGTGGAAGAACTTGACTGGTCTGCAGAGTCCTGACCTCAACCCAATAGAACACCTTTGGGATGAATTAGAGTGGAGACTGCGAACCAGGCCTTCTCGTCCAACATCAGTGTCTGACCTCAGAAATGCGCTTCTGGAAGAATGGTCAAAAATTCCTATTAACACACTCCTAAACCTTGTGGAAAGCCTTCCCAGAAGAGCTGAAGCTGTTATAGCTGCAAAGGGTGGGCCGACATCATATTAAACCCTATGGATTAAGAATAGGATCTCACTCAATTTCATATGCATGTGAGGCAGACGAGCAAATACCTTTGGCAATATAGTGTACTTCCACCTAGAATCAGATTAGCGCCATTTCTATTTGTTTGAAAAAAATAATTCAGTATTATTTTCTCAGTTCTATCTGTAAGTGATTCGACACTGAGCATTGTATTCATAAAAAAGCAGTTGCTCAGTGTGGTCAGTTTGTAGTGAACTGCTCTGATGAGTGTGTACCTCCTGAGCATGCTCACTGCACTCTTCATGTACTCAGCAATATGAAGCTCTAACAGAGTGTCAAAAAACATGAAGTCTAAGAATGGATGATACTGAAAACATGCTGGACTCACCAGGTGATGGAGTCAGATGAGATGTATCTGATTGATGTTATCAAAAAACACAAATTACTAATGAAACAGATGAAAATAAATTAAAAGACAAATTATTAGCCTCTGATTTATAACATATAGTAAAAATGGTACTCAATGTTGTATTTATTATGTAGCTTTTGGGTCTAATTAACTGAAATGACTAAATATTGAACTGAAAAGGGGGATATGGGTGGTGTAATGCAGTGGGTAACACATCTGCCTTCTATGCTGCGGGCTGGGGTTCAATCCCCTTCTGGGTAAACAACCTACACTAAACCAATAAGAGTCCTTGGGCAAGACTCTTAACACGACCTTCACCTACTTACTTTACGTGTGAAATGGTAAAATTTTAAGTTGCCAAATGCTGTAAATGGAATACACTCACCAGTAACTCTGAGGTTGATCTGTGTGATATAAATCTTGTATCCATGGTCAGATGTCCAGTCTGATTCAGCTCCACACCAGTATTTACCAGAGTCTCCCTCAGTCAGACTGTTGATGATCACAGTGAAGATCTGCTTTCCATCATCATGTAGATACAGTTTTCCCTCATTTATCCATCTTCTGCTCTCTTTAACAGATGTTTCATAATTACAGTCAGCAGTGCCCACTCTCCTACAGAGAAACTTGGGGTCACTGCTGTGGGATTGTGGGTATTTGCAGCTGATGTTCACACATTCTCCTACATGGCCAGGCACACTGATTCTTTTCTTGTATGAACGATCTGTCAGCCATAAGCAATAAAATACAACAGTTGCTTATGGTGAAACAATTCTCTTTTTAAATAATGTATTAATTACTAAAATGACTAGAAACATGCATTTCCTGAAGGAAAGGCAGAATGATTGCACAGCTTAAATGGTTCCCACTTCCTGCTAGGCTGCTGCTAGGTGGTTACTATGGTATTCCAGGTGGTCGCTACGGTGATGCTAAGCAGTTGCTATGGCATCACAGACAGTTGCTAAACTGTTGCTAGGCAGTTGCCATGTTGTATGGGATGTTTATTAAGTCGTTCATAGGGAGTTGCCAAGTGTTAGCTACGTGTTGTTGAAAATGAATGGGAGTCTAAGGGAGGAAGGAGGGATGAAAAAACGACACATAGAAGAGTGCTCACTTGCGGACCTGCCCTGAGTGAGTGTGTGTAGTTTGGTGGCTGTAGGGCAACGAAACAACAAGAGTTTGTGTGGGGGCGAGGAATGAATGGGACTCTGTGGGAGAAACGAAGGATGGAAAAAAACGGCAAACAGATGAATGCGGGTCAGAACAACACTGAATTGCTCTGGGGCCAGTCCTGAGGTAGTATATATGAAACAATTTCTTTCGTTGGAGCAGAAGTACGGTGCTGCACCCCATTTAATCCTATAGGAAGAAAATCAGCCAAGATTGTACGAAGATTGTACGAAAACCATGCATTTGATCAAAAAGCTGTATATTAGCTTGAATCACACAACTGGACCAGTCGATCAGGAGTTGGAACAGCATTGATATCTCAAACTGTGAGATGAGTTTCACTGCAAAAATCTGACAGAAAAAATAGAATAATAGAGAAGAAAAATAATATAAAAAGGAAAATAAATAATAATAATCATAATAATAATAATAATAATATATTTGTTGCAATGCAATTCTTTGCATAACATAATTACAGCAAACATCTAATGAATTCTACTTTTTTATACTCTTTTGAAAAGCAGTTTCAGTCTGAACTGTTGATTTGCTTCTAGCTCTGATTAGTGATTCTTAAACTGCTCCATGTTGATTTGATCAGTCAGGATTATAACATGTTTCACAGACGTTAACTCACTGCTTTTTACCTGTCAGTTCAGTGCAGGTTTCTAATGTATCAGACAGAACAGTGTAATCATACCAGCATTTTCAAAATCATCTCCCTCAAAAGTCACTGAACAAAAGTTGCTGAATGTACACAATTCAAATGTTCATCAGTTCCACATCAGTATTCATGTAATATGTTTCATCAACTCCTCCCCCTTTATAAGCTGTCAGTTCTCTATAGTTCACTCTGCTCTACTAAAAGACATTCAGATCACACTGTTAAATGAATAGTTATTCTTTATAGAACCTCGTACAGTAGAAAAACATTTTGACACCATAGCCTCTGATCTTTGATCTTTATGGGAGTTTATTCATTCACCCTCACTGTAACTGATGTTAATGATGCTGGAGATTTAGGACAGTAAACAAATGCAATGACAGAGACTCACCTTCTTTTACTTTCAGTTCCACTGGTGTGTAGCCATCAATGCCAAATTTATCAACTCCACACTTGTAAGTTCCAGAATCCTCTACATTGAGCTCTCTGATCAACACCCAGAACTGTGCAGCTCTGGTGTCATCAAACAGTGAGAATCTTCCACTATTTATCCACTTATTTTTAGTGTCTGTCCGAATTGGCTTCAACAGACAGGGCCATGAACCCTTACAGAGGTATTTCTGGTTTGATGTGTATCTCATCCTATATGTACACTTGATGAGGACTCCTCCTTCTGAATATCCTGTCACTTCTATAGATTCTTCTCCACCTACTGAAAGAGGACAAATATCCATCTGAGTAAAGGCTTCATTTGACTCTGCTGATGGTGATGATTATTTAGAAGAGCATCTCCTTACCTGAAATCAGGAAGAGGGTGAAGATGAGGAGGATCTTCATTCTGAGTTCAGATATCAGAGGCCCTGAAAGTACATCTTATCTCTGTCTCTGACTCTGTGACTGTACTGTAGGTGCAGCTGGGTGTTAACTAGAAATGAATGGCTTGTTCGCTTCCTCTACTGACTGAGAGTGAGAACAAACCTTGAACCTCTCATTAAGATGACGTGTGAAATGTGAATCGGAAAAGAAAAAAAGGTGTTGAATGTACAGAGGGCTAGAATAGTCATGCAGCAGCTTTCAGGCTATTATGTATGTGTGTATTTATTTATTTATTTGTTTGTTTGATCTCTTATTGTATTTTTGCTCACTTGATAAACCACTATCTAATTCTAGTCTACCACTCTATTAAAGCTGTTTCTGTGAGTAATGGTGTGTTGGTAAATGATTAAGTGGTGTATATTTTACTCCACTGTTGGATTTGAACATTCACAAGCTGCTGGGTGGTAAAAATTTCAAATTGTACAGAAAGAATGCCTCTATTGACACCAAGAGCACAGGATGAGTAACTGTGAAAGATTTACCACTCTGCAGTGTTCTCCATGTAAATTATCGCTGCTGTCAAAACAAAACCTCTAGGGGCAGTCATGGGCTGGATGTTAGGGAACCGGTCCTGTGACTGGAAGGTCGCCAGTTCGATCCCCAGAGCCGACAGTATGTGACTAAGGTGTCCTTGAGCAAGACACCCAATCCCCAACTGCTCCCCAGGTGCTGTGGATAGGGCTGCCCACTGCTCTGGGCAAGTGTGCTCACTGCCCCCTAGTGTGTGTGTGTGCTCAATAATGTGTATGTGGTGTTTCACTTCACAGATAAATTACTTGCAGAGGTGAAATTGACCCATTGTGGGACTAATAAGGGTACCTTAATCTAATCTTCAAAACAGTAAGAAGGAAAAAAACGCTTTTAATGTTGATGGAATCAAACTTGTTGTCCAAGTAATTTTGGTAATGATAATCAAATTTACACAGAGTGTAAAGGGCAATAGGTATTTTCAAATTATTTCAAAAACTTGAAAAAAAATAAAAATGGAGATACAAGGTTTTGTTCCGAACGCAGCGACATAAAGCTAATGAAAGAGGGAGAGATACAGTGGGGGATTTGACTGGACTCAAGACGTTTTCGGTTCTGGAAGAACAGAACTTCCACATATTCACACTCTCAAATACTCAGTAGCATTTGTCCTCAAGTAGGTCATATCCTCAATTTAGTGTGTTCTGCCATCTTTTGGCTAAAGAGGGAAGTGTGCCACAGAATGAGTGAGTGATCTTCTCAATAATCTGTATTTAATGATAAAACAGTAATAAATGGTCTACAGAACACAGTGAATATAATGTTCTGTGCTAAACTGGAACATTATGTTCCACCTCATGATCTGAAGTGCTCAATACTTGCATCGAAAAACTACACACATAAGAAGAGATGAGGAAACAAGCAGAAACAGCATGATATCTAACTTTTATTGACTCTTTTTAAGAAATATTGTACAATAAGCTTTTATGGATTTGGTTCAGCACTACAGTCACACACAAACTCTAAACAGCTTAACAGAATATATTACAGCAATAAATAAAACAATAATACAGCACAGTATGTGTAAGAAAATAAGTTTGTTTACATTCCAGTTCACAAATAAAAAAAACTTTGTAATACTGTTATAATGTAATACTATGTTTATTTATCCAGGCAAAATACTGAACACTCAGTAGGCTAAATATGTATAACTTAGTAAAAAAAAGGCAATTTTTAAGAAACAGTTTAATTCCTTGAACAGACTATAAAACATAGACATATTTATACACTTATTAATTATGAATCCAAACAAAGGAGAGATGTTACATCTCACCTGTAGACATTAAATCATTTTCAGATTGAGTCCAACATCAACCTAATGTAAGCTGCTTCTTCTGCATCTGATAGAGCCACCGATACCCATTAGAGCTGATATTTAGATTAAAACTGTCCAATCAGCAGCCACAGATATGAATAACATGTAAAACCATAACGATCAGTGAATGTTAGGATGAGTGAAAATATAAATCTCATTAAAAACTGAATTACTCAGGGCTCCTGGATTTCAGCCTGTGCACTAAATCACTCCTGGACATGTGGAGTAGACGTCCTTATCAAATGAGCTTGATGGTAACTGTGTTAGAATAAATAGGATCTGAAATCTCATAGGGGCTTGTGGGTAACTGGTCATTGTCATAAATATGTTGAGAAGGATCTGAGGGGTTTGTAGGTGAACTGACGGCAGGGGAGGCTGTGGAAACTCCAGCGTCTGAGTCAGAAAGATTTTCTCTCTCTTCAGTATTAGAATAGACAGCAACGGGGTCCTGAAACCAGATGTTATAAATATATAAACTGTTAGAAAAATTATGACTGTTATATTTCACAGCAGTGGTTTTCAAGCCAACGCTCAGGACCCCCGGATATCACACATTTTTGCTCCATTCCAGCTCTCATTGTGGGGGTGTTTGATGACTGATTTAAGAACTACTGCTTATTTATGAACCGTCTGGTGTCCACAAACTTGGCTGTGTGTCAGATTCAATGTTTCTATATATGCTTCTCTCTCTTTGTGATAATCTAGCACAGAAATCCAGTTCAAACATTTCCTGAATCTGTAGAGTCACCCTTTCCATCCCATCTTATCATGAGATCGTTGGTGACTCACATATGGAGTTATGAGGCTATGAACAGGGGCTGAGACACACGTCATCAGAATCTCACTGTGTTCAATTGGTAGATTTGTTTTTCCATCTACATTTTGTGTAAAACTGACCAATGAACACTAAGAACTGACCCATCATGTCATATTTCATTTAGCAGCTTTAATGTGTAACTAAAAGCTCTTATTTTCCACTTCACTTGAGGAAACTATAAAAAATTTAATAATTTAGATATATGACTAATGTATCCTTAGTGTCAAAGTAAGTACAATGCAGACTTATAGAAATACCAAAGACTGGATCAGGACTGGTCACCATGTTGTAAGAGCCCAGCCTGTGCCGCTGGCTGCCAGCAGAGGGTGACGGCAGCGAGGTGCCATAACTTCAGGGAAATCCACTTCCCAGAAGCTCGAATTCAAGCTGATTAGGCCCAACCTGGCACACCTGTAGACTCCTCTACTTAAATTCACACTCCATTGCCTCAATAAATTTATTTAACACCCTTTCTCATGGGTTTTCCTCTTTGCACTTGGGTCCGCCTCCCTGCCGTCCCATAACAAATATGTTATATAATAAGAAAATGTTTCTAACAAATTGCCACCAGGCTGTTATTTTTTCTACACGGTTGTTGTGTAGTTCTTATCTGTTTTACATCTTATTTGACAATTTTGAGTGTAAATGAGGCGCTGTCTGAACATAGAGTGCAATATGGTGTCCCACAAGGCTCTGTTTTAGAGCCCTTTACTTACAGCCCCTAAAATGCATAATCTACACATAATTGCAGATTATCTAGTCTCTTATGTCATTAACATAATTAGGAACATTCTCCTGCTAAATTCTGATAAAACCAAATCTGCTTTTGGGTTTTAAGTCTGTTAAAAATGAGATTATCCTTTGACCTCCTGCTGCAACATATACAATAATAAAAGCAATGTTTCTATTTGCTAAATATTCTTTTTTTTGTGCAAATGATGCAGGCTTATGTTTCACTTATTGAGGAATCATTATTAAATATTTCACTGGTGGATTTCTTTTCTAATGAGGGTCTGCTTTAAAACTCATGACTCACCATGAAGTTATTTGAGGAGCCTCTGAGTTGTTGGGTTGGGGTTGAGGCTGCATCTAAGGAGAAATTATTCCATTACATTTAATCAGTCACAAATTAAGAATGGGGAAAAATATATTTTTCAAAATTAAAGATATACAAGGTAATTTGAAAAAGTAACAGTATGTGGGGTTGACCTGAGAATGTGTACAGTCTGTTCTCCAGCTCTCATGACACATGTTCATTTATAGCCAGCAGAGGGCAGCATCTGGCCATCACTGTTAGTCCACTGAGGCCTTTTCTCTTTAAGTTTGTATTGATGAAATGCTCTACACTAAAATAATGTCTTACAAGAATGACACCAAGAACATAATCAGTGATAATGTGAATCAGTCTAACATCACAGTACATGCCATGTTTTTTAATAAAACACTATCTTATTGTTGTGGTGGTCAAAAGATGATTCAACTGAAGCCATGGTTCTGATCTGAGAACAGGTTTTTAATAAACAACAGGCAGAAACAGGCACATACTGAACACAGAGCTCCCTGTGGAGGTCAGTCATCAGCCACAGTGTTCCTGCTACTAGTGACCCTGATCCCCCATACAAACAACCCCACACCCTGACACAGTTACACACCTGAAACATACTCTTACCTCTAATGAACAAACAGCACATTAACAACACAAAACAGAACCTTTTTAACTGGGGTGCACACTCCCCATGAGCCTCCTCTTTGCATAATACTTCCTGTTTGGCTGTGTGCCCCGTGGACATCACTGCACTGCCCCCTTCTTAAAAGTTCACCATCCCGGTGACCCAACATAATCTGAAAAATCCTTGGGGTACTCAAGGGCATACTGCACCCCCACCAAGCTGTAGCTCTGTGGATGTTCTGTCCATTGACGCAACAAAGCAGAGGGACAAGAGAGCTGCTCAGACGGAGGACAGAAAGCCAGGCCCACTGCTACCAGGGACAACAAAAGCAGCAGCTGTGCTCCTCTCCTCCACCTTCCGTTTTATCCGCTGTCCACCCTGCCGACGATACTGTTGAGGCTGTTGCTCGTGTCCGCAGCCTCTTTTTCCACCTTGGCCATACGGCTAGCCACAGCCAGCAACTTCACTTGTCATGTCGCCGAGCTCAGTGTATCCTTCCCAAGGTTGAGCATGGCCCAGGCCGCCACCAGCAAATCTAAGCCAAGAATGCAGACCTCCCTTATGGGTATGAGCCAAAATTTTTATACTTGGCTTAGATGCCCTGGGTGACCGAGAGCCATTTTCTCCTCGCCAGGTCAACTTGGCTGCTGGTGACAGACCTGAGCTGGACGGCGGTCACCTTCTAGCCTGTGATGGCAGCCAGGCTGGATTATGTTTCTGTCTGCCATAGTTTGGTGCAGTGTCCCCGTTTTCTGCATCACCTGCATACCATGTTGTCTCCACCTGGGGCTTCTCCGCCCCGTCGCAGTGTGTTGCTCGCCTTGTTGTCTCCTCACTGAGGTCAAGCTCCACCGTCATTGCCCCACCGTCTTCCTCCCAAAGACCAGACAGGTTGGTGAGGTGCACCTGCCATTATAGTTTCTCCAGATGTAGATCCTCCTGCACAGCCCTGTCAAGCATGGGGTACACCTGCTCAGCCATCATGTATAGCTCCACCACTAACACACTAATCTGCTCTCCCTCTCATCTCCATCTACCTGACTGACAGCACCGCAGGCTCTCCTTTTCATGGCTTAGCTGGGCTCTGCCGCTTGTTCTTGTCATCTTCTTTCCTTCTTCACAGTTTGTTTTTGAGTTCAAGTTAGTTAGCAAGGCAGTTTTTCTCCTGGCCACTGAAGGACACAATCACACTTCAAGGAAGATTCAAGTGAAGCTGTGGTTCTGATTCAAGAACAGCTTTTTAATGAACAATGTGAAGCAACAGGTACATACTTAACACAGAAAGGGAGGTCAGCAAAAGCCACAGCCTTCCCTCTATAGGTGACTCCCCCTCACACACAAACAACCCCACATTCTGAAGCAATAACACAACTGAAACACACACACACCTTCACCTTCTCCTTACCCGTGGCCATCGACTCAAAATGATAACTTTGATTGTTTTAGTATCATGTATGTTTATGTATGAGCATGTGTGGTGGTACCTTGAGGCCTGAGTCTTTTTCGTACAGCAAGAATCACAAGTATGAGTCCAATCAGAAACACCACCAGAATCACACAAACAACAGTGATCACAGAGGAAGCTGGGAACTCTGGTGTTGGAGAAACAGAATCATAATTAGAGAATCAATGACAAACAATAATCAAGAGTGATCAAGCTAACAGTATATGAGCAGATACTCTGTACAGTGTGTTGTGTGTAGCAGAAGCTGAAGACAGTGTGGTTTCTGTAGTTGAGGATGTGGTTGGTTTATTGTTAAACTAATGTGTGTTGATGACGGTGCTAAAATATCTGCATTTGAAAGAAAGAACTGAACTCAAATAAATGTGTTTGTTAGATTATCTGTGTGTTGTACCTTTTGATGAATTTGTCTTCATTGAGGAGTTTCCAGTGGATATGGATGTTGGAGATGTGGTTAGTTTTGTGCTCTGTGGGATTGTGCTTGATGGTGGTGATGAAGATGATGATGATGATATTGTTGATGGAAGTTCTTGTTCTGGTAATGGAAATGATGGCTTTTACATTTTAGGCATTTGGATTTAAAGGAAAAAGAAGGTATTTTTAGGTTTTAGGGGAGCTAAAATTACAGTGTCATTACTGGCACAAGAGAAGATTGTTTTATGGTATTTGTGTTTAAACAGATAGCCAGTAGATGGAGCTAAACTTAAGCAAGCAACATGATGTGATATGATGTGAAGCAGTGAAAATGCATGTCACAAAAGCTGTAATGGCAGTACTTTGGGATGGAACACAACCAGCAAGAAATTCAAATTCATCAAATTCAAAATTTATATAGAAATATGCTGATGTTCCTTGAAATTAGTGGAAATAAGGAAATAAGTAAATAATTTTTTGTGATTAAACTGGTAAAAAACATTTCAATGTACTTTACAGCAACATTGCCCTATTTAAGGTTAAATCAACCTTTCATCCATATATCCATGGTCAGATGTCCAGTTATCATTTTTGCAAAAGAAATAAGTGGTATTGCTGAATCCCTATGTTTTTGCGACAGGATTAATAGTATCATAAACAGAATTTGGCTCATGTGGTTTATTTTCTCTTACACTTGTAAGCTTTTTCTCTATCCACATAACACGTGCTGAAAAGGGCAGTTGTGCTTGCAGACATTAAACTAAACAGACAGATGAAGAAATCATAACTTTTAGTTTTGCTTCAAGTGACTGAAAGAAAAAAACACCACAGATCTTCTCACTTCCTCAGTTAAGCTCTGCTAATATTCATATGTTTAACATGGATCAGGGCAGGGATAGATCCACATTTCAGTCACCAGAACATTAAATCTGAAAACAATGTGGTATCAGTTCACTTTAAAGTGTAAACTGACCTTGGCTGAAATCCAGGCTCTCTGTAATTTACTGACAGGACCGTAAACTATAATGGTGATACACTCACCAGTAACTCTGAGGTTGATCTGTGTGATATAAACCTTGTATCCATGGTCAGATGTCCAGTCTGATTCAGCCCCAAACCAGTATTCACCAGAGTCTCCCTCAGCCAGACTGTTGATGATCACAGTGAAGATCTGCTTTCCATCATCATGTAGATACAGTTTTCCCTCATTTATCCATCTTCTGCTCTCTTTAACAGATGTTTTATAATTACAGTCAGCAGTGCCCACTCTCCTACAGAGAAACTTGGGGTCACTGCTGTGAGATTTTGGGTATTTGCAGTTGATGTTCACACCTCCTCCTACATGGCCAGTCACACTGATGCTCTTCGTGTAGTTTTGATCTGTCAGTTTCAAACAATAAGATGAAAGCATTAATATTAACCTTCACAACAAAATACAAATTCTGACAGTTCAGTTGCAGAAAAAGTTTAATTATTAATTAATGTATTAATTGATTGTTTGAAATCAGAAATCAGTCACTGTTTCAAGTGTTTGTTTCCTCAAATTGACTTTGCATGTTCCATCATTTCTCTAGAGGCCACATCCCTCTAACTAAAAGTGTATTCAAATCACTCTTTACAGATTTATATAAATATAGTCCATTTTCTTGTTCAGAAAGATGTTAAACGCCAGTTCTTAAGTACTCAGTACTACAGACATACAAACTACATAAAAATGAGGAAACTCAGAGAAAAGCTAGAACAGCAAAGAACATAGTAAAGATCTTGCTGTTTCCTAAACCACAGTTGTAGCTCTGTATGTACACAACCTCATTTTGGTCAAATATGAGAAAGTGGATAAATGCATTTTCAGGGCAGAGATAAAACAAGCAGAGACTGAAAATTAATTTCTGAAGGCAGAAACTGTGATAACCATAATATATGTGTATACTACTCATAAAATATATGAGGGGGTCTGTTCTCAATACAATTCCTTCACATTCCTGCTGTTCCATCTTCATGAGTTTGTTCAATTACTCTCACTGTAACTGATGCTAATGATGCAGGAGTAAGGATAATGAACAGGTGCAGTGGTGGGAGAGACTCACCTTCCTCTACAATCAGTTCCACTGGTGTGTAGACATCAAAGCCAAATTTATCAACTGCACACTTGTAAGTTCCAGAATCCTCTACAGTGAGTTCTCTGATCAACACCCAGAACTCTGCAGCTCTGGTGTTATCAAACAGTGAGAATCTTCCTCTGTTTATCCACTCATTTTTAGCATCTGTCCAAATTGGCTTCGTCATGCAGGGCCATGAACCCGTACAGAGGTATTTTGGGTTTGATGTGTATCCTGTGTCGTATGTACACTTGATGAGGACTCCTCCTCCTGAATATCCTGTCACTCTCTCTGATTCTCCTCCACCTACTAAAAGAGGACAAATGTCCATCTAAGTAAAGGCTTCATTTGACTCTGCTGATAGTGATGATTATTTAAAAGAGCATCTCCTTACCTGAAATCAGGAAGAGGGTGAAGATGAGGAGGATCTTCATTCTGAGTCAGACAGATATCAGAGGACCTGAACACGTCCACCCTGTCTCTCTGCCTCTGTGTGACTCTGTCTGTGTTTTATCTTAAAAAGAAACTGATGGCATGACCACTTCCCTTTCTGACCCTGCATGAGCATGGAAGACAATGTGTGAAATGTGTCAGAACAAAGTTTAATAAAAATGATCACATCTACTGCCATCTAGAGTGCACACAACACAGTTGCCTGAGACTCTAGCCATTGTAAAGCACACTGGATTTAAAGGGAAATTCCTCCTTTTTCCATCATTTTAAAAAAATTATTCACAGTGGTGGTGATAGGAACTGGACATCTGGACAGTTTAATACCTTTAAAAACTAAATCACTGAAAGTTATGACTAGAAATGCTTACGAATCCACTGCCTGAAGTCTGAGACATTACTTTATGATAGTTTGGAGAAAGTTTAATTAATTATTTTTTTTTATGTAGCATAGAAGTATGTGCTGGGTGTTCTATGGCAAAAAAATAAAAAATATCAGCTTTATCAGTATTTTATCAACATCAATATTATGCATAAACACTCAGACACATGTAGGTTCCCTGGTGGTTTTGGATAGTAATTAAAATGTCTATATTTGTGTTGTAGTCTTGATGACCCCTGGTTCCTTTCAGCACCACTATAAAGAAATCTCTACAATGAAATCTCTCTGAAGAAATGAGTCTCTACAATGAATCGTTTCACACCAAACCACCCAGAAAGACTGTTTACATATCAAACACTGAATTATGCAGAAATAAAAAAATAGGTGGATTTCCCCTTTATAAAAATGACAGTATTATGGTAACACTTTATGATAACAGTCACAAATAAAGTAAAAAAAGAAAGAGCATCACATAAAGTGAGTGTGTGATATTGCAGGATCTGTGATAAGATGCATTCTTTTTTTCTTCTATATCAATTTCAACATTTCTGCTGATATTGGTTTGATATCTTGTATTGCCATCACTGTCTGTTTCATGAGATAATTTAGTTTTTTAAGGGATTAAAAATTGAGGAATGTGATCAGAAGGAGTAAAAATCCTGTAAGATTTTTAGACCTTGAGTCAAAATTCCAAGCTAGAACTACAATACGAACTAAGGCAGTTGCTCAGTGTGGTCAGTTTGGTGTGAACTGCTCTGATGAGTGTGTACTTCCTGTTTAAGAGTGCAGTGAGCATGCTCAGCTTATGCAAACAGCAAAATGAAGACCTAACAGATCAGCCAGTAACAGTGATGCTGTTCTTACAGGACAGATTTATCAGTCATTGATTTGATCATACGATTCAGTGTTATAACATGTTTCACAGCATAAACTGTACTTTAAATGCTCCTCACTGCTTTTTCACGTCAGTCTGGTGTAGGTTTCTAATGTATCAGACTTAAAAGCACAACAAACATTCTAAAAGGCTTCATTTGATGCTGATAGTGATGATTATTTAGAAGAGCATCTCCTTACCTGAAATCAGGAAGAGGGTGAAGATGAGGAGGATCTTCATTCTAAGTTCAGGCTCATAGACTGACACCAGCTTTACTCCACTCTACTCATCATAGATCAGATATTCATGAAAGATATTGATCTTTGCACGCATCCTCTGTATCTGTCTGACTCTGACTCTGTGCCTTGTCTTCAAGTGCATCTTAAGGAGAAACTGACATCATGCCCACTTCCCTTACTGACCACAACAAAGAGAGCTGCAGACCTCTCAGTAAGAGGATGTGTGACATATGAAGTTTCAATGAAAATACACTAAAATACTTTCAAAGAAATCTGTTACAGTAAACAATGGTTTTGCTTTGTGTTGAAGCAGCTTTTATAATTTTAATTCATTAGCCTTTATCTTGTTGCAGTGTGTGTCAGAGGGGCAGCCACAGGTAGGCCTGGGTAAGCCTGGACCTATACACTGATCACAGGCCTGACCAAACAAATGGGGAGAGATTAATTATTGAGCTGCATTTTTAAGACAGTGAAAATTAATTTGGTTTCTGTCTTTGCTGTCATGGTTTTCTGTTCAATCAAATCAGTATGTTCTCTGCATCACTTCTGACTACAAGGTGTAATCAGTCCAATCAGACATTACATTATGTACTTGTTTCTACACTCATTGTCCATTTTATCAGTTCCACTTACTGTATAGGTGCACTTTGTAGTTCTACAGTTACAGACTGTAGTCCATCTGTTTCTCTGCATACTTTGTTAGCCCCCTTTTACCCTGTTCTTCAGTGGTCAGGACCCCCATGGACCCTCACAGAGCAGGTACTATGTGGGCGGTGGATCATTCTCAGCACTGCAGTAACACAGACGTGGTGTGTTAGTGTGTGTTGTGCTGGTCTGAGTGGATCAGACACAGCAGTGCTGCTGGAGTTTTTTTGAACACCTCAGTGTCACTGCTGGACTGAGAATAGTCCACCAACCAAAAATATCCAGCCAACAGCGTCCTGTGGGCAGTGTCCTGTGACCACTGATGAAGGACTAGAGGATGACCAACACAAACTGTGCAGCAGCAGATGAGCTATCGTGTCTGACTTTACATCTACAAGGTGGACTGACAAGGTAGGAGTGTCTAATAGAGTGGACAGTGAGTGGACACAGTGTTTAAAAACTCCTCTGGTGGACTTGTGAGTTCAGACTCTGGTAGACTGAATCTGATTGGTCAGTGGTGGATGTGGACTCTGGTGGACTGAATTTGATGAAAACACAAGCAAATATACACATTCTGATAGTACACATGGTAAAATATTGAAATTTGCTACATAGCTAACAAATACAAAACACTACTCTTAAGATCAAACCAAGTTAGAAGCATTTTTAATAAGTCCCATGATGTGTCTCTATTAATGCATATACTCCTTACTTATGTATATTTATTTACTTCAGCTTACCTCACCTTCTGATTTTGCTTGTTGCAGCATATTATGATTGTAACAAATCATCCTTAAGAGAGAACAAATGTGCAAGGAAAGGTTCTTTAATATAGCCAAAGTCAGACACATCTAAAAAATCACAATCCAAGGAATAGTCAACAAAGTTCAATCAGAAATTCGATCAAAGATGAAAATGAATCATTGTTGACAAAAAGGTTAAAAATACTGAAAAAAAATTGTAAAACAAGTAATAAAATATGATTCAATGACCAAGTGTGGGTGCTGGAGGCATCACATCACAACTACACTGAGCATTTGCTAAGTCTAAAGCTGTAGTAGAGGTTCAGACTCTGGTAGACTGAATCTGATTGGTTAGTGGATAGGTCAGGCTTTGCAAGTCTGAATCTGATTGTTAGTGGTTGGGTTTAGGCTTTGGTAGACTAAATCTGATTGGCTTTGGTAGACTGAATCTGATTGGTTGGTGTTGGGGTTTAGACTCTGGTAGACTGAATCTGATTGCTTGCTGGTGGGGTTTAGACTCTGGAAGATTGAATCTGATTGGTTGGTGTTGGGATTTAGGCTCTGGTAGACTGAATCTGATTGGTTGGTGTTTTTTCTTGGTTGAAGCGGAAACAAAGTTGGATCATTTTCATAATTCCCAATATTCTGAAATAAAATAGTAAAATAATAAGAGATTCTGACATTTGACAAATTAATTGAGGAAAAAAAATCAGTGATGTGGTTTTGTACCCACCTCTCTAGAAGATTGTGTCACTGTTTCCAGCCCAAATGTTTTTCATTAGCCCAAAAAAGAATCTGCAAGTATCCAATTTGTGTGCATGTTTGTGTGTGATGGTACCTTGAGTCTTTTTTCTCTTTCTAAGAGTCACTATGAAGAGTCCAATCAGAAGCAGCAGAATCACAGAGACACCAGTGACCACAGAGGAAACCAGAAATGCTGGAGGTGGAGAGCCTGAATTAGAGAATCAGATACAAACAATAATGTATATATCACAATTTTACATTAAAGTGTAATAGATTTATGTTTGCTTACGCCCTTGCTCACCTCATATTGCCGTTGCATCAGTGATTACTTCATGAGGTGTCGTGACGTCAAAAACATCACCGGTGTCAAAAATTCTGGTTTACCTGACAGTGTTAAACCATGTTAAACAGTGTTAAACAGTGTTAAACAGTGTTATAAGGATTTTTAGAACATCTTGTAGACATCTTGTTAATGATTCTAACTACATCTAGTGTTTCATGTCCACTTTAAGGATAATTACCTGTAGCAGACAGTGGAGGTGATGCGGTTTTGGACATTGAGGATGTGGTTGGTTTTGTGGTCAGTGAACTGATGTGAGTTGATGATTGTGGTAGAACACCTGAAGGAAGTTTGCCAGGATATGTACAGTATGAATATTATATCTGTGGAAGTCCTAAATGATGAATTCATTGTAGTTGTAGATATGGAGGAGTTTGTTTCTGTGATCTGTGGAGTTAAGCTTGATGGTAATGTTGCTGGTTGTTTTGTTAATGGAAATGAAAATCATCTTATTCTATCATCGCACTGTCCTTATTTCTTCATATTGATTAATCTATGTTCTATAGAATAATCTATGTTCTGTAACTCCATTTGCATTTAATAAAATCATCTATTCATTTTAATACATTTGTCTATGTGTATTTGAGGATACAGGCAAAATGTTTCAACTTCCAATTTTGAATCAATCTGCTTTCATCAGACTTTTTCCAGACTGCAGACTCAATGACATTCATTGACAGTATCTTAGATTATAATGCTGTACAGTTCTTACCTTTATACTCCATAAGTACATAAAAGATATTTCTGAATGTAAACAGATAAATTTAATTCATCTACTCACCAGTAACCCTGAGGTTGATCTGTGTGATATAAACCTTGTATCCATGGTCAGATGTCCAGTCTGATTCAGCCCCACACCAGTATTCTCCAGAGTCTCCCTCAGTCAGACTGTTGATGATCACAGTGAAGATCTGCTTTCCATCATCATGTAGATACAGTTTTCCCTCATTTATCCATCTTCTGTTCTCTTTAACAGATGTTTTATAATTACAGTCAGCAGTGTCCACTCTCCTACAGAGAAACTTGGGGTCACTGCTGTGGGATTGTGGGTATTTGCAGCTGATGTTCACACTTCCTCCTACATGGCCAGTCACATTGATGCTCTTCTCATAGGACAGATCTGTCAATCATAAACAATCAGATCCAACAGTTGCATTAGTTGCCAATAGCTTGCTTATGGTGAAATTATATTATGTATTAATTACTAATATAACTAGAAACATGCATTTTCTGAAGAAAATGCAGAATCGTTGCACAGCTCAAATGGTTCCCACTTCCTGCTAGGTTGTTGCTAGGTGATTACTATGGTACCTCAGGTGGTCATTAAGGTGTTACTAGGCAGTTGCCATGGCATATGAGGTGTTTATTTAGTCGTTTGTAGGTTGCCAAGTGTTAGTGGCGTGTTGTTGAAAATGAATGGGAGTCTATGGGAGGAACGAGGGATAGAAAAACGACACAGAGGAGTGCGGGTCGGTATGGCTGTGCAGTAGAGTTTGAGGTCCTACCTTCAGAGAGTACATGTAGTTTGGTGGCTGTAGGGCAATGAAGTAAAAGAGTTTATGTGGTGGTGATGAATGAATGGGACTCTATGTAGAATCAAAGGATGAAAAAAGAAACGATGATCATATGAATGCAGGTCAGAACAACACTGAATTTGTGCTAGGGGGCCTGTCCTGAGACAGTATAGGCAAAACGGTGTCTTTCAGTCGAGCAGAAGTGCAGTAGATGGTCATGCAATTCTTCACCACATTCATTCCTGTGATCATAATTTAACGAAGATTGTACGAAAACCATGCACCCGATCAAAAAGCTTACAAGTATACAATCCTGAAACAAAGAACAATATAGGTGTTACAATGCGGTACTTTGCAGTGTTCAAACTTAATTACAGCAAACATCTAATGAATTCTACTGTAAGAACATTTTACTCTTTTGAAGTGCACAATTAATCTCTGAACTCCTGGATCATCAAACTAATCCACATTGATGTTTAGTCTTGTGATACAGTTTCAGTCTGAACTCTTGATTTGCTTCTAGCTCTGATTAGTGATTCTGAAACTGTTCCATGTTGATTTGATCAGTCAGGATTACAACATGTTTCACAGACATTAACTGTACTTTAAAAGCTCCTCACTGCCTTTTACCTGTCAGTTCAGTGCAGGTTTCTAATGTATCAGACAGAACAGTGTAATCATACCAGCATCCTTTAAAATCATCTCCCGCAAGAGTCACTGAACTGAAGTTGCTGAATGTACACGATTCAAATGTTCATCAGTTCCACACAAATGATATATTTTACATCAGCTTAAATTAAATTATGTAGTTACATATAGTATCAATACTGGTACAACATTTCAATCATGTTTAGCCAGTTTACACATTAGAATCAAGTCAATTTAATTCTGTTCTTTTGATCTGTTATCATGAACTGAACTGTTGAGCTCTTGTTTGTTCAGAACATCTATGATGATCAGAATTTACAGAAATATTGAGGGTTTTGTTTTGTTTTCATTCTCATTTCTGAACTTCACTGACTCCTCCCACTTTTTAACTGTCAGTCCTCTATAGTTCACTCCACTCTACTAAAAGCACATTCAGGTCACACTGTTAAACGACTAGTTATATTCTTTATAGAGCCTCATACAGTAGAAAAGCACTTTGACAGAACAGTTTCTGATTTTTGAGTTATATGGGTATATATGAGTTTGTTCATTTGCCCTCACTGTAACTGGTGCTAACTGATGTTGGCAGTTTAGGATAGTAAACACATGCAGTGGTGGGAGAGACTCACCTTCCTTTACATTCAGTTCCACTGGTGTGTAGACATCAAAGCCAGATTTATCAATTCCTCACTTGTATGTTCGAGAATCCTCTACAGTGAGCTCTCTGATCAACACCCAGAACTCTGCAGCTCTGGTGTCATTAAACAGTGAGAATCTTCCACTATTTATCCACTCATTCTTAACTCCTGTCTTGATTTGATCAGCACAGTTTGGTGCTGAACCCTTACAGAAATATTTTGTGTTTGATGTGTAGGTTGTATTATATCTACACTTGATGAGGACTCCTCCTCCTGAATATCCTGTCACTCCCTCTGATTCTCCTCCACCTACTAAAAGAGGACAAATGTCCATCTGAGTAAAGGCTTCATTTGACTCTGCTGATAGTGATGATTATTTAGAAGAGCATCTCCTTACCTGAAATCAGGAAGAGGGTGAAGATGAGGAGGACATGGCATGTTCACTTCCTCTAATGACTCTAATGACATGTAAAATGTATATTGGACAAGGGAAAAAAAAAAAATAATAAAAAATTGGGCTGGACTAGTCACGCAGCCGGTACCAGGCTATTATTAATTTATTTATTTGACCTCTTACAGTGTATAAAACACTTGATAAGCCACCCTATGTAATTCTAGTCTATTGCAGTCACTGTGACTGATCCAGTATTATCTGTGTTGGTGAGTGAGTGGAAAGTTTTACTCCACTGTTAAAAATCAAATTTTTTACATGCTTTTTAACTTCATTTTTTGCAATTTGTACTGAAAGAAGGTCTCTGTTGCCATCTAGTGCACAGGGTGAGTAACTGAAGAAGAGCACTCCATATACAATATAAATCTGATGAAAGTGGGAGAGATACAGTGAGGGGGATTTGCCTAGACTGTCAAAGTCACACTGAAACCCCAAGGCTGCCCTAACAACACCTATGGTGAGAAATAAAATATTGTCATAGTGTTAAAATGTTTATTTGTCTAGGCTTTACAATCTCCAAGCTGGGACTGACTTCTTTGGCACTGACCATGTAGAATGTTATTAAAACTTGTTATAATGCATTATGTTAACAATTCATAATGTATAATAAACATGGCCATAAACTATAATTCATTTCTATAAATATTAAAATCATGTTTATAATGCCTTATGAATGCATTATAACATGTTATGAATGTGTTCATAGATACTCATAGTAGACATTCATAGAAGGTGTTACCAACTTGCACATATTCACGTTCTCAGTGCTCAGTAATGTCCTCAATTTATTGTTTTCTGCCATCTAGTGGCTAAAGAGGGAAGTGTAATACAGAATGAGGGAGTGATCTTCTCAATTATCTGTATTTAACGATAAAACTGTGATAAACAGTCTACAGAAGGCTGTGAATGTAATGTTCCCTGCTAAACTGGAAAGATGACCACCACCTGATCTGAAGTGCTCAATACTGCCATCAAAAACACTGTAAACACAACACACACAAGACAAGATGAGGAAATTATCTAACACAGAGTACAACTTTTATTTACTCTCTTTAAGAAATATTGTACAGTAAGTTTTTATAGATTTGGTTCAGCACTACAGTCACACACTACAACTCTAAACAGCTTATCAGAATATATAACAGCAATAAATAAAACAATAATACAGCACAGTATGTGTAAGAAAATAACAGTTTGTTTATATTACAGTTCACAAATTGTAATACAATGTTTTATCCAGGCAAAATACTGAAAATGCCCTCAATAGGCTAAATATGGATAATCTAGTAAAAAAAATGACATTTACATTTCAAAAAATTAAATTGTTTCTTAACAGACTTTAAAACACAGACATAGTTACACACTTACTAATCATCAATCCAAACAAAGCAAAGATGTTACATCTCACCTGTAGACATTAAATCATTTTCAGATTGAGTCCATCAACTTAATGTAAATCAAGTTTCAAATTGGCCATATTTCCCATAACAATGAGTACATATATTCACACAGCTCCAGAATTAAAGTTCTGCATATGAACAAGAACATTTACAGTGTCTTTTTGTTAGAAATAGTGAAAAAAACAACATAACTTCCTAATCTAGTCACTTCCACCAACACGTGGATGTTTGCACCAACAGCAAAGTCATCAATTTCCACTTTTCTAAGCTGCTTCTTCTTCATCTGATAGAGCCTTTGATCCACATCAGAGCTGATGTTTGGAATAAAACTGTCCAATCAGCAGCCACAGATATGAATAACATGTAAAATCATAATCATCATTGTATGTGTGAGGACGGGTGAAGATATAAATCTCATTAAAAACTTGATTACTCAGGGCTCCTGGATTTCAGCCTGTGCACTAAATCACTCCTGGACATGTGGAGTAGACGTCCTTTTTAAATGTGTTTGATGGTAACTGTGTTAGAATAAACAGAATCTGAAAACTCACAGGGGCTTGTGGGTAACTGGTCATTGCCATAAATATACTGAGAAGGATCTGAGGGGTTTGTAGGTGAACTGACGGAAGAGTAGACTGTGGAAACTCCAGCGTCTGAGTTAGGAAGATTTCCTGTCTCTTCAATATTAGAATAGACAGCAACGGGATCCTGAAAGCAGAGATAATAAATATATAAACTGTTAGAACAATTATGACTGTTATATTTCACAGCAGTGGTTTTCAAGCCAACGCTCAGGACCCCCGGATATTACACATTTTTGCTCCATTCCAGCTCTCATTGTGGGGGTCTTTGATGACTGGTTTAAGAACTACTGCTTATTTATGAACCGTCTTCTGTCCACAAACTCGGCTGTGTGTCAGATTTAATGTTTCTATATATGCTTCTCTTTCTTTGTGACAATCCAGTTCAAACATTTCCTGAATCTGTCGAGTTGCCCTTTCCATCTTATCATGAGATCGTTGGTGATTCACGTCTGGAGTTATGAGGTTATGAAGAGGGGCTGAGATACATGTCAACTGCCTCTCACTGTGTTCAATTGGTAGATTTGTTTTTCCATCTACATTTTGTGTAAAACTGATCAATGGATACTGAAGAGATCACTAAGGACTGACCCATCATGTCATATTTCATTTAGTAGCTTTAATGTGTAACTAAAAGCTCTTATCCGGGTCACCTCAACTCTAACGTGCCAAATTCACTCTCAATGGCCTCAATAAATTTATTTAACACCCTTTCTCATGGGATTTCCTCTTTGCACTTGGGTCTGCCTCCCTGCCGTCCCATAACAAATATGTTATATAATAAGAAAATGTTTCTAACAAATTGCCACCAGGCTGTTATTTTTTCTACACAGTTGGTTTAGACAAACAAGTTCTTATCTGATTTACAGTATGTTTTACTTGAGAATTTCGAGTGTAAATGAGGCGCTGTCTGAACATAGAGTGCAATAATCTAGACAAAATTAGATATTATGTTAATCTCGTAAGAGTCTAGATAATCAGGAACATTCTCCTGCTAAATTCTGATAAAACCGAATCTGCTTTTGGGTTTTAAGTCTGCTCAAAATGAGATTAGAGGTTTTATCCTTTGACCTCCTGCTGCAACATGTAAAATAATAAAAGTAGTGTTTCCATTTACTAAATATTGTTTTTTTTGATGCAAATGATGCAGGCTTATATTCTACTTATTGAGGAATCATTATTAGATATTTCACTGGTGGATATCTTTTCTAAGGAGGGTCTGCTTTAAAACTCATGACTCACCATGAAGTTGTTTGAGGAGCCTCTGAGGGGTTGGGTTGGGGTTGAGGCTGCATCTGAGGAGAAAGAATTCCATTAAATTAACTCGGTCACAAATTAAGAATGGGGAAAAATATATTTTTCAGAATTAAAGATATACAAGGTAATTTGAAAAAGTAACAGTATGTGGGGTTGACCTGAGAATGTGTACAGTCTGTTCTCCAGCTCTCCTGACACATGTTAATTTATAGCCAGCAGAGGGCAGCATCTGTCCATCACTGTTAGTCCACTGAGGCCTTTTCTCTTTAAGTTTGTATTGATGAAATGCTCTACACTAAAAAAAATGTCTTACTAACATGAGACCAAGAACATAATCAGAGATGATGTGAATCAGTCCAACATCATAGTACAGGCCATGTTTTTTAATAAAACACTATCTTATTGTTGTGGTGGTCAAAAGATGATTCAACTGAAGCCATGGTTCTGATCTGAGAACAGGTTTTTAATAAACAACAGGCAGAAACAGGCACACTGAACACAGAGCTCCCTGTGGAGGTCAGTCATCAGCCACAGTGTTCCTGCTACTGGTCACCCCATACAAACAACCCCACACCCTGACACAGTAACACACCTGAAACATACTCTTACCTCCAATGAACAAACAGCACATTAACAACACAAAACAGAACCTTTTTAACTGGGGTGCGCACTCCCCATGAGCCTCTTCTTTGCATAATACTTCCTGTTTGGCTGCGTGCCCTGTGGACATCACTGCACTGCCCCCTTCTTAAAAGTCCACCATCCCGATGACCCAACATAATCCGAAAAAAGTCCTTGGGGTAACCTGCACCCTTCCTTATGGGTATGAGCCAAAACTTGTATACTTGGTCCCTGGGAGACCGAGAGCCATTTTCACCCCGCCAGGTCAACTTGGACGGACCTGAGCTGGATGGCGGTCACCTTATAGCCCGTGATGGCAGCCAGGCTGGATTATGTTTCTGTCTGCTTTCATGGCATAGTTTGGTGCAATGTCCCCCCCAAGCTCCGCTGTCATCACCCCAGCGACTGCCCAGACAACCAGACAGGTCGGTGAGGTGCACCTGCCACTATTGTTTCTCCAGATGTAGGTCCTCCTGCACAGCCCTGTCGAGCATGGGGTACACCTGCTGAGTCACTGTGTATAGCTCCACCACTAACACACTAATATGCTCTCCCCCTGCTCTCTCTCCATCTGTCCAGCTGCAGCTTCCTGACCGACAGCACTGCAGGCTCTCTTTTTCATGGCTTAGTTGGGCTCTGCCACTCATTCTCATCTTCTTTCCTTCTTCACAGTTTGTTAGCTCAAGTTAGTTAGCAAGGCAGTTTTTCTCCTGGCCACTGAAGGACATCATCCCTCTTCTGATCACCAATGCAACAGCAGTCAAAGGAAGATTCAACTGAAGCCATGGTACTGATTAAAAACGGGAAGCAACAGATACATACTTGACACAGAACTCTCAAGGGAGGTCACCAAAAGCCACAGCCTTCCCTCTATAGGTGACTCCCCCTCACACACAAACAACCCCATATTCTGAAGCAATAACAGAACTGAAACACACACACCTTTAGCGAGAGAACAGCACAATTTAGTACCTTGTTAACCCGTGGCCATCAGAACAAAATGATAACTTTGTTTTAGTATCATGTATGTTTATGTATGAGCATGTGTGGTGGTACCTTGAGGCCTGAGTCTTTTTCGTCCAGCGAGAATCACGAATATGAGTCCGATCAGAAACAACACCAGAATCACACAAACAACAGTGATTACAGAGGAAGCTGGGAACTCTGGTGTTGGAGAAACAGAATCATAATTAGAGAATCAATGACAAACAATAATCGTATCATGTAAGAGTGATCAAGCTAACAGTATATGAGCAGATGGACTTTGGTTGGTTGTGGATGTGTTTGGTTTATTGTTAGTAAACTAATGTGTGTTGATGACGGTGCTAAAATATCTGCATTTAAAGGAAAGAACTGAACTCAAATGTATTTGTTAGATTATCTGTGTGTTTCACCTTTTGATGAATTTGTCTCCATTGAGGAGTTTCTAGTGGATATAGATGTTGGAGATGTGGTTGCTTTTGTGCTCTGTGGAATTGTGCTTGATGGTGATGAAGATGATGTTGATGATGATGATGATGATGATGATGATATTGTTGATGGAGGTTCTTGTTCTGGTAATGGAAATGATGTTTTTTACATTTTAGGCATTTGGATTTAAAGGAAAAATAAGGTATTTTTAGGTATTAGGGGAACTAAAATTACAGTGTCATTACTGGCAAAAGAGAAGATTGTTTTATGGTATTTGTGTTTAAACAGATGACCAGTAGAGGGAGCTAAACTTCAATGCCAAACATTATGTAAGTTTGATCATTTGTACAGAATCTGTTGCATTTCCTGAATTTGCAGCCATTGTACAGCACAGTGCATTTAAAGGGGAATTCCACCATTTTTTTTAAATGTTTGTAGCAATATGCTGATGTTCCTTGAAATTAGTGGAAATAAAAGTGTAATTTTTTGTGATTTAAACTGGTAAAAAACTTTTTAATGTATTTTAGAGCAACATTGCCCTATTTAAGGTTAAATTAACCTTTCAGTCATAGTTTAAACCCCTTAAATGGGTGGCAGGGCCCACCAGCAGGCCCAAAGTTTTGTTGCACACCTCTATTACCCAAGAACAGCTCAGCCCATTTGCACTTAACTCCCTGTAGTTACTGAATAATAAGCCTTAGTATGTAATAAGCCTGGTATTTTAAGGAATGAATGGAAACATAATGCACAGTGATTTTTACAGCTCTGAAATTGTTTAAACATGCAGTGACCCAACCTGTATGTTTTGTTTGTGACATTTAGCACGGTTTTTACCAAAATACAGTATTTAAGAAGAGAGATGGTATAAATATTATGACTCATCAGCACCTATTTAGTAGGTAGATCGAGTTATCTAGGGATTATATGGTTTTTGGTACTTTAGGGTCAGGTCTCATTATTGAAAAACAATAAAGTGGTATTGCTGCATCCCTATATTTTTGCGACAGAATTCATATTATCATAAACAGAAATTGGCTTATGTGGTTTATTTTCTCTTACACTTGTAAGCTTTTTCTCTATCCACATAACACATGCTGAAAAGGGCAGTTGTGCTGCAGACATTAAACTAAACAAACAGATGAAGACAATCATAACTTTTACTTTTGCTTCAAGTGACTGGAACACCACAGATCTTCTCACTTCCTCAGTTAAGCTCTGCTAATATTCATATCTGATATTTCACATGGATCAGAGCAGGGATAGATCCACATTTCAGCCACCAGAACATTAAGTCTGAAAACAATTTGCTATCAGTTCACTTTAAAGTATGAACTGACCTTGGCTGAACTCCAGGCTCTGTGTAATTCACTGACAGGACCTTAAATTATAAAGCTGTACCCCTAAAACTTCAAAATGAGATCTACTCACCAGTAACTCTGAGGTTGATCTGTGTGATATAAACCTTGTATCCATGATCAGATGTCCAGTCTGATTCAGCTCCACACCAGTATTCACCAGAGTTTCCCTCAGTCAGACTGTTGATGATCACAGTCAAAACCTGCATTCCATCATCATGTAGATACAGATTTCCCTCATTTATCCATCTTCTGCTCTCATTAAGAGATGTTTCATAACTACAGGCAGCAGTGTCCACTCTCCTACAGAGAAACTTGGGGTCACTGCTGTGGGATTTTGGGTATTTGCAGCTGATGTTCACACCTCCTCCTACATGGCCAGTCACACTGACACTATTCCTGTAGTTTTGATCTGTCAGTTACAAACAATAAGATGAAAGCATTAATATTAACCATCAACAAAATACAAATTCTGACAGTTCAGTTGCAGAAAAAGTTTAATTATTAATTAATGTATTAATTGATTGTTTGAAATCAGAAATCACTGTTTCTCTTTAATGAAGTGTTTGTTTTCTTCCTCAAATTGACTCTACAACTTTGCATGTTCTGTCATTTTTCTAGAGGCCACACCCCTCTAACTAAAAGTATGTTCAAATCACTCTTTTCATATTTACATAAATATAGTCCATTTTCTTGTTCAGAAAGATGCTAAACTCCAGTTCTTCCAGCACTCAATACTACAGACATACAAACTACATAAAAGTGAGGAAACTGGGAGAAAAGCTAGAACAGCAAAGAACATAGTAAAGATCTTGTTTCCTAAACCACAGTTGTAGCTCTGTATGTACACGACCTCATTTTGGTCAAATATGAGAAATTACACAAATGCATTTTCAGGGCAGAGATAAAACAAGCAGTGACTGAAAAGGAATCTCTGAAGGCAGAAACTCCATGATAACCACAATATAATGAGTAGATATGCTCTTAATGTAATATCTTCACATTCCTGCTGTTTCATCTTTGTATGAGTTTGTCTATTCACTCTCAGTGTTGCTGATGCTCATGATGGAGGAGGTCTAGGATAATACACAGATTTAGTGTTGTGAGAGACTCACCTTCCTCTACCTTCAGTTCCACTGGTGTGTAGACATCAATGCCAAATTTATCAACTCCACACTGGTACGTTCCAGAATCCTCTACAGTGAGCTCTCTGATTAGCACCCAGAACTCTGCAGCTCTGGTGTCATCAAACAGTGAGAATCTTCCACTATTTATCCACTCATTTTTAGCATCTGTCCAAATTGGCTTCGTCATGCAGGGCCATGAACCTGTACAGAGGTACTTTGGGTTTGATGTGTATCCTGTGTCGTATGTACACTTGATGAGGACTCCTCCTCCTGAATATCCTGTCACTCTCTCTGATTCTCCTCCACCTACTAAACGAGGACAAATGTCCATCTGAGTAAAGGCTTCATTTGACTCTGCTGATAGTGATGATTATTTAGAAGAGCATCTCCTTACCTGAAATCAGGAAGAGGGTGAAGATGAGGAGGATCTTCATTCTGAGTCAGACAGATATCAGAGGACCTGAACACGTCCACCCTGTCTCTCTGCCTCTGTGTGACTCTGTGTCTGTGCTTTACCTCAAAAAGAAACTGATGCCATGACCACTTCCCTTTCTGACCCCACATGAGGATGGAAGACAAGGTGTGAAATGTGTCAGAACAAAATTTAATAGAAATGAAGACCTCTACTGCCATCTAGAGTGCATACAACACAATTGCCGGAGACTCTAGCCATTGTAAAGCACACTGGATTTAAAAGGAAATTCCACCAGTTTTAAAAAATTCTTCACAGTGGTGATGAAAAGAACCAGACATCTGGACAGTTTAATACCTTTAAAAGCTAAATCACTGAAAGTTATGACTGGAAATCCTTATGAACACATTGGCTGATGTCTGAGACATTAATTTATGATAGTTTGGAGAGTTTTATTATTATTATTTTTTTTTTCATAGCATACAGGTATGTGCTGAGTGTTCTATGGCATAAAAATAAAAAAAAAATCAGCTTTATCAGTATTTTATCAACATCAATGTTATGCATAAACACAGACACATGTAGGTTCACTGGTGGTTTTGGATAGTAAATAAAATGACTATATTGTGTTGTAGTCATGATGACCCCTGGTTTCTATCACCACCACTGTAAATAAATCTCTACAATGAAATCTCTCTAAAGAAATGAGTCTCTACAATGAATCATTTCACACCAAACCACCCAGAATGACTGTTTACATCTAAAACACTCAATTATGCAGAAATAATAAAAAAAAAAAACAAATAGGCAGAGTTCCCCTTTATAAAAGTGACAGTATTATGGTAACACTTTATGATAACAGTAACAAATAAAGTAAAAAAGAAATGGCATCATGTAAAGTGAGTGTGTGATATTGCAGGATCTGTGATAAGATTCATTCTTTTTTTCTTCTACATCAATTTCAACATTTCTGCTGATGTTGGTTTGATATCTAGTATTGGATCAATCTCTGTCTGTTTCATGAGCAAATTCAGTTTTATAAGGGATTAAATACTGAGGAATGTGATCAGAAAGAGCAAAATTGCTGTAAGATTTTTAGACCTTGAGTCAAAACCCCAAGTTAGAACCACAATAAAAACTAAGGTAGTTGCTCTGTGTGGTCAGTATGGTGTGAACTGCTCTGATGAGTGTTTACTTCCTGTTAAACTGAGCATGCTCACTGCACTCTTAATGTAATCAGCAAAATGAAGACCTAACAGATCAGCCCATAACACTGATGCTGTTCTTACAGGACAGATCTATCAGTCATTGATTTGATCATACGATTCAGTTTTATAACATGTTTCACAGCATAAACAGTACTTTAAATGCTACTTATTACTTTTTACACGTCAGTCTGGTGTAGGTTTCTAATGTATCAGACTTAAAAGCACAACAAACATCCTAAAAGGCTTCATTTGATGCTGATAGTGATGATTATTTAGAAGTGCATCTCTTTACCTGAAATCAGGAAGAGGGTGAAAAAAAGGGGGGTCTTCATTCTAAGTTCAGCCTCACAGACAAACACCAGCTTTACTCCACTCTACTCATCATAGATCAGATATTCATGAAAGATATTGATCCTTGCATGCTTCCTCTGTATCTGTCTGACTCTGACTCTGTGCCTTGTCTTCAAGTGCATCTTTAGGAAAACCGACATCATGCCCACTTCCCTTACTGACCACAACAAAGAGAGAGCTGCTGATCTCTCAGTAAGAGGATGTGTGACATATGAGGTTTCAATGAAAATACACCAAAATACTTTCAAAGAAATCTGTTACAGTAAACAGTGGTTTTGCATTGTGTTGAAGCAGCTTTGATAGAGCTACATGTTTTAATTCATTAGCCTTTAGCTTGTTGCAGAGTGTATTAGAGGGGCAGCCACAGGAAGGCCTGCACACTGATCACAGCCCTGACCAAACAAATGGGGAGATTATATATTGAGCTACATTTTTAAGACAATGAAAATTCTTTGCTGTCATGGTTTTTTGTTCAATCAAATCAATATGTTCTCTACATCACTTCTGACTACGAGGTGTATAGTCTAATCAGTCATAACATTATAACCCTATTTGTTTCTACACTCATTGTCCATTTTATCAGCTCCACTTACTATATAGGTGCACTTTGTAGTTCTTCACTTATAGACTGTAGTCTGTCTGTTTCTCTGCATACTTTGTTAGCCCCCTTTTACCCTGTTCTTCAGTGGTCAGGCCCCCCCATGGACCCTCACGGAGCAGGTACTATTTGGGTGGTGGATCATTCTCAGCACTGCTGTAACACTGACATGGTGGTGGTGTGTTAGTGTGTGTTGCGCTGGTCTGAGTGGATCAGACACAGCAGTGCTGCTGGAGTTTTTAAACACCTCAGTGTCACTGCTGGACTGAGAATAGTCCACCAACCAAAAAAATATCCAGCCAACAGTGTCCTGGACTCTGGTGGACTGAATTTGATTGGTTAGTGAGGGATTTGGACTCTGGTACACTGATTATAATTGGTTATTGGTGGGTTTGAACTCTGTTGGACTGAATCTGATTGGTTAGTTGTAGGTCGGTCACAATCATGAAATTTTTACTAACATGAAATGATACACTGTAGTGTTGAATGCCCACACACAAATGTTCATCACACAGAATCAGAAGGTATCAATCAAACTGTTTTTATTTTTTATGAGGGATAAAACACAAGAAAATATACACATTCTGATAGTACACATGGTAAAATGTTGAAATTTGCTACATAGCTAACAAATGCAAAACAATACTCTAAAGATCAAACCAAGTTAGAAGCATTTTTAATAAGTCCCATGATGTCTTTATTAATGCATATACTGCTTACCTATTTACATTTATTTACTTCAGCTTACCTCACCTTCTGATTTTGCTTGTTGCAGCATATTATGATTGTAACAAATCATCATTAAGAGAGAACAAATGTGCAAGGAAAGGTTCTTTTAATATAGCCAAAGGCAAACACATCTAAAAAAAAAAATCACAATCCAAGGAATAGTCAACAAAGTTCAATCAAAGATGAAAATGAATCAATTGTTGACAAAAAGGTTAAAAATACTAAAAAAAAAATGCAAAACAAATAATAAAATATGACTCAGTGACTAAGTGTAGGTGCTGGAGGCATCACATCACAACTACACTGAGCATTTGCTCAGTCTAAAGAAAGAGTTCATGATTGCGTTAAGCTGTAGTAGAGGTTTAGGCTCTGGTAGACTGAATCTGATTGGTTAGTGAATAGGTCAGGCTTTGGAAGTCTGAATCTGATTGTTATTGGTTGGGTTTAGACTCTGGCAGACTGAATCTGATTGGTCGGTGTTGGGGTTCAGGGTTTGATAGACTGAATCTGATTGGTTGGTGTTGGGGTTTAGGCTCTGGTAGACTGAATCTAATTGGTTGGTGTTTTTCTTGGTTGAAGAGGAAACAAAGTTGGATCATTTTCATAATTCCCAATACTCTGAAATAAAATGGTAAACTAATAAGAGATTCTGACATTTGACAAATTAATTGAGGAAAAACGTCATAGTGATGTAGGTTTGTACTCACCTCTCTAGAAGATTGTATCATTATTTCTGCACCTGTTGGTAAAGAAGATGAGCAACAGAGAATAATTGCAGATCTACTTTACTTTTTATGTTAATTCAATGGAATAAAGATTAACTGCAGTATAATTAGTAGCAAAAAACAAGCAAATCAAAATAAACATGCAAATTGTTCTCAAGCCCAAATTTAATTTATGCTATGATATGAAGGCATGTGCTTTATGTACAGTCTCCAGATTATGGATGCAACCACCAGACATCTTAAGTGGCGCTGACTCCACACACTCTGTCTTAACTCCAGCTTTTTACTTTATTGTTCTGTTAATATACATATATATATATATATATATATATATATATATATATATATATATATATGTGTGTGTGTGTGTGTGTGTGTGTGTGTGTGTGTGTGTGTGTGTGTGTGGTGAAATGATTAGCCCAAATCTTTTTGATTAGCCCAAAAAAGTAAGAATCTAAGATTCTAAGAGTTCTAGAATTCTAGAATCTAAGAGTCACTATGAAGAATAAGAGTCCAATCAGAAGCAGCAGAATCACAGACCCACCAGGGACCACAGAGGAAACCGGAAATGCTGGAGGTGGAGAGCCTGTACTACAGAATCAGATACAAACAATAATCTGATCATTTAAAAGTGATCAAGCTAACAGTACATGAGCAGATGTTCTATGTGTGTACAGTACATTAAAGTGGACATGAAACACCCAAATTGTCACATGTTGTATCAAATAAAGTGTGTGGGAATTTAATATTAAGGATTTTTAGAGTGGAAGACATCCTGTAAATGATTCTAACTACATCTACTTTTCCATGTCCACTTTAAGGATAATTACTTGTAGCAGACAGTGGAGGTGATGTGGTTTTGGACATTGAGGATGTGGTTGGGTTTGTGGTCAGTGAACTGATGTGTGTTGATGATTTTGGTAGAACATCTGGACCTGAAGGAAACAAATCCAGTTTGTTCAGACGTTTGTGTAGATGTCATTATTGCTAACTGTCTAAAGTTTGCCAGGATATATACAGTATGAAAATTATACCTGTGGAAGTCCTAAATGATGAATTCATTGTAGATGTAGATATGGAGGAGTTTGTTTCTGTGATCTGTGGAGTTGAGCTTGATGGTGATGTTGCTGGTTGTTTTGTTAATGGAGGTGAAAATTTCAAATATCATCTTTTATTATCATTACACTGTCCTTATTCATTCATACAGATTAATCTATGTTCTTTATATCAAATTGTAACCTCATTTGCATTTAATATAATCATCTAATCATTTTAATACATTTGTTTATGTGTATTTAAGGATACAGGCAAAATGTTTCAACCTCCTAATTTTGAATCAATCTGCTTCCATCAGACTTTTTCCAGAGTTTTTGCAGACTCAATGACATTCATTGACAGTATCTTAGATTATAATGCTGTACAGTTCTTACCTTTATACTCCATAAGTACATAAAAGATTTTTCTGAATTTAAACAGATAAAGTTAAGTCATATCTACTCACCAGTAACTCTGAGGTTGATCTCTGTGATATAAACCTCGTAACCATGGTCAGATGTCCAGTCTGATTCAGCTCCACACCAGTATTCTCCAGAGTCTCCCTCAGTCAGACTGTTGATGATCACAGTGAAGATCTGCTTTCCATCATGTAGATACAGTTTTCCCACATTTATCCATCTTCTGCTCTCATTAACAGATGTTTTATAACTACAGCTAACAGTGTCCACTCTCCTACAGAGAAACTTGGGGTCACTCCTGTGGGATTGTGGGTATTTGCAGCTGATGTTCACACCTCCTTCTACATGGCCAATCACACTGATGCTCTTCTCATAGGTCAGATCTGTTAATCATAAGCAATCAAATACAACAATTGTATTAGTTGCCAATAGCTTGCTTATTCTTTTTTTTAAATAATGTATTCATTTCTACAAAGAATGATTGCAGCTTAAATGGTTCCCACTTCCTGCTAGGTTGTTGCTAGGTGATTACTATGGTACCTCAGGTGGTCATTAAGGTGTTTATTTAGTCGTTCGTAGGAAGTTGCCAAGTGTTAGCAGCGTGGGAGTCTATAGGAGGAATGATGGATGGAAAAATGACACATAGAGGAGTGTGGGTCGGTATGGCTGCGCAGTAGAGTTTGAGGTCCTACCCTTAGAGAGTACATGTAGTTTGGTGGCTGTAGGGCAATGAAGTAAAAGAGTTTGTGTGGGGGCGATGAATGAATGGGACATATATATATATATATATATATATATATATATATATGAGATTCGTAGGATGGAAAAAAAAGACAAACAGATGAATGCAGGTCAGATCAAAACTGAATTTGTGCTCGGGGGCCTGGCCTGAGATAGTATATGTGAAACTGTGTCTTTCGGTAGAGCAGAACTACAGTAGATGGTCGTGCAATTTTTCACATTCGTATGGAAAAAAAATCTGAATTTAACGAAGATTCTATAAAACCTTGCATCTGATCAAAAAGCTTACAAGTATACAAGTGTGAATCACAGAATTGGACTAGATTGGAGCTGGAACAGTGTTCAAATCTCGAAAACTGCAAGACGAGTTACGTGGCGAAAATCTGACAGAAAAATAAGAATAAAAGAGAAGAAAAATTAAATAAAATGAAGAACAATATAGTTGTTACAATGCGGTACTTTATAATGTGCAATCTTAATTACAGCAAACATTTAATGAACATTTTACTCTTTTGAAAAGCACAATTAATCTCCTGGATCATCAAACTAATCCAGACTTATGTTTAGTCTTGTGATACAGTTTCTGTCTGAACTGTTGATTTGCTTCTAGCTCTGATTAGTAATTCTTAAACTGTTCCATGTTGATTTGATCAGTCAGGATTACAACATGTTTCACAGACATTAACTGTACTTAAAAAGCTCCTCACTGCCTTTTACCTGTCAGTTCAGTGCAGGTTTCTAACGTATCAGACAGAACAGTGTAATTGTACCAGCATGCTTTAAAATCATCTCCCTCAACACTGAAAATAGTTGCTGAATGTACACAATTCAAATGTTCATCAGTTCCACACAAATGAAATGTTACATCAAATTAAATAAGGGTCGGTTAAGTACTTACACATAATAATGTTGATATAATATTTCATTTATGTTGAGCCAATATACACGTTTGAATCAAGTAAATTTAACTTATCCTTTAAGCCACTTTTTTCAGTGAACACACACTGAAGAGACCTTCTGTTCTGTTACCATGAATTGAACTGTTGAGCTCCTCTTTGTTCAAAACGCCACGGTCAGAATTTACAGAAACATTTAGGTTTTGTATTCACTCTAATTTCTGTACTTCACTGACTCCTCCCCCTTTTGTAAGCTGTCAGTTCTCTATAGTTCACTCCACTTTAATAAAAGACATTCAGATCACACTGTTAAACGAGTAGTTATAGTCTTTAAAGTGATACATACAGTAGAAAAGCACTTTGACAGAACAATTTCTGATCTTTGATCTTTATGGGAGTTTGTACATTCACCCTCACTGTAGGTGATACTAATGATGCTGGAGGTTTAGGACAGTAAACAAATGCAGTGACAGAGATTCACCTTCCTCTACATTCAGTTCCACTGGTGTGTAGATGTCAAAGTCCAAAACTTTATCAACTCCACATTGGTACATTCCAGAATCCTCTACAGTGAGCTCTCTGATCAACACCCAGAACACTGCAGCGCTGGTGTCATCAAACAGTGAGAATATTCTGATATTTATCCACTCATTTTTAACTCCTGTCATGATCTGGTCATCACAGTTAAACAGTGAACTCTTACAGAGAAATTTTTTGTTTGATGTGTATTCTCTCTCATATCTACACTTGATGTGGACTCCTCCTCTGAATATCCTGTCACTCTCTCTGATTCTCCTCCACCTACTAAAAGAGGACAAATCTGAGTAAAGGCTTCATTTGACTCTGCTGATAGTGATGATTATTTAGAAGAGCATCTCCTTACCTGAAATCAGGAAGAGGGTGAAGATGAGGAGGGTCTTCATTCTGAGTTCAGATATCAGAGCTCCTTAAATGTACATCTTATCTCTGTCTCTGTGTGACTCTGTGACTGTACTTTAGCTGCAGCTGGGTGTTAACCAGAAATGGATGGCATGTTTACTTCCTCTACTGACTCTGAGTGAGAACAGGCCATGAACTTCTCATTATGATGACGTGTGAAATGTGAACCAGAAAAGTGTACAGCGGGGTAAAATAGTCATGCAGCAGTATCCAGGCTTTTATTTGTGTATATATGTATTTATTTATTTATTACTTCGACCTTTCAAAGTGTATTAAACCACTTGTAATCCACTTTATCTAATTCTAGTCTGCTGCTCTATTAGAGCTGTTTCTGTGAGTGATCCAGTATTAGCTGTGTTGTTACTGAGTGGTTCAGTCTAATCCACTGTGGGATATCAACATTCACAAGCTGTTGGGTGATAAAAATCATAATTATTTTAATGCATTTTCATTTCATTGTTTGCAATTTGCACAGAAAAAAGGCCTCTATTGCCATCTAGTGCACAGGGTGAGTAACTGAAGAAGAGTTACAGTATGACTGAGCACTCTGTGGTATTCTCCATGTACAATAAAATCTGATGAAAGTGGAAGAGATACAGTGAGAGGGATTAGACTGATTTGATTGTTGAAGTTTTTTGGTGCTAATCTGGGAGAATAAAACTTCCACATATTTACATGTTCTCAAATGCCATCTAGTGGCTAAAGAAGGAAGAGTACTGTAAGTTCTGTGCTAAACTGTAAAGCACAACCGCACTGTGATCTGAGATGATTAAGAATAGCAACAAAAACACTGTAAACACTACACACATAAGACAAGGTGAGGAAATAAGCAGAAATGGCATGATATCTAACACAGAGTACAACTTTTATTGACTCTTTTTAGGAAATATTGTACAGTGAGCTTTTATGGATTTGGTTCAGCACTACAGTCACACACTAAAACTCTAAGCAGCTTAACAGAATATATTACAGCAATAATAAAGCAATAATACAGAACAGTATGTGTAAGAAAATATCAGTTTGTTTACATTACAGTTCACAAACAAAAGAAAAACACAAGTTGTAATACTATGTATATTTAAACAGACAAAATCCTGAAAATGCCCTGCAGGCTCTCAATAGGATATACAGAGATAATCTTGTAAGAAAGGCACATTTTTAAGAAACAATGTCATTTTATGAACAGATTATAAAACGGAGAGAAATGTTTGTACACATATTGATCATCAATGCAAACAAAGGAGAGAAGTTAAATCCCCCCTGTAGACATTAAATCATTTTCAGCTGGAGGGCAACATCAGTTAAATGTAAATCAACCTTCAGCTTGAGCATATTTCATGTAAAACATGAGAATGAACATTCATACAGCTCCAGAATTAAAGACTCTGTGTATGAATAGAAACATTTACAGTCTCATTTGGGTAAAAAAAAACATCTACATCCATTTTCGCCCAAATGTTCAACAGAAGCAAAGTCATAAACTTCTGCTCTTCTGAGCTGCTTCTTCTGCATCTGATAGAGCCGCCAAGCTACAAGTTTAGAATAAAACTGTCCAATCAGCAGCCATAGATATGAATAACATGTAAAATCATAATGATCAGTGTGTGTGTGAGGACGGGTGAAGATATAAATCTCATTAAAAACTGAAATCAGGGCTCCTGGATTTCAGCCTGTGCACTAAATCACTGCTGGACATGTGGAGTAAACGTCCTTATCAAATGAGCTTGATGGTAATTGAGTGTTAGAATAAACAGGGTCTGAAAACTCACAGGGGCTTGTGGCAGAAAAGTAGACTGTGGAAGGTCCAGCGTCTGAGTCAGGAAGTTTTATGGTGTCTTTAATATTAGAATAGACAGCAACGGGATCCTGAATGCAGATATTAAAAATATGTAAACTGTTAGTGCCACAGCTATGTCTAACATTTTACAGCAGTGGTTCTCAAACCGGCGCTCAGGACCCCAAGAGAATACACATTTGTGCTCTAACTGGGGGTCCAGTTTAAAAACTACTGCTTATTCCTTAACCTTCTGGGGTCTACAAACTCGGCTGTGTGTCAAATTCAATGTTTCTATATCTGTTTCTCTCTCTTTGTGATGATCCAGCACAGAAATACAGTTCAAACCTGAATCTGTAGAGTCGCCCTTTCCATCCCATCTTATTATGAGATCGTACGTGAGTTATGAGCCTCTGAAGAGGGGCTGAGATACACGTCATCTGCCTCTCACCGTGTGGAACCGGTGGATTTGTGTGTCTGTCTACATTCTGTGTCAAACTGACCAATGGACACCAATAGGAAATCACTAAGGACTGACCATCACGCCGGAAACCCTTCATTCTTCATTCAGTCCACACTGGAGACACGTGTGAAATGGCGTGTAGAGAGTTTACAGCTGCTGAATTTGCTGCAGCGGTTTTGGAAAGTAGTGATGAAGATAACAGAGCATTTTGATATGAAACATGTGATGATCATGTTATATGAAGAGCCTTTAAAGGAGAATTTAAGAAGATATGTACAAAGCAAAAGATGACCTCAGACCCCAGAGGGTTAATTAATGCTTAACTATCTTTTAACTAAGCAGTAAACATTACTATAGTACTTCTTATTGAATTATTCTACAAACTCAGCTGTGTGTAGTTGTTGATAGGCGTAATAATTTAGTGACCACTGTTGTACCTGCATCTCAAGTTTCCTTAACTATTGCTTAAGTACTTATTACAAAAACAGTAACTTTCAGCTAAGTAAAGCTTAACTAGTAAATATGTACAAATGTATTCCCAAATTAGTAAAGTAACACACAGGAAAGGTTGTTATGTAATTTATTTATGAGTAGAGTTAATTTACTTTTCAGTGTCAGTAATAAAAGTTTAAATAGTTTCTAGTAGTTTTCCATAATTTGTGAAAAGAATATACTAATAAATATTTCAGATTTATTGGCAAGTAATGTCTCCTTAATGTCAAAGTAAGTAATTGTAGACATACAGAAACACCAAAGACTGGTTCAGAACTGGTCACCAAGTCTTCACATTTTGTCCCATCTTGTTTTTGCGCATCTTGTTATATAAAAAGAAAGTTTCTAACAAACTAACACCAGGCTCTTATTACTTCTAGATCATATTTTCTTACCTGGAAGAAAACAATAAGAACAACAAAGACATCACAACATAAATGAAGCAGCAGGCTACCATCAATCCTCCATGCAACAAAAGATTAAAATCACAAACATATGTTTTATATTTTATATAATTCAGCTTCTTTTTATGTTACTCATGCCAGAAATTTGGGGAGGTTTTAGTTAATATAATACACTCAGTACTCAATCTGGACCATGTCCTTAAGCTATTAAAGATTGTTTTCAAGCAAATACTTAAATAAATGCAACTAGTCTCTCCAAATGTTTTGATTTCTATCTAAAATTTTGGATGAAGTTGCTACCCAAAAGACATTTTAAGTATTAAAAGCATGATTCTTGTTCAATTTGGTTTTCTGAAACAACATGGCTAGAGTGGTCAGTGATTTGATGTTTGCCTCAGATTGCAGAACAGACTTCCTTTTAATAAGATATAGCTTTTAAAATGACCACGATATTTCAAGAATATGTTAATGACAAGAGTCTAGATCAGGGGTGTCCAATCTTATCCGCAAGGGGCCACTGTGGCTGCAGGTTTTCATTCCAACAAAGCAGGACCACACATGATCATTTGTTTGAAGGCTGAGCCATTGATTAAACTAGTGGAATCCTGTGAGCTCCTGCTTGTTTGGAATGAAAGCTTGAAGCCACAGCAGTCCTTTGTGGATAAGATTGGACACCTCTGGTCTAGATAGTCAGGAACTTCCCCCTGTTAAACCCCTGATGAAACCAAATCTGCTGTTGGGTCCTAAGTCTGCTCAAAATAAGGTTTAAGATTTTATCCACTGACCTCTTGCTGCAACATGTAAAATAATAAAAGTAGTTTTTTTTTGTTGTTTTTTTGTGCAAATGATGTTAAGTGTTTCAGTTATTGAGGAATCATTATTAAATATTTCACTGGTGGATATCTGTTCCAATGAGGGTTTGCATAAAAACAATCATCACTCACCATGTAGTTGCTTGTGGAGCTTCTGAGGGCTTGGGTTGGGGTTGGGGTTGAGGCTGCATCTGAGGAGAAAGAATTGATTTACCATAAATCAGTCATATGTTAAGAATAGAAAATATATATATTAAGGATATACAAGATAATTTGAAAAAGAAACAGGATGTTATTGACCTGATAGTGTCTATTCTATTCTTACTCTATCTCTCCTGATTCCTGTTCATTTATAGCCAGCAGGGGGCAGCATCTGTCCATCACTGTTAGTCCACTGAGGCCTTTTTTTCTTTAATTTTGCAGTGAGGAAATGCTCTGCACTAACATAACGTCTTACAAATGTGAAACCAAGAACATGATCTGTGATGATGTGAATCAGTCCAACATCATAGTACAGGCCCTGTCAAAAGAAGATTCAACTGAAGCCATCGTTCTCATCTGAGAACAGGTTTTAATGAACAATTGGCAAAAACAGGCACATACTTAACACAGAACTCCCAGGGGAGATCACCATCACGCAGGGGGACGCTGCCCACCATTATGCTCCAACAAGAGCAGGGCCTTCAGAATGTCCATTGTCCTATTCCACCCAAATGCCATGGGCTGCATGCTTCACCAGTTCTCTCTCGAGGCTGTCTCCCCACCACGGCGGCTCCATAACACATTCTGCTCCAGGCATGCTGCCTTGCTCTGACCGCTCTATGGGCGCATCATATATCCCGTCGCCGAGCCCAGCGTTTCCTTCCTGAGGTTGAGCACGGCTCTGGCCACCACCAGGAAATCTAAGCCAAAACTTGTGCACTTGGCTCAGATGCCCCTGGGAGACAGAGAGCTGTTTTCTTCCCCGTCAGGTTGACTCGGCCGTCAGTAAGAAAGTCCAGAGAAGCAGAGCGAGAAAATTGGCTTTTTAGCAGAGGGCAGTGAGAGATGCATGTGGAGCTTTAGAGCTGGCTAAGCGGCGGAGGCACTGAGAGGCATTTTCGGTGGATAATACTGACTCATCTAATCAAATATTTGATTTGAAACACCATGTAAATATTTTAGAAGACTTATTGTAAATAATAGTAGTGGAAATAAAGCGAAATGCAGAGTTTATGAGCACAGAAAGTGAGTTTTACTAGAAGAATAGAACAAACTTTGATGGAGCATCTATTTTTACTATTTCTCCACAGTGGATTCTCACAGATGCTTCATCGGACAGCGATGGTGCCGCTAATTTTTGGAAACGGTAGACTCCGCAGTTTCTAAGGATATGCGTAGTAAACTGCTACATTAAAGCATTCCTGAGTTATAAAGAAGACAAGGTTGATAGGGTTAACTAGGGTGCGCACCTCTTCTCTACATGTCAGCTCCTGGTAGGTTGTGCGCCCCGTGGCCTTTGCCACAATAATATAATAACTTTGATCATTGTAGTATCATGTATGTGCATGTTTTTCTATGAGGCGGTACCTTGAGGCCTGAGTCTTTTTCGCACAGTGAGAATGAAGAGTCCAGTCAGAAACAACACCAGAATCACAGACACAACAGTGATCACAAAGGAAACTGGGAATTCTGTTGGAGAAACAGAATCATAATAAATAATTATAAAAAAAAAACAAACAATAATCTAATAATTTAACAGTGAACAAGCTAACACTATATGAGCAGATGGACTGTCTGTACAGTGTGTTGTGTGTAGCAGAAGCTGAAGACTGTATGGTTTCAGTAGTTGAGGATATGTTTGGTTTATTGTCAGTGAACTAATATGTGTTTGACAGTGCTAAAATATCTGCATTTAAAGGAAAGAACTGAACTCAAATAAATGTGTTTGGTAGATTATCTGTGTTGTACCTTTTGATGAATATGTCTTCACTGAAAAGTTGCCAGTGGATATCGATGTTGGAGATGATATTGTTGATGGAGGTTCTTGTTCTGGTAATGAAGATGAAGACATTTACATCTTAGGCATTTAGGTTTAAAGGAAAAATAAGGTATTTTTAGGTATTAGGGGAACTAAAATTGGAGTATTAGTACTGGCAAAAGAGAAGATTGCTTTATTGTATTGGCATTTTGAGCCGAATATATATTGAAATATATTTTATATAGACATATAATGATTTTTCTTGAAATTAGTGGAAATAAATGTGTAATTTTTATGATTAATCTGTAAAAAAAATGTTCATTCACAGTTTTAACCCTTTAAATGGACCAGGTCCACAAGCAGGCCAAAACTTTTATTACACACTTCTATAACCTAAGAATAGTTCAGCCAGTTTTCACTGAACTCCCTGTAGTTACTGAATATTAAGGCTTAGTTACAGAGCGGCCCTAAGAACAGAGAGGGTCAAACTGTCACAAGCTATCAGAGAGGTGAAGCGCGCACATGCTCAGAGAATTCATGGACACTTCCAGAATACCGTTGACACGCGGCGCCTGTGACAGGGCATTCGGGCCCTCAGCAACTACAGGAAAACATCTCCCTCCTGTGACAGTGATGCTTCCCTGCCAGATACACCGAATGACTTCTACGCACGGTTAGAATAACGTGGCAGCAGGAAAGACCATCCCTCCACCCAGCAACCAGGAAAAGTGCCTGTCCATTACTGATGTGAGGAAAACTGTGCAGATTTAACCCACGGAAGGCTGCTGGTCCAGACAACATTCCTGGCAGAGTGCTCAGGGAATGTGCAGACCAGCTACTGGGAGTTCTTACAGATATCTTTAACATCTCTAAACATCTAAAAAATCTCATCGTTCTCATCAGCAAGAACGATGAGGCAGCATACAGAGAGGAAGTGCAGTGACTGACAGACTGGTGTAAATCTGTCTGACATCAGGAGAGCACAGAGTGACCACTCTCCGCTCACTATCAACAACTCCCCTGTGGATATTGTTGCGAGCACCAAGTTCCTTGGTGTTCACCTACTGGACAACCTCACCAGGACCCTGAACACCAGCTTCATAACCAAGAAAGCCCAGCAGCATCTCTGTTTCCTGCCTAAGTTAAAAAAAGCTGATCTCCCACCCACCATTCTTACCACCTTCTACAGAGACACTATAGAGAGTGTGCTGAGCAGCTGCATCATGCCTGGTTTGGGAATTGCACCGCCTCTGACCGCAAGACCCTCCAGCGAATAGAGAGGACAGCCAAAAAGATCATTGGGGTCTCTCTCCCCTCCATCACAGACATTTACACCACACGCTGCACCTGAAAAGCCACTATCACTGTGACTGACCCCACACACCTCTCACAGGAACAGTTCTCTCTTCTGCTATCTGGAATAAGGTATCACAGCATTCAGGCCCTCACAGCCAGAATGTGCTACAGGCCATCAGCCATCAGATTCCTCAACTCCCATGGACTAAACTGAAGGACACCCACATGGACCCACACACACACATACATAACAATAACAATAAGGGACTAACTCACTCCCCACTTCTTGCAGTTCCAAATTATGTCTGGAACATTGTATTTAAATGTAGTTACTGCATTTCACTGAAACACTTCACTTGATATGACTGTAGATCTGAATACCTGCATTTTTGCACATTTTATTTCACTTTAACAATGTTAGCTGCTAGAATTACTGAATCATTCAAATACTGTTTATTGTATATTGATGCTTTGGTTGCTTATACTCTCAGTACCGTTTTCTGCCTGTGTTCTGTTTTGTATTTATTGTAAGTCTTTCATATTTATTTATTGTACTGTATTGTCTGCAGTGTGTTTATTGTGTTGTGTTGTTCCTGGAGCAATGTTGTTTCGTTTCACTGTGTGCTTGTAATGAGCTGAAATGACAATAAGGCCTGACTTGACTTGACTAGTATGTAATGAGCCTGAGATTTTAAAGGGTGAAAGGAAACTGCCATAAAACATATTGACTTTTTACAGCTCTGAAATCATTTAAACATGAAGTTATCCAACTTCTAAGTTTTGTTTGTGAAACAAAGCACTTCTTTTACCAAAATACAATATTTAAGAAGAGGAATAGTATAAACATCATAACTCAGTACCTATCAAGTAATTAGCTAGAGTTATCTAGAGATGGTGTTGGTTTTAAGCTTGAGGATCAGGTATCATTATTGAAAAAGAAAAAAAAGAGGTATTGGTGCATCCCCATGTTTTTGTGTCAGAATTTATATCATAAACCGAATTTGGCTAATATGGTCTATTTTCTCTTACACCTATAAGCATTTCTGATTGATCCAGATAACAAATGCTGGAAGGGGCAGTTGTGCTTGCAAACATTAAACTAAGCAGACAGATGAAGACAATCATATCTTTTACTTTTGCTTCAGGAATGTTGACCTGAAAAAACACCACAGATCTTCTCACTTCCTCAGTTAAGCTCTGTACAATTACAATTGCAATTATAAAGTTTGTTTTTTATTTTTTTTATTTTAAGTGACCCTTATTAGTCCCACAGTGGGGAAATTTCACCTCCACATTTAACCATCCATGCAGTGAAACACCACATACACACAAAATTTTGTAATTGTTTGCTTATAGAGATCTTGAAAACAAGTTGCACCTTAGATACTTTTTTTAGACATTGTTAGTCTGGAGTGTCTGTGAGCTGAAAGTGCAGGTAGTTTGATGGGGATTCATTCTGTTGGTCATTATGAGTAAAAATAAACAATTAGCATAAGGCGGACATGTTTTTTTTATTGATTTTCTGTCCTCTTGGATTCAGGCTGAGCGCTAAAACTCTGATACACAGCAAGACAGGCTTTATTTTTGATTGAAAATTAAGTTGCATATTTAATATAACACATTTTTAGTACTCAAAATCAATGTAAACTGAATGACTGAGCTAGACATTATAAATTTTATATAATAATATTGTGATTTTCATTGTTATTTACCTGATAAAATGTGTTTTAGGGCCTGTTTGTGTGATTTTGAGGCAAAGAGGGAGAGTGCACACAGTGTGTTGAATTGGGACGCTGCATTTGTCTCATTTTTCCTGCCCCTCCCCCACTCTCTCAGCTCAGAATCATGGACACATAGTCTGAGTCAATCTGAGGACTGTTTGAGACACAAGGGAAAGTTTTAAACCCAACACGTTGCTGTGGGGATTTAAATATGCATTTAAATGGACATAAACGCAGGATCTAAACAGTGGTTTTCTGAACTGGATTACTGACTGAATCATGGCATTCTCAAAGTCACTCTGGACATACAGGGTAAGTCCTGATGATCAATGTGATGTGTGGATTGCGTCGTTGTTTTAACTTATAAAGCTGCACACATAGTACTTCAAAATGAGATCTACTCACCAGTAACTCTGAGTTTGATCTGTGTGGTATAAACCTTGTATCCATGGTCAGATGTCCAGTCTGATTCAGCTCCACACCAGTATTTACCAGAGTCTCCCTCAGTCAGACTGTTGATGATCACAGTGAAGATCTGCTTTCCATCATCATGTAGATACAGTTTTCCCTCATTTATCCATCTTCTGCTCTCTTTAACAGATGTTTCATAACTACAGTCAGCAGTGCCCACTCTCCTACAGAGAAACTTGGGGTCACTGCTGTGGGATTGTGGGTATTTGCAGCTGATGTTTACACTTCTTCTTACATGGCCAGTCACCCTGATGCTCTTCTCGTAGTCTTGGTCTGTGAATCATAAACAACTAGATGAAAACATTAGCCCTAACCTTTACAATGTAATACAAATTCTGACAATTCAGTTGCAGAAAAAGTTACATTTTGCTGTATTAATTAATTGTTTGAACTCATGAAGCTGTGAAGTAAATCAGAAATCAGTCATTGAGAATCTTGTTTAATTCTGTTTCTCTTTAATGAAAAAAAAATGCCACTTATCTATTAATACTGATATGTTTGAGGTGATTGTGTTCTTCCTCAAATTGACTCTGCAACTTTGCATGTTCTGTCATTTCTCTAGAGGCCACACCCCTCTAACTAAAAGTATGTTTAAATTACTCTTTACAGATTCACATAAATATAGTCCATTTTCTTGTTCAATAAGATGCAAAACATTCAGTCAGTTCATAGGCACTCAGTACTGCAGACATACAAACTACATAAAAGTGAGGAAACTGGGAGAAAACATAGTAAAGATCTTGTTTCCTAAACTGCATTTGTATCTCTGAATGTACACAACCTCATTTTGGTCAAATATGAGAAATTACATTATTAATTATTATCTGTATATGAGTTTGTTCATTCACTCTCAATGTAACTGATGCTCTTAATGCCGAAGGTTTAGGATAGTAAAGAGGTGTAGTGTTGTGAGAGACTTACCTTCCTGTACATTCAGTTCCACTGGTGTCTATGCCAAATTTATCAACTCCACACTGGTACAGTCCAGAATCCTCTACAGTGAGCTCTCTGATCAACACCCAGAACTCTGCAGCTGTGGTGTCATCAAACAGTGAGAATCTTCCACTATTTATCCACTCATTTTTAGTGCCTGTCTTGATCTGGTCAGCACAGTTTGACCATGAACCCTTACAGAAGTATTTCTGGTTTGATGTGTATCCTGTGTCGTATCTACACTTGATGAGGACTCGTCCTCCTGAATATCCTGTCACTCCCTCTGATTCTCCTCCACCTACTGAAAGAGAACAAATGTCCATCTGAGTAAAGGCTTCATTTGACTCTGCTGATAGTGATGATTATTTAGAAGAGCATCTCCTTACCTGAAATCAGGAAGAGGGTGAAGATGAGGAGGATCTTCATTCTGAGTTCAGGTTCACAGATCAACAGCAACTCAGACAGATATCAGAGGCCCTGACACGTACATCTGTCTCTGTGTGACTCTGTGTCTGTGCTTTATCTTAAAAAGAAACTGATGTCATGACCACTTCCCTTTCTGACCCTGAGTGAAGATGGGCTGTGGTCTTCTCAGGAAGACAATGTATGAAATTTGTCAGAACAAAGTTTATTAAAAATGAAGAAGACCTCTACTGCCATCTAGAGTGCACAGTCTGCAGCAACGGAACAAAGATACTGTATGACTGAAAACCCCCTATAATTACATATAATCACATTCACAAGCTGCTATTGTATATAAACTTTTATGGACTATACAACACATTGCCTGAGACTCTAGCCATTGTAAAGCACTCTGCATTTAAAGGGGAAATCACCGATTTCAGAAAATTTCTATTTAATTAAATGTTTAAGATGTAAAATCATTCTGAGTGGTTTGGTGTGAAATGCTTTATTCTAGAGAAACTTACTAAGGCAGAATTTTTCACAGTGGTGGTGGTAGGAACCAAATGTCTAGAGAGTTTAATACCTTTTAAAAGCTAAATCTTAGAAAGTTATGACATTAAATGCTTACGAATATATGGACTGAAGTCTGATTTACAATAGTCTTATTTTCAAAAAAATCATTCATGGTGGAGAGGTACATGCAGGGTGTTCTAAGGCAAAAAAAGCAATAAATAATTTTTTCAGCTTTATCACAATTTTATTGACATCAATATTATCACTGTTTTCAATAGATCACTGTTTTTTTTTTCATAGTAAACAAACTGTCTGTATTTGTGTTGTAGTTATGGCGACCCCTGGGTACTATCACCACTAGTGTAAAGAAATGAGTCTCTACAATGAATGGCTTCACACTGAACCACTCAGAATGACTCTGTTTACATCTCAAACACTCAATTATGCAGACATTTTTAAACATCGGTGGAATTCCCCTTTATGGAAATAACAGTATTATGGTAACACTTCATGATAACAGTCACAAATGAATGAAGTGGAATATAATATATCATAAAAAGTCCTGCTGGCTCTCTGAATGTTACACATGGGTAATAAATACATTAGAAGGAAAGTAGAATAATGATGGAAGACTTTAAGAACTGTACTTCAGATGCTCATCACTGCTTTCTAAACATCAGTATGGTGTGGGTTTCTAATGTATCAGACTTAAAAGCACAACAAACATCCTAAAAGGCTTCATTTGATGCTGATAGTGATTAATTAGAAGAGCATCTCCTTACCTGAAATCAGGAAGAGGGTGAAGATGAGGAGGATCTTCATTCTGAGTTCAGGTTCACAGACTGATACCAACTCTACTCCACTCTACACATCATAGATCAGATAAGAGAGGTATTGAAACTTGCACGCTTCCTCTGTATCTGTCTGACTCTGACTCTGTGCCTTGTCTTCAAGTGCATCTTAAATAGAAACTGACATCTTGCCCACTTCCCCTACTGACCACAACAAAGAGAGAGCTGCAGACCTCTCAGTAAGATGATGTCTGAAATGTGAGCAAAGTTTCAATGAAAATGCACTAAAATGCTTTCAAAAAATCTGTTACAGTAAACAATGTTTTTCCATTGTGTTGAAGCAGCTTCTCTAGCACTTCATGTTTTAATTCATTAGCCTTTAGCTTGTTGCTGTGTGTACCAGAGGGCAGCCACAGGTAGGCCTGGGTAATTACTGGGATTGTTATATGATCATATATAATTCTGTTCTAGAGGGGAACACTTTAGAATTGGCACGGGCCCTCTCTCAGGTACTTTATAGTGCTTGATATGATACTATTTTACTTTGTAATAAACAACTTATACAAGTAAGACAGTGTCAGCGGAGACTTCATCATCTTCACATCATCGCTATTTAATAAACAACTGTCTTTGCTATAATTGTATTATCTTCAATCAAATCATTATGTTCTCTGCATCACTTCTGACTACGAGGTGTATAGTCCAATTGACTGATCACAAGATCCACTTTATTTTCTAATCCCATCAATCGCAGCTTAGCATCCATAGCTATGCACCATTTTCTCAAGTTTTCAATTTCTTTTTAGCACAGCATTTAAATTTTAAAATCCAGCTGTGGTTAAAACATGTACCTGAAGGGCACGTATAAGTGAGATCCTGTCCCTGTTATAGTAGATTTTAAATTTGTCCCATTTAAAAACCCAAAACAAATAAAAAAAAAACAATGTTATCAGTAGTCTGTGAATGTGGTACTTACAATTGAGTCATCAAAGGCAAGACATAAATACCATAAACACTTTTCATGCCTACTGTGGTTGTATGCTTTAGCCTAGGATGCTTCAGTTTAGTTCTTTACATCACAGCAATCTGGTTTTAGCTCTGTGGTGTCATCTTCATTATACAAAGATTGTAGTGATTTGATATGTGCTTTATGGGAATGTATTGTAGTGTTGGTTGTGTTTTTGTGAATTCTGTATTCTGGCTGACAAGTATGCAGTCTCGCTATTGTTTTATATCACAACAGAGCAGAAGCATTAGAACAGGCAGAGTGATGACTGCACTGCTGTTAACATTAGGCTATAGACTGTTAAGACTTGCAGGACACAGTGTGTTTAGAAGTTTTATCTATTAAGTAGGCCTACCCATTTTTTCACAGGCTGAAAAATGACTTCTGTCTACACCACGGGTGTGTACACCACTTTTTAACTTTACTGTTGCTCATGGATCCATTTATGTTACTTTGCCTGTAAGTACACCAAATTAGCTCTATTAGTGAATAGATATGTTACACCACTATTGAATATTCATGTCATGTTACTGATTCTGTACTGGTCTGTGTCAGAAGGCCTCTACTGCCATCTAGAGCACAATGTGTGTATCTGAGGAAGAATATTTCAGAATGACTGGACACTCTTTTCTGTATTCATTACAAATGAATTTAATAGAGAGAGCTACAGAAACAGGGACACTAATGGATCATGAACATTTATAGTGGTACTATAGTGGTGATGGTTATAGTGGTACTATAGTGGTGAAGGTTATAGTGGTACTATGGTGATGAAGGTTATAGTGGAACTATGGTGGTGATGTTTATAGTGGTACTATGGTGGTGAAGGTTATAGAGGTACTATGGTGGTGATGTTTATAGTGGTACTATAGTAGTGATGTCTATAGTGGTACTATAGTGGTGATGTTTATAGTGGTACTATATTGGCAATATTTATAGTGGTACTATAGTGATGGTTTATAGTGGTACTATGGTGGTGTTGTTTATAGTGGTACTATAGTGGTAATGGTTATAGTGGTACTATAGTGGTGTTGTTTATAGTGGTACTATAGTGGTAATATTTATAGTGGTACTATAGTGATGGTTTATAGTGGCACTATAGTGGTGTTGTTTATAGTGGTACTATAGTGGTAATATTTATAGTGGTACTATAGTGATGGTTTATAGTGGTACTATAGTCGTGTTGTTTATAGTGGTACTATAGTGGTGATGTTTATAGTGGTACTATAGTAGTGATGGTTATAGTGGTACAATAGTGGTGATGGTTATAGTGGTACTATAGTGGTGATGGTTATAGTTGTACTATAGTGGTGTTGTTTATAGTGGTACTATAATGGTGATGTTTATAGTGGTACTATAGTGATGATGGTTATAGTGGTACTATAGTGGTGATTTTTAAAGTGGTACTATAGTGATGATGGTTATAGTGGTACTATAGTGGTGTTGTTTATAGTGGTACTATAGTGGTGATGGTTATAGTTGTACTATAGGGGTGTTGTAGTGGTATTGTCAAAATGTGAAAGATAATCTTGCTACATGTTTAAAATATAAAGGTTTCTACATGGTACTATTTAACATTTAAACTTAAATAGGCTCAGAGTCTTTATATTTACATGTGGAGGTTTTGAAAATGTACGTGAAATATTTTCTCCTATGGCTTTGCCATATATTTATATTTTAAACTTATATATAAATTTAAAAGTGTACTGCCATCTAGAGGACAAAAAATTATTTATCATTCACACAGAAGGGAGCAGTATGTTATGAGTGAGAACTTCAGGGCCATTATTCCTATAAAAAAGAAAAAAAAACTGAACATCTTGAATTCTTTTAAACTGGAAAGACCAATAACTGTTTATTTATTCATATATAGTTGTAATAAAACAATGTAAACACAGCACACGCATAATGCCTTTTTCTGTTGTGCTACATAAAGAGAGATCAGGAAAGCAAAGAGAAGATAAAAGATTTCCAATTTAACATTTATCTGATTAGTTAGTGATGGGTTTAGACTCTGGTAGACTGAACCTGATTGGTTAGGGGTGGGTATAGACTCTGGTAGACTGAACCAGATTAGTTAATGATGGGTTTAGACTCTGTTAGACTGAACCTGATTGGTTAGTGATGGGTTTAGACTCTGGTAGACTAAACCTTATTGGTTAGTGATGGGTTTAGACTCAGGTAGACTGAACCTGATTGGTTAGTGATGGGTTTAGGCTCTGGTAGACTGAACCTGATTGGTTAGTGATGGGTTTAGACTCTGGTAGACTGAACCTGATTATTTAGTGATGGGTTAGACACAATCATGTAATTTTAACTTATATGAAATGACACACTGTAGTGTTGAATGCACACACACATATATACACACACACACATACTCACACATACTCACACAAATGTCTGTTACACAAAATCAAGTGTATCAATCAGACTACTTTTTAATTTTTATGAGAGTAGAAAATACAAGAAAATAGTCTGGTAGCATACATTTTCATGTATTTACATATCAGCTTATTTCAGCTTATTTACATGTTTACACATTTTTATTTACATATTTACATCCACATAGCTAAAGATATAAAAAATACTCTAAACATTAAACCTACTTAGAAGCTTACATTTTTTTATTTTGTTTCATATGTCCCATGATGTGTCTTTATCAAAGAATGTGCTGCTTACTTATTTACATTTTTTTGCCCCAGCTCAACACACCCACTTCTCATTTTGCTTGTTGCAGGATAATATTATTGTAATAAGTGTCTCTCTAAGAGTCGATACATGTGAAAGGAAAAAATACAGCCAAAGATAACATTCATGGTTAGGTTTAGCCTCTGATGGACGGAATCTGATTGGTTGGTGTTGGGGTTTAGGCTCTGGTAGACTGAATCTAATTGGTTGGTGCAAGAGGTTAGATTCTAGTAGCCTGAAATTGATTGGTTGGTGTTGGAGTTTAGACTCTAGTAAACTAAGTCTGGCTGGTTGGTGTGGTGGTTTAGATTTTGTTAGGCTGAATCTGATTGGCTGGTTTTTTGGTTTAGACTCTGGTGGACTGAATCTAACTGGTTGGTTTTGAGGTTTAGAGTATGGTAGACTGAATCTGATTGGTTGGTTTTGGGGTTTAGACTTTGGTAAACGGAATCTGTTTGGTTGGTGTTTTCATTTTCATAATTCCCAATACTCTGAAACAAATAAAATGGTAAAATTATAACAGATTGTGACATTTGACAACTTAATTGATGAAAGAAATCAGAGTAGTGATGTAGGTTTGTACCCACCTCCCTCGAAGATCGTGTCATTGTCTCTGGACCTGTTGGTAAAGAAGGAGAGAATAAGAAACAGAGAATAAGCACATATTTATTATATACGAGTACAGATTTTTATACATGCTAAATGCTTATATATATATATATATATATATATATATATATATATATATATATATATATATATATATATATGCAGTGGTGCTTGTTTGTGAACCCTTTAGAAAGCTCTAGATTTTTTGCATGAATTGACCTAAGACTTTATCAGATTTTCATCAGTCCTAATAGTAGATCAACAGAACCAAATTAAACAAATCATGGTCATTTACATATTGAAATACTTTGCTTTCAGTATCTGTATGACCCCCTTGTTCAGCAATAACTGCAAATAAACGTTTCCGGTAACTGTTGATTAGTCCTGCACATTGGCTTGGTGGAATTTTAGCCTCTCCGTACAAAAAAGCTTCAGCTCTGCTATGTTGGTGGGTTTCCTCTCATGAACTGCTGCTTCAGGTCCTTCCACATCATTTCTATGGGATTAAGGTCAGGACTTTGACTTGGCTATTCCAGAACATTAACTTTTTTATTTATTGTTTATTTATAACACATTTAGCTTTAAACTGAGCCGTTCATTTGCACTAAATATAAACACTCCTGATACCATAATCTAATGTCACATCAGGTCATGTGCAAAACCTGAGTTTTGAAATGTTGAATCAGATTGGAGCAATTTATGTATTTTTCTTGAACAGTTTGAATAACACAATTAGACAGACAGTCGAAAGACACAAATCTATCACCTGGACTGTGAGTAAACACAGGATTCTAACCATTTACATTTACCTATTACACTGCACCAACCAGAGAAGCCTTGCAGCAAATATATATATATATATATATATATATATATATATATATATATATATATATATAGATAGATATAGATAGATAGATAGATAGATAGATATATAGATATATATATATATGAATAAATCGATGAATAAATAGAAAGTAGAAACAGAAATGTTCGTACACATACTTTGGCAGCACTTTAGTAAGTATTAAGAAATAACAAACAGAGCAAAATGAAAACACAGTGTTCTCAAGCACTTGACTCCAATCTGTTTATATTACTGTTCTTAAAAGTTATGTTATGAAAAGAAAAACTACACTAAACAGGCAGACCTTAAAACCATTATTGTACTTTTGAGGCTACATTTACTCTGTTTCCACCATGATGAATGAAAAATGTACCTTTGTCTGACAGTGTATGGTAATTTTCTACGGTGAAGTGAATAGCCCAAATAAGAACATCTGCATACGTAATTATCCATTTTATGTATGTGCATGTTTTTGAATGTGATGGTACCTTGAGTCTGATGTCTCTTTCGAAGAGTGAGTGTAATGATTAACAGTCCAATCAGAAGCAGCACCAGAATCACAGACATGACAGTGATCACAGAGAAAACTGGAAATGCAGAATCATAAATACAGAATTAATTACAAACAATAATCTGACTATTCAGAAGTGACCAAACTGACAACATATGAGTTCTTTGTATGTACATTAAGTGTTAATACCTGTAGTATACAATGGAGATGATGTAGCTTTGAAAAGTAAGGATGTGTTTGGTTTTGTCATCAATGAACTGTTGTGTGGAACATCTGGATCAAAAGGCCAAACATGTCAGTTTGTTTATATTGTATATATCAGTATTGCTGAATATTACAGTATGAATATTGTACATGTCTTAAATGAGGAATTCATTGTTGTTGTAGATGTAGAGGTTGGTGTCCTGTAGTGGGTAACACCTCTGCCTTCTATGCTGTAGACTGGGGTTCAATCTCCGACTGGGTAACCACCCTACACTAGACCAGTAAGTGTCCTTGGGCAAGACTCTAAAACTACCTTCGCCTATCTGTGGAGTTGAGCTTGATGGTGATGTTGCTGGTTTTTCTCTTAATGGAGATGAAACATTCAAATGCCATCTTCTATTGTCAGACTGTCTAGACTGTATTTCTTTATATAGATCAATCTGTGATTCATATAACAAACCATAATCTCTTTCACATTTACAATAATCTTGTATTTGTTCTATTACAGTTGTCTTATGTATATTTGAGGAAACACACAAAATGTTTCATCTTCCGATTTTGAGTCAAGCCGTTTTCATTTGACTGACCTTTTCCAGACGTCTTACCTTCAAAATGATTCAGTATATAGAAGAAAGTTTCTGAATATAAACCGATTAATTTAATTCATATCTACTCACCAGTAACTCTGAGGTTGATCTGTGTGATATAAACCTTGTATCCATGATCAGATGTCCAGTTTGATTCAGCTCCACACCAGTATTCACCAGAGTCTCCCTCAGTGAGAGTGTTGATGATCACAGTGAAGATCTGCTTTCCATCATCTTGTAGATACAGTTTTCCCTCATTTATCCATCTTCTGCTCTCTTTAACAGATGTTTTATAATTACAGTCAGCAGTGTCCACTCTCCTACAGAGAAACTTGTGGTCACTGCTGTGGGATTGTGGGTATTTGCAGCTGATGTTCACACTTCCTCCTACATGGCCAGTCACACTGATGCTCTTCTCATAAACTTGACCTGTCAATCATAAACACACACTTTCTATGCCGCTTATTCTCCTGGGTCAATGGGGCTTGCTGGAGCCTATTCCAGCGGTCAATGGGCGGAAGGCAGGAAACACCCTGGGCATTGCAGGGCAGACAGACAGACATATACATTCACACACACACTCATACATAGGGTTAATATAGCGTGTCCAATTGGCCTCACTGTATGTGGGAGGAAACTCAAACAAACTCAGCCAGGAATGGTACCCAGGCCCTTCTTGCTGTGAGGCAACAGCGCTACTGCACAACTGTGCCACCCCACTCATAAACAGTCAAATGTAACATTAATTGCTAACGCCTTGCTTATGGAAAAACAATTCTGTTGCTTTTTAAATTCATTAATTATTAAACTAATTATAGTAAAGACCTAATGAATTCAATAATACAGCAATTTTATATTCTGTCAAAGTGCACAATAAATCTTTGAACTCATGGATCATCAAACTAATCCAGACTTACGTTTAGTCTTGTGATACAGTTTCAGTCTGAACTCTAGATTTGCTTTTAGCTCTGATTAGTTATTCTTAAACTGTTCCATGTTGATTTGATCAGTCAGGATTATAACATGTTTCACAGACATTAACTGCACTTTAAAAGATCCTCACTGCTTTTTACATCAGTTCAGTGCAGGTTTCTAACATATCAGGCAGAACAGCGTAATCATACCAGTAGCAACCTTTAAGCAACTTTTTTTTTTTTCAGTGAACACACACTGAAGAGTCCTTCTGTTCTGTTGTCATGAACTGAACTGTTGAGCTCCTGTTTGTTCCGAACATCATTGATGATCAGAATTTATGGAAATATTGAGGTTTTTGGTTTTGTATTCATTCTCATTTCTGTACTTCACTGACTGCTCCCCCTTTTTTAACTGTCAGTTCTCTATAGTTCACTCCACTCTACTGAAAGTACATTCAGGTCACACTGTTAAATGAGTGGTTCTAGACTTTATAGTGGTACATACAATATAAAAGCACTTTGACAGAACAGTTTCTGATCTTTGGGAGTTTGTACATTCACCCTCACTGTAGCTGATACTAATGATGCTGGAGATTTAGGATAGTAACCGAGTGCAGTTGTGGGAGAGACTCACCTTCCTTTACATTCAGTTCCACTGGTGTGTAGATGTCAGTGGCCAAAGCTTTATCAATTCCACACTGGTACGTTCCAGAATCCTCTACAGTGAGCTCTCTGATCAACACCCAGAACTCTGCAGTGCTGGTGTTATCAAACAGTGAGAATCTTCCTCTATTTAACCACTTATTTTTAACTCCTGTCTTGATCTGGTCAGCACAGTTTGGCCATGAATCCTTACAGAAATATTTCTGGTTTGACGTGTATCTTGTCTCATATTTACACTTGATGAGGACTCCTCCTCCTGAATATCCTGTCACTCTCTCTGACTCTCCTCCACCTACTAAAAGAGGACAAATGTCCATCTGAGTAAAGGCTTCATTTGACTCTGCTGATAGTGATGATTATTTAAAAGAGCATCTCCTTACCTGAAATCAGGGAGAGGGTGAAGATGAGGAGGATCTTCATTCTGAGCTCAGATATCAGAGCTCCTTAAACGTACATCTTATCTCTGTCTCTGACTTTGTGACTGTACTGTAGGTGCAGCTGGGTGTTAACTAGAAATAGATGGCATGTTTACTTCCTCTACTAACTCTGAGTGAGAACAAACTGAACTTCTCATTAAGATGACGTGCGAAATGTGAATCGGAAAAGAAAAAAAAAAGGTGTTGAATGTACAGCAGGCTGTATGTATGTATTTATTTATTTATTTTATTTATTTATTTATTTATTTCTCTGACATTGTATAAAACATTTTTACTTTCCTGATAAGACACTTTATCTAATTCTAGTCTACTGCTCTATTAGAGCTGTTTCTGTGAGTGATCCACTATTAGCTGTGTTGGCGAGTTAGTAAGTGGTTCAGTGTAATGCACTGTTGGATATAAACATTCACAAGATGCTGGGTGGTAAAAATCACAATTATTATTTAAATGCATTTTCACATTGTTTGCAACTTGCACAGAAAGATTAAGTTAATTTACTCTTTATTAATCCCACAATGGGGAAACACCACATACACACTAGTGAACACACAAACACACACACACTAGGGGATTGGGGTTTAGGTGTCTTGCTCAAGGGCAGTCATGTCCTGTCAACTCAGGGGATCGAACCAGTGACCTTCCAGTCACAAGGCTGTTTCCCTAACCTCCAGCCCATGACTGCCCTGAGAAGGCCTGTCCTGCCATCTAGTGCCCAGGGTGAGTAACTGAAGAACATTTACAGTATAAGTGAGCACTCTGTGGTATTCTCCATGTACAATATAAATCTGATGAAAGTGGAAGAGATATAGTTAGAGGAAATTTGACTAGACTTTTGGTGCTAACCTGGGAGAATAAAACTGCCATCTAGTGGCTAAAGAAGGAAGAGTACAACAGAATGAGTGAGTGATCTCAATAAACTGTGATAAACCATCTACAGAAGGCTGTGAATATAATGTTCTGTGCTAAACTGTAAAGACAACCACCACATGATCTGAAGTGCATCAAAAACACTGTAAACACCACACACACAAGACGAGAACAAGCAGAAATAACATGATATCTAACACAAAGTACAACTTTTATTTACTCTTTTTAAGAAATATTGTACAATAAGCTTTTATTTCAGCACTATAGTCACACACTAAAAAACCCTAAACAGCTTAACAGAATATATTACATCAATAAACTTAACATTGAAGACCACAAATCAAAAGAACAAGTTGTAATGCAATGTATATTTAACCAGACAAAATACTGAAAATGCCCTGCAGGCTCTCAATAGGCTAAATATAGATAATCTAGTAAAAAAGGCACATTTTAAGAAACAATTTCATTTCTTGAACTATAAAACACAGAGACATATTTATACACTTATTAATTATCAATCCAAACAAAAGAGAGATGTTACATCTCACCTGTAGACATTAAATCATTTTCAGATTGAGTCCAACATCAACTTAATGTAAATCAAGTTTCAAATTGACCATATTTCCCGTAACAATGAGTACATATATTCACACAGCTCCAGAATTAAAGACTCTGTGTATGAACAGGAACATTTACAGTGTCTTTTTGGTAGAAATAGTGAAAAAGGGGAAAAAACAACTTGCTAATCTAGTCACTTCCACCAACATGTCATAAACTTCTGCTCTTCTGAGCTGCTTCTTCTGCATCTGATAGAGCCGCCGATCCATATCAGAGCTGATGTTTAGAATAAAACTGGCCAATCAGCAGCCACAGATATGAACAACATGTAAACACATAAATCTCATTAAAAACTGAATTATTCAGGGCTCCTGGATTTCAGCCTGTGCACTAAATCACTCCTGGACATGTGGAGTAGACAACCTTATCAAATGCGTTTGATGGTAACTATGTTAGAATAAACAGGATCTGTAAACTCAGAGGGGCTTGTGGGTAACTGGTCATTGTCATAAATATGTTGAGAAGGATCTGAGTGGTTTGTAGGTGAACTGACAGAAGAGTAGACTGTGGAAACTCCAGCGTCTGAGTCAGGAGGTTTTCTGATGCCTTTCATATTAGAATAGACAGCAACGGGATCCTGAAAGCAGAGATAATAAATATATAAACTGTATAAACAATTATCACTAACATTTTACAGCAGTGGTTTTCAAGCCAGCGCTCAGAACCCCCAGAGATCACACATTTTTGCTCTAACTGGGGGTTTTTGATGACCGGTTTAAGAGCTACTGCTTTTTCCCTTAACCCTCTGGGTTCCACAAACTCGGCTGTGTGTCAAATTTGATAATTGTATCTATCTGTTTCTCTCTCTTTGTTATAATACAGTGCAGAAATCCAGTTCAAACATTTCCTGAATCTGTACAGTCGCCCTTTCCATTCCATCTTATCATGAGATCCTACAAGACTCACATCCGGAGTTATGAGCCTATGAAGAGGGGCTGAGATTCACATCATCTGCCTCTCACCGTGTGGAACTGGTGGATTCGTGTGTCCGTCTACATTCTGTGTGAAACTGACCAAGAGACACTCAGGAAATCACTAAGGACTGAACATCACGCCGTAAACCCTTCATTCTTCATTCAGTCCACATCGGAGACTCATGTGAAATGGCGAACAGAGAGTTTACAGCTGCTGAAGCTGCTGCAGTGGTTTTGGAAAGTAGTGATGAAGATAACGGAGCATTTTGATATGAAACATATGATGACCATGTTATATGAAGAGCCTTTAAAGGAGAATTTAAGAAGATATGTACAAATCAAAAGATGACCTCAGGCCCCAGGGGGTTAATTAATGCTTAACTATTTATTAACTAAGCAGTAAACATTACTATAGTACTTCTTAATGAATTATTCTTTACTATAATAAACTGTTGTTGATAGGCGTAATAATTTAGTGACCACTGTTGTACCTGCATCTCTAAGGTTTCCTTAACTATTGCTTAAGTACTTATTAAAATAGCAGTAACTTTCAGCTAAGTAAAGCTTAACTAGTAAATGTGTGAAGTATATAATAAAGTATTTACTCCTAAATTAATAATATAATGAACAAGAAACATTCTTAAGAAATTTTTATTTATTGGGAAGTAATGTCTCCTTAATGTCAAAATAAGTAATTGTAGACATATAGAAACACCAAAGACTGGTTCAGGACTGGCCTCAAAGTCTTCACATTTGGTCACTATATTGATTTTTGTACATTTTGTTATATAAACAGAAAAAGTTTCTAACAAACTAACACCAGGCTCTTATTACTTCTAGATCATATTTTCTGACCTGATAGAAAACAATAAGAACAACAAACATCACAACATAAGTGAAGCAGCAGGCTACCATCAATCCTCTACATGCCACTAAAGATTAAATCACAATCTTATGTTGTATATTTTATGTAATTCAGCTTCTTCTTAGGTTACTCCTTCCAGAAATTTGGGGATCTTTTATTTAATATAATTAACTCAACACTCAATCTGGACCATGTCCTTAAGCTATTTAAGATTGTTTTCAAGGAAATACTTAATAAACCGCAACTGATCTCTCCAACTATTTCAATTTCTATCTAAGCTTTTACAGAAATCTGCTGCCCAATAGACTTTTTTAATGTAAGTATTAAAAGCATGATTGTTGTTCAGTCCAGTTTTCTGAAACAACATGGCTAGAGTGATTGGATGGTTGTCTCATATTGTCTCATTTTTCTTTTGATAAGACATAGCTTTTAAAACTACGATGATATTTTAAGGGACAGGCTTGAAAACACAGCTGATTTAGACAAATGAGTTCTTATCTGATTTACATCTTACTTGACCTTTTTGAGTGTAAATGGGGAGCTTTCTTAGCATAGACTGCAATATGGTGTCCCACAAGGCTCTGTTTTAGGGCCCTTTATTTACAGCCCCTAAGATACATAAACTAGACAGAATCAGATATAATGGAGGATTATGTTAATGGCATAAGAGTCTAGATAATCAGGAACCTTCTCCTGATAAACTCTGATGAATCCAAATCTGCTGTTGGGTCGTAAGTCTGCTCAAAGTAAGATTGTAGACTTTATACACTGACCTCTTACTGCAACATGGAAAATAATAAAAGTAGTGTTTCTATTTACTAAATATTGTTTATTTGTGCAAATGATGTAATTCATTATTGTAAGTCATTATTAAATATTTCACTGGTGGATATCTGTTCCAATGAGGGTTTGCTTTAAAACCCAGTCATGACTCACCATGTAGTTGTTTGAGGAGCCTCTGATGTGTTGGGTTAGGGTTGAGGCTGCATCTGAGGAGAAATAATTCCATCACACTAAATCAGTCATAAGTTAGAAATATTTTTCAATATTAAGGATATACAAGATCATTTGAAACAGGCTGTGGGACTGACCTGAGAATGTGTTGAGTCTATTCTTACTCTAGCTCTCCTGACACATGTTCATTTATAGCCAGCAGAGGGCAGCATCTGTCCATCACTGTTAGTCCACTGAGGCCTTTTTTTTCTTTAAGTGTGTATTGATGAAATGCTTCTCTACACTAAAATAACATCTTACAAATGTGAGACCAAGAACATAATCAGTGATGATGTGAATCAGTCCAATATCATAGTACAGGCCCTGTCTTTAGGAAACACTGTATCTTATTGTAACAGACCTCAAAAGAAGAGACACCATGGTTCTGGTCTGACAACAACTTTTTAACGAACAACGGGCAGAAACAGGCACACTGAACTCCCAGGGGAGATCACCATCAGTCACAGACTTCCTGCTACTGGTGATGCCCCCTCACACACAAACGACCCCTGAGACAGTAACATACCTGAAACACATCTACACACCTCTAATAAAAGAAGAACATATCAACACAAAACAGTACATTTTTAACTGAGGTGCACACCTCCCAAGAGCCTTTTCTTTGCAAGCTAGCTCCTGGTTGGCTGCGTGCCCCATGGCCATTGTCACACTGCCCCCTTCTTAAGGTGTCCCACAGTCCCTGGGGTAGCAGCAGGGGCTTCAGATTGTCCATTATCCTATTCCACATAAATCCACAGGCTGCATGTTTCTCTTTCATGTGTTAAGCCAGTTCTCTCTTGGGGTTGTGTCCTTGCCACGGCAGCTCCTTAACACACTCTGCTCCAGGTGTGCCTCCTTGCTCTGACCTTGGCAGACTGCCAAACTGTAGCTCTCTGGGTGTTCTGTCTATTGATGGACCAAAGTAGAGGGGCAACAGAGCTCTCTGTCCTCCTCCTAAGCATGGCCACCGCATCAGGTCTGCTGCTACTGGGGATGACAGCAGCAGCAGCTGTGCTTGTCTTTGCCACCCTACACTTTCTCCATTGTCCACTGTAACAAAAAGCTGGTCAGGCTGTTGCTCACATGCAGTGCCTCTATTCTCGACCTTGGTCATACCGCTACCTGCAGCAAGCAGCTTCACTTGTTCCATCGCCGAGCGTAGCATTTCCTTCCCAAGATAGAGCACGGCCCTGGCCACCACCAGGAAATCTAAGCTGAGAATACATACGTCCTGTATGGGTGTGAGCCACAACTTGTGTTTTCGTCTACCCAGGTCAACCTGACTGTCTTCCAGCCCATGGCGGCAGCCAGGCTTCCAAGCCGGATTTCATTTCTCTGATGGCTTAGGTTTGTGGCATTGCTTGGTGCGGTGTCCCCTTTTCCTGCATCACCTGCATACCCTGTATACTGTGTCTTTGCTGAGGTCAGGCTCCACCATCATTGCCTCAGCTATTGCCATTAAAAGACCAGCTGGTTTGATGAGCTGCACCTGTCACTTCAATCTTTCCAAACACAATGCGTTCACAAAATACTCCAGCAGCAGCTCCTACTGCACAGCCCTGTTGAGCATGGGGTAAAGCTGCTGAACCATCATACATAGCTCCACGGCTAACACGCTAATCCGCTCTCCCTCTCACCTCCATCTGTCTAAGAGCTTCATAACTGACAGCACTGCAGGCTCTCCCTCAGGTGGCTCTAGCTGGGTTCTGCTGCCACACACTGGCTCCTCTTTGCGGGGCTCCAGCAGAGCTCTGCCGCCGCTTCCCGGTTCCTAATTGGCTGGCTCAAGCCAGGCTCCACCGATCCTTGCCATGTTGCTTTCGACTTCATTCTTGCCTGGATCTCTGCTTCTTCTTCTTGTTCGTCTTCATCTTCTTCTTTGTCGCTATTTGTTTTTTGAGTTCAAGTTAGTGCAGTTCTTTTCCTGGCTGCTGGAGGATGGCATCCCACTTCTGATCACCAATATAACAGCAATCCAAAGAAGATTCAACTGAAGCCACGGTTCTGATCTAAGAAAAGCTTTTTAATGAGCAACAGGTATAACCAGGCACGTACTTCACAAAGAACTCCCAGGGGTGGTCACCATCAGCTACGGACTTCCCTCTACTGGTGATCCTCCCATCACACACAAACAACCCCAAACCCTGACGCAGTAACACACCTGAAACAACACAAAATGGTACCTTCCTAACTGGGGAGAACACCACTCATGAGCCTCTTCTTTACATGCCAACTCCTGGTTGGCTGTGTGCCCATGGCTTTTGCCACAATATTATAATAGCTTTGATCATTATAGTATCTTGTGTGTGTGCATGTTTTTGTATGTGGTGGTACCTTGAAGCCTGAGTCTTTTTCGTGCAGCGAGAATGAAGAGTCCAATCAGAAATAACACCAGAATCACAGACACAACAGTGATCACAGAGGAAGCTGGGAATGCTGGTGATGGAGGAACAGAATCATAATTAGAGAAACACAAACAATAACCTAATAATTTAACAGTGATTGAGCTAACAGTATAGGAGTATCTGCATATGGTGTGTATTTTGTACTTTTGTGCACTGTGTGTTAGACCATGTAGCAGAAGCTGAGGACTTGTGGTTTTAGTAGTTGAGGATGTGATTTTTTTTGTCAGTATAAACTAATATGTGTTGATGTGCTAAAATATCTGCATTTGAAAGAAAGAACTGAACTCAAATAAATGTGTTTGGTAGATTATCTGTGTGTTGTACCTTTTGATGAATTTGTCTGCATTGAGGAGTTGCCAGTGGATATAGATGTTGGAGATGTGGTTGCTCTTGTGCTCTGTGGGATTGTGCTTGATGGTGATGAAGATGATGATATTGTTGATGGAGGTTCTTGTTCTGGTAATGTAAATGATGGCATTCACATCTTAGGCATTTGAATTTAAAGGAAAATAAGGTATTTTTGGGTATTAGGGGAACAAAAATTACAGTATCAGTTTTGGCAAAAGATAAGATTGTTTTATGGTATTGGTGTTCCAGCAGATGGCCAGCAGATGGAGCTAAACATAAGCAAGCAACATGATGCTTGTGACAAGCAGTAAAACATGCAGACTGCAGAAGCTGTAATGCCAGTAGTTTGAGATGAAACACAACCATGGAAGAATTAGATTTATCAAATTTAAGCTTTTAATCAAGTAAATGGCAGTGGTGGGCTGTTCAATGCCAAACAATATCTGTTTTTTAAGTTGAATAATTTATACAGAATACATTGCATTGCTTGAAATTGTAGCTATTGTACAGCACAGTGCATTTTAAGGGGAATTCCACCTATTTTTCAAAATTCGTATAGAAATATAATGATTTTTCTTGAAATTAGTGGAAATAAAAGTGGATTTTTTATGATTAAATGGGTAAAAAATTGTTTGCTACTTTAGATTAGATTCAACTTTGTCATTGTGCAGAGTACAGGTACAGAGCCAATGAAATGCAGTTGGCATTTAACCAGAAGTGCAAAATATATTATTATTTACATATAATTTGCAGAAGGATGGTAGAGTGGTAAAAAAATATACAACCCCATTTCCAAAAAAGTTGGGACGCCATGCAAAATGTGAATAAAAACAAAATGTTGAGTCATGACAACAATGAGGTGCAAATCATTCAAACCATATATTTAATTTAAAATAGTAAAAATACAACATAACAAATGTTGAAACTGAGAACTTTTACTGTTTTTGAAAAATATATGCCCATTTTGAATTTGATGCCAACAACACATTTCAAAAAAGTTGGGACAGGGGCAACAAAAGTTTGGTAAAGTTGCCGACACACCTGGTGGTTAATTGGCAACAGGTCAGTAACATGATTGGGTATAAAAAAGCATCCCAGAGAGGCTGAGTCTTTCAGAAGTAAAGATGAGGAGGGGTTCACCACTCTGTGAAAGACTGTACAATCAAATAGTGGAACAATTCAAGAATAACATTTCACAACATACAATCGCAAAGAACTTTTGCTTTTCATCATCTACAGTACATAATAACATTAAAAGATTCAGAGAATCTGGAGAAATCTCTGTATGTAAGGGACTAGGCCAAAAACTAGTATTTGGTGGCTGTGATCTTTGGGCCCTCAGGTGGCACTGCATTAAAAACAGACATGATTCTCTAGTGAAAATCGCTGCATGGGCTCAGGAACACTTCTTAAAACCACCATCTGTGAAAACAGTTCGTTGCTGCATCCACAAATGCAAGTTAAAACTCTAAAACACAAAGAATGCACTGTACATAAACAGGATCCAGAAACACCACAGCCTTCTCTGAGCCCAATCTCATTTAAAATGGACTGAGGGGAAGTGGAGAAGTGTCCTGTGGTCTGACAAATCAACATTTGAAATTCTTTTTGGAAATCATGGACACTGTGTCCTCCAGGCTAAAGACTACTCAGCTTGTTATCAGTGCACAGTTCAAAAGCCAGTACTCATGATGGTATAGAGGTGCATTAGTGCACATGGTATGGGTGACGTGCACATCTGTGAAGGCACCATTAATACTGAATGATATAAACATGTTTTGGCAACATATGCTGCCATCCAGATGACGTCTTTTTCAGGGAAGGCCTTGATTATTTCAGCAAGACAATGCCAAACCACATTCTGCATGTATTACAACAGCATTGCTCCATATTAAGAGTCCTGATGCTAAACTGGCCTGCCTGCAGTCCAGACCTGCCAGCCTCTGATAACTTTTGCCGCATTATGAAATGAAAAATACGACAAATGAGCCCCCAAACCGTTGAGCAGCTGAAATCCTATATCAAACAAGAACGGGAAAACATTTCACTTTCAAAACTACAGCAATTGGTCTCCTCAGTTCCCAAACACTTACAGAGTGTTGTTAAAAGAAGAGGTGATGAAACACAGTGGTAAACATGGTAAATGTTCTCAGTGGAGGGTAACTGGTTACCTGTGATGCGTTGGGCAGTTTTCACCTCCCGCTGGAGTGCTTTGCGGTCAGATGCGGAGCAGTTGCCATACCACACTAAGATGCAGTTAGTGAGTATGCTCTCAATGGTACAGTGGTAAAAGTCCACCAGTATCCCAGGACACAGGTGAGCATTCTTGAGACTCCCTAGGAAGTAAAGACGCTGTTGCGCCTTTTTGACCACGATGGAGGAGTTTAGGGACCAAGTGAGATTATCCGAGATGTGGATACCATGGAACTTGAAACCAGACACAAGCTCTACCTCAGCTCCGTTGATGTAGATAGGAGAGTGTGCCTGGCTCCAACCCCTCCTAAAGTCTACTATGATCTCCTTGGTTTTCTGGGTGTTAAGTGCCAGGTTGTCGTCATCACACCATGCCACCAGATGCTGCACCTCATCCCTGTAGGCCATCTCATCCTCACCTCTGATCAGACCTATCACTGTGTTAAATGCTGAACTGAAGTCAATGAACAGCATTCTGACATATGAATTTTGACAGTCCAGGTGGGTCAGTACAATGTGGAGCGCTGTAGAAATGGCATCCTCCGTTGACCTGTTGAGGCGGTAGGCAAACTGGTGTGGGTCCAGTGTAGCAGGCAGGCAGGACTTCAAATGAGAAAGAATTAGTCTTTCAAAGCACTTAGAGATGATGGAGGTGAGTGCGACAGGGCAGAAGTCATTCAGAGCTGAAGGAGTCGAATGTTTTAGCACTGGCACAATGATGGCAGTCTTGAAGCTAGTCAGGACAACTGCCTGGGCCAGCAGCACATTGAAAATGTCTGTGAAGACCCCAGCTAGCTGCTTCGCACAGGCTCCAATAGTTTAAGTGGCTGCTCATCTGGTGGTAAATCTGTTTTGGAGAAGACCACCTTATTTCCTCTGTCAAAGTGAGCAAAACAGTGGTTGAGCTTATCAGGGAGTGAGGCATAGTTGGTAGGGGGCACAGTGCATGGTGTTTTGAAGTCAGTAATTGACTGTATGCCTTGCCACACATGCCGGGGGTCAGAGGAGTTGAAATGCTTCAATCCCCTGTTTGTACCAAAATTCTCTGTTCATCCAGGGCTTCTGGTTAGGGAAGGTCTTTATTATTTTGTGAGTTGTCACTCTGTCCACACAGCTGTTGATATGTTCCAGGACAGAGTTGGTGTAAATTTCAATGTTGGTATGAGAGTCTGAGGTGGCCTGGGCTGCAAACACACTCCAGTCTGTGTGCTGGAACTGTTGCTGAAGAAATGAGTCAGCCCCTTCCATCCAGATCTTCACAGATCTTATTGTAGGTTTCACATGTTTGATGACTGGGGTGTACTTGGGGAGCAGGAACAAAGAACGGTGGTCAGACTGTCCCAGGTGCGGGAGGGGTGTGGCTTTGTAGGCAGTAGCCACACTGGTGTAAATGTGATCCAAAGCTTTTTGTCCCCCTTGTGGTGCAGGAGACATTCTGATGAAACTTTGGAAGTACAGATCTCAAACTGCAGTGATTAAAGTCCCCAGTGACAATAAAGGCTCCATCTGGGTGCACAGTTTGCGTTTTGCTAATAGCAGCACAAAGATCTTTCATAGCCACATTAGCATTAGCATCTGGGGGGACATAAACTGCAGCAGCAACAACGCAGGTAAACTCACATGGAATATAGAAGGGTCTGCACTTAATAATTCCAGATCAGCAGAGCAGTGAGTATCAACAACAACAGAGTCCGTGCACCATGCTTTGTTTACATAAATGCAAACACCACCACTGCGGCTTTTACCCAAAGCTGTAGCTACCCTATCAGCTCTGAAGAGAGTGCGCCACTCTAGTTCCAACATGCTGTTAGAAACATCGCTGCTTAGCCATGTTTCTGAAAAAACATGAAACTTCAGTCTATAAGCCTTTTTTGTGTGAGGGTCCAGATCTTGAATTCGTCCAGCTTGTTTGAGACCGCATATTGTTGAGGAAGATGCTAGGTAGTGCTGGCTGGTGTGGGTTTAGCCTTAGCTTAGCACGCAGACCTCCACGCTTACCGCGTCTTTGTTTACGGTCTCAACGCCGGCACCGGGCTCTTCCAGTCGACATGAATGGCTCGTTTGGTCTCGTTGTCCTGGTCAGCTCCGGGGGTAGCTGGTTGAAGTTGAATGGAACATCCAAAATTATGTTTGTGCAGTGAAGATTAATATCAAGCAGTGTCTGTCTGTCGTATATGAAGTTTGCATGAGTGAGTCAAGTGAAAACGCAGGAGAATGTTAGGTAAATAAACACTATATTGCTAAACCCGGTGAGACACTGAGGCTCATGATATACACGCACTGCCATCTTGTAATGCCGATCCAGCTACCTTTGCCTTAAAGGTTAAATCAACCTTTCATTTACAGTTTTAAGCCTTTAAATGGCCAGGGCCCACCGGCAAACCCAAAGTTGTATTACACACTTCTATAACCAAAGAATAGCTCAGCCAGTTTGCATTGAATTCCCTGTAGTTACTGAATAAAAAGCCTCAGTATGGAATAAGCTTTTAAGTGATTAAGGGATTTTAAGTGATGAAAGGAAACTGCTATAAATCACAGATGGTGTTGTTTTTTGGTACTTTAGGGTCAGGTATCATTATTGAAAAAGAAAAAAGTGGTATTGGTGCATCCCTATATTTTTGTGTCAGAATTCATATTATCATAAACAGAATTTGGCTCGTGTGGTTTATTTTCTCTTACACTTTTTTTATTCACATAACATGCTGAAAGTGGCAGTTGTGCTTGCAGACATTAAATTAAGCAGACAGATGAAGACAATCATAACTTTTACTTTTGCTTCAGAAATGGTGACTGCTGAAAAAAACACCACCGATCTTTTCACGCCCTTAGTTGAGCACTGCTAATATTTGTATATGTCACATGGATCAAAGCAGGGATGCATCCACATTTCAGCCACCAGAACATTAAATCTGAAAACAATGTGGTATCAGTTCCGTTTAAACTGTAGACTGATCGTAGCTGGACTCCAGGCTCTGTGTAATTCACTGACAGGACCTTAAATTATAAAGCTGCACAAATAATACAAAAAAAAGTTGGGATGCTGTGCAAAGTGTAAATAAAAACAAAGTGCAATAAAGTGCAAATTATTTAAACCCTATATTTATATGAAAATAGTACAAAGACAACATATCAAATGCTGAAACGGGGAAATGTTATTGTTTTTTGAAAAATGTATGCCTATTTTGAATTTGATGGCAGCAACACATTCAAAAAAAGTTGGGACAGGGCAACAAAAGACTGGTAAATTTGTGTAATACTAACAAAAACACCTGGAGGTTAAATTGGCAACAGGTCAGTAATAGGTCAGGGGTTCACCACTCTGTGAAAGCATGTGCAAGCAAATAAGAATAATGTTTCTAAATGTAAAATAGCAAAAAACTTGGAGATTTCATCATTTACAGTGCATAATATTGTAACAGGTTTTGCAATTTTAATATTATTATTGCTAGAACCTTATGTGAAGGTGTGAGGTAACCCGTATTTATTTGAAGTCTACAGACCAGGGCAAGAGAGAGAAACGCTCGCACCAAGGATGCTTCAGAAAAGGGAATTTATTGGCTAAATATCAAACTACTTTTGGACTACATTCAATGATAAACAATATAAAATAAAACAAGAAAACAAAACAAAACAAAGTGATAGTAATGAAAGACAAAATAGCTCGAGTAAGTTAGAGTGATTCACGGCTAAATGGTATGAGGCAGTGTGGTTTATTAATCAACAAGACCACAAGTATTATTACTTACAGATCATGGAAACTTTGATAATCAAGGAGACAAAGCACGAATCATCAAGCAGAATTAAGCAGACAAAGCAAGAAGTTTTCTTGTTTTTTTTTAAACACAAGTCCTTATGGTGGTGATGTGGTAATTTGTGGTTTCACCCCTTGGGGGTGCTGTGGGTCCATGCTTGAGATCCCTAGGGAATTTAGAAAGTTGGAATTTTGCCGTCCAAAGTCGTACAAATTCCGTTTTGGTATGTCTAGTTTAGTTAAAAAGAGTTCTAACAAATGGTTGTAGTTTGGAGGGGACAAACACCTTAGAAATGTACTTTGTTACTTAAGATAAGAAGTTGCCCACAGGATTTTGGAGAGCCGTGCAGCTGCATTCCAGTGAAGGGTCAAAGGAGAGGGGTGCAGCCTCTTGATTCAGCCGTAAATCTGACTGAGTCTGGCGTTGGGGTATTAAGCCGACAGCTTTATGCCACAATCCCAGACTTGATGGAGCCAAAAGGCCCTTAACTTTTGGGTAAACACTCTGCTTGACGTAGAGTTTCAGCCAGTGTTCGCTACAATATTATTAAAAGATTTAGACAGTCCAGAAAAATCTCTGTATTCAAGGGACAAGGCTGAAAATCAGTATTTGCTAGCAAATATTTTTGGGCCCTCAGGTGGCACTGCATTAAAAACAGACACGATTCTGTAGTGGAAATCACTGTATAGGCTCAAGAACACTTCCAAAAAAACACTGCTTGTGAACACAGTTAATCACCTCATCCTTAAATGAAAGTTAAAACTCTACTATGCAAAGAAGCAATCACATGTGAACAGGACTCAGAAATGCCGCCACCTTCTCTGGGCCGGAGCTCATTTAAAATGAACTGAAGTGAAGTGGAAAAGTGTTCTCTGGTCTGCCGAATCAAAATTTCTTTTTGGAAATCATGGACACTGCGTCCTCCAGACTAAAGACCACTTAGCTTGCTATCACAGTTCAAAAGCTAGCATCCGTGATGGTATAGTGGTGCATCAGTGCACATGGCATGGATGTCTAGCACATCTGTGAAGGCACCATTAATGCTGAATGATATTTACAGCTTGTAGCAACATATGTTGCCATTCAGACAACGTCTTTTTCAGGAAAGACCTTGCTTATTTCAGCAGGGCAAAGTAAAACCACATTCTGCTCATATTACAAAAGCATTGCTCTGTAGTAAAACAGCTAGGGTGCTAAACTGATCTGCTTGCAGTCCAGCCTGTCACCTACCGAAAACATATTGCACTTTATGAAATGAGAAATATGACAAGAGACCCTGAGCTGTTAAACAGCTGAAATCCTATATCAAGTAAGAATGGGAAAGCCTGTGTCTCCTCAGTTTCCAAACACTTACAGAGTGTTGTTAAAAGAAGAGGTGATGAAACACAGTGATAAACATGCCCCCATCCCAACTTTTTTGGAACGTGTTGTTGGCATCAAATTCAAAATTTAAATTTTTCAAAGAGCAATAAAATTTCTCAGTTTTAGCATTTGATATGTTGTCTTTGTAGTATATTCAAATAAATATAGAGTTTAAATTATTTGCACATCATTACATTTTGTTTTCATTTACACTTTGCAAAGCGTCCCAACTTTTGTGGAAATGGGGTTGTATTTCAAAATGAGATCTACTCACTTGTAACTCTGAGGTTGACCTGTGTGATATAAACCTTGTATCCATGATCAGATGTCCAGTCTGATTCAGCTCCACACCAGTATTCACCAGAGTCTCCCTCAGTCAGACTGTTGATGATCACAGTGAAGATCTGCTTTCCATCATCATGTAGATGCAGTTTTCCCACATTTATCCATTTTCTGTTCTCTTTAACAGATGTTTTATAACTACAGTCAGCAGTGCCCACTCTCCTACAGAGAAACTTGGGGTCACTGCTGTGGGATTGTGGGTATTTGCAAATGATGTTCACACCTCCTCCTACATGGCCAGTCACACTGACACTCTTAATGTAGTTTTGATCTGTCAGTTACAAACAATAAGATGAAAACATTAATATTAACCTTCACCATATAATACAAATTCTGACAATTCAGTTGCAGAAAAAGTTACATTTTGCTGTATTAATTGATTGTTTGAACTCATGAAGCAGTGAAGTAAATCAGAAATCAGTCATTAAGAATCTTCATTGTAATTCTGTTTATCTATCAAAAAATTCCAATGATTTATTAAGATTGAAATGTTTGAGGTGATTGTGTTCTTCCTCAAATTAACTCTGTGACTTTACATGGTCTGTCATTTCTCTAGAAACCACACCCCTCTAACTTAAAATATATTTGAACCAGTCTTTACAAATATACATCAGTATAGTCCATTTTCTTGTTCAGAAAGATGCTAAACATGTCAGTTCATTGTCACTCAATACTAGAGATGTACAGAAAGCTAGATAAAGATCTTACTATTTCCTAAACCACAGTTGTAGCTCTGTATGTGCACAACCTCATTTTGGTCAAATATGAGAAATTACACAAATGTATTTTCAGGGCAGAGATAAAACAAGCAGAGACTAAAAATGAATCTCTGAAGGCAGAAACACCATGATAACTTTGATATGATGAGTAGGTCTGTTCTTAATACAATTCCTTCACATCCCTGCTGTTTAATCATTGATGGTGTGTACATTCACCCTTATTGTTGCTGATGCTAATGATGCAGAATGTTTAGGATAATAAAGTGGTGCAGTGGTGGGAGACACTCACCTTCCTCTACATTCAGTTCCACTGGTGTGTAGACGTCAATGGCCAAATATATATCAACTGCACACTGGTACGTTCCAGAATCCTCTACAGTGAGCTCTCTGATCGACACCCAGAACTCTGCAGAGCCAGTGTCATCAAACAGTGAGAATCTTCCACTATTTATCCACTCATTTTTAACTCCTGTCTTGATCTGGTCAGCACAGTTTGACCATGAACTCTTACAGAAATATTTATTGTTTGATGTGTATCTTGTCTCATATGTGCACTTGATGAGGACTCCTCCTCCTGAATATCCCATCACTCTCTCTGATTCTCCTCCACCTACTAAAAGAAGACAAATGTCCATCTGAGTAAAGGCTTCACTTGACTCTGCTGATGGTGATGATTATTTAGAAGAGCATCTCCTTACCTGAAATCAGGAAGAGGGTGAAGATGAGGAGGATCTTCATTCTGAGCTCAGATATCAGAGCTCATTAATCGTGCACTCTGTCTCTGACTCTGTGTGACTGCACTGTAGCTGCAGCTGGGTGTTAACCATAAGTGAATGACATGTTCACTTCCTCCTGTTGACCTGAGCCAGAACAGGCCATAAATATCTTAGTAAGACAAGGTGTGAAACGTGTATAAGAATAGAAATATAAGCTGTAGAATGAACAGTGGGCGAGACTAGTCATGCAGCATCTTACCAGCATGTATTTATTTGTTTACCTATCTACTTATGTATTTATTATTTATTTGACCTCTTAAAGTATATAAAACACTTGATATGCCACTTTATCTAATTCTAATCTGCTGCTCCATTAGAGCTGTTTCTGTGAGTGATCCAGTATTAGCTGTGTTGAGAAGTGAGCAAGTGGTGCGTTTTCACTTCATTGTTTGCAATTTGCACCGAAAAAAGGCCTCTACTGTCATCTAGACAGGATGAGCACAGGCTGAGTAACACAAGGGGATTTACAGTATGACTGCACTCTGTGGTATTCTCCTTGTACAATATAAATCTGATGAAAGTGGGAGATATACAGTGAGGGGGATTTGACTGGACTGTAGAAGGTTTTGGTGCTACTCTGGAAGAATAAAATTACACCTTCACATATTTTCAAACGCTTAGTAACATCTCAGCTCTGTGTTGATCTGACTCAGTCACTGCGCTGCGTCATAAATAGAAAATGAGGTTAGCCCACTTCCCTTACTGACCATGAAAAATGAGAACTCAAAACATGACTACAGTGGCTTAAAAGCTTTAAAAAGCTTTCAAAAGACCTTTGTTGCAATAAACAAGTTGCTTTCAATTGTATGAAAGCAGCCTGATGTTTTTTAAGCCTGTTGCGTAGTTGTACACCAGGGGTGTCAAACTCAACCACCCAAAGGACCAATTATTGAAAAATCTCAAAAATCTCTGTTTTTATGTTATTTTTACTTAACATTTTGCCATTGTTTGTTCAAAATACATCATAACTACACCAGCAAAAATAGACACTGAATACATGAACAATTAAAAATAAATAAATAAATAAAAATAAATAGTTTTATATACAACAATAGACTACATTAGCTGCTAAACTCTTAAACCTCTTTAAATGTCCCCAACGTACAGTAGCTTTTTGTAAAACTTGATATTTGCTTGAACTAGACACCTCTGTTGCATCTGTTTTATTTACTTACAATTAATACAAAACAGAGCACAGGCAATACACGGCCTGCGGTCCTTGTGTTTGACACATGGGTTGTATACAGCTTTGCTGTTGTTTTATGTGACTATAGGGCAAAAATGTTGAAATATATAGAGTGACGACTGCACTGCTGTCAGCCATAGACTATAACCAGATGTGAAGCATGTTTTGAAATTGGATCTAAGTTTTCCTGCCCACTTTTGCCTACAAACTATATCTGTGTACATCACTGGTGTGTACCACACATTTTAACTTCACTGTTGTTTATGAATCTCTCCATTTGAGTTACTTTGAGTGCAAGTACTCCAAATTAGGTCTGTTAGTGAATGAATCTGATTGGTTTCAGGTTTTGTTAGACTGGATCTTATTGGTTAACCAAAGATTTCATTCTTTGGTAGACTAAATATTGTTGGTAAGTGGTAAAGCCTAGACTGTGGCAGATTGAATCTGATTGGTTAGTGGTAGGGTTGTCATTAAATTTTTGCTGATGATTAAGTGTCAGATAAATAACTGCCACTGACAATTTAACTGTCTTTTCTTTCTCATGCGATTATTAAAAGAGCCTAAAGTGGCCAAGTTGTTGGTAAAGTATGTTAACTTAGTAGCTAATGCTGGTTCTACTCACATGAAATAATACATTACACTTCTGTGTTCACCACTCTATTAGACACTCCTACCTTGTTGGTCAACTTTGTAGATGTAAAGTCAGAGACAATAGCTCATCTGCTGCTGCACAGTTTGTGTTGGTCATCCTCTAGTCCTTCATCAGTGGTCACAGGACGCTGCCCACAGGACGCTGTTGGCTGGATATTTTTGGTTGGTGGATTATTCTCAGTCCAGCAGTGACACTGAGGTGTTTAAAACTCCAGCAGCACTGCTGTGTCTTATCCACTCACACCAGCGCAACACACACTAATACACCACCACCACGTCAGTGTTACTGCAGTGCTGAGAATGATCCACCACCCAAATAGTATCTGCCCTGTGGTGGTCCTGTGGAGGTCCTGACCACTGAAGAACAGGGTAAAAGGAGGCTAACAAAGTAGTATCAATACTACTACTACTACTACTACTACTAATAATAATAATAGTAATAATCATTTAATATGATCTATTAACTATGTCTAGTGCAACATATACAATATGAAATTAATGTTTTTTTTTTTTCGTAGTCGTTTGTTTGTTTGTTTTTTCCATACTTCCTAAGTGTTGCTGCTGATTGTTAAAAAAAAATGTGTTAAAAAGCTGACCTAGCTTGTCTTGTTCCGTTTCTTTTGGAAGGCCCATGGCTTGAAAAACCCAATTTCCCTTTTTTTAAATAAAGGAATTTAATGTAGTACAAAAACTACATATTGTTCAATTGAGAATCCAAACAAGATATGGAAACTAAGGCTGTTTTAATTCAAACAGCACACACACACGCATATATACGTGTGTGTGTGTGTGTGTGTGTGTGTGTGTGTGCTGTTTGGATTAAAATTCCAAAAAAGTCGGGACGCTGTGTAAAATATAAATTAATGTAAATGAAAACTGCATACAATGTTTTGTAAATCTCATAGACCCATATTTTATTCACAATGGAACATAGAACATATCAGATGTTGAAAGTGAGACATTTTACCATTTCATTAAAAATATTAACTCATTTAGAACTTGATGGCAGAAACACATCTCAAAAAAGTTGGGACAGGTGCAACAATAGGCTGGAAAAGTAATTGGTACTGATAAAAAACAGCTGGAGGAGCAATTTAGAACTAACTCACATGACTACAGCTTTATGAGACCAAGGAATTTTTCAGGAATGGGTAAAGAGACTATTTTACTGGCAGGTAACGTCTTTGGGATTTTACACTGAGACCATGTTGAGCATGAAGCAACGAAGGAATGTATGTCCCTGTGCATTGATTCCCACCAGTATCGATGGGAAAGAAGCTGATGCGTTCATGTTTCCCCAAGGTGGCCAGAAGTGAGTGATGAGTGAGCCCAAGTGATGAGTTGAGTATGAAACTGATCTGGTACATAAGTCTCTTCTTGGGATCACTGATTAGGCACTGCGATATTGGCTAATGCCTTTTCAATAACCTCATCAATCTCCCAACGAATAGATGAGATAGAGACCTCAGGGTGGAGAATACGTTCAGATGCTGTGGTAACTTATGCGAGTAAAATGCCACAGGATGGAGTTTTAGAGGGAAACCTGTGCGTTGTGATAATACAGCTCCTACACCGGTCTCAGATGCATCTACCTCTACTACAAAAGGTTCTGATGGGTCAGGGTGTTTTAGTATTGAGGCTGTGGTGAAGGCTTTTTTTCAAGGCTTGAAAGGCGTTTTTTTCAGCCTGCACTGTACAATTTAGCCTCTAAGGACCGCCTTTTAATAGAGAAGTTAGGGGAGCTGCAATACAAAAGCTGCTGATAACTGATGATGGAGGTGAAACTCACATTTTTCACCCTTGATGAATAAATTATGTTCCAGAAGACATTGCAGGACACTGCAAACATGCTTTACATGGGGCTCTTTATCTGGGGAGAAAACAAGAATGTTGTCTAGGTAGGCTGTGACAAATTTTCCTAGCATGTCTCTGAGTACCTCATTAATGAAGGCCTGAAAAACAGAGGGGGCGATAAAGAGGCCGAAAGGCATAACCAAGTATTCATGGTGCCCTCTAGTGGTCACAAAAGCAGTATTCCATTCATCTCCTTCTTTGATTCTGAACAAGTTATAAGCACTCCAGAGGTCTAGTTTAGTGAAAAACTGAGCTCCTTTCAACTGTTCTAAGGCCACTGGCACTAGGGGAAGAGGATAAGGGTATGGCTTGGTAATGTAATTAAGGGCTCTGTAATCAATTCATGGGTGTAAGCCACCATCTTTTTTCTTTATGAAGAAAAAAATGGAAGCTATGGGGGAAGTTGAGGGTCTAATAAATCCCTGTTCAAATGCCTCTTGAATGTATGTGTTTAGGGCCTTTTTTTCCTCTTGGGTTAAAGGATATACTTGTGACTTGGGCAACACAGGATTTTCTACAAAATCTATAGCACAATCATAGAGTCGATGTGGGGGCAACTTAGTGGTATTACTCTTGCTAAAAACCTCTTTAAGGTCTGAGTATTCAGAGGAAATGTGAATGGTGCTATCAGCGTTAGGACTCTCAATGGAAGTGGACAGGACAGAAATTAAGGGGGGAGTAATGCAAGTCATAATGCAAAAGTCAGACCATTTCAATATTTCATGTTTGAGGTTATGCTTCTCAAGCCAGGGGAGCCCTAAAATCAAGTCGATTTCAGAATGTTCAAGAACTAAGAAGGGCAGAAGTTCTTTGTGGAGAGCGCTGGTTTCCAGATGAACAGGTTCAGTCATCTTAGAGATGGTTCCAGCGCCTACAGGTCCTCCGTCCAGGGCAGCTACCCTTAACGATGTCTTCAGGGTTTCCACTGAAACCTGTAGTTGTTCCACCAGACTCGAATGAATAAAGTTTCCTTTGGCACCAGAATCTATGAGAGCTGAAACGACAATAGAATTGGTGGGTCGGCGTCTTCTGTTTTTGTGGTCTAGCTTGGCATTCATAAAGGTGATGACCAGCATTACCACAGTACAGACACAGGTTGTTCCTCAGACGACAAAGTCTCTCTTCTTGAGATAAGCGGGAATGACTCACACTGCATGAGTTCCTCTGATTCTTTCTGTTCCACAGTTGCTTGGGGTATTCTTACTCTGGTCTTTCTTCTGGCAGTAGGTTCAATCTTAGGTTTGTTGTGGTTGTTGAGTAGATTATCCAATCAGATAGAAAGGGTGATGAGTTGATCCAGAGTCAAATTATCATCTCTACAAGCTAGTTCGTTCAAAATCTTAGTATTAAGTCCTTGACGGAACATGACTAAAAGAGCAGCTTCATTCCACCCACTACTACCAGCTAGTGTACAGAACAAGGGAATAGTCGACTACAGAGCGATTACCCTGGCGAATGTTTCAAAAATAACTCCCTACTGATCTTGCCTTCATAAGGATGATCGAAAACAGTTTTAAATTCTTTGATAAACTGGGTGTAAGAAAGGTCATGTATGTGAGACCAGCTGGCTGTAGCCCATTCTAAGGCTCTGTCTGCCAAACAAGAAACAATGAAGGCTATCTTAGCTTGATCAGAGCTTACTGGGGAGTTCTCAAAAAATACGGAGCATTGGAGTAAAAACCCATGACAGCGTATGGAGCTTTAGCTTGAGTGGATGGGCTGGCGGCGCTACCTCCTGTTACTGCAATGCTCATATTCTGTAGCTGGTTAAAGAGCCTTTTCACTTTCGTTACTAGTTGTACTAGTTGAGCTTGCTGTTCAGACTGCTGGTGGGCTAGTGACTCAAGCGAGTGTGTGAATTAAGCTGGTTTGTGGAAAGAGCCCACTCTTATTTTCTGTTATGACTGACCATAGACTGGGTCAAAACAGCATGAAAAACACATTCTCTTTTTGACATTATTTGAAAATACCCATTCTTCTTTACATAGTATGTATATTTCACGAGGAATGGACCAACAGAAATGGTCCAGAATTACTTAGGAAAAAAGCCTGGTTCCATTGACCTACAGTGTGTTATTTCCTTCTCCTGTAAAGTTATCATTTTGGAGATACAAGGTTTTGGTTCGACAACAGCAATATGCTAAAGATCTTGGAATTAGCTGCAAAGCTAATAAATAGATAAGCATTACTTGTGCTGCCTTCTAAACATTTTAGAGTGTGTCTTTATGAATGCATTTATTGCTTTCTTTATTTACATTTATTGGCTTTACCTCAATACACCCAATTCTGATTTTGATTGCTGAATTCAAAATATGAATTGAAATAAATCACTTTTTGAGACGGGATACATGCGCAAGGAAAAATGTCTTTAATACAGCCAAAGGCAAATACACATCCAACAACACAACCCAAACAATAGTCAAAAATGTTCAAGAAGTCAATAATATACGCAAACAGGCTATCAAAGACAAAAACATAGACAGGTGTAGAACATGAACAGTAGGCCGGCGAGGCAGAGCACTGGAGCTTGGGGGAAAGGCATTGGTGGGGGTGTGACAATGACTGTGACATTTAACAACTGTGGAACATTGTTGAAGTCAGCTTAAAGCAGCACTATGTAAGATTTCTTGCTAAAACTTAAAGAAATAGCATACCTGAGAATGAAGAACACTAAAATATGGTGAGCATGCATTGCTGTGAGTTGCCCTGTAAAGCCTAAACTAATCATTTAAAAGTCAGAGCACAAACAAGCTCAAAAAGAAAGTTTGATGATGTGTAGGTCTCAAATGCAAAATCAGCATTGTGCTCATAAAGACATGATGACAATATTAGATAATTCACTCAAATCCCTGGAAGACTCGTCCTTCACCACATTTTGACTGTGTTCTTTTCCAATACTATTTCAATCCACTCACAAAAAGGTGCTTGGGGGGGGGTCCAAAGCAAAATCCATGTTAGTAATTATTCTTCCACATGTTGCATGCAATTACATATTTCCATCACAGAAGTCTCCAAATCTCCAAATCAGCGTTGCTTTAAATAATTGCCATCATCTCAAATAATTGTGATCATCTAAAATAAGTGCAATAATTATGTAATAATTATGAAAGGCCTAGTTAGTGGTAGGACTCAGGCTATAGTAAACTGAATCTGATTGGTTAGTTGTTCAGGATTTAGTAGATCTTATTGGTTGCTGTTAGGGGTCAAATTGGTTTGGTGGTTGTTGTTGGGGTTTCAGTTTCTGGTAGACGGAATCTGATTGGCTGGTGGGGTTCAGTCTTTGGTAAACTAAATTGAATTAGTTGGTGTTGGGATGTAGACTCTGGTAGCCTGAATCTGATTGTTTGTCTTGCGGTTTAGACTCTGGTAGACTGAATCTGATTGGTTGCTTTTAGGATTTAGACCCTGGTAGCCTGCGTATTATTTGTTGGTGTTTTCTCTTGTTTTAAGTGTAAACCAAGCTGGATCATGTTCAGAATTCCCATTAGTCTGAAACAAGCAAAAAGGGTAAAATGAATGTGATAAATATATCAAATAAAATCATGGTTGTAATTCTTTGTACATTACATACATTACGGTTTGTACCCGCCTCTCTGGAAGATCTTGTCATTGTTTCTGAATCTGTTGGCAAACAAGCAGGGGAACAGAAAATAAATGTAGTGCTGTTTAAGTACATGGTCAATGACACGTTTTTCTTTTGGCTTTTTGGTTTGGCTTTACTGAACAGGTTTAAATGACCTTATTATGAACACATCTAGATGAATGTACAGTGTTCTCATGCACGTACCAAACTGATTAAAATAATTGAGACATGCATGTGCTTCATCCACAGTCTCAAGATTATGACTTCTATAATTTCTGCTAACCACCAGATGTCACTATGCTCTCCAAAGCTTTGAATTCTTTTCCAGCCCAATCAGGTAAAGGCCTGAAACGCTTCACAAGGTTTTGTCAGCCTCATTGTCATTAAAACAAGGTGTAGAATTACAAGATACAAATGAACAAGATTTTACAGTGAGTATGATCATATATTCCTTTTAAATACTCTCATGTGTCTAGTTAGGTGCAGATGCAAGACAGGAGATCACAATCTCTGTAGGCATGGCTGCAGATGTAATGAGTAAACTGTGTTTTAACTAGAATAATCATGCAATTTATTTTGCCAACCCAAAAAGAATTCACGCTGAGTGTGAGCAAAGGCAGGTGTGACATCATGTGTTTTACCTTTGCCTTTTATTTTGCATTAAATTGCTGTAATCAGAGCAGCAGTCATCAAGACCAAACCAGCACCGATAGCGGAGTACACAGCCAGACCTGAAACACACACACATGTAGAACCACAGATTAAAACATTGTCATAATGTTGGTGTGAATGTTTTTGTAGAGTGTAGTGGATCAGAGGGAGAATCACCTGTTGGAGATGCAGAAGATGTTGATGGACCCAGATGACGTGGCCATATGGGTTGCCCAGCTTGGGTTCCTGCACATAAAAGTAAGTCAACAAATTTATTTTCACTAGTCTCATGAGGCCGGACATGATCTCATCTGGTAAAACATTTGATTGTGGATGGCAGCAAAATTGGCCGAATACAGTTTACAATCCCACTAAAACCTGACCCCAAATTCTTCTCCCTGACATCTCCAACACCATTTCCACATGATTCAGCACTGTCCCCACATTTCCCAGCACCTACATCACCCCACCACTCCTCAACCTTATTCCCTCTACTAGTCCCCATACATTGAAACATGTAAAATTTGTACACACTCATGTTACATTAACTGATTAGCTAGTTTAAAACAGTACTGACTAAGTATAATCTCATTATATCTCTTTCACAAGTTTTCACTCTCACTGCGGTTTAGGTTTGTCAAATTACCCCATATTACCATCTATATACCCATATACGACTCATCTTTGAGCAAACATAAATTCATTCTGCTGTCGAGTTCAGCTTATGGTTGAGGTTTACTAGACAGACAAATGTAAACTTGACCTTTTTAAAGTTGCTTTTGGCTTTTGAAATGAGGAGAAAACAATGTTCAGTCTGCATTCAGTTGTAACACGTCCCACAGGTGGCCCATCTAACCACACTTGAAGCTTAACATTCAAAATGTTGGCAAAAGAACTAAAACGTCATAGTAATTCCTATTTCTATTCCCATTTCCATGCAGCTCTCTAGTCCAGAGTACAATTACAAGGACAAAGCCTGTTTCACACATACACAACATCTTGCTTTCTGGATTTTGGTGCCCATGTTAACAAGTCAGAGCTTTCACATAGGTTGCACGCGGTGCGTCCCAGAGGCAGTATTTGAATATGATTGAATTAGAACAGATGAGGAACTTATTTTTCTGCATGTTGCACAAACTGCTAAGCAAAACACCTTTAAAAAGCTGCGAAAACAGAAAAATGTATGAAAGCTTAACAAAACACAAATTCTTTAATTCCCATATGAAGCAGAAGTTAAACATTTTGTACTACATATAGATTTCTTGGTAGGTCTACTGAACTTGAAACAATCAGCCAGTTGCAATAAAAAAGAGTGAACACATGTATTGTGTTCTTTTATGAATTATACAACCCCATTTCCAAGAAAGTTGGGATGCTGTCCAGAATGTAAATAAAAATAGAATAGAACATATCAAATGTTGAAACAGAGAAAGTTGGGCGCATTTTGAATTTGATGCCAACAACAACGTTCCAAAAAAGTCACCCATACCATGCACACTAATGCACCCCTATACTATCATAAATAATGATAACACTAATAACAAGCTGGTGGTCTTTAGCCTGGAGGACACAGTGTCCATGATTTCCAAAAAGAAATTCAAATGTGGATTTATCAGACCACAGGACACTTTTCCCCTTCCCCTCAGTTCATTTTATATGAGCTCAGGCCCAGAAAAGATGGCAGCATTTCTAGGTCATATTTATATACAGTTTCTTCTTTGTGTTTTAGAGTTTTATCTTGCATTTGTGGATGCAGCCACAAACTGCTTTCACAAACAGTGGTTTTCAGAGGTGTTTCTGAGCCCATGCAGTGATTTCCTCTACAGAATCATGTCTGTTTTTAATGCAGTGCTGCCTGAGGGCCCAAAGGTCATGGCTAGCAAATACTGGTTTTTGGCCTTGTCTCTTACATACAGAGATTTCTCCAGATTCTCTTTTAATGATATTATATACTGTAGATGATGAAAAGCAAAATTCTTTGATATTTTACGTTGAGAAACATTATTCTTGAGTTGTTGCTCTATTTGATCGTGCAGTCTTTCACAGAGTGGTGAACCTCTCCTCATCTTTACTTCTCTGAGATGCTCTTTTTCAGCCTCTCTGAGATGCTCTTTTATACCCAATCATGTTACTGACCTGTTGCCAATTAACCACCAGGTGTTTTTTTAGCATTACACAACTTTACCAGCCTTTTATTGCCCCCATCCAACTTTTTTGGAACGTGTTGTTGGCATCAAATTCAAAATGGGCAAATATTTTTCAAAAAACAAGAACATTTCCCAGTTTCAACATTTGATTTGTTGTCTTTGTACTATTTTCAATAAACTAATCAGTTTAAATGATTTGCACATCATTGCTTTTTGTTTTTTCTAATGTGTTCTCTGAACCTGTGAAATAATCTATGGGCTTTGTTGGAGCTTTCAGTGGGCCTTCCTAACTTACATCCTTGGGCTAATACTGACTTGTTGCCAATGTTGACAAGTGCAACATCTGCTTTGAGCTCTGCCTTCATGAGATGTTGGATTGGTTTATAACAAAGTCTGTGTTCCCCACATTGAGACCATGGCTGTCTCAACACACTCTTGCTTCTTCCATAAGGAAGAAGTACACAGATAATAGACACATGGTATCTCTGCTTCATAAATTACTTCAGTATTATTTCCTGAATAATATCTACAAGTGATTAAACATTTCTTTCTTTCTTTGTCCTTTCACTCTCGTTGTAGCTGATGCTAATGATGCTAAAAGTTTAGAATAATAAACAGGTGCAGTGGTGAGAGTCACTCACCTCCGTTTACATTCAACTCCACTGTTGTGTAGACGTCATAGTCAAAAAATATATCGATTCCACAGTAGTACGTTCCAGAGTCTTCCACAGTGAGCTCACTGATATTCACCATGAACACTGCAGCTCTGGTGTCATCAAACAGTGAGAATCTTCCTCTATTTATCCACTCATTTTTAACTCTTGTTCTGATCTGGTCAGCACAGTTTGACCATGAACCCTTACAGAAATATTTTGGGTTTGATGTGAAGTTTGTCTTATATGCGCAGTTGATAAGGACTCCTCCTCCTGAATATCCTGTCACTCTCTCTGATTCTCCTCCACCTACTAAAAGAGGACAAATGTCCATCTGAGTAAAGGCTTCATTTGACTCTGCTGATAGTGATGATTATTTAGAAGAGCATCTCCTTACCTGAAATCAGGAAGAGGGTGAAGATGAGGAGGATCTTCATTCTGAGCTCAGATATCAGAGCTCATTAATCGTGCACTCTGTCTCTGACTCTGTGTGACTGCACTGTAGCTGCAGCTGGGTGTTAACCATAAGTGAATGACATGTTCACTTCCTCTTGTTGACCTGAGCCAGAACAGGCCATAAATATCTTAGTAAGACAAGGTGTGAAACGTGTATAAGAATAGAAATGTAAGCTGTAGAATGAACAGTGGGCGAGACTAGTCATGCAGCATCTTACCAGCATGTATTTATTTGTTTAATTATCTACTTAGGTATTTATTATTTATTTGACCTCTTAAATTGTAGAAAACACTTGATATGCCACTTTATCTAATTCTAGTCTACTGTTCTGTTAGAGCTGTTTCTGTGATTGATCCAGTATTAGCTGTGTTGGTGAACGAGTAAATGGTGCGTTTAACACATGTTCATTGTATTGTTTGCCTCTACTACCATATAGACTGGATGAGCACAGACTGAGTAACAGAAGGAGATTTACAGTATGGCTGCACTCTGTGGTATTCTACATGTATAAATCTTCTAAGCCACTTCTCCCTCAGGGTCGCAGGGGTGCTGGAGCCTATCCCAGCTGTCATCGGGCGGAAGGCAGGAAACACCCTAGACAGGTCACCAGTCTACCGCAGGGCACCCTGTAAAACGAGAACTGAAAACATGACTACAGTCGCTTAAAAACAACGTTTTAAAAAGCTTTCAAAGAACTTTCTTGCAATAAACAAGATGCTTTCAATTGTGTCAAGGCAGCTTGATGTTTTTAAGCCTGTTGTGTAGTTGTACACCAGGGGTGTGAATATCAACCACCCAAAGGACCAATTATTAAAAAATCTCAAAAATCTCTGTTTGATTTTATTTTTACTTAACATTTTGCCATTGTTTGTTCAAAATACATCATAACTACACCAGCAAAAATAGACACCGAATACATGAACAATTAAAAAAAAAATAATAAAAATAGTTTTATATACAAAAATAGACTACATTAGCTGCTAAACTCTTAAACCTGTTTAAATGTCCCCAATGTAAAGTAGTTTTTTTGTAAAACTGGAGATTTGCTTGAACTAGACACCTCTGTTGCATCTGTTTAGTTTTGCTTTGTTATTGTAGTGCTGTCCCATAGATGGTTGTTGGGGAGGGGGTGGGAGCACACGTTATGTGGCAGTGCATGCTGGGAACTGTAGTGCAGTTCATGGTGAAATGGGTTAATATTTAAAGAAAATTAAAAACATTTTGCGGGCTGAATAAGATTGTGCCATGGGCCTGACTTCTAGTCTAGTCAAGTCAAGTCAGGCTTTATAGTCATTTCAGCTCTATACAAGTACACAGTGAAACGAACCAACTAAATAAGTAATAATTATAATAATAATAATAATTAATAACCAACCAACCAACAACAAACCACACCAACTCCAGGACCAACACAGGAACAGAAGTGCGAGACAATACAATAAACACAGTGCAGAAAATACAGTACAATAAAAAAAATATGAAAGACCTACAATGAATACAAAGCAGAACACAGCCAGTACACGGTCCGCAGTCCTTGTGTTTGACACATGGGTTGTATACTGTCTTGCTGCTGTTTTATCTGACGATAGGACAAAAATGTTAGAATACTTAGAATGACGACTGCACTGCTGTCAGCCATAGACTATAACTAGATGTGAAGCGTGTTTTGCAATTGCATCTATTATGTTTTCCTGCCCAATTTTTCACCTACAACTATATCTGTCCACATCACCGGTCTGTATCACACATTTTAACTTCACTGTTGTTTATGAATCTGAGTTACTGTGTATGCAAGTACTCCAAATGAGCTGTTAGTGAATGTATGACTCCACTTATATTCATGTTCATATCTTTGATTCTGTGCTGCTCTGTGTCAGAGGGGCTCTACTGCCATCTAGAGCACAATGTATGTAACAGAGAAAAAGCATTCAAAAACACTCTTTGCTTTATTCAATACAAATGCGACTGATTAGATATAGCTACAGAAACAGGGATCTTGGTGGATTGTGAAAGTTTCTGGAGCTGATCTTGGAGGAAAAGTCTTCACATATTCCACACTCTCAAGTGCTCAGCCGCAGCTCAGTGTACTGCACACACACACCACCCTGCCAATTTTATATTCTTCAAAGTATTATTCTCAATTTATAACACTGTATTGTCATCCTGTGAGAAAAGGATGCTTCCTCAAAAAATTAAGATTTCTACATGGTTCAAGGATTAAAAAGATTATTCTAGGAAAAGCCTTTAATAAGCTCAAAACCTTTGTATTTATGTGTGGAAGTTTAGAAAATATAATTCCTTCATTCTTACAAATTTCATGTAAAAATGATTTTATTACGAACTATCCATTGAAAGGTTCTTCTGTCATTGCACCAAAGAACCCTTGTTGGCACCTTTTTTTTAGACTACACTGCCATCTAGAAGATAAATATTATTTAGTTTTGGTGGTCACACAGATGGGAGGTGGACATTATTAGTGAGAGCTCTGCTAATTGATAAATAAAAAATGGTTTAATCTGGAAAGATCAATGCCTCCTAATTTACTATGTAAACTACACACAAAAGTAATCTTGTGTAAGAAGAGATTGAAAATTCAAAGCAATGTTAAAATATTTCCAATTCATTAATAATTTTGTGGTATTTCACAAAGCAGGATTTCTCAGCAAGCTGTGTAACTGAAACCAAAAGTTGAAGGTTGTGTAGTCGGAATATTTGGGATTTCTTCTCCTTTTGAACTGGCTTGTTTCTGGCCTAAGTTATCAGGCTAACCAAGAAGTCCTTCTTTGTGAAATACCTCCCTGGCTGGGTAGTTTAAACTCTGGTAGACTGAATCTGATTGGTTAGTTGTGGGTTCCAGTTTTGTTAGACTGGATCTGATTGGTTAGATGTGGCTCCAGACTCTGGTAGACTGAATCTTATTGGTTAGTATTGGGTTTAGACTCTGGTAGACTGAATCTGATTGGTAATTTGTGGATTTAGACTCTGGTAGTCTGAAGGTAGTAAGTTGTAAGGCCCAGACTGTGGTAGATTGAATCTGATTGGTTAGTGGTAGGGTTTTCATTAAATGTTTGCTGATGATTAAGTGTCAGATAAATAACTGCCACTGACAGTTTAACTGTCTTTTCTTTCTCATGCGATTATTAAAATAAGAGCCTAAAGTGGCCAAGTTGTTTGTAAAGTATGTTAACTTAGTAGCTAATGCTGGTTCTACTCACCTGAAATAATACATTACACTTCTGTGTTCACCACTCTATTAGACACTCCTACCTTGTTGCACCACCTTGTAGATGTGAAGTCAGAGACGATAGCTCATCTGCTGCTGCACAGTTTGTGTTGGTCATTCTCTAGTCCTTCATCAGTGGTCACAGGACGCTGCCCACAGGACGCTGTTGGCTGGATATTTTTGGTTCTCAGTTCAGCAGTGACCAGCACAACACACACTAACATATCACCACCATGTCATTGGTACTGCAGTGCTGAGAATGATCCACCATTTAAATAATACCTGCCCTGTGGGGGTCCTGTGGAGGTCCTGACCACTGAAGAACAGGGTGAAAGGGGGCTAACAAGGTAACAGCAATACTACTACTACTACAATAATTATAATAGTAATAATAATTTAATAACTATCTATGTCTAGTGCAACATTTACAATTTGAAATTATTGGTTTGGTTGGCTTTGGGTTGAGGCTGGACATGAGGAGAAACACTGAAAACATGAAATCAAGCATGAATTAAGTTTTTAAAAATTTATTTTTCAATATTAAATGTTTACAAGATTACTTGAAAGATAAATAGAATGTGAAATTGAGTTGAGTTTGTGTCTGCAGTCTGTTATTACTTTGTTTTGATGCATGTTCATTTACAACCAGTTGAGGGCAGCATCCGTCCATCACCATTAGTCCACTGAGGCTTAGTGAACTTTTTCTTCTCACTAATGTATGTGATTGATTCACTTATACTGCACTCACATCTGAACATTCGGGTCAAATGAGCTAATCATTTTAGCAAGAGTCCAACATCGCAGCAGTGGAACCGTCTTTGCTAAATGCTTTTATGAATTTATTACCCTTAATAAATGTGAGTGTGTATTTGAGTGTGTATGCATGTGTGCATGAGGTCTGTTCACACTAATGACAAACATGACCCACTTACAGCTGTGAATGTAAACCGTCAAGGCAGAAAGATCATGTCTGAGCTAAATGACCCCACGCTGTGCTCATATCCAAACATGCTGATCTGCTCTGTACTTCAGCTCATACTGAGCAGTATTGACAAAAAGTCAATATTAGTGTTTCCAAATGTATGACTTTAGCTACGTTCACATTACAAGCCTCATTGTTCAAATCTGATTTTTTGCTCAAATCTGATCTCTCTGATGTGATGGTTCACACTCGTTCAGGTAAGTGATTCAAATCTGTCACTAATGTGAACGAACCAGCATCCTGAAATGACCCGCATGAGCACATCCTACTCAGTAACGTCACGTGAATGAATCATGTTCATCTTTAGCACAAACTAACGAGCAGAGCGAGCTTCACTGAGAAGATAATTAACTCTGATCAGCTCTCAGCTTCATTATTAGAGTGAGACGAAGGAGAAAAAGGTGAGATGAGCTGCTTTTCCACCGTTTACAGGCTTTAACTTCTGTTCGGCGCTGCTGCCATGGTAACACTGAATGATGTTCATGCTCAGTGGAAAAAAAACACATGAATTCCGATCTGAGTGTCACATTAAGGTTGCATGGCCACAAATCGGATACGTATCCAATCTAGGACCACATATAAAAGTGACTCAGGTCAGATTTGAAAAGATCAGATTTGCGTGTCCACACAGCCCTGAAAACATCAGATCTGAATCACATTAGAGCAAAAAAAATAAATAAATAAAATATTGGTGCCACTTCAGCCTGGTAATGTGAATGTAACTTTAGTCAGATCATACTTAAGCTTGCATTAATAAAGTCAGTGAACCTATGCATCCTAAGTGCTGCTGCTGATTGTTAAAAAGCTGACCTAGCTTGTCTTGTTCTGTTTCCTTTTTTTGAAAGGCCCATGACTTGGAAAACTGAATTTCCCCTTTTTTTTAAAAGAAGAGTTTAATGTAGTACAAAAACTACATATTGTTCAATTGAGAGTCCAAACAAGATATGGAAACTAAGGCTGTTTTAATCCAAACAGCACAAACACACACACACTTGCATATATACATATGTGTGTGTGTGCGTTCTTTGGACTAAAATTCCAAAAAAGTTGGGATGCTGTGTAAAATGTAAATAAATGTAAATAAAAACAGAATGCAATTATTTGCAAATCTCATAGACCCATATTTTATTCACAGTAGAACTCATTTAGAACTTGATGGCAGGAATGCATCTCAAAAAAGTTTGGACAGGGGCAACAAAAGGCTGGAAAAGTAATCTTCAGGCCCTCAGGCTGCACTGCATTAAAAACAGGCATGACTCTGTACTGGAAAACACTGCATGGGCTCAGGAACACTTCCAGAAATCACAGTTCACCATGCAATCCACAAATGCAAGTTAAAGCTGTAGCATGCAAAGAAGAAGCCACATGTCAACATGAAAAGTTTAATTCAAATAACTTTGATTGAAAAAATCTTTTAAAAGCCTTTTTTCTACTATAAAATTACAATTTTGAAGATTTAAGGTTTTGTCTCGACAGTGACATTTTGAAGAAGGAAACATAAGATGTATAGTGTATATTACAGGCTTACCAAGAACTGTCCATTTTCTAATTGTTCAGAAAGAGGCTAAACATGTCAGTTCATAGCCACTCGAAACTAAAGACATATAAACTATATAAAACAAAGCTCTGGAGACTGAGAAAACAAGGGAACCTGGGAGAAAATCTAGAGCATAGTCAAGATCATGCATCTGCCCAAACAGGAGTTGGATGGTTGTATGCAAAAAATCCTTTGTTGATTTTCTGGTTGTTGTTGGGGTTTAGTCTCCAGTGGATGGAATCTGTTTGGTTGGTGTTGGGGTTCATACTCTGGTAGACTGAATCTGATTGGCTGGTGTTGGGGTTTAGGATTCGGTTCACTGAATCTGATTGGTTGGTGTTGGGGTTAAGTCTTTGGTAAACTTAATCAGATTCGTCTGTGTTGGGGTTTAGTCTCTTGTAGAATGAATCTGATTGGTTTGTGTTGGGGTTTAGACTCTGGTAGACTGAATCTGTTTGGCTGGTGTTGGGGTTTAGACTCTGGTAGACTGAATCTGATAGTTTGCCTTTGGGGTTTAGACTCTGGTAGACTGAATCTGATGGGTTGGGTTTGGGATTTAGACCCTGGTAGACTGCATATTGTTCATTGGTGTTTTCTTTTGTTTTAAGCGTAAACCAAGCTGGATCATGTTCAGAATTCCCATTAGTCTGAAACAAGCAAAAAGGGTAAAATGAATGTGATAAATATATCGAATAAAATCATAGTTGTTATGCTTTGTACATAACACATATTACGGTTTGTACCCACCTCTTTGGAAGATCTTGTTATTGTTTCTGAACCTGTTGGCAAACAAGCAGTGGAACAGAAAATGAATGTAGTGCTGTTTAAGTACATGGGCAGTGACACTTTTTTGCTTTGGCTTCACACTGCACAGGTTTGAATGACCTTATTATTAACACATATAAATTAATGTACAGTGTTCATATGCACAAATAATTGACACATGCATGTGCTTCATCCACAGTCTCAAGATTATGGCTTCTATAATGTCTGCTAACCACTAGATGTCACTATGCTGCCCCAAAGCTTTGAATTCTTTTCCAGCCCAATCAGGTTCAAGCCTGAAACATTTCACAAGGTTTTGTCAGCCTCACTGTCATTAAAACTAGGTGTAGAATTGCAGGATATAACTAAACACGACTTTGCAATGAGTATGATCATGTATGCCATTTAAATACTCTCATGTGTCTAGTTAGGTGCAGATGCAAGCCAGAGACTCATTATTGAGGGGATCACAATCTCTGTTGGCATGGCCGCAGATGTAATGAATAAACTGTGTATTAACTAGAATAATCATGCAATTTATTTTGTCAACCCGAAAATAATTCACGCTGAGTGTGAGCAAAGGCAGGTGTGACATTGTGTTTTACCTTTGCCTTTTATTTTGCAGTAAATTGCTGTAATCAGAGCAGCGGTTAACAAAAATAAACCAGCACCGATAGCGGAGTACACAGCCAGACCTGCACCACACACACATGAAGAACCACAGATCAAAATGTCTTCATAATGTTGGTAGAAATGTTGTTGTGGAGTTTAGTGGATCAGAGGGAGAATCACCTGCTGGAGATGCAGATGTTGATGGACCCAGATGACGTGGCCATGTGGGTGATTGCCTAGCTTGGACTCCTGCACATAAAGTCAAGAACTTTATTTTGACTAGTCTCATTGCCAGATGTGATCTTGTAATGAGAATGCACATCTGGGGCTAGTCCATTTGGTGGTGAATAGCAGCAAAATCGGCCAAATACAGTTTACAATCCCACAAAAACCTGCCCCCAAATTCCTCTAGGTCTTTTAACATCCAGAGAGCTGCATGAAGATGTAATTCTGTCCCTGACATCTATAACACCATTCCCACATGATTCACCTCATTCCCACATTATATACAATTATATACATGTGCCCACATCATCTCACCATTCAGATTTTCCCCTATTAGCATCTACACACCAAATAAAATGACTCATCTATAAACACACATAGGCTCATTCTGCTGTCTGTGTTCAGCTTATGGTTGAAGTTTACTACACAGACAAAGGTAAACTTGGCATTTGAAAGTTCCTTTTCGCTTTTGAAATGAGGAGAAAACAACATTTAGTCTACATTTAGCCATAAGGTGTCCCTCGGGCCCATCTAACCACAGTTAAAGCTTAACATTCTAAATATATGCAAATGAGAAGTGTTGGCAAAAAAGAGATAAAAATTGAAAGTATCCCTGTTGGGATAAAAATTTTGTTCCCATATTTTTATTCCCATTTCCATGCAGCTCTCTAGTCCAGAGTACATTTACAAGAACAAAGCCTGTTTCACACGTACACAACATTTTGTTTTCTGGATTTTGGTGCCCATGTTAACAAGTCAGAGCTTTCACATACGTTGCACATGTAGCACGGCAGTGCATTCCAGAGGCAGTATTTGAATATGATTGAATTAGAATAGATGAGGAACTAATTTTCCTGCATGTTGCACAAAACACTAAGAAGAATACACTCAAATTAGCTGTTAAAAACAGAAAAAATATATAAAACCTTAACAAAAACACAAATTCTTTAACTCCCAAATGAAGTAGAAGTTAAACATTTTGTACTACATATAGATTTCCTGGTAGGTCTACCGAGCTTGAAACAATCAGACAGTTGCAATCAAAAAGAGTGAAAACGTGTTGTGCTCTTTTATGAATTATACAACCCCATTTCCAAAAAAAGTTGGCACGCTGTCCAAAATGTAAATAAAAATAGAATGCAATGATATGCAAATCATTAAAAACCATATTTTTAAAGAAAAATACTACAGACCACATGTCAAATGTTGAAACTGAGAAATTTTATTGTTTTTTTTTTGTTTGTTTTTTTTTAAATATGTGGCCATTTTGAATTTTGTGCCAACAACATATTCCAAAAAAGTTGGAACGGGGTCATGTTTACCACAGTGTTTCATCACCTCTTCTTTTACCAACACTCTGTAAGCATTTGGGACCTGAGGAGACACTGCTATAGTTTTGAAAGTGAAATGTTTTCCCATTCTTGCTTGATACAGGATTTTAGCTGTTCAAAAGTTCAGGGTATCCTTTGTGGTATTTTTTTTATTTCATTATGTGCCAAATGTTATCAGTGGTGACAGGTCTGGACAGCAGGCAGGCCAGTTTACCACCTAGACTCTTTTACTGCAGAGCCATGCTGTTGCAATACGTGCAGAATGTGGTTTAATATTGTCTTGCTGAAATAAACAAGGCCTTCCCTGAAAAAGACATCATCTGGACAGCAGCAAATGTTGCCAAAACATGTACTTATCGTTCAACATTAATGGTGCCTTCACAGATGTGCAAGTCACCCATACCATGCACACTAATGCACCCCTATACCATCATTAATACTGGCTTTTGAACTGTCTGCTGATAATAAGCTGAGTGGCCTTTAGCCTGGAGGACACAGTATCCATGATTTACAAAAAGAATTTCAAATGTTGATTTGTCAGACCACAGGACGCTTCTCCACTTCCCCTCAGTCCATTTTAAATGAGCTTGGGCCCAGAGAAGGTGGCAGCATTTCTGAATCCTGCTTATATACGGTTTCTTCTTTGTGTTTGAGTTTTAACTTGCATTTCTGGATGCAGCGACGAATTGTTTTCACAGACAGTGGTTCTCAGAAGTGTTTCTGAGCCCATGCAGTGATTTCCACTGCAGGATCATGTCTGGTTTTAATGCAGTGCTGCCTGAGAGCCCAAAGATCATGGCCAGCAAATACTATTTTTTGGCCTTGTCCCTTACATACAGAGATTTCTCCAGATTCTCTGAATCTTTATGATATGTACTGCAGATAATGAAAAGCAAAAGTTCTTTGCTATTTTACATTGAGAAACATTATTCTTGAATTGTTGCACTATTTGCTCGTGCAGTCTTTCACAGAGTGGTAAACCCCTCCTCATCTTTACTTCTTAAAGTCTGAGATGCTCTTTTATACCCAATCATGTTACTGACCTGTTGCCAATTAACCACCAGGTGTTTTTTTTTAGCATTACACAACTTTACCAGCCTTTTGTTGCCCCTGTCCCAACTTTTTTGGAACGTGTTGTTGGCATCAAATTCAAAATGGGCATATATCTTTCAAAAAACAATAAAATTTCTCAGGTTCAACATTTGATATGTTGTCTTTGTACTATTTTCAATGAAATACAGGGTTTAAATGATTTGCACATCATTGCATTTGGTTCGTATTTATTTACAGCGTTGCAACTTTTTTGGAAATGGAGTTGTATTTTATTGAGTAGAGTAACTAATTCTGATATTTGTAAAAAGATTTCCGTAAAACTTGTTTCCAAAGAGGAAATGCTGCATGCTGCAGCATTGCTAACATTGTACAGTTAAAAAGCAAAACAAGCTAGCTAGCCAAATGTTTAGCAAATTAAACTGTTCATCCTCTGTAAGAGGCAGTACTTATTTTCATTTTTCTAATGTGTTCTCTGCACATGTGAAATCATCTATGGGCTTTGTTGGAGCTTTCAGTGGGCCTTTCAACCTTCCTGCCTTCATGAGTTGTTGGGTTGGTTTATTAAAAAGTCTGTGTTCCCCACATTGAGAGCATGGCTGTCTCTACACATTCTTGCCTCTTCCACAAGGAAGAAATACACAGATAACACCATGGCATCACACAGCATGAGTGAGTGCCATTTCAGAATAGATATTAAGTCCAGAATAATAAACAAGTGCAGTGGTGAGTTACTCACCTCCCTGTACATTCAACTCCACTGTTGTGTAGACGTCAAAGTCCAAAAATATATCAACTCCACAGTGGTACGTCCCAGAGTCCTCCACAGTGAGCTCACTTATATTCACCATGAACACTGCAGCGCTGGTGTCATCAAACAGTGAGAATCTTCCTCTATTTATCCACTTATTTTTAACTCCTGTCTTGATTTGGTCAGTACAGTTTGACCATGGACCCTTACAGAGATATTTTGGGTTTACTGTGAAGTTTGTCTTGTATGTGCAGTTGATGAGGACTCCTCCTCCTGAATATCCGGTCACTCTCTCTGATTCTCCTCCACCTACTAAAAGAGGACACATGTCCATCTGAGTAAAGGCTTCATTTGACTCTGCTGATAGTGATGATTATTTAGAGGAGCATCTCCTTACCTGAAATCAGGAAGAGGGTGAAGATGAGGAGGATCTTCATTCTGAATTCAGGCTTGCAGATCAAAACCAACTTACAAGAAATGTCTTGTATATCCGAGGTACTGAAACTTACACCCCACCTCCTTTTAACTGCATCTTAATCAGAAACTGTGCCATGCCCACTTCCCTTTCTGACCCTGAGGGTGAGCGGGCTGTGAACTTCTCGGAAAGAAGTTGTGAAATGTGAAATGTGAACAAAGTTTAATGGTACATAGAAAATGCTAATGTGAATAAACTGTGTGGGTGAATAATATTTACTTATTTGTTTATCTATTCATTGATTTTCTTTTTTATTTACAGCCTTTAACCAGTCACAGTGTGTATTGTAGAACATGGTTTCGGTGTGCCACTATTACTGTTACAATATTTTTGGTAACACTTTGTGGTCCTTTGGAGATGATTAATAAACTCTTAACAGATTATCAGTAACACATCAACAATATCAGTGACATAGCAGTGCAGCATCTGAATAGCATTACACAACTTTACCAGCCTTTTGTTGCCCCTGTCCAACTTTTTTGGAACGTGTTGTTGGCATCAAATTCAAAATGGGCATATATCTTTCAAAAAACAATAAAATTTCTCAGGTTCAACATTTGATATGTTGTCTTTGTACTATTTTCAATGAAATACAGGGTTTAAATGATTTGCACATCATTGCATTTGGTTCGTATTTATTTACAGCGTTGCAACTTTTTTGGAAATGGAGTTGTATTTTATTGAGTAGAGTAACTAATTCTGATATTTGTAAAAAGATTTCCGTAAAACTTGTTTCCAAAGAGGAAATGCTGCATGCTGCAGCATTGCTAACATTGTACAGTTAAAAAGCAAAACAAGCTAGCTAGCCAAATGTTTAGCAAATTAAACTGTTCATCCTCTGTAAGAGGCAGTACTTATTTTCATTTTTCTAATGTGTTCTCTGCACATGTGAAATCATCTATGGGCTTTGTTGGAGCTTTCAGTGGGCCTTTCAACCTTCCTGCCTTCATGAGTTGTTGGGTTGGTTTATTAAAAAGTCTGTGTTCCCCACATTGAGAGCATGGCTGTCTCTACACATTCTTGCCTCTTCCACAAGGAAGAAATACACAGATAACACCATGGCATCACACAGCATGAGTGAGTGCCATTTCAGAATAGATATTAAGTCCAGAATAATAAACAAGTGCAGTGGTGAGTTACTCACCTCCCTGTACATTCAACTCCACTGTTGTGTAGACGTCAAAGTCCAAAAATATATCAACTCCACAGTGGTACGTCCCAGAGTCCTCCACAGTGAGCTCACTTATATTCACCATGAACACTGCAGCGCTGGTGTCATCAAACAGTGAGAATCTTCCTCTATTTATCCACTTATTTTTAACTCCTGTCTTGATTTGGTCAGTACAGTTTGACCATGGACCCTTACAGAGATATTTTGGGTTTACTGTGAAGTTTGTCTTGTATGTGCAGTTGATGAGGACTCCTCCTCCTGAATATCCGGTCACTCTCTCTGATTCTCCTCCACCTACTAAAAGAGGACACATGTCCATCTGAGTAAAGGCTTCATTTGACTCTGCTGATAGTGATGATTATTTAGAGGAGCATCTCCTTACCTGAAATCAGGAAGAGGGTGAAGATGAGGAGGATCTTCATTCTGAATTCAGGCTTGCAGATCAAAACCAACTTACAAGAAATGTCTTGTATATCCGAGGTACTGAAACTTACACCCCACCTCCTTTTAACTGCATCTTAATCAGAAACTGTGCCATGCCCACTTCCCTTTCTGACCCTGAGGGTGAGCGGGCTGTGAACTTCTCGGAAAGAAGTTGTGAAATGTGAAATGTGAACAAAGTTTAATGGTACATAGAAAATGCTAATGTGAATAAACTGTGTGGGTGAATAATATTTACTTATTTGTTTATCTATTCATTGATTTTCTTTTTTATTTACAGCCTTTAACCAGTCACAGTGTGTATTGTAGAACATGGTTTCGGTGTGCCACTATTACTGTTACAATATTTTTGGTAACACTTTGTGGTCCTTTGGAGATGATTAATAAACTCTTAACAGATTATCAGTAACACATCAACAATATCAGTGACATAGCAGTGCAGCATCTGAATACACTGAAGTAAATATCTTGATGTTCTGTTAATACATTACTTACATTAAGTAGATGTATTGTAAATATGTTACTTCCACTACGCAAAACCTAACCTTACCAACCTTACCCAACACCTAACCCTCACCCTAACCTTAATCTCAAGACAAAACCTAATCCTAACCCTAACCTTAACCTCAAGCCAAAACCTAATCCTAACCCACATCCTGGCCCTAAACCTAACCTGAACCCAAAACCTAATACTAACCCTAACCTCAACCTAAAACCTAATCCTAACCCACATCTTGGCCCTAACCCTAACCTCAACCCAAAACCTAATCCTAATCCACATCCTGGCCCTAACCCTAACTTAACCTGAACCCAAAACCTAATCCTAACCCTAACCTGAACCCTGGCCCTAATCCTAATCCTAACCTTATCCTCAAGCCAAAACCTAATCCTAACGCTCATATGTTTTTTACATGTTACAGAGAGTCTGTTGAGTGTCCATTTAATTTAAAAAAGACCACACAAAATAAAGTGTTACTTTTTGGTATTACTATTTTATTTACTTTACTTGCAAGCACTGTATTTATAGCTCTATTAGAGACTGGCATGTACACTATATTGCCAAAAGTATTCACTCACCCATCCCAATTATTGAATTCAGGTTCCAATCACTTCCATGGCCACAGGTGTATAAAACCAAGCACCTAGGCATGCAGACTGCTTCTACAAACATTTGTGAAAGAATGGGTCGCTCTCAGGAGCTCAGTGAACTCCAGCGTGGTACCGTGATAGGATGCCACCTGTGCAACAAGTCCAGTCGTGAAATTTCCTCACTACTAAATATTCCACAGTCAACTGTCAGTGGTATTATAACAAAGTGGAAGCGATTGGGAACGACAGCAACTCAGCCACGAAGTGGTCGGCCACGTAAAATGACAGAGTGGGGTCAGCGGATGCTGAGGCGCATAGTGCGCAGAGGTCGCCAACTTTCTGCAGAGTCAATCGCTACAGACCTCCAAACTTCATGTGGCCTTCAGATTAGCTCAAGAACAGCATAGAGAGCTTCATGGAATGGGTTTCCATGGCCAAGTAGCTGCATCCAAGCCTTACATCACCAAGCACAATGCAAAGCGTCAAATGCAGTGGTGTAAAGTGCCGCCACTGGACTCTAGAGCAGTGGAGATGTGTTCTCTGAAGTGACGAATCACGCTTCTCCGTCTGGCAATTTGATGGACGAGTCTGGGTTTGGTGGTTGCCAAGAGAACAGTACTTGTCAGACTGCATTGTGTAAAGTTTGGTGGAGGGGGGATTATGGTGTGGGGTTGTTTTTCAGGAGTTGGGCTCGGCCCCTTAGTTCCAGTAAAAGGAACTCTTAATGCTTCAGCAGGCCAAGAGATTTTGCACAATTTTCGTGCTCCCAAATTTGTGGGAACAGTTTGGGGAGTTTGGCCCCTTCCTGTTCCAACATGACTGCGCACCAGTGCACAAAGCAAGGTCCATAAAGACATGGATGAGCGAGTTTGGTGTGGAAGAACTTGACTGGCCTTGACTAGTCCTGACCTCAACCCGATAGAACACCTTTGGATGAATTAGAGCGGAGACTGCAAGCCAGGCCTTCTCGTCCAACATCAGTGTCTGACCTCACAAATGTGCTTCTGGAAGAATGGTCAAAAATTCCCATAAACACACTCATAAACCTTGTGGAAAGCCTTCCCAGAAGAGTCGAAGCTGTTATAGCAGCAAAGAGTGGGCCGACATCATATTAAACCCTATGGATTAAGAATGGGATGTCACTGAAGTTCATACGCGTGTGAAGGCAGATGAGCGAATACTTTTGGCAATATAGTGTATGTACGTGTTCATGCAGCAAGGAATATTGCAGGTGATGTATTTTATTTACTGATTATATATATATATATATATACACACACACACATACACACACACATACACACACACACACACACGTGTATATATATATACACACACACACACACATATATATATATATATACACACACATATTTTATATCCATTATATATATGTATAGTGGATATAAAGTATTCAGACTCCTTAACTTTTTGCACATTTTGTCTTGTGATTTTAATTTTGATAAAGTAAAAGTAAAGCTTCAGTTTCTAAAAATTAAAAAGAAATCAAAAGTACTCAGACCCTTTGCTGTGCCACTCAATTTTCATCAGATGGATACCCTTTGCTTGAATTATCCTTGAGAGGTGTCTAGAACTCATTTGGAGCCCACTTGTTGCAATTTGAATTGATCAGACTCGGTTTGGAAAGGGACACAGTGGGGTCTATAAGTTTACATTGCATTGTCAGGACAAAAACCAAGCCATGAAGTGCAAGTAACTGTCTGTGGATCTCCGCAATCAAATGGTGGCAAGGCATAGATCACAGCAAGACACTTTGCATGTTTCGAGGACCACACTGGCCTCAGTAATTTTGAAATAAAGGAAGCATGTCACAACCTTCCTAGTTGGCCCTTCAGCCAAACTGGGCACCCAGGCAAGAAGGGCCTTGGTCAAGAATTTAAGATAGAACCAAGTGGTCACTCTAAAACAACTCCTAAAGTCTTGCATATAGATGGGATAACCTGTTGTATGGACAACCACCTCTGCAGCACTCTATACATCAGGCCTTTGTGGCAGTGTGGCAAGACGGAAGCCACTGTTGAGTAAAAGGAGTTTGTTAAACAGCATTTAAGGGCTCTGGCAACATGAGGAAAAAGATTCTCTGGTCTGATGTGATGGAAATAGAACTTGTTGGGCAGAACAGCAAGCACTACATTAAAATCATGCCTACAGTGAAACATGGTGGTGGCAGCATCATGCTATGGGGATGCTTCTCAGTGGTAGGACCAAGGAGACTCATAAAAATTGAAGCATGGATGAATACAGGAACGTCCTTGAAGAAAACCTCCTCCAAAGTGCATGCAAACTCAGACTGGGGTGACAGTTTATCTTTCAACAGGATAGTGACCCAAAGCATATAGCCAAAACAACACTGGAGTGGCTTTGAGGGAAGTCTCTGAATGTCCTTGCCAAAAGACTGGACTTAAACCCCATCAAACATATGAGGAGAGACCTGAAGACGGCAGTCCATGGATGCTCGCGTCCAATCTGATCGAACTTGAGAGGATCTACCATGAAGAACTGCACAAATCCAGATGTGCACAGCTTGTATAGATGTTTCCAGGAAACTTTATCTGCTGCCAAAAGCACTTTCTATGAAGTATTGATTAAAGGGTATACTGAATACTTTTGTAAATACATTCGGACCCCTTGACTTTTTGCTCACTTTGTGTTGTGGATTTGATTCTGAATGGATATAATTGACATTTTTACCTACGAATCTACACTTAATCACTCGTAATGGCAGTGAGGTTTGTATTTTTTTGAAAAAAAAATTTAAATAGAAATTATGCACTAAAATGAGGATGTGTTAATTAACTTATGTTCACTTAGAAAATCAACAGACTGCAAAACACAGAAGTATGTGCCAACATTTTAATGGCTGTACCAAACTAAGCAAAGAGTTTGTATATAGTTGTGAAATTAGCCGTTGCTTGCTGCATGAGAGAAGCATCAACTTAGTTCATGTAAATCACCTACCATATTAATCAATACAAATTAAGAAAATACCATATTTCCAGAATAACATATTCTTTGCCTAAAAGGAAACATTATACAGTCTGTTCTTAATAGAAAATGATGAGAATAAAAGTGTAGCATGCTAATCTAGCCACTTCCACTAACGCTTGACTGTAGCATAGTTGCATGAGTCATTCTCCTTGTTGATGGTTGCCGTGGTAACAGCATCAGTAGAACTATTTGCTTTCTTGCTGAAATTCACTGTTGTATATGTTGGACCTTCAGCAGATTTTCCAGCTGAAGGCTGAGTGACATTAACTGAGGAATCACAGAGAATTGTGGGTAACTCAGCTGTGGAGTAGATGTCTGGATCAGGAGAGTTTGATCTTAACTGAGCAGGAAAATAAACAGGATTTGAGAAATCACAGCGTGAAAGTAACTGGACATTATCATAAACAGTTTGAGTAAGTTCTGAGGGGTTTGTGGGTAACTGGACATTATCATAAACAGTCTGAGAAGGTTCTGAGATGTTTGTAGGAAAATCAGCAGTAGAGTAGACTGTGGAAACTCCAGCATCAGACAGTTTCTGGTGTCTTTGATCTGGTCATAGTCTAGTCAGCAGTGGGAACCTGAGAATAGAAATTAAACATACACATTGTTAAAACTCCACTAGTGTTACGGGATGGCAGGGAGGCGGACCCAGTGCAGAGAAGAAAACCTGTGAGGAAAGGGTCTTAAATGAATTTAATGAGGTGATGGAGTGTGAACATGATGATTGTGCACGTTGCGGTTCAGGTTCAGAGCCGATGTACTGATTGGTGGTCTGAGGAGTTATCGCTGCATCACTGGGAAGCACAGGCGAAAATGGCAAAAACACCTCAATGAATGGGAAATAATACGCAGGAGAAAAGGCAAACAAAGGGGACGCTGAAAGCAGCATGCTAAACAAAGGCTGAGGTAGAAAAAGTGAAATAAAAAAAAAAGTCAGAAAACAAAAGACACTTCCTCTGTGATTTTGAGAGGAAGGTCAGCCTTATGTTTTGCCTGTTTGCTCTTTGTGGAGCAAACACTTTTGTATGGCTTGGAGTCGTTCCTTGTTTAAGCCTTCTTTTTGGGCTAGTTTTGGGGCAAATTCTGTCTTTTGTTTTTTCCAGCCTTCTTTCCTTTTTCCTTTCCTTTTCATTTAAATACCCACCTGGGCTAAGCACCGTATCAGTCACCCCTCTACAAAAGTGCGACAAAGTGCTGCTGTTTGCCACGGCCTTAAGTAGAGGAGTCCACAGGTGTGCCAGGTTGGGCCTCATCAGCCCAAGGGCTTCTGGGATTTGGAGTTCCCTGTGCTTTTGCCCTCTGCTGGCGGCCGGCGGCAAAGGCTGGGCCTTTACAACTAGCTCCCAGTGTGGACCTTCTAGTGGCTAGTTTAAGATCTACTGCTTTACAATGTGGTTCCTTAAATAAGACAAGTCTCTATTAACTAAACAATAAGTTATCAACTTTCACTAGCTTTTCAGTAATTACGCTCACCTTAATTAACCACTATTTTTATTCAATTAAAACAATTTAGTAACCAGTCTTGAACCACAGGGGTAACTACATGTCTAATTGTCTAACTGTCTAAACATCTAAGCCCCTGCACTGTCTTTTAAAAGGTTTATCTCCTCTTGGATGGTTTATTACGATTATATACACTGTTAGAAATAAAGGTACATTTTTTTATTCATCAATGTACAAACAATGTAAATGTACCATCAAAAGTACAACAGTGGTTTTAAGGGTCCAATTGTGAACCTTAAATAAGTTTTTCTTAGTGGAAAAGTACATATCTGTATCTTTTCATAACCTAATGTTTACAAACAGAACAATAAAATAAAAGTCTGGGGATGGGACGGGGTGTGTGGAGTCGATATTATCGTACAATTATGTTCCCTGACTAAAGGTACCGAGGTGTACTATTCAGGGTCCCACCCCAGTGACAAGAGGGGAACTGCCCCAGTGACAGTTTCATACTTTTTTTTCTGAGAGTGTAGGGAGACGTTTGTATCAAATAGTACCCATAGCTCAGAGTCCTCATTTTTCCTTTGAAAATTCTCAGTACATCTGAAAACTGTGTGATGCTGTATAACAGCTTAGTTTTGTAACTCTTGGTTAGGCTTGAATCTGTCATGGTGCAATGTGCTAAAAATATGCTAATGAGGGGGTTGCGGTATGGTGACAGGAAACTTGTTTTCTGCTAAGGTACCTTACTTATTTGAAGTGTTTGTTAGCTTAAACAAAATTAAGATGTGTCAAATTTGTATTCCACAGCTATATAAAAAACATATATCTGGGAATCTGTTATTATGGGAGGAGCCTGTAGCTTAGCTAGTCTTATTCCACTACTTTGTTAGCACCAAAGCTTACATTGGCTTAGTGAGAAGACTACAACTGATTTGCAACTATAACATGGGTTTGATATCCAGTTTAGAGGATAAAATCTGAGTGAGTGAAGTCGAGTAATCAGCCCACTGTGCTACAACTGTTGTTCAGTTTATGAACTGAATTTAGTGGAAGATGAATTGAAAGTCTTGATGGTGGACGATGAACTGAGAAGTCTTTTTGTTTCTGTTGTGCTCTGTCTCATTTGGAGGGCTGTTTCCCCATTTACCAAATACTGTAACCACTTCATGCCTGCTGGTGAAGGGAACGGTGGGATTTGGAAACCAGGAGGCAAAGGGAGCAAATAAAAATTTTATTCATGCATATTGATGAATTGTTGCACTCTTAATGAGGGTTAAGGTTTAGGGTGGCTCTTAGGCAATTTTTGGCAGCTTCCCACACATAAAAGTAATACATATATAATCATTTACTATTCAACAGAGTTTATAGACAGTACAGGTTTTTATTTTGGGTTAAGGTTAGTACTGATAAAGCACTTGTATCAATAATTTGCAACCTCTAACTTCTATTTTTCATGTAATTACTACTTGTAAAGAATAATCTGATGCATTGATATTAGTAAATAAGTATAGATAGGTAAGTACAAGTAAGTAAGTATAGGTAAGTAAGTATAAGTTTTAATTAAAGAAACATAAGCAGACCACAGTGGTTCAGAATCGGTTAGTAACTAGTATTAGAATAAGTTAAAAAATTCTTAAGCATTGATTAAAGAACCATACTGTACTAATACTAGTACTACTACTACTAATAATAGTACTACTATTACTTTTACTACTAAAAATATTACTACTACTACTACTAATAATAATAATAATAATAATAATAATAATAATAAGTGAATTTTGTTTGAAGTGAATAAAACATCATGTCTGGTACAAAATATGAAAATAATGCTTTTTCGCTATGTCTTGTGCAATGGAGGTAGGTCAATATTTCACTTTGTTGATTCATTATTAAGTATTTTATTTGGACCTGTTCTAATGAGAACCTGCTCTAAAATACAATCTTGCCTCACCTTGTGGTTGTTTGAGAAATCTCTGAGGGGCTGGCCTTGGGTTGAGACGGAAACTGAGGAGATAGAATTCCATAACATTAAATCAGTGATAAATTAAGAAATAAAAATGTATTTTTCATTATTAAATAATATATGGAATTACTTGATAATTAAAGATAAACAAGAAGTGTGACTGATACAACAAAGTGTTTACAGTCTGTTATAACTCCAGCTCTCCGGATTCATGTGTTTTTATAGCCAGCAGAGGGCAGCACCTGTCCATCCCTGTTAGCCTACTGAGGCCTAGTGAACTTTTTCATCTCGCTTCTGAATGTGTACGCTCACTTACCTGCAGTTTAAATCAGCTGAACATTTTGGCACAGGGAAATGTCTTAGAAAACCAATAATATGACCACTGACTGTAGGGAGTTTCATAAGTCAGTTCAGCATCATAGTACTGGAACTGTCTTTGCTGAGCATTGAATAATGCTGCAAATGGTTTGATGAATTTAGTATACTGAATTAATGTCAGCGTGTAATTGAATGACTATGCATGTGAGCTTAAGGTCTGTTCATACTAATCACAAACGAGTGTCACAATGTAGTATTTTGAAATTATATCCCAGTATCAGATAATGAAGTCAATGAACCCATGATACCTGAGTGCTGCTACTCTAAACTAAAAACCGGACATCACTTGTTTTGTTCTGTTTCCTTATCTTAAAGGGCCCATGTCATGAAAAACTAAATAAAAGAGTTTCATGTAGTATGTGAATACTGTTAAAGTATGACACAGTACCAGCAAAACATACCTGTAATGCATCACAATGAAAATTTATGGCCAACCCAAAATTAGAGACATATTCAGGAATAAATAAATAAATAAATAAATAAACAGACAAAAAGCAAGAAATAAAGTAAACATGCTAAAAGCACATAGGCTACAGTATGTGCCACAAAATCCAGTGCCATCCAAATGATGAATAATGAATGAATTCTATTATTTTTAGTTATACTTTGCATGTTGGCTCTTGTTTATGAACTTTTTAATCGTAAGTCATTTTATTAACTGAATGTACAGTTGGCATCATCATGCTCACAGGGACTTTCTGTTTCCGTTGTTTTGTGATCAGTGAACTGATATGTTTTATTTTGCTGTATTCTTGTAGTCTGCATATCGAGTGGGATGTTGTGTTTTAAGTGGTACTAAACATGTAGGTGGGTTCTTGAGTGTTGTATCTGCTCTTGACCCTCAGTATGAAGAGAGATTAGAATCTGCTTTACAAAAGTTCCTTTACAAACTGTGAAATAGTTTTATATAGTTCACTTTTGATCTGCTGCTGCTCAAGCTGTTTGAATGTGTCTGCTCTCACTGGTGGAGGAGGGTGAAAGTGGCCTTCTTAATCAATATCTTTCACTTTAATTACCTTTAAAATCATTAGTAAAGTGTTAGATTTTGACATTTCAGTGTGGGCCAAATTAATCTTTCTTATTTTTGGTCATTTTTTTCCCCTTGTCCTTTTTGTTGGACTGAAAATTTTCAGTAGTAGAAATTTTTAGTGCATTCCACACAGAAATATAGCTTGATTTTAAGACAAATATTGTGTGTGGAACTGTCTTTAGAAAGATTGTATCATGGTATTATAGCTTTGGTATTTGTGGTAGCCTGTGTATGTGGGTGGTTGTGCCTTGCCTTGAGTCTTGCCTCTCTTTCTAAGAATGACTATGAAGAATAAGAGTCCAATCAGAAGCAGCACCAGAATCACAGACACAACAGCAATCACAGAGGAAGATGGAAACCCTGGTAATGGAGAAACAGAATCATAATTAGAATGTAGAATTTGAGGGTGTAGTTAGTTTTGAGGTCAGTGAACTGGTGTGTTGATAACTGTGGTAGAACATCTGGAATTAAAGTAAATAAATGATGTTTCAAATAAACACTACCCTGTGTACATGATATTATTACTGATTGAAGTGAACCAGGAGATGTAACATGAATGTATGTTGTACCTTTTGATGCATTTGTCTCTAATGAGGAGTTTCCAGAGGGTTTAGATGAAGGTGTGTTTGATTTTGAGCTCTCTGGAATCCTACTTGATGGTGATGAAGATGATATCGTTTCTTTTCCTAGTAATGGAGATAAAGATGTTTAAAGCTTACACATTTAGACTTTTTTTGTAGTGTTGCACTGATATTGTATTAGTTTGGCCCAATTACTGGCTTTTAAAAACAGTATTCAGCAATAGAGACCACTGACACCACAAAGTAGTTTTTCACCACACTAAATGGAGTTTAACTGAAGCAAGCAGCTTGTTGCCAGTTGGGATTATTTTATGCTTGTGACAAGCAGGGGCAAAAATTCTCAGTTTTCAGTTTTAACTTCAGCCATTTAAAAAGCCAAACTCATTATTTTTAGTGAACGAATATGTTGTAAGTGTAGAGGAAAATATAATGTATATATACATGAATACATCAACAACTACATGAACTGTCATTCATACACATTTGTACATTTTCAAATTCTGATAAACTAATGATTTGTTCATAGCTATTGATGGTGAGTGGGTGGTTTAATAAAGAAATGTGTTATAAAGTGTCATCCAAAAATGGGTATATTTTTGTAGCGTTGTACTGATACCACAACAGTATTGCCTTGTTACTGCCACTTAAATACAGTGTAGAGAATACTGATACTATGAAGCAGTTTCTGACCAGTAGATGGAGCTGAAATGAAGTGAGCAGGAACACATCAGTGGTGTGAGATTATTTCACGCTTGAGACAAGCAGTAGTAAAAATACTCATCATAAAATCTGTAAAGCCAGTATTTCAAGGAGTGACATCACCAGCAAAGATTTCAATACATCAAATTTCACAGATCAATTCATATCAAAGAGGACAAACAAGTTTCATATCTCTGAAACCATTCAAATTCAAAGTTATCCAATCAGTACATGCTATCAGTTCAAGCTTAATATGTTTATCTGTGACACAGGACACTGTTTTAGCAAAATAGTAAGTAAGTAAGTTTATTTATATAGCACTTTTTACAACAGGTGTTGTCACAAAGCAGCTTTACAAGGAAATTACAAGGAAATACAATATTTAAGCAGTGGAATGGTGTACATATCAGACTTCACAGGCAGCTGGATCAGAATCGGGAGATGCTTTAGGATCAAGTATCATTATAGGAAGGGTAAAAGTTGTAAAAGTGGTCAGTGCACCCCATATTTTTGTGTCTGTGTCAGAATGCATACTATTATAAACACTTCAACACAATATGGTTCATGTGTTTTTCTTCCACAGTTGAAAGCATTTTTGATTTACAGACATTTGAAAGTACCAGGTGTGTTTGCAAACACTGAACCAAGCAGATGAAAATGACTGGAATTTCCAGTTTTGCCTAAAAATGCTTAATACTTCCCCACAACTTTCCTCACTTCCTTAATTTAGAACTATTAATATTTCTTGAGTCACATGGATCAGAGTATTTGTGCTTATGTGAATCATTTTCACTCTAGTGGTTACACTACTAAAAAAAATCTAGACTATTTCTGTTCAGCCTTAAATAAGACCACAGATAAAGGGGTTTGAATACCAGCTGCACCATTTCAATCACACATCTTAACAATCTTCTGAGCTGCTAAAGTTACAGCCATGTGATTTGGTCCTCTTTAAAATATATAATGGACATTGGCTGGACTTCAGACTCTCTGTAAATCACTGAAAGGATCTTAAATTATAAAGTTCTGCATATAATACTTCAATATGAGATCTACTCACCAGTAACTCTGAGGTTGATCTGTGTGATATAAATCTTGTACCCATGGTCAGATGTCCAGTCTGATTCAGCTCCACACCAGTATTCACCAGAGTCTCCCTCAGTCAGATTGTTCATGATCACAGTGAAGATCTGCTTTCCATCATCATGTAGATACAGATTTCCCTCATTTATCCATCTTCTGCTCTCTTTAACGGATGTTTTATATTTACAGCCAGCAGTGTCCACTCTCCTACAGAGAAACTTGGGGTCACTGCTGTGGGATTGTGGGTATTTGCAGCTGATGTTTACACTTCCTCCTACATGGCCAATCACACTGATGTTCTTCTCGTAGTTTTGATCTGTCAATCATAAACAATCAGATGAAAATATATACATTACCTATTAATACAATAGAGTCCTGTCAAATCATGTAATCCCATAACTTATTAAACTCATGGAGCAGTGAAATGATTCAGAATCTTTTTTTGTAAATCTATTTCTCTTTAATAAAAAATGCCACTAATTTACTCTGACTGAAATGTTTGAGTTTGTATTCATCCACAAATTGACTCTTCATTATGATTCCTTTCCCTGCATGTTCAGTCATTTCTCTAAAGGCCACAACCCATCGCTAGAAGCATGTTCAAATGAGCCTTATGAAGAAGAACAGATAGTGTTCATGTGTATAGATGTGCATTACAGGCTCACATAACTGTAGTCCATATTGTAATTTTTCACAAAGAGGCTAAACATGTCAGTACATAGACATTCAGTTCTGGAGACTACATAAAACAAAGAACTGAGGACTGAGAGAAGTGAGGAAACTGCTAAGTCAAGATCTCTCTATTTCCTAACCAGCAGTTGTACTATTGTTACAAAAATTTGAACACCCCGGTCAAATGATGTTTGTGTTGATTTAAGTGTAAATGAGTTAACACATCCTCTACAGGGAACAAACTAAAATATGATAAAATATATATATATATATATATATATATATATATATATATATATACATATATTATGGCAAGCCAAACAGGAAATATTTAATGAACATTGATATATATGGAATGAACGTTGATATATATACAATAAACATTGATATATATGGAATGAACTTTGATATATATACAATGAACTTTGATATATATGGAATGAACATTGATATATATGGAATGAACTTTGATATATATATAATGAACATTGATATATATGGAATGAACTTTGATATATATACAATGAACTTTGATATATATACAATGAACATTGATATTTATGGAATGAACTTTGATATATATATATACAATGAACATTGATATATATACAATGAACTTTGATATATATGTAATGAACTTTGATATATATACAATGAACATTGATATATATGGAATGAAAGTCACTGTTGAAGGGTTGAGGATGGCCAAGAAAAACTGTACATCAATAAATGGGCATTAACAAACTCCAGGTGGAGCTTAAAGGAAGGGAATTCTGATAAAGTGACCAGTATCTATACACATTGATCCTGTGGACAGAGTGACCTGAGAGTGGCTGATATATGATGTGAAGACACAGATGGGTGGAGTTTCAATATATACATAATTTGACATGGTGCAGAAGAAGAGTCAGATGAGGCCATAACTTCTGTTTGAAAAATGCTCTTTTATTGAGAGCAAGGGAAACAATGGCACTTGAAAAGCAACTGAAAATTGAGGAAGGTCACTCCTAGCCCTGCTCTTTCTTCTGAGGGTCACCAAACACAAACACACTCTCCCTAACTCTGAGCTGGACACAAAATAACAGAGTAAACACATACGCACACTCTAACTGAGGAGCAACAACATAGCAACATTAAATAACAATGTAAACAGTCTGTTTGGGGGGGTGGGGGTGTGGGGGGGAGGTGCAAGGCTACAACACACACAACCCCAAAAGTCCCTCTCTGTCCAAACAAAACATTTTATGAATTCTATTTTTTTTTTTATATGTTCTTTTTATATTTCATCTCAATGTTCGATCCATATACATCAAGGTTCATTCAATATATATAAATTTTCATTCAATATATATCAAATTTCATTCAATATATATCAAAATTCATTCCATATATATCAATGTTCATTCCATATATATCAATGTTCATTCAATATATATCAATGTTCATTCCATATATATCAATGTTCATTCCATATATATCTCAGTAGAACAAAGATTGATATATATGGAACGAACATTGATATATATGGAATGAACGTTGATATATATACAATGAACTTTGATATATATGGAATGAACATTGATATATATGGAATGAACTTTGATATATATGGAATGAACTTTGATATATATACAATGAACTTTGATATATATGGAATGAACTTTGATATATATACAATGAACATTGATATATATGGAATGAACATTGATATATATGGAATGAACTTTGATATATATACAATGAACTTTGATATATATGGAATGAATTTTGATATATATGGAATGAAATTTGATATATATGTAATGAACTTTGATATATATACAATGAACATTGATATATATGGAATGAACATTGATATATATTGAATGAAAATGTATATATATTGAACATTGATGTACATGGATCGAACATTGAGATGAAAAAATGAATAATATAATTCATAAAATGTTTTGTTTGGACAGAGAGGGACTTTTGGGGTTGTGTGTGTTGTAGCCTTGCACTCCCCCCCCCACCCAAACAGACTGTTTACATTGTTATTTAATGTTGCTATGTTGTTGCTCCTCAGTTAGAGTGTGCGTATGTGTTTACTCTGTTATTTTGTGTCCAGCTCAGAGTTAGGGAGAGTGTGTTTGTGTTTGGTGACCCTCAGAAGAAAGAGCAGGGCTAGGAGTGACCTTCCTCAGTTTTCAGTTGCTTTTCAAGTGGCACTGTTTTCCCTTGCTCTCAATAAAAGAGCATTTTTCAAACAGAAGTTATGGCCTCATCTGACTCTTCTTCTGCACCATGTCAAATTATGTATATATTGAAACTCCATCCATCTGTGTCTTCACATCATATATCAGCCACTCTCAGGTCACTCTGTCCACAGGATCAATGTGTATAGATACCGGTCACTTTATCAGAATTCCCTTCCTTTAAGCTCCACCTGGAGTTTGTTAATGCCCATTTATTGATGTACAGTTTTTCTTGGCCATTCTCAACCTTTCAACAGCGACTTTCATTCAATATATATCAATGTTCATTCCATATATATCAAAGTTCATTCCATATATATCAAAGTTCATTGTATATATATCAATGTTCATTATATATATATATATATATATATATATATATATATATATATATACATATATATATCAATGTTCATTCCATATATATCAATGTTCATTGTATGTATATCAAAGTTCATTCCATATATATCAATGTTCATTGTATATATATCAATGTTCATTCCATATATATCAATGTTCATTAAATATTCCTGTTTGGCTTCCCATTATATATATATATATATATATATATATATATATTATATATATATATATATATTTGCAATTTTTAGTGCACAATTTCTGTTTATTTGCTGAGTTCAACAAAAAATACAGTTCAAATTCAGCTAAATGTGCAGAAGTGTGTTGTGTGTAGAGGATGTGTTCACTTATTTTCACTTATGCTTATGCATATGACTGTATGCACATGACTTCTTAACCACACAATCTTGGTCAAATATGAGAAATAATACAAATGCATTTACATTGCAGAAGTCAGACAAGCAGGACTGGAGCGGAATCTCTGAAGAGAGAGACCCCATCATAACACTGATATAATGAGTAGACATGTTCTTAATAGAGCTACATAGACAAGCACTTTGACAACACAGTTCCTGATGTTTGATCTTTATGACAGTTTGTACATTCACCCTCACTGTAACTGATGTTAATGATGCTGGAGGTTTAGGATAATAAACAGGTGCAGTGGTGGGAAAGACTCACCTTCCTTTACATTCAGTTCCACTGGTGTGTTGACATCAAAGTTCAAACTTTTATCAACTCCACACTGGTACAGTCCAGAATCCTCTACAGTGAGCTCTCTGATCAACACCCAGAACTCTGCAGTGCTGGTGTTATGAAACAGTGAGAATCTTCCTGTATTTATCCACTTATTTTTATCTCCTGTCTTGATCTGGTCAGCACAGTTTGACCACGAACCCTTACAGAAATATTTTGAGTTTGATGTGTATGTTGTCTTATATGTGCACTTGATGAGGACTCCTCCTCCTGAATATCCTCTCACTGTCTCTGATTCTCCTCCACCTACTAAAAGAGGACAAATCTAAAGTAAAGTAAAGGCTTCATTTGACTCTGCTGATAGTGATGATTATTTAGAAGAGCATCTCCTTACCTGAAATCAAGAAGAGGGTGAAGATGAGGAGGATCTTCATTCTGAGTCTTTCAGATCCACACCAACTCAGATATCAGAGCTTGTGAAACTTACAGCCTGTCTCTGTTTGACTGTTTCTACAACTGCATCTTAAATAGAAACTGAGGTCATGCTCACTTCCCCTTCTTCTGTTGAGAAAGAGAGAGCTGAGAACCTCTCTGCATGTGGATGTGTGAAACGTGTATGAGCAAAGTCACAACTGAAACACTTTCAAGTGTATTCAAAGAAACTCATTGCAGTAAATGTAAATTAATGGAGGTGTTGAGTTGTGTTGATGCACTTTTGTGTTTCTTTTGTCAGGTTTTGGCCTGGTGCAGAATCTCCATCAGTATTTAACCTCTTAAATGGCCAGGGCCCACCGGCAGGCCCAAAGCTATATTACACACTTCCTGTAACCTAAGAATAGCTTAGCCATTTTGCACTGAACTCCCTGTAGTTGCTAAATAATAAGCAGGCCCACTTTACATTGTGTCTCCAATAACTGTGTAGTTACACATGAATAACATATACAACAACAATGTAACTACTGATGATTTACTCAATGTTACAAGTGGATTACAGAAGTACAGCCTGTGTAATTAAACATGTATAAACTTCAGTTGTGCCCCATGTAATTACACAAGTTTATCTTTTTGATACACTACAGATCAGAAGTCTTTTCCAGCAGTAAAAGGAAGTATGTTTTACATAACATTACATTTATGTTTTGCATGATTACTGTGGAATAACTGTGTTATAACAATGTAATCTAATCACATCACATTGATTAATACAATTCTGTACTTACACTGTACCCATATAACAACTACACAGGAACTTTCCTGTAGTGTAGCGTTATAGTTACACTTTAAAATAAGTGGACAGTTCCTGTGTAGTTGTTATGTAGGTACTGTGTAATAATCCAGTGGTAATGTAGACATTACTTTGGGGGAAATGCAACACATTTAATTAATGTTATAAAAATTGCATGTTAATATAAGGGGACGTCTGCTGTTCTGTCACATTACAGTCTGGTTTAAAGCTAAAACTGGTTACAGTGTCACAGCACTAGCAACATAAATGCTAGCTAAAAGTTAGGAAGGCTAGCAGATACAGTGTGAGTAACATCTTAATGTAAGTTATTACAAACTTCCTTTTACTGTTGGAAAAGACTTCCGAAAACAACTGCTGTTTCAGTCTGATTAAAAATGTAATTACATTTACGTTATTACCCTTGTGTAATTACATTAGAGAAAATAGGCTGTTACAAATATTAACATACACATGTGTAATTACATAAGGTGTCCTTCTGTAATCCATCTGTAACAGTAACTAAATCATTAGTAGTTATGTTGTTGTTGCATATGTTGTTCACATGTAACTACACAGTTATTAGAGACAAGTGGGACCCACACCTTTATAACCTAAGAATAGCTCAGCCTGTTTGCACTGAAATGCCTTGTAGTTACTGAATAAAAAGCCTTAATATGTACTGAGCCTGGGATTTTAAGGGGTTAACATTACTAAAGTGTATTAGTGCCACTCTGAGTTACATTTTGCAAGCAGTCTATCAGTGAATGGATGCATATTTGCATGTTCATGTCAACGATTCTCTACTGTGTCAGAAGGCCTCTACTGCCATCTAGCGCACAGTGTGAGTAACTGAGGAACAAAGTTGCAGTATGACTGAACACTGCTCTTAGAGAAATCTGCATCTTATTTTATTTCTTTAAAGATGTTGTTTTCCATTTATGACACTTTATGTATCATCATAATGTGTTAGAATCTCTATTTTACGATATTTCTAACATGAGACTCTGGTAGACGGAATCTGATTGGTTAGTGGTAGTGTTCAGACTCTGGTAGACTGAATCTAATTGGTTAGTGGTGGTGTCTAGACTCTGGTAGACTGAATCTGATTAGTTAGTGGTGGGTTTAGACTCTGGTAGACTGAATCTGATGGGTAAGTTGAGGTGTCCAGACTATGGTAGACTGAATCTGATTGGTCAGGACCTTTGCATCAGTGGTCACCAACCCTGGTCCTGGCAATCTACCTCCCTGCAGAATTTAGTTCCAACCACAACCTGCCTCACCTGCTCCAGATAATTAACTTCTTCAGAGGGTCTTGATAGGTTGGATCTGGTGGAGGCAGCATTTTAGATGAAGGTTGGAACTAAACTCTGAAGGAAAGTAGTTATCTAGGAGGAGAGTTGGTGACCACTACTTTACATTATGTACAGCGAGGGTGTCCAGTGTTATCTGCAAAGGCAGATGTGTCTGTAGGTTTTCATTCTAAAAAGCAGGAGCACACTAGATCAATTGTTTGAAGGGACTAATTGATTGAACATGTGAAACTCCTGAATGATTGGAACAAAAACCTGCAGCCACATTGGACTAAACTGGACAATAAACATAAGGATATTTTTTTCACACTTGCGCATCATATTTGGTTCATAAGACCCATCCATTTAAATGTTCTTTAGGGAACCAAAAGTGGTTCTTCTTTGACATTGGGCAAAAGGAACATTGGTGGCAATGTTATTTTAAATAGCATACTGCCATCTAGAGGATAAATTAAGTCATATCTAATTGCAATCACACAAGTTTTTTTTAATCATTTTATTATTTGTTATTTGTGAAAAAGTGCACAACCAAATAACCAAATTATATAATACAAATGCGATATTCTCAGTAAATTTATTTGTCTTTTTATTTAATACATTAAATGATCAAACATATGGAATAATTTTCATATTGAATGAATGGACTTGATTTAATAGACACATATATAGCCTTAATAAATCATGGTGCACTGCAGCCATATTTTGGCACACAATGTGAAATAAACTTTAAAAGCAAAGAAAAATACCTTGCAGGTTGTTAAAAGTATATATGTATTTTAGTACAGTAATATCAGAAAATATGACAACTTTTCAAACATGCTTAAAGAGAATTAATACAAAAGCTAAAAGCATTAAAACAGTTGTTGAATGAAAAACACTGACACCATTTGTTCTACACCACATTTATATTCTAGATATATTTTTTCATAAGATTTCCAAACTGCATCCTGATATTTAACCTTTAGTTCTTCAGAGACTGTGACAGACTGAGTTCAGTTAAACTATAGTGAGGTTCAAACTCAAGTTGGTAGACTGAATCTGATTGGCTAATGGTAGGATTCAGACATTAGGTAGTTGTGGTGTTCAGACTCTGGTAGACTGAATCTGACTGGGTAGTAGTAGAGTCTGGTCGACTGAATCTGATTGGTTAGTGGTGCTGTTCAGACTCTGGTAGTTGGTTAATAGGTTAATGGAGGAGTCTGGTAGACTGCATCTGATTGGCTGCTAAAAGAATTTGGACTCTGGTAGAATGCATTAGAGTACAACCCACCAGCACAGTGAATCTCACAGGTTAGAAGTAAACTGAATCTGACTGAATCTGACTGGTTAGTGGTGGGTTCAGACTCTGGTTGACTGAATCGGACTGGTTAGTGGTGGGTTCAGACTCTGGTAGACTGAATCTGATTGATTAGTGGTGGTGTCCAGACTCTGGTAGACTGAATCTGATTGATTAGTGGTGGTGTCCAGACTCTGGTAGATAGAATCTGATTGGTTAGTGGTGGTGTCCAGACTTTGGTAAAGTAAATCTGGTTGGTTAGCAGTGGTGTCCAAACTGTGGAACACCTGTCCGGAATATCGTGTCTCTGTTTCTCGACCTATTGGGAAATGAATAGGGCAGCTGAGATTATATAATTGTAACATTTTTTGTGAGTTAGTAACAACACAATTTTTCACTTTTCCAGTGTTTCTGCACCAGGAATATTTCAGCACAGTCTTGTATTGTGAAACATGTTTTACCTTTGGGTTTTATTTTGTAGTAGAATGTTGTAACCAGACTAATGGTTAACAACACAATACCAACACTGACAGAGGAGTACACCACAGGACCTGCAACACACACACAAACTAATATTAATCCATATTTTGTATTATTTTTTATTATTTTGGTGTAAGATGTGCAGTGTAGTTGGTCAGAGGGAAGCATACCTGTTGAGTTACTCTGTACAAGTTGTACTGCAGATGATTCAAGTTGAACTGGCCATATTGAGGTTTGTTCAAGGAAGACTTGTGGATATTTATGGAAGACAATACATTTGTTTCATAAAGAAATTAAAAGCAATTTTCAGTGTTAATGTGTCAATAACTAAAAGTTTGCACACACTTCAAACCAGATATGTCCACTACACTCTTCATGCCATAAGCAAAGTTTGAAATAGATTGTGAAAATGGACACTGTATTTAGATGAAGAGGCTCACCAGGTGATGGAGTGAGGGCAGCTGGCTCACCGATTGATGTCCAATTTCTTGGTGCTGGTGATTCTAAAACTATTTCCAGTTTGAAAAAATTAATCTCAGAAAAAATACTCTGAACTTTTGATAGCTTGTCTCGCTGTACAAACACGTCGGACGACAGGACATATTGGACATGAACTTCAAAAAGCAATATTTAGCCATGTATTTATTATGTATGATGTGTGTTATGTTGTAATCTAAGTTAATTTAAAATGATAATGCTGTTATTGTCTCTATTCTGTCAACATATTCAAAAGAAAAGGTCTGAAAGTTCAGCACAGTATACACTCACCAGTAACTGTGAGGTTGATCCGTGTAATATAAACCTTATATCCATGATCAGATGTCCAGTCTGATTCAGCTCCACACCAGTATTCACCAGAGTCTCCCTCAGTCAGACTGTTGATGATCACAGTGAAGACTTTCTTCACTTTGTCATCACGCAGAGAGAACTTTCCCTGCTTTATCCATCTTCTGTTTACTTTAACAGATGTTTTATAATTACAGTCAGCAGTGCTCCCACTCCTGCAGAAAAATTTGCGATAAATTCTGTGGTATTGTTGGTATTTGCAGTTGATGTTCACACTTCCTCCTTCATGGCCAATCACACTGATGCTCTTCTTGTAATCTTGATCTGTCAATCAAAAATTGCATTACCTCCTACAGGAAAATGATATAATTCTGTCATGTCAGATCAATGAACATAGTAATTAATTTGGAATGCAAAATTCTGACATATTGTTCAACGTGAGCACAACTGGAGCAACACGGAGCAACAAATTCATTCATAAAACAGGGCCGTATTTGAGAAACTTCCTCTTTTTTGTCTTAAGATCTGACAGATCAAGATAAGATTTTTCACAAATTCATATTTGGAATCTTGTCATAAGTTTAATTAGTCTGATTTCAATTTAGGAATTTTATCTTATTATACAGCATCTTTTCCTCAGTTAGGAAATCTTAACCTACTCGATTAAAGTTGATGAATATCATGTCTGTTACCTAGCAACCCACCATATGTGCACAGCTGAAACGTGAACATGTAATCAAATTAATCAAGTTGGTTAGCCAGGCCGCTAACGTTAGCTGCTGTTACTGGTTTAAAAAAGGTCAAACAAAACTAAAGCACAATAAACTTTCATTAAATAAGTTTTAACAATAAACAAACTCTCTATTTTCAGTTTACCAAACGCATTAGCCGGCCATGCTAACATTATTCCTCCTACTAAACAAAAGCACATTCAGCTCTGTCTCTTCAATAATCACCAACATCAATGTAATATTTTATCTGATGAGTTTTTATTAGGTTGGCACAGTGGTGCAGTGTCGCCTCACACCAGGAAGGGTCTGGGTTTGATTCCCCAGCCGGGTGACCAGGGTCCTTTCACGGTGAAGCTTGCATGCCCTCCCTGTGTCTGGTTTCCTCCAGGTGCTCCGGTTTTCTCCCACAGTGCAAAGATATGGAGTCAGGTGAATTGGAGATGTAAGTGTTTGTGTCTGTCCTGCAATGGATTGGAAATCTGTCTGTTGTTCCGCCCCATGAGTGCTAGGATAGGCTCGAGCACCACCACCCCTCCTCCCACACATGGAGAAGGGTAAACTGGTTTAGATAATGAATGAGTTTTCATCACTAGTAACACACAAAGGTAATAAAAGGGGACGGTGGAGGTCATGTCTGCGATTTTTAGAATGGTGTTAGAAAAAACCCTAATAAGCCAAAACACCATTTTTAATGTCAATGTTATGCTAGTTATAGTGAACTGTGCTGTCTGTCACTGCATAAAACAATAATCAGATGGTTAAAACAGAAGTAAAGACAGCTCTGGGTTTGTCTTAAAGTTCTGAGTATTTAGGAGATTTAGTCTATTTAGGATGTTTCTGTAATACTGTTTTCTTTTCTGGAGTTAATGGATTAAATTATGAACTTAAGAATCTGTAATAGCTTCTGTCCTAAATTCAGTTCTAACTGAAATTGTCATGGTGACTAAGCAGATAAGACTTTAGAGTTAGGAAGTTTGTGTAGTATGGCTCTAGATCAACATTAATACTTATTTTGACCTATAAAGTGTCTCAGTTCTCAGATTTTGTGAGCTCAAATAAGCAGGAGAAAATTAAAAAAGCAGGACAAATACAAAAAACCCTCTTTGCAACAGTAAATAACATTAGCTCATAATAGTGTACTTTTACACTAGACCTTAAAAACACAAACTGGATTCACATGAAGATTTTATGTGGTGTAATACAACATTTTGCAAACATCTCTTCAGAGATATCAGCAAGAACCAGTGTCACTCATGGCACAACGTTACATAGAGATGTTTGGGATAGTAGAGAGGTGAGAGTGGTGGGAGAGGCTCACCTTCCTTTACTTTCAGCTTCACTGGTGTGTAGACATCTAGACGAAATTCTATATCAACTGCACACTGGTACAGTCCAGAATCCTTTACAGTGAGCTCTGTGATTAGCACCCAGAACTCTGCAGCTCTGGTATCATCAAACAGTGAGAATCTTCCTGTATTTATCCACTCATTTTTAACACCTGTCTTGATCTTGTCAGCACAGTTTGACCATAAACCCTTACAGAGGTATTTCTGGTTTGATGTGTATCCTGTGTCATATGTACACTTGATGAGGACTCCTCCTCCTGAATATCCTGTCACTGTCTTGGATTCTCCTCCAACTACTAAAAGAGGACAAATGTCCATCTAAGTAAAGGCTTCATTTGACTCTGCTGATAGTGATGATTATTTAGAAGAGCATCTCCTTACCTGAAATCGGGAAGAAGGTGAAGATGAGGAGGATCTTCATTCTGAGTTCAGACTCACGGATCAACACCAACTCAGATATCAGAGATTCTGAAATATATAGGCAGTATCTGTTTGTTCTACCTAGGTGCCTTTAGTGTGCTGTGGCTTTGACTGTGACTTAACCAGAGAGTGAAGACATACCCACTTCCCTTTTTAACCTGGAGAGTGCTGCAAAACGTGGACATGTGAAATGTGCATGAGTGAAAAGTTTAAATCAAAATGCTTTAAAAAATATTTATGATATTTGATTTAACATCCAGTAAAGTCCAGCTTGAGCCAAGATAAAGCAGCTTCCATTGAACTTGATTTGGTTTCCCTCACCAGCCTTATACCCATTACAGGTCATACAAACCTCCCACAGTTTGTTTACAGAAACGATAATTTCAGAGTTCCCTTTTCAAAAGGTCTTCAGTGTTTTCTGTGTGAGCTCTTCTTTGGTCTTGGCTTGGATATATGGCCATGTGCAAAAGTTGGAACTGAAATTGGATATTTTGTTCATTTCCTAAGTGAAAATAAGTTAATACTTTCTCTACAGAGAACAGGCTTAAGTATGACATATTTCTGCAAATGTTCAGGCTTAATTTCTTTTAACATCTTGAATAAAAATGAATAAAAAATAACATTTACACAGGTCACATTTTATCATTTCTTTTCTCAATATGTAAAATTCATCAAATAAACAGTAATTGTGCATTAAAATGTGCAGATATGTGTTCTCTGTAGAGGATGGTTTTGCTTATTTTCATTTACAAAATCAATAAAACTTGTAATTTGACCCAGGAGACCCAAACATTTACATACAACTTTATATTCATATCACTGATTCTGTACTTAGGGCAGCACGGTGGCGGAGTGGGTAGCGCTGTCGCCTCACAGCAAGAATGGCCTGGGTTCGATTCCCGGCCGGGTGACCAGGGTCATTTCTGTGTAGAGTTTGCCCGTGTCTGCGTGGGTTTCCTCCCACAGTCCAAAAACATGCAGTCAGGCTGATTGGACATACTGAATTGCCCCTAGGTGTGAATGTGTATGTCTGCCCTGTGATGGACTGGCGACCTGTCCAGGGTGTATCCTGCCTTCCGCCCAATGACAGCTGGGATAGGCTCCAGCACCCCACCGCGACCCAGAAAGATAAGCGGTTTAGACGATGTATGTATGATTCTGTACTTAGTACTCTTCTACTGCCATCTACAGTACAAGCTGAGTAACTGTCTAAAGGGATACAAACAGAGTTAAATAGATAGATGCACAGATGGGTTTTGATGGATGACAAATGACAACATATGCACCGCAGTTTACAAATGCTTTGCAAATGAACCTTTAGAAACCTAAAATTTTGGGAATTTGTTTTGGTATTTTTGGGTCAATTACAATTGCAATTCTAAAATATTTACATGTGACAGTCACACATGCCATGTGAGGTTATTTTTCAGGAGACCCTGGGCTGCTCAGATATTCCATTGTTTGACATGTAAATGCTAAGAGAAATTTGATATCTTTATGAATTTGGGTCATTTCTGATCAATCTGATTTACCTAGCACCTGCTAAATTTTTGTATTTTTTTAATTAAAGAGATCTTGAAAACAAGTGCAGTTGTAATCTTTTCAGAAATGGTTAGTCTGGAATGTCTGTGAGCTGAAAGTGCAATAATATAGATGGTGATTCATTCTCTTGGTTATTATGAGTAAAAATAAACAATTAGCATAAGGCGGACATGTTTTTTTATTGATTTTCTGTCCTCTTCGATTCAGGCTGAGTGCTAAAACTCTGATACACAGCAAGTCATGCTTTATTTTTAATTACACATTAAGCTGCATATTTAATATCAGATATTTTTAATACTCAACATCAATGTAAACTGAAAGCCCTTTGTTTATAATATGAAGGCTAAAAGCAGAGATGTAGTATAACAGTAGTGAGTGGGTTTGGGTGATTTTGGAGCTGGATTTCTGGCTGATGGACGGTCACAGGTGGATGAAATCACTCTGGATGGTGAGGCAGAGTCTGCTGAGTGATCTGATGTGTGAATCATGTTGCTGTTTTAACCCTTTGAAGGCCAAACAGCAGAGCAATAATATCAGGATTTTAGGTGATTTTCTGAGCCGAATTACTCACTGATGCTGACGTCACAGCTCACTGATGTCTTGCTTGCTGGTTAGGGGCGGGTCTGCTGATTGTCCTGATATGTGGATCAGGTTTTTATCTTAAACCATTCTGAAGTTATGAAGGCTAGAAGTGACCTAAGGGTAAATAGAATGATCTGCTAGCTCAGAAAACATATGCAGCTTCAGACAGGCTGCAAGGCCAGTCACAACACAACAAGAAGTGTTTCTGGAAGACTCTCAAAGGGGACGGAGCCATTTAAACTTCTTAATTCTATACAGCATAAACATTCACCAGTAGAAGTCTATCTTCCAGAAATACAATATCTCATACCATTGCTATGCGGATGACACGCAGATATATACCTTCCGCCTAACCCAAGCAAAAACTGTTCCTTACATCTCTTGTTTGATTGTTTGAGGGATGTTGAGTGCTGGATGTCTAAGAATTTCCTCAAGTTAAACCAAGACAAAACTGACATTATTATCTTTGGAAATCCTGCCTTGGTTAGTGTTATAGCCAATGATCTGGGACCTTTGATTACTAATGTGCATGACCACGTAAAGAACCTTGGTTTCATCTTTGACACTAACTTAAACTTTGAGAAACAAATCAGCACAGTTGTTAGAGAAAGTTTTTATCACCTTAGAAACATTGCTAAGCTCAAAAGCATCCTGTCTTTTAAGGACCTGGAAACAGTTATCCATGCTTTTATTTCCTCTCGTGTTGACTACTGCAACTCACTGTACCTGGGTATCTGTCAGTCAAGCCTGTCACGTCTGCAGCTGGTCCAAAATGCAGCTGCACGGCTCCTGACTGGTACCAAGACAAGGGAAAGTATAACCCCTGTACTGGCTTCACTGCATTGGCTTCCAGTAAAATACCGGGTGGAATTTAAAGTTTTATTGTTTGTTTTTAAAGCTCTTCATAACCTGGCTCCAAGTTACATTTCTGACCTCCTTCACCTTCGCTTGACCCCTCGTGTTTTACGCTCCTCTAACCAGTTGTGTTTAGATGTTCCTCGCTCTCGGCTGAAATTCAAAGGTGATCGGGCCTTTTCTGTAGCTGCTCCAAAACTTTGGAATAATCTTTCACTTTTTATAAGGGAATCAGCCACAGTGGACACTTTTAAGTCCAACTTAAAAACCTCTTTTCTCTCAGGCATTTGAGTCCTGAGCGGATTATGCTATTAGTTGTCTGTTTTATCTTGGTTGACTCATCTTGTCATCAGATTCTTTTATATGATTGTTTTATTGCTTTTCTGTTTTTCGTTTCTTTTATGTCTAGTTTTTTGTATTATTTTAAAATAGGTTTGTGTTATATGATTTTATTGTACAGCACTTTGGCCGGCACTCGCTGTCTTTTAAATGTGCTTTATAAATAAAGACGACTTGACTTGACTTGACCTGACTTAAACAGATATTTAAACTGATTTCACTGTATAATAATGGGGATTAAGTGTATAATGTAATTGTAAAATTTCAAAGAGTTATGCCAGAGAACTTCTGCTTTTGGAGTGCCTACACACTAGAGGCTGACGTAGCGTCAGAAACGCAGCCTCCCAGTGTATTTCAGTTAGGATGCTGCATCGGCTCTCTCGGACTAGAAACGTGCCTGTATGAAGTGAAAAGACGCTTCGTCGAGTGACGAAAAAGTTCAAACTATTTCGACTTTTACTGCAAGAAAGTCTGACATGGGGCCATGTCAACCAATAGAAATGTGCAGGAAGAAGACGGATGAAAAGACGTATGTGGCCAACATTTTCTTTCATTGTCCCATATTTCTTTGCTTCTGGTCCAAATGTTCTGTTTCTTGTTGGATTTTGAACTGTACAAACTGCACCCCACTCCAGCCACATACAGGCCTTCTAGATGGACAAGATCTGCATGTGTATACATCTACAGCTCCATTCTTGCATTGTCTGGTGTGTAGGCACCCTTAAGTGTTATTAAGGGTGGTTGAATAAATCAGCAGGAAAGGTTAAACAGGGATATCGATAGAGAGTGTTTAATAATACTTTTTTGAGGTATGTTATACAATTAGCCATTGTTACACACTCTGTACAAACTCAATAGAATCCTGAATATGTATCATATTTCATAACTGCAATCGGGTTTGAATAGCTGCATTGCCAAAATAAAGCATCTTAATTGCAATAAAATGGTACTAACATTACTATTAGTAAAGTCCAATGACATTGTCAGTCTTGTAACTACATGACTTACATATTTATTATACAGTAGTTACTGTATAATAAGCATTAGCATTAGTAACTGAATAATAAATCTAGAGTTTAAGAGGATATAGTTTAAAATAATAGGCAAAGAATAAGACAAATGCATGAGCTAAGCTGAACTACAGTAGTTCTGCACACTACACACTACTACACAACTCTACTGTTTTAAAAGATAACTGAGGTTAAACTGGACTATTTTAAAGCTGGATTGCAAACCTTACAGAAATATGTGTCCACTTATTAATACACATAGCAAGCAAAGCTTAAGGCTCATTTCTCATCTATAAATGTGGAATTTCAAATGTTTTTATGCACCACGTTCATACCAGAAGTAAAATTTCATTGTGTGAAAGGAAACATACAGTCCTGTTTTGGTGGAAACAGATGAGAATATAAGTGTAACATGAAAACTTAGCTACTCTTAGCAGTATCATAATCACGTGAGTCGTTTTCCTTGTTGATGGTTGCCGTGGTAACAGCATCAGTAGAACTATCTGCATTCCTGCTGAAATTCACTGTTGCGTATGTTGGACCTTCAGCAGATTTTCCAGCTGAATGCTGAGTGGCACTTGCTGAGGAATCAGAGAGAATTGTGGGTAACTCAGGAGAGCTTGATGATAACCGAGAAGGAGAATAAACAGGATTTGAGAAATCACAACTTGAGGGTAACTGGGCATTATCATAAACAGTTTGAGAAGGTTCTGAGGGGTTTGTGGGTAACTGGACATTTTCATAAACAGTTTGAGAAGGTTCTGAGGGGTTTGTGGGTAACTGGACATTATCATCAACAGTCTGAGAAGGTTCTGAGGGGTTTGTGGGTAACTGGACATTATCATCAACAGTTTGAGAAGGTTCTGAGGGGTTTGCAGGTAACTGGACATTATCATAAACAGTTTGAGAAGGTTCTGAGGTGTTTGTAGGTAGTTGAGCAGTAGAGTAGACTGTGGAAACTCCAGCATCTGAGACAGGAATGTCTTTAATTTCCTCATAGACAGATAGAAAAATCTGATAAAAAATACAGATAAAAAAGATAATAATGAAAATTAGGGTAAGTCAAGTGTATTTAAAGTGAACTCAACTATTTTACTCCTCCAGTTATTGATTATTTATTATTAAATATTTCCTTGGTGGGAACATGTTCTAGTATGAACCTCCTTTGAAATAAAATCTTGACTCACCCTATCATAGGAGGGCTCTCTGACAGGTTAGCTTTGGGTTGAGGCTGGACCTGAGGAGAAAGAATTCCATAGCATTGAACTAATTTGATATATATATATATATATATATATATATATATATATATATATATATATATAGCATCACTTACTTGAAAGATAAACTGAATGTGGAACTGATCTGAGAATGTGTTCTTAATCTATTTGTTTTCATCCATGTTCATTTATTGCCACCAGAGGGCAGCAACTATCTATCACTGTTAGTTCACTGAGGCCTAGTGAGTTTTTTGTTCTTTAAATGTGTTTATGACTCATGCTGCACTGACGTCTGAACATACAGATCTGAAAACTGACATTTCTTAAGGAAAACCCATAACGTGACCAGCAACTATCGTAAATGAGTTAACCACCACTAAACATTTTTTCCTATGGTTAAACCTGTGGCCCAGATAACAATGTGTGCATGAGTGAGTCACCATTTTGTGTATGTGCATGTTTTTGTGCGTGATGGTACCTTGAGTCTTACACTTCTTTTGTAGATAAAGAATAAGCATAATAATAAGCATGAAGACAAAGAGTCCAATTAGAAACACCACCAGAATCGCAGCCAAGAGAGTCGCCACAGAGGAAACTGGAAATGGTGGTGATGGAGAAACAGAATCAAAATTCAGTAACGAACAATAATATGACCATTTAGAAGTGATCAAACTTGAGCTGATTTTCTTTGTGTGAACTGTACACTAAGTGTTAATCACCTGTAGCAGAGAATGAAGACGGTGTGGTTTTAGAAGTTGAGGATGTGGTTGGTTTTGTGGTCACTGAAGTGATGTTTGCCGATGGTTGTGGAAGAATATCTGCAGGTGAGGAAAATAAAAGTCAGTTTGTTTAAAGTATCTGTGTGGATGCCTTTATTGCTAATTTGGTACAATTGATGAGGATATTTACAGTATGAATATTATACCTGTTGATGTCTCAAACGAGGAGTTCACTGTAGTTTTAGACGTTGAAAAGGAGGCTGTTATTGGAGTCTGTGGAGTGCTTGATGGTGATAAGGATGATGTTGCTGTCTGATCTGTTAACAGAGATGAAGAAATTAAGGCTTAAATTTGGATTGAAAGTGATGAATCACTCAAGAAATATTTGGTTATTTGATCTTTGTTAATGATGCCTTCTGAGAGCAGCGGTGAGTAACGTTTAGTTATCCAATCTTTGTTAGTAAAACTTTTTAGAGGGCTGCGGCGTATAATGTTTGTTTATTTGATGTTTGTTAATAATACCTTTAGAGGGTGGCAGTGAGTGTCGTTTGTAAATAACACATTTATAGGGTGGCAAAAATATAATTAAACTGTTAATCACAATTACTTATATGGCACTTAATTGTCAGCAGAAATTTCATAATCTCGACAGGGCTAAATGTAATGCCTAAATTGATTTAGAAACAAAAACAAACAAAATAAAAAGATTGTCAAAGTATAAATATGGTCTCACTTTATATTGTGTCTCTAATAACTGTGTAGTTACACATGAATAACGTGCAACAACACTGTAACTACTGAAGATTTAGGCAATATTACAGATGGATTACAGAAGTACGGCCTATGTAACTACACAAGTGTATCTTCTACACAGGAACTTTCCTGTAGTGTAGTGTAAAGGTACACTGTAAAACAAGTGAACAGTTCCTGTGTAGTTACTATGTAGTTACTGTGTAATAACGCAGTGGTAATATAGACATTGCTTTGGGGGAAATGCAACACAATTAATGTCATAAAAGTTACATGTTAAGATAAGGGGACGTCTGCTGTTCTGTCACATTACAGAATTGTTTAAAGCTGAAACTGGTTACAGTGTTACAGCACTAGCAGCATAAACACTAGCGTAATGTATGGAAAGCTGGCAGATACAATGTAAATATTGTCTTAATGTAAGTTATTACATACTTCTTTTTACTGCTGAAATGAAAAACTTTCAGACTTCCAGTCTGATTACAAATGTATTTACACTTATGTTATTACCCTTGTGTAACTACATGAGAGAGAATAGGCTGTTACAACTATTAAGATATACTTGTGTAATTACTTGAGGCAAAACTGAAGTTGATACACATGTGTAATTACATAAGATGTACTTCTGTAATCCAACTGTAAAAGTCACTAAATCTTTAGCAGTTACATTATAGTTGCATATGTTGTTCACATGTAACTACGCATTTATTAGAGACAATATAAAGTGGGACCATAAACTTTAATTCAAAATTATGTATATGTACTCACCAGAATTAGTAAGGCTGTCCTGTTTAATATAAACCTTGTATCCATGGTCAGATGTCCAGTCAAATTCAGCTCCACACCAGTATTCACCAGAGTCTCCCTCAGTCAGACTGTTGATGTTCACGGTCAAGATTTCCTTTCCATCATCACGCAGAAAAAGGTTTCCCTCATTCATCCATATTTTACTCTCATTAACAGTTATATTATGATTACAATTATCATGGCCCACTCTCCTGCAGAGAAACTCAGGGAATCGTGGGTATCTGCAGCTGATGTTCTGAATGTCTCCTACATGAACCGTCACATTGATGCTCTTCGCATGGTATTGACCTGTAAAGCATAAACAACCAGTTTAAAATGCTTACATTCACTTTCACAGTTTATATAAAAACACATGTGCACTTGAGTAAGACTTGTTCATCTGCATATTTTGTCGATTCTCTGTAGACCACACTTGTCTTTTAAAGGTGCAGTCAGAACCACAAATATTAGGACATCAAATTATTGTTATTTGACCTGTCTACCGTAGCATATTGGAGCTGAACTTGTAAATATTAGCTTAATATGCAGACTTTCAGCTTTGAGGTTGTTTATATCTAACTTTGGTGAACAGTGTAGGAATTACAATGATTTTCATGTATAACCCCTTTTTAGGGGCTCAAAAGTAATTAGAAAACTAACAATCATATTAAACTAAATTGACATTTTTAATACTTGGTCGCAAATCCTTTGTAGTCAATTACTGCCTGAAGTCTGGATCCCATAGAAATCACCAGATGCTGGGTTTGTTCCATGGTGATACTCTGCCAGGCCTTTACTGCAAGTGTTTTCAGTTCCTGGCTGTTCTTGGACTGTTTTACCTTCAGGTTTACTTTCAGTAAGTGACATTCACGCTCAACTGGATTAAGGTCAGGTGATTGACTAGAACATTCCTCTGCATTGCTTTGAAAAGGCCTTACGCTGCTTTCTCTATGATTTGGGTGAAGGTCGGTCTGCACTGCAATGTACTGTCCATGAGATTTGAAGCTTTTGGCTGAATCTGAGTAAGCAATATAGGCCCATACTCTTCATAACTCAAGGCCTGCTGCTTTTCCCAGCAGTTACATCATCAATAAATAAAAGAGAGCCTGTTCCACTGGCAGACATACATGCCCTCGCCATAACACTACCTCCACCATGCTTGACAAATGAGGTGTAATGTATTAGACCATGATCAGTTCCTCACATTCTAATGCTGTTTTCTTCTCATCATTCTGCTACAAGATGATCCATGTCTAGACAACTTTGTTGATATTCAAATATATGTGGACTGTATTTTCAGATTATGTTTGTGAGGAAAAGGACGTTAAGGCAGGCAGCATATATATAGTATTCCAACTTAAACAAATACAAAAGAAGTCCGTATTGGAAGTATCTATAGCAAGACTAAATAACTTTGAATTAAAAGCTAGATCTGCCAACATCATAGTCCAGTTCTTGCAACATACATTTGAATGCCAAGGACCATAGACACAGTCTAAAAATCACACCATCATGATCGTATATGAACAATTATGAGAAAGACTGTGCATAGGTCAGAGAGACTCACCTTCCTTTACATTCAGGTTCACTGGTGTGTAGACGTCAATGCCAGATTTTCCAACTGCACAGTAGTACGTTCTAGAATCCTCTACAGTGAGCTCTCTGATCAACACCCAGAACTGTGCAGCTCTGGTGTCATCAAACAGTGAGAATCTCCCCATATTCATCCACTCATTTTTACCGTTTGTCCAAATTTGATTCGTCAGAAAGGGCCATAAACCCGTGCAGAGATATTTTGGGGTTGATATGTATTGTCTCTCATATGTGCACTTGATGAGGACTCCTCCTCCTGAATATCCTGTCACTCTCTCTGATTCTCCTCCACCTACTAAAAAAGGACAAATGTCCATCTGAGTAAAGGTTTCAATTGACTCTACTGGTTGTGATGATTATTTAGGAGAGCATCTCCTTACCTGAAATCAGGAAGAGGGTAAAGACGAGGAGGATCTTCATTCTGAGTTCAGGTTCACAGATCAACACCAGCTCAGACAGATACCAGAGGCCCTGAAACTTACACCTTCTCAAAGACACCACCTCTCTGTACTCCGTGACTCTCTGACTGTACTGTGGCTTTAGCTGCATCACAAAGAGAAATCGAGGTCATGCCCACTTCCTTTTTTGACCCTGAGAACAAGATAAAAAAACCTCCCAGTAAGGTGACGTGTGGATGTGTAGGAGCAAAGTTACAACTAAAATGTTTTGAGATGCTTTCAATGAAATTTACTGCACTAAAGTAAACACTGGTGTTGAAAGTTGAAGCAGCTTCCATGTTGCTTCGTGTTTTTGTTAGCTTTAGCCTGCTGCAATGTGCATGCCACTGTTTAACTTCACTGTTGTACTGTTGTCAGTTTATCCATTTGGCTTATGTTACTTGAACAATCCCATAGGAAAGAGAAATGGAGAGTTCCTCTTAGTATCTGTGTATTTTCTCCAGATAGAAAGACTTTTGCTTAGGTCTCTACTGCTGCAAAAATATTCCTCCTGACAAAAAGAGACCAGTAATCTCACATGTCTCCACTTAAACTTTAGTAGATATCTCAGTGAACTCATACATGGTGCTCAGATTTGCCAATAAAAATAACACTGATGTTTATCTGCAACTCAGCTCTCTGTTAGTGAATGTTTATGTGCTAAATGATGGATAAATATCCATGTTCATGTCATCGGTTCTCTGCTGGTCGATGCCAGAAGGCCTCTACTGCTGTCTAGAGCACAATGTGTGAAACTGTGGATGAAAGTTGATTAAAGAGAGATACAGAGAAAGCAATTGTTCTAGAAATGAAAAGCATATTGTTCTAGAAATGAAAACCTTTAATAGACTCAAATCCTTTATATTTACATGTGCAAGTTCTGCACATGTAAAGAGCATTTTTCACACTTCATTCACAATCATGATTCTTTAAGAATCATCCACTGAAAGAGTGGATGTCAGTGCCCTAAATAGCCCTTGTTTTACCTTTAGTGTTCTGCCACCTAGAGGACAAAAACATTAATTATTATTAGTCACACAGGTGGGGAGTGAGAACTCTTCCCAATGATCTCCATGCAAAAGTAAATTTAACAGGGCTGTGAACAAGACTACTAACCGCTTATTTATTATATGCACTTAACAAAGAAAATATTTATTTATTCTTATGTACTTGCGACAAAACAATGTGCACACACATATTGGTTTATTTTCCAAAATAAAAGTCTGTGTGCATCTAAAATCTGTTTGATAAGATTTAAAATTGTTAGGCCTTGTATGCAGGACAATAATCTGGGTAGTCCAAGGGTGGTCTGGTAGTGGCATGCAGTCAGTGGGATGCCAATCTTATCAATGCAGTGGGCAGATACATGCTCACTATCTGGGCACTAATTCTAAAGAGCTTAATATGAACACACACGCTAAACACTATGCACACAGTTTAAACTATGTATTATGTGTGTTTGATGAATGCTGCACAATTAGCCTTTGTCATGAAGTACTGAACTTGCTAAATATCATATTTCATAATTTCAGTGAAATTTGCAAGTCGCCGATCACGCCTGTGTGATCAATTCAGCTTCTGTCGAAAGTGCTGGCGTGAAATTCAATTTTTTTGTTGAAAGAACAAGTAAAACAGAGGTAGGATAATATAAATTTGATATAAAATCATACACATGTGTAAAGTACAAAACATGAAATGGGGCTGGCGTTGCATTTATCTTAACATTTTCATCACTTTTTGTCATATGAAGAAAAATGTGTAAATCTGCTGCCTGTTTTCTACAGTCAGAGTGTTCTGAGAGGTTGGGGAGGGCCAAAGTGAGCACATCGCAATTACAATGCTGAAGCAATTAGTAGTGCAACCCTACCTGTACATATTTATTAAATAATCTTCAACCTTCTACATGTGCTATTGTCATGTGTAGTGATGATGAGCAGCCAGTAACACCTACAACCTCTACAACAAGCACATGGAGGCCTACAGGGACTATGGGAGGAGGAATCAAACCAGGTCAAGATCTCTATAAGCCCAGTCAGCACAGCCATACCACAGCTCTGAGCCTCGGAAAGCAGAAAATTATCCTGATACTGCCCCACAAAACACCAGGAGTCCAGGTGAACACACATTCCACACATTCACCAATGGACTTGTTCTTGTTGTTTTTCTCCACTGATACAATGAGCTCCATCTGCAAAAACACTAACAAGTATGAAGCGAAAAGCAAGGGGAAGGAAGTACAAAGTGTCACTGTGCTTCACAATCCATCCAGCATTTTCTATTGAGGTGGTGCAGCAGAGAATGAAGGATGAAGATGGATACTGGACCATGAAAGACATTCCCTGCCCTGCTCCCATCATTGCCTATAATAAGAACATGGGTGGGGTCAATCTATCAGACCAACTAATCCAGTAGCCCTAGCAGAACTGCTTGCTGGTATCGTACCCTGTCCCTGCACTTTGTGGACATTGCAACAACAAATGGCCTGTACTGTGATATCAGCAGCTCATGTTACAGCTACAGCACGTGATGCACAATGACTTCCAGGTTGAACTGGTGTTCCAGTGGACAAGACAGGAGTTCCCATCACCAGAAGCAATGACTATACTCCTACATGTGCCAGCAACAAAGCCACACTATGACCTGACAATGCTGCCAGCAAGTGGATAAAAAGGGAAGCTCAAACAATGGAAGTGCAAGTCCTGTGATATACTTGATATACTACATATTGGAGCAGTGACAAAGATAAAAAAAAAAAGCTCAAGCTTTTTAAACACCTTCTTGAGCATGTTTGTATTTTTTGTAGTAAAAAAAAAACCTAATTTTTCAAAACTGATTGTATGTGTTTTGTATGTGTTTTTGGGGTCTATTGGGTTGATACAGTGTGAAAGTGAAGAAATGATTGTCAGGTCATAAAGATGATGTTATGCAGAACAAAATATATTTTGGCATGGGAAACATTTTTTTATGCGGTATATAAAGTCAAAATTACTCAAAAACGGCCAAAATAGCCCAAGACTCACAAAATGCATTAAAATGTATCCAGATTACATTATAGATCACATCAGATAGCAATAAAATGGTAACAGTGAAAATTAACAACACCTTGTTCGCTTCACCCAGTGAACTGTAAGCAGACATCTTCAGTATTGACGCTTCATTTCACTGTAGTTACTGAATCATTCAAAGTAGTTATTTAATAATAAGCCATAAGATTTTTACTGAATAATAACTCTATAGTGGTTAACTATTTAAGAATAGACAAAGGATAAGAGAAGTGCATTAGCTAAGATAAACTATAATTGACATTCAATGAAAAACACTGATTTTAGTGCTTCTGTACACTACATTTACTTAAGTATTTAAGATAACTGGTATAGATGAGGCCAAACTAGTCTTTTCTATTTCTTACAGTCTTCAAATGAACATAGTGAAACACAGTTTTCTTCAGAAATACTTAAAAAATAAGTAAGAATAAAAGCACACATTTTCAAGCTTATATCGCACACATGTATTGCAACAAACATACAAAACTGCATTTTATTAACAGATTGCAAGAAATATGTGCTCACATAAGCTGACAGCTCATTTTTCATCTCTAAACATAAAATGTGAAGCCTTTCATGAACCATATTACAAATACTAACACACACAGTTCCAGAAGTAAACATTCCTTTGTGTGAAAGGAAACATACCGTTTCATTCTTGGTGGAAATGGATGAGAATACAAGTGTAACCTCTGAATGCTGAATGGCACTCACTGAGGAATCAGAGCGAATTGTGGGTAACTGAGCTGTGGAGTAGATGTCCTGATCAGGAACGTTTGATGGTAACTGAGCAGCAGAATAAACAGGATTTGAGAAATCACTGCTTGTGGGAAACTGGACATTATCGTGAACAGTTTGAGAAGGTTCTGAGGGGTTTGTAGGTAGTTGAGCAGTTGAATAGACTGTGAAAACTCCAGCATCTGAGGCAGGAATGTGTGTATTATTTTTAATGTATTCATAATCATAGAAAGCGTGAAAAACCTAAGAGAAACAAATAATAAAAACTATAGTAGGTCATGTATTTAAAGTGAACTAAACTATTTTACTCATTTTGGAGCGGTTACACTGATGTTTAGGTTTTCTTTTAGGGCTACAGGATGTACAACTGATCTGAGAGATTTATAGCCAGCAGAGGGCAGCATCTGTCCATCATTGTTACTCCACTAGGGCCTAGTGAGCCTATTGGTATCTAATAAATCTGTTTAATGACCCATTTATCTGAATATGCAGATTAAAAGATACATGTTTCTGTTTATGATGGTACCTTGAGTCTTGTTTCTGTTTCTAAGAGTGACTATGAAGAATCAAAGTCCAATCAGAAGCAGCACCAGAGGAAACTGGAAATTCTGGAGGTGAAGAACCTGAACAGGAATTAGAGAATCAGACACAAACAATAATCTAAACATTCAGAAGGGAACAAACTGACAAAATATGAGCAGATGTTCTCTGTGCGTGCTGTACATTAGGTGTGAAAAAATGTAGCTGACAATGAAGAATGTGTGGTTTTAGCTGTTCAGGATGCGGTGAGTTTTATTGTCAGTGACCCGATGTGTGTTCATTTCTGTGGTAGAATATCTGCAGCGGAAGGAAATAAATGTCAGTTTGCAGGGCCAAAAGCAAAAAAAAAATGTATGTGCCTGAAAGTGTTCGGGTGGTTACGAGAAAGACTGGAGGGAAGGGGGTTCAGGAAATTAAGAAATTTCGTGAATTTAATAATGAACATGTTTATTAACAAAACCCAAACCAATAAACAATAACAAGCAATACAATAATGAGTTGTATAACACAATCAATATGTGGTAATTGTATCCAAGTCCACGCACAGCTTTCAAAGCCCTAAAGAACATCTGGTATGGCTGTTTTTTCAACTTGTCATAGTTCGTTCCTGTGTTGGTCTCTAGTAGAGTGTGCAGCATACTGTTGTCAAATGATTGCCAAGTTAGTCCAAAAGATCGTGACAATAAGAAAACAAAATGAACAGCCTATTAACTGCAGTGCTGTTTTAAAGTGGTGCAGTCACAAGCATTATTGGCTGACACTTGACTGAGCCACAGTGTAAATGTTTTTATTAAAAAAAAAAGTCTACATTATTAATACAAAACATAGAGTTCTTTATAACTGTATACCTAAACATAAAGCTAAACTATATGAACAAAAGTGTTGAGACACCCCTACTATTATTGAGTTTAGGTGTTTCAGCCACACTCATTGTTAACAGGTGGATAAAATGAAGCACATAGCCTTTCAGTCTCGATAGACAAACACTGGCAGTAGAAATGGGTTGTACTGAAGAGCTCAGTGACTTTAAACATGGCCTTGTCATAGGACGCCACCTCTGCCACAAGTCAGTTTGTGAAATGTCTGTACAGCTAGAAGTGCTGTTGTTGTGAAATGGAAGCATTTTGGTGGAACAACAGCGGTAGACCACGCAAACTCATCAGAGCAGGGCCTCCGAGTGCTGAAGTGCACAGTGTCTATCCTCTGTTGAATCACTCGCTAAAGAGTTCCAAATTGCCTCTGGAAGCAACATCAGCAAAAGAACTGCACCTTAGGAGCTTCATGAAATGAGTTTCCGTGGCTGAGCAGCTGCAAAACAAGCCTAAGATCGAAATGCACAATGCCACATGTCAGAGGTGGGGGCAGGGGGTTGGGGTGTAAAGCACGCTGCCACTGGACTCTGGAGCAGTGGAAACATATTGACTGGATTGTGCCAACTGTAAAGTTTGGTGAAGGAGGGATGATGCTATGGGGTTGTTTTTCAGGGGTTGGCCTAGAACCCTTAGTTCCAGTGAAGGGAAATCTTAATGCTTCAGCAGACAAAGACGTTTGGACAATTGTACGCTTCCAACTTTGTGGGAACAGTTTGGGGAAGAACCTTTTCTGATCCATCATGACTGAGCCCCAGTGCACAAAGCAGCTCCATAAAGTCATGGCTGGGTGAGTTTGGTGTGGTAGAACTTGACTGGCCCTCACAGAGCCCTGACCTCAACCCCACTGAACACCTTTGGGATGAACTAGAACTGAAATTGAGAGCCAGGCCCTCTCGTCCAACATCAGTGTCTGACCTCACAAATGCTCCTCTGGACAAATGCGCAAATATTCCCACAGACACTCTCCAAAATCTTGTAGAAAGCTTCCTAGAATAGTGGAAGCTGTATATAGATGCAAAGGGGGACCAACTCCATATTTATCTCTATGGATTTATAATGGGATGTCATAAAAGCTTCTGTAGGTGTAATGTGTAGGTGTTACAATACTTTTGCCCATAATTCTTGCTAAACAGCAATTAAAAATATGCAAGAATATTGTCCATAAACATGTCATTAAGCAATAAGCCACAGGAGGCCATGTGCTACTGTGATTTTATCACAGGGATGGGGATTTGAAATGGAAGAACGTTCAGTCGCCCATCACTGTATATTGCAGTCATTTCATCATATAATAATGAACACATCATAACACACCACTGTTTAATGCAAAAATGTTCTCTTTTTAAGTGCTTTTTTGGTCACCAAATTACCACTGCAAGTTCAAGCTAACGGCGGCCCACTACTCACACTGGGGCTGGATCTGAAATGGCTCCCTACTTCCTACATGGTGCACTACTTAGGAATTTAAATACTGACTTCTGCACCCCAACAGTCTGTAATATCACTAACAGTGAATAGTTATTTGGGATTCAACCGCATCCATACTCGACAACTAGTGCGCTGTTTGGCTGTAGAAGCTGGAATTTCAAAATGTCCATAGCTAACACACTACATAGTGAGTACAGAGCTGTTTGAGACTCAACCTGGGTTTGATGCTACTTAAGGCAGATCCGACTGAAATACGAACATTTTAAGTGTGTAAAAATTCATCTGACTTTTTTTTTTAGACTTTTATGTTGCAGTTTTACAGTGAATCATATGGCAGGTACTTTAATTCAAGCCTGTAATATTAATGATTGAATTGTTTAGCCTGTTAGCTAGTTGACCAGTCTAGTTCTAGTTAAGGGAATAAATCGTCAGCCCCTCAGTCTAATTAAAAACAGTTTTTTTTTTTGCTTCATCAATGCACTTGGTTGTCAATGTGAGGAGCGTTAGAGTGTTTTTTCGTGACATGGCGCAGTAATACTGAGTTCAGCTGTTGTGAGGTGGTCATAGGTGTGTATATGTCGAGTATTTTACAATGGCTTCTAATGCAGCTCAGCATTTATATTAATTTTCTGTTTTAGTCCAACAAAGCCCTGACCTCATGAAGGGATGCCATGAGACCGTCTAAATTTTCTGTGTAGATGCCATTATTGTTGATTGTCTACAGTTTACCAGGATATATACAGAATGAATATTATTCAGCAGCACTGCTGTCTCATCCACTCATACCAGCACAACACACACTAACACACCACCACCATGTCAGTGTTACTGCAGTGCTGAGAATGATCCACCACCCAAATGGTACCTGCTCTGTGAGGGTCCATGGGGGTCCTGACCACTGAAGGACAGGGTAAAATGGGGCTAACAAAGTATCAGAGAAACAGATGGTCTACAGTCTGTAATTGTAGAACTACAAAGTGCACCTATATAGTAAGTGGAGCTGATAAAAAACACTGAGCATAGACACATAATGTTATATAATAATAATGTTATGCTTGATCTGTGTATGTTTCCATTACTCCAGAGTCCAGTGGCGGCGCTTCATACCACTGCATCTGATGCTTTGCATTGCACTTGATGATGTAAGGCTTGCATGCAGCTGCTCGGCCATGGAAACCCATGTTTCCTGTTTCTGTTGCCACAGTTATACATGCCAGCAACAAAGCCACAATAGGACCTGACAATGCAGCCAGCAAGTGGACAAAATGCAAGTCCTGTGATGTAGCCCATTGTTGATAGAAACTGTTTTGAGGAGTGGCACAGATAAAAAAGCTCATTTTTAAAATGCTTTGCTGAGTACTATGTTTTTATAGCAATTTTTTGGCTATAAATGCAGTATCATAGTGAAAAAAAATGATTGTCAGGTCATAAAGGTGATGTTATGCAGAAAAAAAATATACCAGACATTGGCATGGTAAACATTTTTAATGTGTATAAAAAGGCAAAATTATTCAAAAATGCCAAAATAGCCCAAGACTCACAAAATGCATGAAAATGTAACCAGAGTAGATCACAGAACATGCCAGATAGCAAAACGGTAAAAGGCAGGACCAGGCCTCCTTAGTAAGTGATTTAAGTGACCATTATTAGTCCCACAACAGGGAAATTCCACCTCTGCATTTAACCCATCCATGCAGTGAATCACCACATACACACTAGTGAACACACACACTAGGGGACAGTGAGCACTCTTGCCCGGAGCGGTGGGCAGCCCTATCCACAGCACCCGGGGAGCAGTTGGGGGTTAGGTGCCTTGCTCAAGGGCACTTCAGTCATGTACTGTCCAGTCAGGGGATCAAGCCGGTGACCTTCCGGTCACAAGGCTTGTTCTCTAATCTCCAGCACACGACTGCCCCCATAAAAAATTAAAGCTACATAACTTACATATTCATTTCATAGACATTACTGGATCATAGAAAGTAGCTATTGAATTGTAAGCCTTAAGATTTTTAACTGAGTATTAAACTCTGTAGTTGTTAATGTGTTTTGTTTTTAAATAGACAAAGGATAAGAAAACTGCATTAGCTAAGATCAAGTACAGCTGACATTCAGTGAAAAACACTGATTTTAGTGGTTCTGCACACTGCATTTACTGAACTGTTTAAAAAGATAACCAAGCTCACACTAGACTTTTTTATTTTTATAATAAAAATACACAATTTCAAGCTTATATCACATACATATGTTACATCAAACACAGAAAACTGCATTTTATTAACAGACTGCAAAAAAAAAAAGTGCTTACTTAATTATACTGACAGTTCATTTCTCATCTAGAAACATAACATTTGAATCCTTTCATGATGCATATTACAAATACTAACACATTTACACAGCTTGGTCTTGGTGGGAATCGATGAGAATACAAGTGTAACAGGAAAACTTGGCTAACATTTGACTGTATCATAGTCACACGAGTCGTCCTCTCTGTTAAATGCTGCTCTGGCAACAGTATCAGTAGATCTCTCTGTTTTCTTGCTGAGATTCACTGTGGTGTATGTTGGACCTTCAGCAGATTTTCCAGCTGAATGCTGAGTGGCACTTGCTGAGGAATCAGAGGGAATTGTGGGTAACTCAGCTGTGGAGTAGATGTCCTGATCAGGAGAGTTTGATGGTGACTGAGCAGGAGAATAAATGGGATTTGAGAAATCACAGCTTGAGGGTAACTGGACATTATCAGTTATAACAGTTTGAGGAGGTTCTGAGGGGTTTGTAGGTAGTTGAGCAGTAGAGTAGACTGTGGACGCTCTAGTGTCTGAAGAAGGAAGGTGTCTAATGTCATTAATCTCCTCGTAGTCATACAAAGCATCGGAAACCTAGGAGATGAAAATAATAACAATAATTAAAATTAGAACAGATTATGTATTTGAAGTGAACTAAAGTATTTTACTCCTTTTGGAGCAGTTAGACTGACGTTCAGGTTTTCTTTTTTTTAAAGATTAAGATTAAGTGACCCTTATTAGTCCCACAATGGGGAAGTTTCACTTCTGCATTTAACCCATCCATATAGTGAAACACCACATACACACTAGTGAATGCACACACACTAGGGGGCAGTGAGCACACTTGCTCCGAGCAGTGGGCAGCCCTATCCACAGCGCCTGGGGAGCAGTTGGGGGTTTGGTGTTTTGCTAAAGGGCACTTCAGTCACATACTGTTGGCTTAGGGGATCAAACCAGCGACCTTCCGGTCACAAGGCTGGTTCCTTAACCTCCAGCTCATTACTGCCCCCAGTAAGTGGGCTAGATTAGTATTTCAGTTATTGATAATTCATTATTAAACATGTCATTGGTGGATGTGTGTTCCAGTGGGAACCGTCTCTGAAGTACAATCTTGACTCACCCTGTGGACAGCTGAGAATCCTCTGAAGGGTTGGCTTTGGGTTCTGCCTGGATCTGAGGAGAACCAATTCCATACCATTAAATCAGTTACAAATTAAGAATAGATTTTGAATATTAAATGACTAATCAAACATAATGTTTTTTTTTTTGTATTGTCTTATATTACTTATCTTTATATTATTATTTATCACTGCTGTCAGAACAAAACCTTATATCTCCATGTCATTTTTCAGTTTTTGACATATTTCGAAAACGCCTGTTGTCCTTTACATTGTGTGTAAATTTCATGATGAATAGACCAAGGGAAGTAGAATAACTTGGACATAAGCCTGGTTCCATTAACATATATTAAAAGTAAAGTATGTTTTTTCCCTTCATCTGTAAAGTTATCATTTTGGAGATATGAGGTTTTGTTCTGACAGCAGTGATATATTAAAAGACACAGGATGTACATTTGCTGTGAGAAATTTACATCCAGCAGAGGGCAGCGTTTGTCCATCACTGTTAGTCCACTGAGGCCTAGTGAATTTTTAGTGGGAAACTAAACATATGTCCAGGAACTGTATAAAATTTGGACACTATGATTACAATGGAGGATACTGCCATAATGCCATAATATCTGTGTATCTATTTTGTGTGTGTGCATGTTTCTGTGTGTGATGCTACCTTGAGTCTTGCTTCTCTTTTTAAGAGTAACTATGAAGAATAAGAGTCCAACCAGAAGCAGCACCAGAATAACAGACATACCAGTAACCACAGAGGAAGCTGGAAATGCTGGAGGTGGAGAATCAGAACTAGATTAAGAGAATCAATCACCAACAATAATCTGATTATTTAAAAATGATCAACCTCACATTATAAGAGCCGATGTTCCTTGTGTGTGCTGTATATTAAGTGTAATACATTATTAGCTGACAATAAAGATGTGGTTTTTGGAGTTGAGGATGTAGTTGGTTTTGTGGACACTAAACTGATGTGTGTTCGTTTCTGTGGCAGAATATCTGCAGCTGAAGGATATAAATGTCAGTTTGTTTAAAGTATCTGTGTACATTATTGCTGACCGACTTCAGTTTACCAGGATATATACAGTATGAATATTATACCTGTTGAAGTCCTAAATGAGGGACTAGTTGTAGATGCTGTAGAGGAGATTGTTTCTGTGCTCTGTGGAGTTGAGCTTGATGATGATGTTGCTGGTCATTTTTAATGGAGATTAAAAAAACTTCTTAGACATGTCATCTTATGATGTCATTAAGCTGCCCTTACCCCTTATATAGAACAATTTTCTGTATGACAGACTATAAACTCTTTCACTATTATATACTTATTTATTAGTCTTATTGTTATTGCATGTCTTATGTGTAATTGAGGACACAAACAAAATTTTTGAATGCCAGATTGTGAATCAAACAGCTTTCATTAGACTGACCTTCTCCAGACTGCAGATTCCCTGAAATTCAATGATTAAATTATAATCCTGTATACATGTTCCTTCCCGACTGCAAAAAATATTCAAAACAAAGTGTCTGAAAGTAAACAGATTGATTTAATTCATATCAACTCACCAGTAACTCTGAGGTTGATCTGTGTGATATAAACCTTGTATCCATGGTCAGATGTCCAGTCTGATTCAGCTCCACACCAGTATTCACCAGAGTCTCCCTCAGACAGACTGTTGATGATCACAGTGAAGATCTGCTTTCCATCATCATGTAGATACAGCTTTCCCTCATTTATCCATCTTCTGCTCTCATTAAGAGATATTGTATTATTGCAGTCAGCAGTGCCCACTCTCCTACAGAGAAACTTGGGGTCAGTACTGTGGGATTGTGGGTATTTGCAGCTGATGTTTACACTTCCTCCTACATGGCCAGTCACACTGATTCTCTTCTTGTAGGATTGATCTGTCAATAATAAACAATCAAATAAAAAACACACTCATCTTCACAGTTTACACCAAAAAACACTGATTTGTTCTGACTTTACAGGGTTCTTTGTAATTTTGTTAGCGCTCATGTCTGCACTTGACTATGACTCTTCCTGCTGCATATTCTGTCACTTCTCTGGACGTCACACTCTTCTTCTGAAAGTATTTTTAGATTATATTTATGAGTAAAAGGATATTGAGTCCGGAAGCATGTCTATAGTTACACTACAGCTTAACACACAAACACAGAGGAATAATTTTACATTAGAAACTTGATCTGCTAACATCATATTCAAGGTCTTACAACACTTGACAAATGCCAAGTACTATAAACACAATCTAATAATCACACCATCATTATCACTACATACAAACAACTACTGTATGTAAACATATTTCCACAGCTGGGGTTAAAGAGGATTCATCCAATCAGAGATTGGAAGGTCTGATAAGGAGTCTCTGAAGAGAGCGACTCTGTGGTAAAACTGTTAAAATGAGTGTGTCATCTTACAGCACTATATGGAAAGAAATCCTGCTTTTTGATCTTTGTGTGAGTCTGTACATTCACTCTCACAGTAGCTGATGTTAATTAATGTTGGAAGTTAACAAATGCAGTGATGGGAGATACTCACTTTCTGTTATGTTCAGTTCCACTTCTCTGTGGGCATCTCGCTGCCAATCTATGTCAACTCCACAGTGGTACGTTCCAGAATCCTCTACAGTGAGCTCTCTGATCAACACCCAGAACTCTGCAGCTCTGGTGTCATCAAACAGTGAAAATCTTCCTTTATTTATCCGCTCATTTTTAACTCCTGTCTTGATTTGGTCAGCACATTTTGACCATGAACCCTTACAGAGGTACTTTGGGTTTGATGTGTATCCTGTGTCGTATCTACACTTGATGAGGACTCCTCCTCCTGAATATCCTGTCACTCTCTCTGATTCTCCTCCACCTACTAAAAGAGGACAAATGTCCATCTAAGTAAAGGCTTCATTTGACTCTGCTGATGGTGATGATTATTTAGAAGAGCATCTCCTTACCTGAAATCAGGAAGAGGGTGAAGATGAGGAGGATCTTCATTCTGAGTTCAGATATCAGAGGCCCTGAAACGTACATCCTGACTCTGTGTGACTCTGTTGACTGGGCTGCATCTTCAGCTACATCTTAAAAAGAAACTGATGTCATACCCACTTCCCCTTTCTGGCGCTGAGAAAGAAAGAGGTCCCAGCAAGATGTGGTGTAAATACGTATATGAGCATGAAATTCAGCGGACTAAACAGTGTCTTCGAGTTGTTTTAAAGCAGCTTCGTGTTGTCATTCATTAGCGTTTGGCCTGTTTCAGTGTCTCCACCACTGTTTAACTGTACTGATATGTATAAGTGTCCATTTCAGTCACTGTATTTGAAAGTACTCATCAGAAAGAAAAGTCAAATGAGATCTACTTAATGTCTCTGTAGTTTCTCCTGGACAACAATAAGATCAAAGCCTCTCAGAGTAGCCGCGCTAATCTAAGATCTGCTCCCGTTAGTAAAGAAACTGTAAATAAGAGAGAAACCTGGTGAAAAATCAGCAGTGCTACTTAGAGAGGATTTCAGCAACATAATTGTCCTCTGGTTTCTACAAATTAGACTATTAGCAAATGAATATATATGAATCCACTGTTGAATATTCATGCTCTTGTCATTCATTTTGTGCTGGTCTTTGTCAGAAATACTCTACTGCCATCTAGACCACAATGTGTGTAACAGCAGCACTGAGCAATCTTTGCTGTGTTCTCTATGTAACACAAATGTAATTAAAGAAAGAGATGAATCACTTTAAAATAACAATATTTTAGAAGACATCTATTAGTTCTTATGTAGTAATTAAGCAATAAAGAACTAATCATGTATGAAAATTTATTCATTTTCCTTTTATATTTTCACATTTTTTATAACCGACATAAATTGTTAATATATGTCTACTTATTTCTATTTATTCATAATTAAATAATGATGGCAAAAACAGAATTTCAGATGTTATTTATTATTGTTATTTGAATATTTATGTTTGTATTTACACAAGACATGTTTAAAAATAATAATATTAAAAAATATAATATAGGATGACCTCAGTGCCTTGTCCCAGTAGGCCGAGCCTGGTCAACTTCCACCAGGAGGTGGCCAGGGGCATCCTGATCATATTCCCAAATCACCTCAAGTGGCTCTCAATGTGGAGTGTAGCCTGTCACCCTGTTGAGAAAGCTAATTTCTGCCACTTGTATTTGTGATCTCATTCTTTCAGTCATTACCCATGACCATAGATGAGAGTTGGGATGTAGACCGAATGGTAAACAAAGAACTTTGCCTTATGGCTCAGTTCCCTCTTCACCACTACAGTCCAGTACAGTGACCACATTACTGTTGTCACCTGTCCCAGCCTGTGGCCGGTCTACCAATTGCTCTTCCCATCACTTGTGAATAAGACCCTAAGATATATTTGGCATAAACTTTCCCAGGGAGGCTGAGCAGTGATACCCTGGTAGTTAGTGCACACACTCCAGTCCCCTTTCTTAAAAATAGGGACCACCACCTTGGTCTGCCATTCCAACAGTACTGTTCCCGACGTCCATGCAACATTGCAAAGGCATGTCAGCCATGACAGTCCCACAACATTCAGAGCCTTTAGCATTTCCAGGCAAATCTCATCCACCTATGGTGCTCACCGACTACCTCAGTGACCTCCACCAGGGAAATGGAGTCTGGCACGCCAGAAGCCTCTGGCCCTGACTCCTGTGAGGAAGGCATGTCTCTCGGATTTAGGAGTTCCACAAAGCGCTCCTTACACCAACCAACAATATCCTCATTTAAAGTCAGAATTTCTTCACCTCTTCTGGATTTTGCTTCAGCCACCGCTGCCGCCTTTTTTGCCCATTACTACTTATCTGCTGAGGCGGGAGTCCTCTGGGCCATCCAGTCCCTAAAGGCCTCCTTCTTCAGCTTGACGGCCCCCTCACCGCCTGTATCCACCAGGGGTTTCTTGGGTTACCGCCCTGACAGGTCCAGCAAACTTTTGGCCACAGCTATGCCTGGCGGCTTCCATGATGAAAGTTTTGAACCACCAGTTGGTGATCAGCCCAGCACCTCTCTTCACCCGAGTGTCCAGAATATATGGTCCCAAGTTGGATGAATCGACAACAAAGACGATCATTGACCTTTGACCCAAGGAGCTGTGGTGCCACGTACACTTATGAATGTCCTCGTGTTCAAACTTGGTGTTCGTTATGGACAATCCATGCCTATCACAGAAATTCAATAACAATTCACCATTCTAATTCGGGTAGGCCTTTCTTACCAATCGCCCCCATGTCTCCCAGTCATTGCCATTATAAGCTTCAGAAATAACCTCAATAAAACACACCAGCACAGTAGAATAAATATATTAGCCTATAACCAGCCTCAATAAATTCTCCTATACACTGGAATGTGAGATATTAGTGCATAAACAACCTCAAGAAACACTCCTGTCCTTCTTGCCTTGATGCCTCCTCTTGTGACAGAAGCTGGGTGGGTTCAGATCTGAGTGGTGAGGCAGGAGCAGGACATGGTGACATCACTTTAGATTTGGGTCTACAAGAACAGCTTTTTAAAGACAGTAGTGAAGTAAAATGAAAGTAATGTAAAATTTGCCTGTGTCTAAAAAAGTATTGATCAAATTTGAATTAATGATCAATACGTCTATATAATAAAAATAAACTAACATTTAAGTTTAGTTCCATTACCAGTATGGCTAGCTTGCACTAGCATCTGCAAACTCGAAAGATGGTACAGATTCATTCAATCATAAATACAAATGAGCCATAAATCTATGTTACATTAGTAACTTTAAAGGAATATGACAAACACTGCTCAGAATGTGGATTTGCCAGTACAATGCTGCACTCATGGCAGCGCTCAGTACGTGTTCCGGCATGCTGGGGGCGGTTTGCGCTGAGTGGTTACGTGTTCAGAAGTCCTGTCACTCCAAATCAGTTGACCAATAGATATATAATAGAGTCCTCTTCAAAGACCCGCCCCTTTTTAAAAAGTGCAATTGGCAAGTACAAGTCAGAAACAAAAGATATATTTCAGGAGCAAAAAAAAAAAAAAATTAATTTCAGTGCACACATACAACTGTCTGTATTTGCACACATTCAATAGTGCTCATGTCCTTCCGTCTCATTTTATATCATTTAATGTATTATTCATATGTATTAGTGTTCGTAACACTACTGTGTTATCATCATGTGTGAGAATTTCTGAGCTGAGACGTTTCTACACTTTTAAAACATAATGGTTCCTACAGGAATCTCAGCTTAAACATATTGTTCGAGGAAAAAACTTTAATAAGCTCAGAATTATATATTTTTCATATATTTTTAGATGTGGAGTTTGTGAAAATATAAAGAATGTTTTTCACACTTTGACACTTAAATGGTTCTTTGAAAAAACATTATTCAAAGGTTCTTTTTCAATGGTACTGTGCCAAAGAACTTTATGTTGGTGCCTTTATTTTTAAGATTGTACTGCCATCTAGAGGATGAAGGTGGAAACTAAATCATGAATGAGGAGTCCATTGATTTCTATACACAACTGAATAAAACCTAAGAGAAGGCTGTGAACAGCATATATTCTTTTAATATTTTTTAACACGTTTTTAAACACTGTGTCCACTCACTGTCCACTCTATTAGACACTCCTACCTTGTTGGTCCACCTTGTAGATGTAAAGTCAGAGACGATAGCTCATCTGCTGCTGCACAGTTTTTGCTGGTCATCCTCTAGTCCTACATCGGTGGTCAAAGGACGCTGCCCACAGGACACTGTTGGCTGGATATTTTTGGTTGTTGGACTATTGTCAGTCCAGCAGTGACATTGAGGTGTTTAGAAACTCCAGCAGCACTGCTGTGTCTGATCCTCTCAGACCAGCACAACACACATTAGCACACCACCACCACGTCAGTGTCACTACAGTGCTGAGAATGTTCCACCATCCAAATAATACCTGCTCTGTGAGGGTCTTATGGGGGTCCTGACCTTTGAAGAACACGGTAAAGGGGGGCTAACAAAGTATGCAGAGAAACAGATGGACTGCAGTCTGTAATTGTAGAACTACAAAGTGCTCTTATATGGTAGAACTGATAAAATGGACAGTGAGTGTATATATGCACTATATAGCCAAAAGTATGTGGACACCAATCCTAATTATTCAGTTTAGGTGTTTCAGCCACAGCTATTGCTAACAGGTGTATAAAATCAGGCCATGCAATCTACATACACAAACCTTGGCAGTGAGTCATATTGAAGAGGTCAGGGACCTTAAACATAGCCCTGTCATAGGATGCCACCTTTGTTACAAGTCAGTTTGAACTTTTTGATCTGCTTAAGATAACCATGCTCAATGCCAAGGGTCAGTTGAAGTGTCACGACTGGACTCTGGATATGTGTTCTGTGGAGTGATGAATCATTACTCACTATTTGTCAGTCTGATGGATGAATCTTGATTTGGTGGAATACATAGTGCCAAAGTTTGGTGGAGGAGGGATAATGGGCTGGGGACTGTTTGTCAGGGTTTGGGCCCCTTAGTTACAGTGAAGGGTGATGTTAATAATACAGCAAACAAAGACATTTTTCACAATTATAAGCTTCCAACTTTGTGGCAGCAGTTTGGGGAAGAACCTTTCCTGTTCCAGCACGGCTTAGCTCCATAAAGACATGGTTTGACGAGTTTGATGTAGAGGAACTCCAGTGGCCTGCACAGAGCCCTGACCTCAACCTCAATAAACACCTTTGGTATGAACTGGAATGAAGTGTCCATGGTTTTGGAATATGACGTCCAACAAGCTCATCTAGATGTCATGGTCAAGTGTCCATACACTTTTTGCCGTAGTCTTAAAACATTTAAATGAGAAGAAAATGAACCCATGAAACAGTTTTCTTCAGAAATACTTTCATGAAATGAGTAAAAATAAAATCTTACACCACATACATATATCAAACAAAAACACTTAAAACAACTGCATTTATTGAACAGATTTCGAACCTCATAGAACCGTATTAATCATCACACCAAACAAAGCTGAAAGTTCATTTCTCATCTATATAGATGAATTTTGAATCAGTTCACATACAGTATAAACCAGAACAAATACTAACACATTTACACACTTACAGTAGTAAATTTCTTTGTGTGAAAGTAAACATACCATCTTGTTTTGGTGCTTCTGCTGATGTTTGCTTATTATATAACAGTATCATAGTCACATGAGTCATTCTCCTCAGTGATGGTTGATTTCTTGCTGAAATTCACTGTTGCATATGTTGGACCTTGAATTTTCCATCTGAGTACTAAGTGACACTTGCTGAAGAATCAGAGAGAATTGTGGGTAACTGAGCTGTGGAGTAGATGACCTGATCAGGAGAGTTTGATGGTAACTGAGCAGGAGAATAAATGGGATTTGAGAAATCACAGCTTGAGGGTAACTGGACACTATCATAAAAGGTTTGAGAAGGTTCTGAGAAGTTTGTAGGTAACTGGACATTATCATAAACAGTCTGAGAAGGTTCTGATGGGTTTGTAGGTAGTTGAGCAGTATAGTAGACTGTGGAAGCTCTGGCATCTGAGACAGAAAGGTCTCTAATCTCCTCATATTCAGATAGAGAAACCTATAATAAAAATACAGGTAAAGCATATTAATGAAAATTATAACATGTCAAGTGTATTTAAAGTGAACTCAACTATTTTACCTCTTTTAGTGCATTTAAACCAATCTTTAGTTTTCCCTTTATGTGCAAGTGAGGTGGATCAATTGTCCAGTTATTGAGGATTCATTATTAAGCATATACACATACATACATACACACACATATAGATATATACATATACACACATACATATATATATATATACACACACACACACACACACACACACATCATCTAAACTGCTTATCCTTCTGGGTCGCAGTGGGGTGCTGGAGCCTATCCCAGCTGTCATTGGGCGGAAGGCAGGATACACCCTGGACAGGTCACCAGTCCATCACAGGGCAGACAGACATACACACACAATCACACACAGGGGTAATTTAGCAAGTCCAATTGGCCTGACCACATGTCTTTGGACTGTGGGAGGAAACCCACGCAGACACGGGGAGAACATGCAAACTCTACACAGAAAGGACCCTGGTCGCCCGGCCGGGAATCGAACCCAGGCCCTTCTTGCTGTGCCGCCATTATTAAGCATATCATTGGTGGAAATGTATTTCAGTAAGAACCTGCACTAAAATACAGTTTTGACTCACCCTGTGGTCATTTGTGGAGCCTCTGAGTGATTGGCTTTGGGTTGAGGCTGGACCTGAGGAGAAACAATTCCAGAACATTCAATCAGTTATGAAATAAGAATCGATTTGGACGTGATATGATATAAATATTATCAATTTCTTGAAAGATAAACAGGATGTAGAATTGATATGAGAATGTGGTCACGGTCCCTTCTTATTGTATTTGTTTTGATGCATAAATGGCTCATTTCGAGCCACCTGTCCATCACTGTTAGTCCACTGAGGCCTAGTGAAATTTTATGGACCTCTAATGAATGACCCATGCTGCACTCATATCTTTTTTAAAAGAAAAACCTTTGTAAAAGGTGCTGGGGAAACCAACAGTTTGTTCAGTGACTGTATGGAATTGATCATAGATAGATAAACAGAGAGATAGATAGATAGATAGATAGATAGATAGATAGATAGATAGATACAAGCCCATTCCCAAAAAAGTTGGGACACTGCAAAATGTATATAAAAACAAAATGCAATGATGTGCAAATCATTTAAATTCTATATTTAATTGAAAATAGAACAAAGACAACATATCAAATGTTGAAACTGAGAAATTTTATTGTCTTTTTGAAAAATGCATGCCTATTTTGAATTTGATGCCAACAACATGCTCCAGAAAATTTGGGATGGGGGCAACAAAAGGCTGATAAAGTTGTGTCATGCTAAAAACAAAACACCTGGTGGTTAATTGGCAACAGGTCAGTAACATGATTGGGTATAAAAAAGCATCTCAGAGAGCCTGAGTCTTTCAGAAGTAAAGATGAGGAGAGGGTTCACCACTTTGAAAGACTGAGCAAGCAAATAGTGCAACAATTCAAGAATAACGTTTCTCAATGTAAAATAGCAAAGAACTTTTGCTTTTCATCATTTACAGTACATAATATCATTAAAAGAGAATCTGGAGAAATGTCTCCAAAGGCATGATTCTGTAGAGGAAATCACTGCATGGGCTCAGAAACACTTCTGAAAACCACTGTCTGTGAAAACAGTCCATCACTGCATCCACAAATGCAAGATAAAACTCTAAAATGCAAAGAAGAAACCACATATAAACAGGATCCAGAAATGCTGCCACCTTCTCTGGGCCTGAGCTCATTTAAAATGGACTGAGGTGAAGTGGAAAAGTGTCCTGTGGCCGGACGAATCAACACTTGAATTTTTTTTTTTTGGAAATCGTGGACACTGTGTCCTCCAGGACCACTCAGCTTGTTATCAGTGCACAGTTCAAAAGCCAGTGTTCATGATGGTATAGGAGTGCATTAGTGCACATGGCATGGGTGACGTGCACATATGTGAGGGCACTATTAATGCTGAACGATATAAACATGTTTTGGTAACATATGCTGCCCTTCAGACAATGTCAAACCACATGTATTACAACAGCATTGCTCCGTATTCAAAGAGTCTGGGTGCTAAAGTGGCCTGCCTGCAGTCCAGACCTGTCACCGCTGAAAACATTTGGCACATTATGAAATGAAAAATATGACAAAGGAGACCCCGAATTGTTGAACAGCTGAAATCCTATGTTAAGCAAGAATGTGAAAACATTTCACCTTCAAAACTACAGCAGTGTCTCCTCAGTTCCCAAACCCTTACAGAGTGTTAAAAGATGAGGTGATGAAACACAGAGGTAAACATGCCCCTGTCCCAACTTTTTTGGAACGTATTTTTGGCATCAAATTCAAAATGGGCATATACTTTTCAAAAAACAATAAAATTTCTTAGTTTCAACATCTGATATTTTGTCTTTTTAGTATTTTCCTTTAAAATATGGTTTACATGATTTGTATATCATTGCATTCTATTTATATTTACATTCTGCGCAGCGTCCCAACGTTTTAGAAATGGGGTTGTAGATAGATAGAACTTTATTGACCCTGAAGGGAAATTGCAGAGATCAGCTCAACACTACATGACTGGATCTATCTTTACTAAACAATAGTTTCTACAAAACGACTGAACTGTCACTGAGGTGGTACCTTCAAAGGTGCATTTTCAGTGCCTGTGGTTAGGGAACATGAAACCAAAATCCATTGCAACTATTTTTTAAGTTGTTTTGACTACATACACTCTGTCTTGACTCCAAACTTCTTATTTTATTGTTCTATCTGAAAATAATAGGTTATGAAAAAAAAATAATAATAAAAAATAAAAAAATAAAAAAACTATCTACAGTACACAGTTGGGCCTTAAACCACTGTTGTACCCTTGAGGACACATTTACACTGTTTGTACCTCAATAAATGAACAATGTGCCTTTTTCTGACAGTGTGTGATAATTTTCTATGTGGAATTAATAGCTCAAAAAATATTATCTGTATAAATAACTTATACGTTATCATATTATCTGTTACCCATTTTATGTATGTGCATTTTTTTAATGTGATGGTACCTTGAGTCTTTCTCTTTCTAAGAGTGACTGTGAAGAATAAGAGTCCAATGAGAAGCAGCAGCAGAATCACAGACACAGCAGTGATCACAGAGGAAACTGGAAATGCAGAATCATAAATATAGACTCAATCACAACAATAATCTGATTATTCACAAGTGATCTAACTGCTAATATATTAGCAGATGTTTTTTTGTGTACTGTACATTAAGTATAATACCTGTAAAAGACAGTGAAGATGATGTGGTTTTAGAAGATGAGGATGCGGTTAGTTTTGTGGTCAGTGAACTGGTGTTTGTTGATACATGTGGTAGAATATCTGAAGCAGAAAAACAAATGTCAGATTGTCGATAATTACCTGTGCAGGTGCCATTATTGCTGACCACCGTTTACCAGGATATATACAATATGAATATTATACCTGTTGAAGTCTTAAATGAGGAATTCGTTGTAGATGTAGACGTTGTAGAGGAGGTTGTTTCTGATGTTGCTGTTTTGTTAATGGAGATGAAGAAAAATGAAAAAAAGCCTTTTCAGATGTCATGTCATATTGGTTTTATAGAAATTATGATAAACTATAACCTCTTTCACATTCATAACAACCATTTTTTATGTGACGATATGCGCAAAATATGTCAGCCGCACATTTTGAATGAAACTGCTTTCATTAGACTGATTTCGATATTAGACTTCGGATTACAAGTTCACTGCAGTTCAATAAGGGAATCTTTAGATATAAAGCTGTACACTTCTTTCCTCTAGACTGCATAAATATGTAGATGAAATGGTCTAAATGTATTCATGTAAAACCATATCTGCTCACCAGTAACTCTGAGGTTGATCTGTGTGATATAAACCTTGTATCCATGGTCAGATGTCCAGTCTGATTCAGCTCCACACCAGTATTCACCAGAGTCTCCCTCAGTCAGACTGTTGATGATCACAGTGAAGATCTGCTTTCCATCATCATGTAGATACAGTTTTCCCTCATTTATCCATCTTCTGCTCTCATTAACTGATGTTTTATTATTACAGTCAGCAGTGTCCACTCTCCTACAGAGAAACTTGGGTGTCACTGCTGTGGGATTGTGGGTATTTGCAGCTGATGTTCACACTTCCTCTTACATGGCCAGGCACACTGATGCTCTTCTCATAGCCTTTACCTGTTAGTCATAAACAATCAGATGAAAACACTTAGAATCACCTTCACAGTGTATACAGAATATAGATATATATATAATATACTGATTTGGTCTGACTTTACAGGGACATTTGAGTTTTACTAGTCCTTATTTATGCACTTGATTATGACTCATTCCTCTGCATATTCTGTCACTTCCCTGTAGGCCACACTCTTCTTCTGAAAGTATTTTCAGATTATATTTATGAGTCAGGAAGCATATATATATAATTACTCTACATCTTAACACACGGACATAGAGGAAGTCCATATTCAGAGTCACTAGAAACAGAGTAAATAACTTGGAATTAGAGACGAGATCTGCTAACATCATAGTGAAGGTCTCACAACTTCCATTAAACAAATGCCAAGTACTGTAAACACAATCTGACAATCACACAGTCATCATCACACATGAACAACTACTGTAGGTAAACACATTTCCACAGCTTGGATTAAAGAGGATTAATCCAGTCAGAGATGAGAAGGTCTGATAAAGAGTCTCTGAAGAGAGCGAGTCTGTAATGAAAAAAGCTCTTTGTCCTTCATGGGACTTTGTACATTCATCATCACTGTAGCTGATAATAATGATGCTAAATGTTTAAGAAAATAAACAGATGCAGTGGTAAAAGACAGACTCACCTTCCTCTACCTTCAGTTCCACTGGTGTGTAGACGTCAATGGCCAAATATATATCAACTCCACACTGGTACGTTCCAGAATCCTCTACAGTGAGCTCTCTGATCGACACCCAGAACTCTGCAGCTCTGGTGTCATCAAACAGTGAGAATCTTCCACTATTTATCCACTTATTTTGAACTCCTGTCCTGATCTGGTCAGCACAGTTTAACCATGAATCCTTACAGAGATATTTTTTGTTTGATGTGTATTTTCTCTCATATCTACACTTGATGAGGACTCCTCCTCCTGAATATCCTGTCACTCCCTCTGATTCTCCTCCACCTACTAAAAGAGGACAAATGTCCATCTGAGTAAAGGCTTCATTTGACTCTGCTGATAGTGATGATTATTTAGAAGAGCATCTCCTTACCTGGAATCAGGAAGAGGGTGAAGATGAGGAGGATCTTCATTCTGAGTTCAGGTTCACAGATCAACACCAGCTCAGACAGATATCAGAGGCCCTGCAAGTTGTTCTTTGTCTCTGTGAGATTCTGTAACTGTGCTGCACCTTCATCTGCGTCTTAAATAGAAACTGATGTCTTGCCCACTTCCTTTATTGACAGCGCGCAATAGAGAGCTGAAAACCTCTCAGCAAGATGATGTGTAAAATATGTATAATCTAAGTTTTTATTATTATTATTATTATTATTATTATTATTATTATTATTATTACTACTACTAAATGCTTTTAAATGCTTTCAGTGAAATTCACTGCACTGAGGTAAACATGTGTTTTTGAGTTGTGTTGAAGCAGCTTCGTGTTTTTATTCATTAGTGTCTAGCCTGTTGCCATGTCTACATTACTGTTTAATTATACTGAGGTATATCAGTCCATCCATTGGATTTATATTGCTTGCAAATATAACAAAAAAGATCTCCTCAATATCTTGGATTTTCTTCTACAGAACAATGAGATTAGATGGAAAAACAAATAAAAACTTAGTTCAAGTCTCAGATGTTTCTCCTCAGAAAAAGACCTCAATAATTTTGTGTGACTCCACTGTTGAATATTCATATTCATGTCATTGTTTCTTCACTGGTCTGTATCAGAAGGCCTCTACTGCCATCTAGAGCACAATGTAGTGTAACAGCAGCACTGAGCAATCTTTGCTGTGTTCTCTATGTAATACAAATGTGATTAAAGAGGGAGATTAATCACTTTATGATAACAATAGTTAGTAAGACATCTATTAGCTCTTACTTTACAATTGACTAATAATCAGGTATTAAGAGTTATTCATCATCATTTAATATATACACGGTACTTTACATGTATGTTGCTGCCGGACCTTGTATCTCCATTTTTCCATTATTTAATTTTTGATGTAATTTGAAAAACACCAGCTGCTCTTTACATTGTGAGAGTTTCATGATGGATGGATCAACAGAAATGGTTTAACTTCCACTGAAATTAAAGAGTTTTTTTCTTCTTCTAAAATGTACAATGTTGGGGATATGGTTATGATTAAATATCAACAATATGTTAATATGTCAAAATTCTAATTGATTGCTGATTGTTTTTTAAAACAATCACTGCAAACAAAACCTTAAATGGGTGCCACCAGACAAAGAAAATGCTAAATATTTAATTATTTAATGACTAGTCAATTATTATGTAACAGCTAAAAGAAATACCATAAACTATCAATTTCATGAAGCACAGATGCAGAAAGGAGTTTTAAACTAGAGGTGCTGAAATTTTAAGCTGCATATTTGTGATGTGAATGATGATGTCATGTAAAATGATTTGCTTTTTTCATATGAATATTTTTGATAAATTACATTAAGTGTCTAATTATTACTTGATAAGCTATGTGGCCAAAAGAATGTGGAGACCAATAAATCACACATATATGAGTTGGTTGGGCGTCCCCTTTAAAAACTATGGCCATTACTATAGAGTTGCCCCCCTTTATGGCTCTGACAGCCTCCACCATTCTGGAAAGCTTTCTATAAGATTTTGGAGTGTGTCTTTGGGAATTTGTGCTCATTCAGTCAAAAGAGCATTTGTGAGGTCAGACACTGATGTTGGATCAGTGGGCCTGACTCACAATTAATGTTCCAGTTCATCCCAAAGGTATTCAGTGGGGGTGGGGTCAGGGCTCTGTGCTGGACACTGGAGTTCCTCCACAACAAACTGGTCAAATCATGTGTGTAAAAAACAAAAACAAAAAAAAAACTGTATTCATCTAACAGATTACAAAACTCACAGAACCTTATTTTTAAGCATACCAAACAGAGCTAAAGGTTATTTTGTCATCTTTAATGACAATTTCTAAAACTTGTGACATACAATATTATCCAAAACAAATATTAAACCATTTACACACTTCCAGAAGTAAACGTTTTTTTTTTGTGTGAAAAGAGACATTCATTTTGGTGGAAATGCATGAACATACAAGTCTAAATTGAAAACGTATCTGCTTCTGCTAATGTTTGACTGTAGCATAATCACATGAGTCCTCATCATTACTAAAGGCTACTCTGGTAACAGCATCGTTAGATCTGCCTACCTTCTTCCTGAAATTCACTGTTGCGTATGTTGGATCTTCCGTAGATGTTCCAGCTGAATGCTGAGTGCCACTTGCTGAGGAATCAGAGAGAATTGTGGGTAACTGAGCTGTGGAGTAGATGACCTGATCAGGAGAGTTTGATGGTAACTGAGCAGAAGAATAAACAGAATTTGAGAAATCACAGTTTGAGGGTAACTGAACATTTTCATAATCAGTTTGAGAAGGTTCTGAGGGGTTTGTGGGTAACTGGACATTTTCATAGTCAGTTTGAGAAGGTTCTGATGGGTTTGTAGGTAGTTGAGCAGTAGAGTAGATTGTGAAGACTCCAGCATCTGATGTAGGAAGGTGTCTACTGTCTTTAATCTCTTCATAGTTATTGAAAAGATGGAAAACCTAAGAGCAGAGATATAAATAATAACAATGACAAAGTTAGAGTGTTTTTGAAGTGAACTACACTAGTTTACTCCTGGTGGAGCAGTTAGACTGATGTGAAGTCAGGTAGTTTCAGTTTTCAGTCTTTGATTATTCATTTGTAAACATGTCATTGGTAGAAATGTTGTTTTCTGGGAGCCTTTTTTGAAATGGATCTTCACTCACCCTGTGGACAGCTGAGAATCCTTTGAAGGATTGGCCTTGTGTTGTGCCTGGGTCTGAGGAGAACCAATGTATACAATATCAATTACTTAAAAGATAAACAGGCTGTACAACTGCCCTGAAAATATTATTGTTATTTTGCTTTTTCTTTTGATGCATGATCATTTATAGCCAGAAGAGGGCAGCATCTGTCCATCACTGTTAGTCCACTGGGGCCTAATAAATGTGTTTAATGATCCATTTATCTGAACATGTAGATAAAAAAAAATCCATGTGAAGTGTCTTAAGAAAACTAATAACATGTCCAGCCACTGTCATAATTTGTCATAAATGAGCCCAACACCACATCTTTACTCAACATTGTTTCTATGGTAATTTTCTATAGTGAAATTAATAGTTCAAATAACTATGTGTGCATAAGTCATAAGCATTTTATATATGTGCATGTTCTGTGTGTGATGGTACCTTGAGTCTTGCCTCTCTTTCTAAGAATGACTATGAAGAATAAGAGTCCAAACAGAAGCAGCAACACAATCACAGACACACCAGAGACCACATAGGAAACTGGAAATAGTGGTGATGGAGAAACAGAATCATAACTCAGTCACAGATTATAATCTGATCATTCTGAAGTGATCAGACTAACAGTAGAAGAGCAGATGTTCTTTGCTTGTACATGAAGTGTAATCACCTGACAAAGAGGACGGTTTGGTTTTAGGCATTGAGGATGTGGTTGGTTTTGTGGTCAGTGCACTGATGTATGTTGATGACTGTGGTAGAATTTCTGCAGAAAGAAAGTAAAGGTCAGGCTGCCCTATTATCTGAGCACATTATTACTGACTGACTACAGTTTAACAGGATATATACAGTATGTATATTATACCTGTTGGAGTCTTAAATGAGGATTTCATTGTAGTTGTACATGTTGTAGAGGCATTTGTTTCTATGGTCTGTGCAGTGGGGCTTGATGGTGATGTTGAGGGTGATGTTGTTCCTGGTTTTGTTAATGGAGATGAAGTAAAAAGGAAAATAAAAGCTTTGATTTGTCATCTTATATTGTCATTAGATAACCCAAATCTCTTATATAACAAATAATGTTCTACATAACATACAAAAACCTCTTTCATCTCTACAATAATAATTTATGTCATCACAGCCTCCTTATGTCAGGGGTGTCCAGTCTTACCCTCAAGTGGCTGACCTGGCTGCAGGTTTTCAGTTATTTTGAAGACCAATCAACTGATTAAACAGGCTGAATAACCATAATGCTGTATACTTCTAACTTCCAAACTCCATAAATATATAGAAGAAAATTTCTGACAGTAAACAGATTAATTTAATTCATATCTACTCACCAGGAACTCTGAGGTTGATCTGTGTGATATAAACCTTGTATCCATGGTCAGATGTCCAGTCTGATTCAGCTCCACACCAGTATTCACCAGAGTCTCCCTCAGTCAGACTGTTGATGACCACAGTGAAGATCTGCTTTCCATCATCATGTAGATACAGTTTTCCCTCATTTATCCATTTTCTGCTCTCTTTAACAGATGTTTTATAATTACAGTCAGCAGTGTCCACTCTCCTACAGAGAAACTTGGGGTCGTTCTTGTCGGATTGTGGGTATTTGCAGCTGATGTTCATATTTACTCCTACATGGCCAGTCACCCTGATGCTCTTCTCATATTTTGGATCTGTCAATTGTAAATTATCACCTTCACAGTTTATAAACAATATCACTGAACTACTCACTGCATATTCTGTCACTTCTCTGGACGTCACACCTTTTGACTGAAAGTATTCTCAGATTATATTTATGAGTAAAGGATGTTGAGTCAGGAAGTTTGTCTATAGTTACTCTATAGCTTAACACATGAATTCAGAGGACGTTCATTTTCAGAGATGATAGAAACAGACTAAATAACTTTGAATTAGAGGCGAGATCTGCTAACATCATAGTGAAGGTCTCACAACTTCCATTAAACAAATGCCAAGTACTGTAAACACAATCTGATAATCACACCATCATCATCACATATGAACAACTACTGTACGTAAACACATTTTCACAGCTGGGGTTACAGAGGATTCATCCAATCAGAGAAGAAGAGGGTCTGATAAAGAGTCTTTGAAGAGATTGAGTCTGTGATAATACTGGTAAAATAATGAGTATGTTTTTTTGTACAGTGCTGTATCGAACAAGGTTTCTGCTTTGTCCATTATGAGAGTTTGTACATTCATCCTTACCGTAGCTGATGTTAATGAGGCAGGATGTTTAAGAAAATGAACAGGTTTATTGGTGGGAGAGACTCACCTTCCTCTACATTCAGTTCCACTGGTGTGTAGATGTCAATAGCCAAACCTTTTTTTTCAACTCCACACTGGTACAGTCCAGAATCCTCTACAGTGAGCTCTCTGATCAACACCCAGAACTCTGCAGCTCTGGTGTCATCAAACAGTGAGAATCTTCCTCTATTTATCCACTCATTTTTAGTGTCTGTCCAACTTAGCTTAGACAGACAGAGCCATGAACCTTTACAGAGGTATTTCTGGTTTGATGTGTATCTTGTCTCATATCTACACTTGATGAGGACTCCTCCTCCTGAATATCCTGTCACTCTCTCTGATTCTCCTCCACCTACTAAAAGAGGACAAATGTCCATCTGAGTAAAGGCTTCATTTGACTCTGCTGATAGTGATGATTATTTAGAAGAGCATCTCCTTACCTGAAATCAGGAAGAGGGAGAAGATGAGGAGGATCTTCATTCTGAGTTCAGGTTCACAGACTAACACCAGCTCAGACAGATATCAGAGGCCCTGCAAGTTGTTTTTTGTCTCTGTGCAATTATGTAACTGTGCTGCATCTTCAGCTGCGTCTTAAATAGAAACTGATGTCTTGCCCACTTCCTTTATTGACAGCGTGAAATAGAGAGCTGAAAACCTCTCAGCAAGATGATGTGTAAGATATGTATGATCTAAGTTTTTTTTTATTATTATTATTATTATATTATTATTATTATTATTATTATTACTACTACAAAATGCTTTTAAACGCTTGCAGTGAAATTCACTGCACTGAGGTAAACAGTATTTTTGAGTTGTGTTAAAGCAGCTTTGTGTTTTAATTCATTAGCATTTAGCCTGTTGCCGTGTCTACACTACTGTTTAATTGTACTGAGGTATATCAGTCCATTCATTGGATTTATACTGCTTGCAAATATATGAACAAAAAAAGATCTCCTCAATATCTTGGATTTTCTCCTACAGAACAATGAGATTAGATGGAAAAACAAACAAAAAGCTTAGTCTAAGTCTCTCCTGCTGCTCAGATGTTTCTCCTCAGAAAAAGACCTCAATAATTTTGTGTGACTCCACTGTTGAATATTCATATTCATGTCATTGTTTCTTTACTGGTCTGTGTCAGAAGGACTCTACTGCCATCTAGAGCACAATGTGTGTAACAGCAGCACTGAGCAATCTTTGCTGTGTTCCTTATGTAATAGAAATGTGCTTAAAGAGAGAGATTAATCACTTTATAATAACAATAGTTAGTAAGACATCTATTAGCTCTTACTTCACAACTGAGTAATAATCAGGTATTAAGAGTTATTCATCATCATTTAATATATACACATTATTTTACATGTATGTCGCTGCTGGATCAAATCCTTGTATCTCCATTTTTCCATTATTTAATTTTTGAAGTAATATGCTCTTTACATTGTGATGGATCATCATGATGGATGGATCAACAGAAATGGTCCAAAATTACTGAAATAAAATCTTTTTACATTAACTTTCACTGAAATTTTAGCCTTTTCTTTCTTCTGCTAAAAGGCCCAATTTGGGCATATGGTTATGATTAAACATCAACAATATATTAATATATTTCAACATTTTAATTGCTGATTGCTGATTGGTTTTTAAAACAATCACTGCAAACAAAACATTAGTGGGTGAGACCAGACAAAATGCTAAATATTTAATTAGTTAATGATTAGCCAATTATCATATAACAGCTAATAGAAATGTTATAAACTATCACTTTCATAAAGCACAGATGCAGGAAAGAATTTTAAACTAGAGGTGCTGAAATTTTAAGCTGCATATTTGTGATGTGAATGATGATGTCATGCAAAATGATTTGTGTTTTTCATATGAATATTTTTGATAAATTACATTAAGCGTCTAATTATTACTTGATAAGCTATTTGGCCAAAATAATGTGGAGACCAATAAATCACACATATATGTGTTTGTTGGGCGTCCCCTTTAAAAACTATGGCCATTACTATAGAGTTGCCCCCCTTTATGGCTCTGACAGCCTCCACCATTCTGGAAAGCTTTCTATAAGATGTTGGAGGTGTCTTTGTGAATTTGTGCTCATTCAGTCAAAAGAGCATTTGTGAGGTCAGACACTAATGTTGGACGAGAGGGCCTGACTCACAACTGATATTCCAGTTCATCCCAAAGGTGTTCAGTGGAGCTGAGGTCAGGGCTCTGTGCTGGACACTGGAGTTCCTCCACACCAAGCTTGTCAAGCCATGTCTTTATGGACTTTGTGCACAGGGGCTCAGTCATGCTGGAGCAGGAAAGGCTCTCCCCCAAACTGTTCCCAGAAAGTTGGAAGCACATAATTGTCCAAAATGCTTGGTCTACTGAAGCACTAAGATTTACCTTCACTCGAACTAAGGGGTGCAAACCCTGAAAACCAGCCCCAGCCCATCATCCCTCCTCCACCAAACTTTACTATTGGCATTATGTATTCCAGTAGGTAGTGTTTGCCTGGCATTCGCCGAACCCAGATTGATCCATCAGACTGCCAGATAGTGAGGTGATTATTCACTCCAGAGAACATGTTTTCACTGCTGCAGGGTCCAGTGGTGGTGTGCTTTACTCCACTCCAGCCGACGCCTGGCTTTGCGCATAGTGATCCTGGGTTTGTGTGCAGCTGCTCTGTCATGAAATCCCATTTCATGAAGCTTGTGATGCTCAGTTTTTTTGCTGTGACCTCATGACAGGTTAAGTCACACAGTACATTTTTGCTTTAGTTTGCTTCATTGACATCAAACATTGTGACATACAGCTTACAAATTTGTTCAGTTCAGAATACTAAACTTCAGTTGTTCTATACATAATATTAACATTTTTGATTAAATGTCCATTTAATAAATATTTATCATCATATTTTCAAAATGCACTCTGTTATTTAACCTGGTGGGCTTGATTTTTCAGACTCTCTGCTGGTCTTCAGACTCTGAAAGACTGGATCTCATTGGTGAGTTGAGGAGTCTGGTAGACTGAATGATTGATTACTGGGGGAGTCTGGTAAACTGATTCTGATTGGTATGTGGAGGGATCTGATAGACTTAATCTGATTGGTGAGTAGGGAGTCTGATGGTAACTGAGCATGAGAATAAAGGGGATTTGAGATTTGTTAGGCTACATCTGACTGGCGGGGGGGGGGTCTGGTAGACTGAGTCTGATTGGTGAGTGGAGGAGTCTGATAGACTAAATCTAATTGGTGAGTGGAGGAGTCTGGTAGACTGAATCTGATTGGTGAGTTGAGGAGTCTGGTAGACTGAATCTGATTGGTGAGTGGAGGAGTCTGGTAGACTGAATCTGATTGGTGAGTGGAGGAGTCTGAAAGACTAAATCTGACTGGTTAGTGGAGGAGTCTGGTAGACTGAATCTGATTGACGAGCAGGGAGTCTGATGGTAACTGAGCAGGAGAATAAAGGGGATTTGAGAAATCACAGCTTGAGTTTAACTGGACATTATCATAAACAGTTTGAGAAGGTTCTGAGGGGTTTGTAGGTAGCTGAGCAGTACAGTAGACTGTAGAAGCTCTGGCATCTGAGACAGAAAGGTCTATAATCTCCTCATATTCAGATAGAGAAACCTATAATAAAAATACAGGTAAAGCATATTAATGAAAATTATATTACGTCAAGTGTATTTAAAGTGAACTCACCTATTTTACCTCTTTTAGTGCATTTAAACCAATCTTTAGTTTTCCCTTTATGTGCAAGTGAGGTGGATCAATTTTCCAGTTATTGAGGATTCATTATTAAGCATATCATTGGTGGAAACATGTTCCAGTAAGAACCTGTACTAACATACGGTTTTGACTCACCCTGTGGTCAGTTGCGGAACCTCTGAGTGATTGGCTTTGGGTTGAGGCTGGACCTGAGGAGAAACAATTCCGGAACATTCATCCATCCATCCATCATCTAAATCGCTTATCCTTCTGGGTCACGGTGGGGTGCTGGAGCCTATCCCAGCTGTCATTGGGCGGAAGGCAGGATACACCCTGGACAGGTCGCCAGTCCATCGCAGGGCAGACAGACAGACATATGCATTCACACACACACTCACACCCAGGGGCAATTTAGCATGTCCAATCAGCCTGACTGCATGTTTTTGGACTGTGGGAGGAAACCGGAGTACCCGGAGGAAACCCACGCAGACACGGGGAGAACAGGCAAACTCCACACAGAAATGACCCAGGTCACCCGGCCGGGAATCGAACCCAGGCCATTCTTGCTGTGAGGCGACAGTGCTACCCACTGTGCCACCATGCCGCCCTCCGGAACATTCAATCAGTTATAAAATAAGGGTTAATTTTGAATGTTATATGATATAAATATTATTAATTTCGTGAAAGATAAACAGGATGTAGAATTGATATGAGAATGTGGTCACAGTCCATTCTTACTGTATTTGTTTTGATACATGTTCATGTATAGCCAGCAGAGGGCAGCATTTGTCAATCACTGTTAGTCCACTGAGGCCTAGTGAAATTTTATTGACCTCTAATGACCTCTAATGACCTCTAATGAAAAAATCTGTGTAAAAAGTCTTGGGGAAACCAATAATTTGTTCAGTGACTGTATGTAATCATAGATAGATAGATATGCAAATAGCCATTTCTAAGGCTGTGCAAAATGTAAATAAAAACAAAATGCAATGATGTGCAATGATAAATCCTATATTTAATTGAAAATAGAACAAAAACAACATATCAAATGTTGAAACTGAAATGTTATTGTTTTAAATATATGCTCATTTTGCATTTGATGCCAACAACCTGCTCCAAAAAAGTTGGGACGGGGGCAATAAAAGGCTGGTAAAGTTGTGTAATGCTGAAAAAACACCTGGTGATTAATTGGTAACAGGTCCGTAGCATGATTGGGTATAAAATGAGCATCTCAGAGAGGCGGAGTCTTTCAGAGCACGACAAAGGAGACCCCGAACTGTTCAGCAGCTGAAATCCTATGTTAAGCAAGAACAGGAAAACATTTCACTATCAAAAATACAGCAGTGTCTCCTCAGTTCCCAAATGCTTACAGAGTGTTGTTAAAAGAAGAGGTGATGAAACACAGTGGTAAACATGTCCCCGTCCCAACTTTTTGGAATGTGTTTGTAGCGAACACTGGCTGAAACTTTACCCCCAAGCTGAGTGTTTACCTAACTTATCAACAACCCAAAAGTTAAGGGCCTTTTTGCTCCAGCGAGTCTGGAGTTGAAAGTGTAAATCTGTCGACTTAACACTCCCAACCCCAAACTCAGTCAAATTTATGGCCGAATCAAGAACCCGCACCCCTCTCCCTCGACCCAGGGGGCAACAGAACACTTCCCTGGATTATTGGCCACATGGCCCTCCGAAGTCCTGTGGACAACTTTATCTTCAAGTAACAGAAAGTACATTTCTAAGGTATATGTCCACTCCAAACTGCAACCATTCATTAGAACTCTTTTTAACTAAATTATACATACCAAGAATGGAACTGATATGACAATCTGGACTGCAAATTTAAACTTTCTAAATTCCCTAAGGATCTCAAGCATGGACCCACAGCACCCCCAAGGGGTGAAAACAAGAATTACCACATCACCACCGTAAGGACATGTGCTTAAAAGGAACCCAAGAAACTTCTTGCTTTGTCTGCTTGATTATCAACATTTATATAATCTGTAAGCAATACTACTTGTTTTATTATTCTTGTTGTTGTGTATTACCTAAATATTACCTGTATCTTTTTCAACTATTAAGTGCTAGAAATACGTAGTGTATAACTTTGATAACAGTAAGACCCAACCATTTAATTGCTATGAGTTTAGACCATTGACCAATATGTATCCTGAATGTGGTTTTCTTTTCTTTTCTTCCTTTGTTCCTTCCTTGGTCAGGAAGACAGGTCAGAAGTATTAGAACGCTAAATTTTCAGATCTGAAACCTTTTGTTTTGTAACTTGCCTGTTCGTCTACACACCTTAAGTTTAAACCACCCTCAGAGAAGGAAGGTGGATATTTCTTGTCTGGCCCGGGAGGATATATCCATAATTTTCTATTCTGCTAAAGAGAGGTAGTTCGTTAAATTAGTATCACCAGCCTCAGAACCCTGATTGCAACCTGAACCTCACCAGCGGAGTGGGAGCAGTTCTGACGCCACGGAGACCCAGCATCGCACCCAGAGCCACGCACCGATCTGTGAACAGATCGACCATCGAAAGGCCGCCCAAGCTCCACCCTCAGGTGGCCACGAGATGCCTCCGCCCAATCACTGATGGAAAGGCACACGGAGATGCAGCGTCCACGGCCAGCGAGGAGATGAACCACCGCGTGAGTTCCAGCCTTCGATCGAGTCCGTCCTGAGACGACCCCTCCTGAAGTCAGCCTCTGACTCCAACGTAAGCTGGTTCTGTCAATTTGCAGTCAGGGCCCTGACGCCAATTTATTTAATAAGAGAACTTTTAATAGGTATATCCAGCCATATAGTTATTCCCGTCCATGCTTAGGTTAATTCTCTAGAGGCTCTCCCAAGCGACTCCCCAAACCACACTGCCTCATACCATTTAGCCGTGGATCACCTAAACTTACTCAAGCTATTTTGTCTTTTTGGCTTTCATTACTGTCACTTTGTTTTGTTTTGTTTTCTGGTTTTATTTTCTATTGTTTATCATTGAATGCAGTCCAAAGTAGTTTGATATTTAGCCAATAAATCCCCTTTCCTGAAGCATCCTTGGTGCGAGCGTTTCTCTCTCTTGCCCTCGTCTGTAGACTTCAAATAAATCCGGGTTACCCCACACCCTTATATAAGGTTCTAGCAATAATAACATTAAAAATTGCAAAACCTGTTACATGTTGTTGACGTCAAATAAAAAATGGGCATATTACAATACAATTTCGTTTCACATTGATATGTTGTCTTTTTTGTTTTCCTTTTATATATGGTTTTATTTACATTCTGCACAGTGTCCCAACGTTTTTTGGAAATGGGGTTGTAGATAGATAGAACTTTATTGATCCTGAAGGGAAATTGCAGAGATCAGCTCAACACTACATGACAAGGTCTCTCTTTACCAAACAATGATTTCTAAACTCTCTTACAAAAAGATACTGAACTGTCACTGAGGTGATACATTTAAAGGTGCATTTTCAGTACCTGTAGTTAGGGAACATGAAACCAAAATCTATTGCAACTGTATTTTTAAGTAGTTTTGACTACATAGACTCTGTCTTGACTCCAACCACTCTTGACTTAAATCACTGTGTACCTTTGAGGGCACATTTACACTGTTTGTACCTTGATAAATGGACAATGTACCTTTTTCTGACAGTGTATGATAATTTCCTATAAGTAAAAACTCAAGCTATACAAATCTCTGTATGCAAGGGACAAGGCCAAAAACCAGTATTTGGTGGCCATGATCTTTGGGCCCTCAGAGAGCATTGCATTAAAACCAGACATGATCCTGCAGTGGAAATCACTGCATGGGCTCAGAAACACTTCTGACAACCACTGTCTGTGAAAACAGTTTGTCGCTGCATCCACAAATGCAAGTTAAAACTCTAAAATACAAAGAAGAAACCAAATATAAAAAGGATCCAGAAATGCTGCCACCTTCTCTGGGCCTGAGCTCCTTTAAATGGACTGAGGGGAAGTGGAAATCAACATTTGAATTTTTTTTTTGCAAATCATGGACACTGTTATCCTCCGGGCTAAAGACCACTCAGCTTGTTATCAGTGCACAGTTGAAAAGCCAGTATTCATGATGATATATGGGTACAATAGGGCACATTGCATGGGTGATGTGCACATCTGTGAAGGCAACATTAATGCTGAACATTATATACATGTTATGGTAACATATGCTGCCATCTAGACAACATCTTTTTCAGGGAAGGCCTTGATTATTTCAGCAAGACAATGTCAAACTACATTCTGCCCATAAAAGAATATCTGCATAAATAAGTTACACATTTTATGTATGTGCATTTTTTTGAATGTGATGGTACCTTGAGTCTTGCTTCTTTTTGTAAGAGTGACTATGAAGAATAAGAGTCCCATCAGAAGCAACAGTAGAATCACAGACACAGCAGTGACCACAGAGGAAACTGGAAACTCTGAATCATAAATATAGACTCAATCACAACAATAACCTGATTATTCAGAAGAGATCAAACTGCTAATATATTAGGAGATGTTTTTCTGTGTACTGTACATTAAGCATAATACCTGTAAAAGACAGTGAAGATGATGTGGTTTTAGAAGACGATGATGCAGTTAATTTTGCGGTCACTGAACTGATGTTTGTTGACATATTTGGTAGAATATCTGAGGAAGAAAAAAATGTTAGATTGTCAATAATTACCTGTGCAGGTGCCATTATTGCTGACCACAGTTTACCAGGATATATACAGTCTGAATATTATACCTATTGAAGTCTTAAATGAGGAATTCATTGTAGTTGTAAATGCTGTAGATGAAGTTGTTTCTGATGTTGCTGTTTTGTTAATAGAGATGAAGAAAAAAGAAAAAAAGCCTTTTCAGATGTCATATTGGTTTTATAAAAAAATATGTTAAATTATATCCCCTTTCACATTCATAACAACCATTTTTTTATGTGTGAGGATACATGCAAAATATGTCAGCCTCAGATTTTGAATCAAACTGCTTTCATTAGACTGATTTTGATATTAGACTCCAGATTACAGATTACCTATAGTTCAATAATAGAATCTTGAACTGTAATGCTGTACACTTCCTGCCTCTGGACTGCATTAATATGTAGATGAAATGATCTGCAAGTATGAATGTAAAACCATATCTACCCACCAGTAACTCTGAGGTTGATTTGTGTGATATAAACCTTGTATCCATGATCAGATGTCCAGTCTGATTCAGCTCCACACCAGTATTCACCAGAGTCTCCCTCAGTCATATTATTGAAGCTCACAGTGAAGATCTGCTTTCCATCATCATGTAGATACAGTTTTCCCTCATTTATCCATCTTCTGCTCTCTTTAAAAGATGTTTTATTATTACAGTCAGCAGTGTCCACTCTCCTACAGAGAAACTTGGGGTCACTACTGTGGGATTGTGGGTATTTGCAGCTGATGTCCACACTTCCTCCTACATGGCCAATCAAATTGATGCTCTTCTCATAGGACAGATCTGTCAATCATAAACAATCAAATGAAAACTCTCACACTCACCTTCACAGTTTATACAAAATACCACTAATTTGTTCTGACTTTACAGGTATATTTGAGTTTTACTAGTCCTTATTTATGCACTTCATTATGACTCATAACTGTGCATATTCAGTCACTTCCCTGTAGGCCACACTCTTCTTCTGAAAGTATTTTTAGATTATATTTATAAGTAAAAGGATGTTGAGTCAGGAAGTTTGTCTATAGTCACACAACAGCTTGACTCTGAATACAGAGGAAGTCCATATTCAGAGTTGATAGATACATAATAAATTATATTAGAGACAAGATCTGCTAACATCATAGTCAAGGTCTCACAAAGCACATTTAACAAATGCCAAGCACTGTAAACAGAGTCTAATAATCACACCATCATCATCACATATGAACTACTTTATGTAAACACATTTCCACAGCTGGGGTTAAAGAGGATTCATACAATCAGAGATGAGAAGGTCTGATAAAGAGTCTCTGAAGAGACTGAGTCTGTCATACTGTTAAAATGAGCTGCTGTTGGTTTTTGCCTTAATTCTCACTGTAGCTGAGGCTAATTGATGTTGCAAATTTAGGATAATTAACAAATGCAGTGGTGGGAGAGACTCACCTTCCTCTACCTTCAGTTCCACTGGTGTGTAGACGTCAATGCCAAATTTATCAACTCTACACTTGTACGTTCCAGAATCCTCTACAGTGAGCTCTCTGATCAACACCCAGAACTCTGCAGCTCTGGTGTCATCAAACAGTGAGAATCTTCCACTATTTATCCACTCATTTTTAGCGTCTGTCCAAATTGGCTTCGTCATGCAGGGCCATAAACCCGTACAGAGGTACTTTGGGTTTGATGTGTATCCTGTGTCGTATGTACACTTGATGAGGACTCCTCCGCCTGAATATCCTGTCACTCTCTCTGATTCTCCTCCACCTACTAAAAGAGGACAAATGTCCATCTGAGTAAAGGCTTCATTTGACTCTGCTGATAGTGATGATTATTTAGAAGAGCATCTCCTTACCTCAAATCAGGAAGAGGGTGAAGACGAGGAGGGTCTTCATTGTGAGCTCAGACATTAGAGGCCCTGGAATGTTCACCCTGCCTCTGTGTGACTCTGTGACTGTGCTGTATCTTCAGCTACATCTTAAACAGAAACTGATGTCATGCCTACTTCCCCTTTCTGACGCTAAGTAAGAGGTGAAAACATCTCAGCAAGATGTTGTGTTAATATATATATGAGCAAAGTTGTAATTAAAAAGCTTTCAATGAAATTCACTGCACTAAAGTAAAGAGTGTCTTTGAGCTGTTTTGAAGCAGCTTCATGTTTTCATGTATTAGCGTTTGGCCTGTTTCAGTGTCTCCACCACTGTTTAACTGTACTGATATGTATAAGTGTCCATTTCAGTCACAGTATTTGAAAGTACTCATCAGAAAGAAAAGTCAAAAGAGAGATCTCCTTAATGTCTCTGTAGAGTCTCCTGGACAACAATGAGATCAAAGCACGTATTCACAAAGCTTCTCAGAGTAGCAGCGCTGACTACAGAACTACTTTGAGAGGATTTCAACACCAGAATTGACTTCTGGTTTAGACTGTCAGTAAATAAATATGTATGAATGCACTGTTGAATATTCATGTTCATGTCATGGATTCTGTGCTGGTCTGTGTCAGAAATACTCTACTGCCATCTAGACGGCAATGTGTGTAACAGCAGCACTGAGCAATCTTTGCTGTATTCTCTATGTAACACACACACACACACACACTTTCTAAGCCACTTATCCTTCTGGGTTGTGATGTTTATGTAATACAAATGTATATATGTTTAAAGAAAGAGATTAATCACTTCATAATAACAATATTTTAGAAGACATCTATTAGTTCTTACTTAAGTAATTAAGCAATAAAAAACTAATCAGGTAAGACATTTTGGTCAATTTTGTTTCATATTTTTAATTTTTTATAACAGACATACAAGCTATTGCTTCACAAATCCGAATTATTATTTATTAATTTATAAAGTAACAGTAAACATTTTTTAATATATGTAATGATGGCAAAAACAGAAATTCAGATGTTATTTACAATTGGAGAATATTTATGTTTGTGTTTACAGAAGACATCTTTAAAAATACTAATATTCCTGACTGCTATAGTAAAGAGTCTTTTGGCCTCCAAATGACTTTGTAAACATTAATACACAGTTTCTTGGTTATGTTTTAAAAATTATTTATATATACATAGTTGTATGTAAGCTATCTGCAACATTTCTGCAGCCTGTAAGTCATTTACAAACATCTTTCCACAAGAAAAGAGATATTAGTTCAGAAATTCATCATTCATTCATTCATTCATTCATTCATTCATTCATTCATCATCTTTAATCGCTTAGTTCAGCTAGGTTTGTGGTAGCTGTTGGGAGAGCAGAGAATCCCAGATGACCCATAATGTCCTCCAGTTCATTGCAGGGGATCCCAAGTAGCTCCAATTCAGAGATATTTTCATTGGGCCGGTGGGTCCTAGGATGATCTTGGGGCCTCGTCCTAGTAGGCCAGGCCTGGTCAATCCCCACCGGGAGGCGGCCATGGGGCATCCTGATCAGATGCCCAAAACACCTCAACTGGCTCCTCTCAATGTGGAAGATTCACACATAATGTCCTCCTTACCTCAGCAATGCCTTTATACACTGTCTATGAATATCATGAATGGGAGTGGAGACAAGGCACAACCTTGAGAGTCCAACACTCACACTGAATGAGCTTGACTTAATGCCAAGTATACAGACACAGTTCTCACTCCGGGAGTACAGAGACCGAATGGCCTGGAGTAGTAGCCCCGACACCCCATACTCCTGGAGGACCTCCCACAGAATATCTCGGGGAACAATTTTGTAAGTCTTCTCTAAGTCCACAAAACACATGTAGATGGGGTTGGGAAACTCCTACGCCCCCTCAACAGTCTGCATGAGGGTGAAAACCTGGTCCACTGTTCCACGGCCGGGATGGAATTTGCATTGTTTCTCCTCAATCCAAAGTTCGACTAGTAGTCAGAGTCTCCTTTCTAGCCCCTTGGCATAAACTTTCCCAGTGTGACACCCCGGTAGTTGGCACACACCCTCCAGTCCCCTTTTTTTAAAAATAGGGACCACCACCCTGTTGTGGCAGTCCAAGGGTACTGTTCCCAAGGTCCATGTGACATTGTAGTGGTGTGTTAGACATGACAGCCCCACAACATCCAGTGCCTTAAACATTTCCGGGCAAATCTCACCGACCTACAGTGCATTGCTACTGAGAAGCTTGCCAACTACCTCAGTGACCTCCACCAGGGAAATGGAGTCTGGCACACCAGAAACCTCTCTCTCTGACTCCTGTGAGGGCGGCATGTCTCTCAGATTTAGGAGTTTCTCAAAGTGCTCCTTCAATCGACCAACAACATCCTCATTTTGAGTTTCTCCATCCCTTCCAAGTACACCTTGGGCAAAGCCACCCCGACTGCTCCTGAATCACATGATAATTGTCCAGAATCTCCTTGTAGCCAACCAAAAGTCTTTTTCTATGTCTTGCCAAACTCCTCTCATGCTCTGGATTTTGCTTCAGCCACCACTGCTGCCTTTTTTGCCCATTAGTACCTATCTGCTATGTCAGGAGTCTTCCAGGCCATCCAGTCCCTAAAGGCCTCCTTCTTCAGCTTGACAGCCTCCTTCACCACCAGGGGGTTCTTGGGTTACTGCCCTGACAGGCACCAACAAACTTTTGGTCACAGTTACACCTGGCAGCTTCCACGATGGAAGTGGTGATCCCTATCGCCCCTCTCTAGTTCTCCCAGTCATTGCCAATATAAGCTTCAGAAATAACCTCAGTAAACACTCCAGTACAGTAGAATAGAGATATTAGCCCATAAATATCCTCAATAAATTATCCTATACACTGGAAAATGAGATATTAGTGCATGAACAACCTCAATAAACACTCCTGCCCTTCCTGCCTTGAAGCCTCCTCTTGTGACAGAAGCTGTGTGGGTCAAACCTGAGTGGTGTGGCAGGAGCAGGACACTGTGACATCATTTTATATTTGGGGTTACAAGAACAGCTTTTTAAAGACATTAGTGAAGCAAAATGAAAGTAATGATTTGCCTGTGTTTTAAAAATGTAATGATCTAAATAATAAAACTAAACTAACTTTAGACATTAAAGCAGTTTTGTTCTATTTCTAGTATGGATAGCTAGCGCTAACAGTTGCAAAACTCAAAAGATGGTTCAGTTTTTAAAATCATAAGCAACTCATAAAAGTTTTTCAGTGCTCAAAATAACAGTCATATCGATTGACAAATGACCCACAACCTGTCTTATATTAATATTGTTAAAGGAATATGATAAACACTGCTCCAAATGTCAGATATGCCAATAAAATGCTGCACTCATAGCAGCACTCAGTACGTGTTCAGCCATGCTGGGGGTGGTTCACAGTGAGTAATTACTTGTAGAAGAACACTGAACAAGTCACTCCAAATCAGTTGGCCAGTGCAGAGTGCAGGTAAGTGCCCTCTTTTAAGACATGCCCTCTAACATAGCACTGTCATATGATTGCATTGTCACAAGTCAGTTTGAAATTGCTGCCCTGCGAGATCTGCTCAAAATCACTGCTCAATGCCAAGGATCAGTTTAAGTGGTGTAAAGCAAGTCACCATGAGATTCTGGAGCAGTGCATACATGTTCTCTGGAGTGAAGCCTTTTCTGTTCCAGCATGACTGAGCTCCTGTGCACAAAACAGCTCCATAAAGACCTGGAGTGACCAGTTTGGTGTGAAGGAACTCCGGTGGCCTGCACAGAGCCCTGACCTCAACCCCACGGAACACCTTTGGGGAGAAATGGAACGTTGATTATGAGCCAGCCCCTTTCATCCAACATCAGTGTCTGACCTCACAAATGCTCTTTTAACTAAATGAGCACAAATTCCCACAGACACAATCCAAAATCTTGTAGAAAGCTTCCCAGAAAAGTGGAGACTGTTATAGCTGCAAAGGGGGAAACTCCATATTAATGTCCATGGTTTTGGAAAGGGATACCCAACAAGCTCATCTAGGTGTGTTGGTCAGATGTCCATATACTTTTGGACATAGATTACAACCTTCAAATGAATCCATGAAACAGTTTTCTTCAGAAATACTTCCATGAAATGAGTAAAAATAAAACTAGAGTTGTGAAAACTTACGTCACATGCTCATAAAACAAAAACACTCAAAACAATTGCATTTATTGAACAGATTGTGAACTTTATTAATCATCACACCAAACAAAGCTGAATATTCATTTCACATGAATTTCGAATCAGTTCACACATAGTATAAACCAGAACAAACAGTAGCATATTGAAACACTTCCAGAAGTAAACGTTTCTTTGTGTGAAAATCTTGTTTTGATGCATCTGTTACATTTGCTTATTATTTAACAGTATCATGATCAACTATCTGTTTTCTCACTGAAATTCACTTTTGAGTATGTTGGACCTTCAGCAGATTTTCCAGCTGAAGGCTGACTGGCACTTGCTGGGGAATCAGAGAGAATTGTGGGTAACTCAGCTGTGGAGTAGATGTCCTGATCAGGAGAGTTTGATGGTAACTGAGCAGGAGAATAAATGGGATTTGAGAAATCACAGCTTGAAGGTAACTGAACATTATCATAAACAGTTTGAGGAGGTTCTGAGGGGTTTGTAGGTAGTTGAGCAGTAGAGTAGAATGTGGAAGCTTCAGCATCTGAGGCATACAGATTGTTAATCTCCTCATATTCAGATAGAGAAACCTATAATAAAAATACAGGTAAAAAATATTAATTTAAATTATAGCAAGTATATTTAAAGTGAACTCAATTATTTTACTCCTCCTGGTGCAGTTAAACTAATTTAGTTTAGTATTCCATTTATGTGCAAGTGAGGTAGATCAATATTCCAGTTATTGGGGATTTATTATTAAGCATATCATTGGTGGAAACTTGTTCCAGTAAGAACCTGCACTAACATACAGGTTTGACTCACCCTGTGGTCATTTGTGGAGCCTCTGAGTGATTGGCTTTGGGTTGAGACTGGACCTGAGGAGAAACAATTCCAGAACATTCAATCAGTTATTAAATAAGAATTGATTTGGATGTGATATGATATAATAATTATCAATGTCTTGAAAGATAAACAGGATGTAGAATTGATATGATCACAGTGTGTTCACAGTCCTTTTTTACTGTATTTGTTTTCATGCATGTTCATGTATAGCCAGCAGAGGGCAGCCTTTGTCAATCACTGTTAGTCCACTGAGGCCTAATGAAATTTTATTGACCTCTAATGGTTGACCCATGCTGCACTCATATCTGAACATGCAGATATTAAAAAAATCTTTGTAAAAAGTCTTGGGGAAACCAATAATTTGTTCAGTGACTGTATGTAATTGGTAATAGATAGATAGATAGATAGATAGATACAACATCATTTCCAAAAAATGTTGGGACACTGTGCAAAATGCAAATAAAAACAAAATGCAATGATGTGCAAATCATTTAAATCCTACATTTTATTGAAAATAGAACAAAGACAACATATCAAATGTTGAAACGGAGAAATTTTATTGTTTTTTGAAAAATATATGCCCATTTTGAATTTGATGCCAACAACATGTTCTAATACTTGGGACGGGGCGACAAAAGGCAGGTAAAGTTGAGTGATGCAAAAAAACACATGGTTGGCAACAGGTCAGTAACATGATTGAGTCTGAGTCTTTCAGAAGTAAAGATGAGGAGGGATTCATCACTCTGTGAAAGACTGCATGATCAAATAGTGCAACAATTCAAGAATAATGTTTTTTAACATAAAATAGCAAAGAACTTTTGCTTTTCATCATCTACAGTACATATCACCATTAAACGATTCAGACAATCTGGAGAAATCTCTGTATACAAGTGAAAAGGCCAAAAACCAGTATTTGCTGGCCATGATCTTTGGGCCCTCAGGCAGCACTGCATTAAAAACAGACATGCTTCTGTAGTGGAAATCACTGCATGGGCTCAGAAACATTTCTTAAAGACACTGTCTGTGAACACAGATCATCGCTGCATCCACAAATGCAAGATAAAACTCTGAAAGGCAAAGAAGAAACCATATATAAACAGCATCCAGAAACGCTGCCACCTTCTCTGGGCCCGAACTCATTTAAATGGACTGAGGGGAAGTGGAAAATTTTTGAATTTTTTTTTTTGGAAATCATGGACACTGTGTCCTCCAGGCTAAAGACCACTTAGTTTGTTATCAGTTCACAGTTCAAAAGCCAGTGTTCAGTGTTCATGATGGTATACGGGGCATTAGTGCACATTGCATGGGTGACATACACATCTGTGAAAGCACCATTAATGTTGAACGATATATACATGTTTTGGCAACATATGCTGCCATCCAGTCGACGTCTTTTTCAGGAATGGCCTTGATTATTTCAACAAGACGATGCCAAACCACATTCTGAATGTATTACAACAGCATTGCTCCATATTAAAAGAGTCCATGTGCTAAACTGGCCTGCCTGCAGTCCAGACCTGTCACCACTGAAAATATCTGGTGCATTATGAAATGAAAAATATGACAAAAAAGACTCCGAACTGATGAGCAGTTGAAATCCTACATCAAACAAGAATGGAAAACATTTCATTTTCAAAACTATCGCAGTGTCTCCTCAGTTCCCAAACGCTTACAGAATGTTGTTAAAAGAAGAGGTGATGAAACACAGTGGTAAACATGCCCCTGTCCCAACTTTTTTGAAATGTGTTGTTGGCATCAAATTCAAAATGGGCATATATTTTTCAAAAAACAATAAAATTTCTTAGTTTCAACATCTGATATTTTGTCTTTTTAGTATTTTCCTTTAAAATATGGCTTACATGATTTGCATATTATTGCATCCTGTTTTTATTTACATTCTGCACAGCGTCCCAACGTTTTTGAAAAAGGGGTTGTAGATAGATAGAACTTTATTGATCCTGAAGGGAAATTGCAGAGAGCAGCTCAACACTACATGACTGGATCTATCTTTACCAAACAATGGTTTCTACACTCTCTTACAAAACAATACTGAACTGTCACTGGGATGGTACCTTTAAAGGTGAATTTTCAGTGCCTGTAGTTAGGGAACATAAAACCAAAATCCATTGCAACTGTATTTTTAAGTTGTTTTGTCTACATACACTCTGTCTTGACTCCAAACTTCTTATTTTATTGTTCTGTCTGAAAATAATAGGTGATGGAACTATCTACGGTACACAGTTGGGCCTTAAACCACTGTTGTACCTTTGAGGGCACATTTACACTGTACCTTGATAAATGGACAATGTACCTTTTTCTGACAGTGTGTGATAATTTTCTATGAGTATAAACTCAACCTATACAAATCTCTGTATGCAAGGGACAAAGCCAAAAACCAGTATTTGCTGGTCTTTGAGCCCTCAGATGGCACTGCATTAAAAACAGACATGATTCTGTACTGGAAATCCCTACATGGGTTCAGAAACACTTCTGACAACCACTGTCTGTGAAAACAGTTTGTCGCTGCATCCACAGATGCAAGATAGAACCCTAAAATGCAAAGAAGAAACCAAATATAAACAGGATCCAGAAACGCTGCTCTTTCTCTGGGCCCAAGCTCATTTAAATGGACTGAGGGGAAGTGGAACTGTGGTCCGACAAATCAACATTTGAATTTTTTTTTGGAAATCATGGACACTGTGTCCTCCAGGCTAAAGACCACTCAGCTTGTTATCAGTGCACAGTTGAAAAGCCAGTATTCATGATGATATAGGGGGGCTTTAGGGCACATGGCATGGGTGACGTGCACATCTGTGAAGGCACCATTAATGCTGAACGATAAATACATGTTTTGGCAACATATGCTGCCATCCAGCCGACATCTTTTTCAGGGAAGGCCTTGATTATTTCAGCAAGACAATGTCAAACCACATTCTGCCCATATATGAATATCTGCATAAATAAGTTACACATTTTATGTATGTGCATTTTTCGAATATGATGGTACCTTGGGTCTTGCTTCTCTTTCTAAGAGTGACTGTGAAGAATAAGAGTCCAATCAGAAGCCACGGCAGAATCACAGCCACAGCAGTGACCACAGAGGAAACTGGAAATTCAGAATCATAAATATAGACTCAATCACAACAATAACCTGATTACTGAGAAGAGATCAAACTGCTAATATATTAGCAGATGTTTTCTGTGTACTGTACATTAAGTATAATACCTGTAAAAGACAGTGAAGATGATGTGGTTTTAGAAGATGATGTTGCAGTTAGTTTTGCGGTCACTGAACTGATGTTTGTTGATATATGTGGTAGAATATCTGAAGAAGAAAAACAAATGTTAGATTGTCAATAATTATCTGTGCAGGTGCCATTATTGATGACCACCGTTTACCAGGATATATTCAATATGAATATTATACCTGTTGAAGTCTTAAATGAGGAATTCATTGCAGTAGATGTTGTAGAAGAAGTTGTTTCTGTGCTCTGGGGAGTTGAGCTTGATGGTGACATTGCTGTTTTTTTTTATTATTTTTTTTTTGTTAATAGAGATAAAGAAGAAAAAAAAATTCTTTTCAGATGTCATTAGACGGATTTTGATGTTAGACTCCAGATTACAAGTTCACTGCAGTTCAATAATGGAATCTTTAGGTATAAAGCTGTACACTTCCTTCCTCTAGACTGCATTAATATGTAAACACAATCTGATAATCACACAATCATCATGTTTTTTTTTTGTTAATAGAGATAAAGGAGAAAGAAAAATATATTTTCAGATGTCATTAGATGGATTTTGATGTTAGACTCCAGATTAAGGTTATAAAGCTGTACACTTCCTTCATCTAGACTGTATTAATATGTAGATGAAATGGTCTGAATGTATTCATGTAAATTAATATCTACTCACCAGTAACTCTGAGGTTGATCTGTGTGATATAAACCTTGTATCCATGATCAGATGTCCAGTCTGATTCAGCTCCACACCAGTATTTACCAGAGTCTCTCTCAGTCAGACTGTTGATGATCAAAGTGAAGATCTGCTTTCCATCATCATGTAGATACAGTTTTCCCTCATTTATCCATCTTCTGCTCTCTTTAACAGATGTTTTATAATTACAGTCAGCAGTGCCCACTCTCCTACAGAGAAACTTGGGGTCACTGCTGTGGGATTGTGGGTATTTGCAGCTGATGTTCACACTTCCACCTACATGACCAATCACATTGATGTTCTTCTCATAGTCTTGATCTGTCAATCATAAACAATCAGATGACAACACTTAAAGTCACCTTCACAGTTTACACTCATTATCACTGATTTGTTCTGGCTTTACAGGCACGTTTGAGTTTTATTTGTCCTTATTTATGCACTTGATTATGTGTCACTTCCCTGTAGTCCACACTCTTCTTCTCAAAAGTATTTTTAGATTATATTAATAAGTAAAAGGATGTTTAGTCAGGAAGTTTGTCTATAGTCACACTACAGCTTAACACACAAACACAGAGGAAGTTCATATTCAGAGTTGATAGAAACAGAATAAATAACTTTAAATTAGAGACAAGATGTGCTCACGTCATAGTGAAGGTCTCACAACATACATTTAACAAATGCCAAGTACTATAAACACCGTCTGATAATCACACAAACTACTGTATGTAAACACATTTCCACAGCTGGGGTTAAAGAGGATTCATCAAATCAGAGATGCGAGGGTCTGATAAAGAGTCTGTGATACTGTTAAAATGAGCTGGTGTTCGTTTCTGCCTTAATTCTCTGAGGCTAATTGACGTTGCAAATTTAGGATAATAAACAAATACAGTGGTGGGAGAGACTCACCTTCCTCTACCTTCAGTTACACTGGTATGTAGACATCAATGCCAAATTTACCAACTCCACACTTGTACGTTCCAGAATCCTCTACAGTGAGCTCCCTGATCAACACCCAGAACTGTGCAGCTCTGGTGTCATCAATCAGTGAGAATCTTCCTCTTTTTATCCACTCATTTTTAGCGTCTGTCCAAATTGGCCTCGTCATGCAGGGCCATAAACCTGTACAGAGGTACTTTGGGTTTGATGTGTATCTTGTCTCATATCTACACTTGATGAGGACTCCTCCTCCTGAATATCCTGTCACTCTCTCTGATTCTCCTCCACCTACTAAAAGAGGACAAATGTCCATCAGAGTAAAGACTTCATTTGACTCTGCTAATAGTGATGATTATTTAGAAGAGCATCTCCTTACCTGAAATCAGGAAGAGGGTGAAGATGAGGAGGATCTTCATTCTGAGCTCAGCCAGACATTAGAGGCCCAGAAATGTACACCCTGCCTCTGTGTGACTCTGTGACTGTGCTGCATCTTCAGCTACATCTTAAACAGAAGCTGATGTCATGCCCACTTCCCCTCTCTGATGCTAAGAAAGAGGTGAAAACATCTCAGCAAGATGTTGTGTGAATATATATATATATATATATGAGCAAAGTTGCAATTAAAAAGCTTTCAATGAAATTCACTGCACTAAAGTAGAGAGTGTCTTTGAGTTGTTTTACAGCAGCTTCATGTTTTCATGTATTAGCATTTGGCCTGTTTCAGTGTCTCCACCACTGTTTAACTGTACTGATATGTATAAGTGTCCATTTCAGTCACTGTATTTGAAAGTACTCATCAGAAAGAAAAGTCAAAAGAGAGATCTCCTTAATGTCTCTGTAGAGTCTCCTGGACAACAATGAGATCAAAGCATGTATTCACAAAGCTTCTCAGAGTAGCAGCGCTGACTACAGAACTACTTTGAGAGGATTTCAACACCAGAATTGACTTCTGGTTTAGACTGTCAGTAAATGAATATGTATGAATGCACTGTTGAATATTCATGTTCATGTCATTGATTCTGTGCTGGTCTGTGTCAGAAAGACTCTACTGCCATCTAGACCACAATGTGTGTAACAGCAGCACTGAGCAATCTTTGCTGTATTCTCTATGTAATACACACACACACACACACACACACACACACACACACACACACACACACACTTTCTAAGCCGCTTATCCTTCTGGGTTGTGATGTTTATGTAATACAAATGTGATTGAAGAAAGGAGATTAGTCACTTTGTAATAACAATATTTTATAAGACATCTATTAGTTTTTACTTAGTAATTAAGCAATAAAGAACTAATCAGGTAAGAAGATTTGTTCAATTTTGTTTTATATTTTATTTTTTTTATAACAGACATACAAGCTATTGCTTCACAAATCCGAATTATTTATTATTAGTTTATAAAGTAACAGTAAATATTTGTTAATATATGTAATGATGGCAAAAACAGAAATTCAGATGTTATTTACTATTGGAGAATATTTATGTTTGTATTTACAGAAGACATCTTTAAAAATATGTATATTCCTGACTGCTATAGTACATAATCTTTTGTAAACCCAATGAAAAGAATAAAAAAAAATAATAATAATAACTTTAGGCCTCCAAATGACTTTGTAAACATTAATAAACAGTTTCTTGGTTATGTTTTAAAAATTATATATATATATATATATATATATATATATATATATATATATATATATATATATATACACATAGTTGTATGTAAGCTATCTGCAACATTTCTGCAGCCTGTAAGTCATTCACATTCATCTTTCCACAAGAAGTGATATTAGTTCAGAAATTCATCATTCATTCATTCATTCATCATCTTTAATGGCTTAGTTCAGCTAGGTTTGTGGTAGCAGTTGGGAGAGCAGAGAATCTCAAATGACCCATAACGTCCTCCAGTTCATTCCAGGGGATCCCAAGTAGCTCCTAGGCCAACTTGGAGATATACTCCTGCTAGTGGGTCTTAGGATGACCTTGGGGCCTCGTCCTAGTAGGCCAGGCCTGGTCAACCCCGATTGAAGGTGGCCATGGGGCATATGGAGTCTGTAGACAGGGCCCCCTTTCCAGGTGCATAAGCACACACAACAGTCAGAGTTTTCCTCTCTGCGATTTTAATTTGCTTTGAGGCAACGCTCTCGTCCACCGGGACAAGCTCCAACTGCATGGCAGCCAGCTGGAGACTCGTGAGTGTCCCCACACCTGCCTGGCGCCTCTCACCTTGTGCAACTCTTGAGTAGGAAAGGGTCCAACCCCTACCGAGGATTTGGTTCCAGAGCCAACACTGTGGGTGGAGGTGAGCCCAACTATATCTAGCCGGTCAACCTCCCACACAAGCTTTGTCTCCTTCATCCCAGTGAGGTTACATTCCACATACCAAGGGCCAGTTTCTGCTGCAGGGATCTATGCTGCCAAAGGGCCTCCCTGCCATCTCCCACTGCCTGTACAGCACTCCAGTACAGTAGAATAGAGATATTAGCCCATACCCAGTCTCAATAAATTTTCCTATACACCGGAATGTGAGACGTTAGTGCTTGAACAACCTCAATAAACACTCCTGCCCTGCCTGCCTTGATGCCTCCTCTGGAGACAAAAGCTGTGTGGGTCAGACCTGAGTGGTGAAGTAGAAACAGGACACGGTGACATCGTTTTAGATTTGATGCTACAAAAACAGTTTTTTTAAAGACATTAGTGAAACAAATATATGATTTGCCTGTGTCTAATAATGATCAAATTAATGATCAATATCTCTAAATAATAAAACTAAAATAACTTTAGATATTTAAGCAGTTTAGTTCCATTACCAGTATGGCTGGAAGGCACTAGCATCTGAAAACTCGAAAGATGGTACAGATTCATTCAATCATAAAGAACTGAGTTTGAGTTCTTCAGTGCTCAAAATAGCAGTAATATTGATTGGCAAATGACCCATAAACCTATGTTACATTAGCAAGGATACTTTAAAGGAATGTGGCAAACACTGCTCAGAATGTTGGATTTGCCAGTACAATGCTGCACTTATGGCAGTGCTCGGGACATGTTCCGCCATGCTGGGGCAGTTCATGCTGATTGTTCCGAAGACCTGTCACTCCAAATCAGTTGACCAATAGAGAGTACAGGTGAGTGCCCCCTTCTAAGACCCACCCTGTTAAAAAGTGCAATTGGCAAGTACAGATCAGAAGCAAAAGATATATTTCAGAAGCGCCAGTCATTGCACACATATGATTATTTGTATGTATTAGTGTTGGTAACACTACTGTGTTATCATCATGTGTGAGAATGTCTGAGCTGAGATGTTTCTACACTTTTAAAAAATAATGTTTCCTACAGGAATCTCAGCTTAAACATATTGTTCTAGGAAAAAACTTTAATAGGCTCAGAATTATATATTTTTGATGTATTTTTAGATGTGGAAGTTCTTAAAGTATAAAGAATGTTTTTCACACTTGGTCACTTAAATGGTTCTTGGAAAAAACATTATTTAAAGGTTCTTTTTCTATGGCACTGTGCCAAAGAACTTAAATTGGTGCCTTTATTTTTAAGACTATACTGCCATCTAGAGGATAAAGGTAGAAATTAAATCATGAATGAGAAGTCCATTGATTTCTATACACAACTGAATAAAATCTAAGAGAAGGCTGTGAACAGCATATATTCTTTAAATATTTTTTATCATGTTTTTAAACACTGTGTCCACTCACTGTCCACATTATTAGACACTCCTACCTTGTTGGTCCACCTTGTGGATGTAAAGTCAGAGACGATAGCTCATCTGCTGCTGCACAGTTTGTGCTGGTCAGTCCAGCAGTGACACTGAGGTGTGTAACACTCCAGCAGCACTGCTGTGTCTGATCCAATAACACACTAACATGATCCACTGCCCAAATAATGCCTGTTCTGTGGGGGTCCTGACCACTGAAGAGCAGGGTAAAAGGGGGATAACAAAGTATGCAGAGAAACAGATGGACTACAGTCTGTAATTGTAGAACTACAAAGTGCACCTATCTAGTGAAGGGTAATGTTAATGATATAGCAAAGACATTTTACACAATTATATGCTTCCAACTTTGTGGCAGCAGTTTGGGGAAGACCTTTTACTGTTCCAGCATGACTGAGTTCCATGAAGGCATGGTTTGATGAGTTTAGTGTGGAGGAACTCCAGTGGCCTGCGCAGAGTCCTGACCTCAACCCCACTGAAAACCTTCGGTATGAACTGGAATGAAGTGTCCATGGTTTTGGAATAGGACATCCAACAACCTCATCTACGTGTCATGGTCAAGTGTCTATATATTTTTGGCCATAGTCTTACAACATTTAAATGAGAAGACAATGAACCCATGAAACAGTTTTCTTCAGAAATACTTTCATGAAATGTGAACGAATAAAACTACAGTTATGAAAACTGACATCACATACATATAAAAACAAAAACAGTTAAAACATTTGCACTTATTGAACAGATTGCGAACCTCAGAGAACCGTATTAATCATCACACCAAACAAAGCTGAAGGTTAATTTCTCATCTATACACATGCATATTGAACCAGTTCACATACAGTATAAACCAGAACAAATACTAACACATTTATACACTTACAGAAGTAAATATTTCTTTGTGTAAAAGTAAACATACCATATTCTTTTGGTGCTAACTTTGCTAACATTCGACTGTATCATAGTCACATGAGTCGTTCTCTTTGTTAATGGTTGCTGTGGTAACTGTCTGTATTCTGGCTGAAATTCACGGTTGAGTAAGTTGGACCTTCAGCAGATTTTCAGGCTGAATGCTGTGTGGCACTTGCTGGGGAATCAGAGAGAATTGTGGGTAACTGAGCTGTGGAGTAGATGACCTGATCAGGAGAGTTTGATGGTAACTGAGCAGGAGAATAAATGGGATTTGAGAAATCACAGTTTGAGGGTAACTGGACATTATCATCAACAGTTCGAGAAGGTTCTGAGGGGATTGTGGGTAACTGGACATTATCATAAACAATTTGAGGAGGTTCTGAGGGGTTTGTAGGTAGTTGAGCAGTACAGTAGACTGTGGAAACTCCAGCATATGACGCAGAAAAGTCTTTAATCTCCTCATAGACACATAGAGAAACCTATAATAAAAATACAGGAAAAGAATATTAATGAAAATTATAACATGTCAAGTGTATTTAAAGTGAACTCAACTATTTTACTCCTTTTGGTGCACTTAAACCAATCTTTAGTTTCCCCTTTATGTGCAAGTGAAGTAAATCAATATTCCAGTTAGTGATGATTCATTATTAAGCATATCATTGGTGGAAACTTGTTCCAGTAAGAACCTGCACTAACATACAGTTTTGACTCACCCTGTGGTCATTGGTGGAGCCTCTGAGTGATTGGCTTTGGGTTGAGGCTGGAACTGAGGAGAAACAATTCCAGAACATTCAATCAGTTAAGAAATAAGAACTGATTTTGACGTTATATGATATAAATATTATTAATTTCGTGAAAGATAAACAGGATGTAGAATTGATATGAGAATGTGGTCACAGTCCGTTCTTACTCTATTTGTTTTAATGCATGTTCATTTATAGCCAGCAGAGGGCATCATCTGTCCATCATTGTTAGTCCACTGAGGCCTTGTGAAATTTTTTTGGCCTCTAATGAATGACCCATGCTGAACATGCAGATATTAACAAAACATCTTTGTAAAAAGTGTTGGGAAAACCAACAATTTGTTCAGTGACTGTATGGAATTGGTCATAGATCAGCTCAACACTACATGACTGGAACTATCTTTACCAAACAATGGTTTCTACATTCTCCTAAAAACAGATACTGAACTGTCACTGAGGTGGTACCATTAAAGGTACATTATCAGTGTCTTTAGTTAGGGAACATAAAACCAAAATCCACTGCAATTGTCTTTAAGTTGTTTTGATGCTACACAGTTTAAAGTACCCAGTTGGACCTTTAGCCATTTTTGTACCTTTGAGGGCACATTTACACTGTTTGTACCTTGATAAATGAACAGGGTACCTTTTTCTGACAGCGTGTGATAATTTTCTATGAAGACATTAATAGCCCAAATAATATTACCTGCATAAATAAGTTACCCATTTTGTGTATGTGCATGTTTCTGTGTGTGATGGTACCTTGAGCCTTGCTTCTTTTTCTAAGAGTGACTATGAAGAATAGGAGTCCAATCAGAAGCAGCAGCAGAATCACAGACGCAACAGTGATCACAGAAGAAACTGGAAACTCTGAATCATAAATACAGAGTCAGTCACAACAATAATCAGATTCAGAAGTGATCAAACTGATAATATATGAGCATCAGAACATCATTTTCTCAATAATTGTCTGTGTAGATGCCATCATTGCTGACTGACTACAGTTTACCAGGATATATACAGTCTGAATGTTATACCTGCTGAAGTCTTAAGTGGGAAGTTCACTGTAGTTGAAGATGTAGAGGAGTTTGTTTCTGTGATCAGTGGAGTTGAGTTTGATGGTGATGTTGCTGGTTGTTTTGTTCATAGAGATGAAGAAAAAAGAAAAAAAGCCTTTTCAGATGTCATGTCATATTGGTTTTATAGAATTTACGATAAATTATAAACACTTTCACATTCAAAACAATCATTTTTATGTGTGACGATACATGGAAAATATTTCAGCCTCAGATTTTGAATAAAACTCCTTTTAGTACACTGATTTTGATATTAGACTCCAGATTACAGGTTACCTACAGTTCCGTGATAGAATCTTTAAGTATAAAACTGTACACGTTGTGTCTCTAGGCTGCAAAATATGTACAACCCCATTTCCAAAAAGTTGGGTGCTGTGCACAATGAAAATAAAAACAAAATGATGTACTAATCATTTAAACCCTATATTTCATTGAAAATAGTACAAAGACAGCAAATCAAATATTGAAACTGAGAAATTTTATTGTTTTTGAAAAATATATACTTATTTTGAATTTGATGCCAACAACACATTCCAAAAAAGTTGGGACAGCGTCATGTTTACCACTGTGTTTCATCACCTCTTCTTTTAACAACATTCTGTAAGCATTTGGGAACTGAGGAGACACTGTGGTAGTTTTGGAAGTGAAATGGTTTCCCGCTCTTACTTGATATAGATTTCAGCTGCTCAGCAGTTCGGGGTTCACACATATGCTTGGCACCCATGCCATGTGCACTAATGCACCCCTATACCATCTTGAATACTGGCTTTTGAACTGTGTATTGATAACAAGCTGACTGGTCTTTAGCCCGGAGGACACAGTGTCCATGATTTCCAAATAGAATTTCAAATGTTGATTTGTCGGACCACAGGACACTTTTCCACTTCAGTCCATTTTAAATGAGCTCAGGCCCAGAGAAGGTGGCAGTGTTTCTGGATCCTGTTTACATATGGTTTCTTTTAACTTGCATTTATGGATGCAGTGATGAACTGTTTTCACAGACAGTGGTTTTCAGATGTGTTCCTGAGCTTATGCAGTGAATTATATGAAGTTTCCTCTACAGAATCATGTCTGTTTTTAATGCAGTGGCGTCTGAAGGCCCAAAGATCACAGCCAGCAAATACTGTTATTTGGCCTTGTCCCTTGCATACAGAGATCTGCCCAGATTCCCTAAATGTTTTATGGTTATTATGCACCGTAGATGATGAAAAGCAAAAGTTCAAAAAAGTAAAAAAAAAAACAGAGTGGTGAACCCCTCCTCATCTTTACTTCTGAAAGACTCTTTTTTTTTTTAAAACCCAATCATGTTACTGACCTGGTGCCAATCAAACACCAGGTGTTTTTTCAGCATTAGATGACTTTACCAGCCTTTTGTGGCCCCCGTCCCAACTTTTTTGGAATATGTTGCTGGCATCAAATTGAAAATGGGCATATATTTTTCAAAAAACAATAAAATTCTCAGTTTCAACATTTGATATGTTGTTTTTGATGTATTTTCAATTAAGTTTTAATGATTTGCACATCGTTGCATTTTGTTTTTATTTACATTTTGCACAGCGTTCCAACGTTTTTGGAAATGGGGTTGTAGATGGAGTGGTTTGAAAGTATAAATGTAAAACCATATCTACCCACCAGTAACTGTGAGGTTCACCTGTGTGATATAAACCTTGTATCCATGATCAGATGTCCAGTCTGATTCAGCTCCACACCAGTATTCACCAGAGTCTCCCTCAGTCAGACTGTTGATGATCACAGTGAAGATCTGCTTTCCATCATCATGTAGATACAGTTTTCCCTCATTTATCCATCTTCTGCTCTCATTAACAGATGTTTTATAATTACAGTCAGCAGTGTCCACTCTCCTACAGAGAAACTTGGGGTCACTGCTGTGGGATTGTGGGTATTTGCAACTGATGTTCGCACTTTCTCCTATTTGGCCAATCACACTGATGCTCTTCTTATAGTCTTGATCTGTCAATCATAAACAATCAAATTTACATTTACAATCACCTACACAGTATATGCATAATACCACTGATTTGTTCTGACTTTACAGGCACGTTTGAGTTTTATTTGTGCTTATTTATGCACTTGATTATGACTCATCCCTCTGCATATTCTTTCACTTCCCTGTAGACCACACTCTTCTTCTGAAAGTATTTTCAGATTATATTTATGAGTAAAGGATGTTGAGTCAGGAAGTTTGTCTATAGTTACTCTACAGCTTAACAGACATAAAGGAAGTCCATATTCAGAGATACTAGAAACAGAATAAGTAACTTTAAATTAGAGACGAGATCTGCTAACATCATAGTCAAGGTCTCACAACATTACATTTACATTTACATCATTTAGCAGACGCTCTTATCCAGAGCAACATCCATTAAACAAATACCAGATACTATAAACACAATCTGATAATCACACCATCATCATCACATATGAACAACTACTGTATGTATTTCCAAAGCTGGGGTTAAAGAGGATTCACCCAATCAGAGATAGGATGCTCTGATAAAGAGTCTGAAGAGACTGGGTCTTTGATAACAGTGTTAAAATGATCTGGTGTTGGTTTCTGCCTTCATCCTCACTGTAGCTGAAGCTAATTGATGTTGTAAATTTAGAATAATAAACAAATGCAGTGGTGGGAGAGACTCACCTTCCTCTACCTTCAGTTCCACTGGTGTGTAGATGTCAATGCCAAATTTACCAACTCCACAGTGGTACAGTCCAGAATCCTCTACAGTGAGCTCTCTGATCAACACCCAGAACTGTGCAGCTCTGGTGTCATCAAACAGTGAGAATCTTCCTGTATTTATCCACTTATTTTGAGTTTCTGTCCAAATTTGATTAGACAGACAGAACCATGAACCCGTACAGAGGTATTTTGGGTTTGATGTGTATTTTGTCTCATATCCACACTTGATGAGGACTCCTCCTCCTGAATATCCTGTCACTCTCTCTGATTCTCCTCCACCTACTAAAAGAGGACAAATGTCCATCTGAATAAAGGCTTCATTTGACTCTGCTGATAGTGATGATTATTTAGAAGAGCATCTCCTTACCTGAAATCAGGAAGAGGGTGGAGATGAGGAGGATCTTCATTCTGAGTTCAGGTTCACAGATCAACACCAGCTCAGACAGATATCAGAGGCCCTGCAAGTTCTTTGTCTCTGTGAGATTCTGTAACTGTGCTGCACCTTCAGCTGCATCTTAAATAGAAACTGATGTCCTGCTCACTTCCTTTATTGACAGCGTGAAATAGAGAGCTGAGAACCTCTCAGCAAGATGATGTGTAAGATATGTATGATCTAAGTTTTATTATTATTATTATTATTATTACAAAATGCTTTTAAGTGCTTTCACTGCACTGAGGTAAACAGTATTTTTGAGTTGTGTTGAAGCAGCTTCGTGTTTTTATTCATTAGTGTTTAGCCTGTTGCCGTGTCTACACCACTGTCTATTGTACTGCAGTATATGAGTCTTTGGATTTATATTGCTTGCACATATGATAGAAACAAAAAAGACCTCCTCAATATCTTGGATTTTCTCCTGCAGAACAATGAGATTAGGTGGAAAAACAAACAAAAGCTTAGTCTAAGTCTCACCTGCTGCTCAGATGTTTCTCCTCAGAAAAAGACCTCAGTAATCTTTCGTGTCCCACTGAGTTTTAGTAGAGATCTCAATAAAGTCACACATTGTGCTCAGATTTGCTCAGATAATGAAGTTCATGTTCATCTGCAGCTGAACTCTCATCTCTTCTTTTTGTCTAGTCTTATTTCTCATAAAGAAGCTTATTAGAATCACTTTGCATTTGTTCAGTAAAATTATCCTCTGATGACTCCAGTTTAGCTGTTAGTGAATGAATATGTGTGACTCCACTGTTGAATATTCATATTCATGTCATTGTTTCTTTACTGGTCTGTGTCAGAAGGACTCTACTGCCATCTAGAGCACAATGTGTGTAACAGTACTGAGCAATCTTTGCTGTGTTCTCTATGTGATACAAATGTGATTGAAGAGAGAGATTAATCACTTTATGATAAATCAAGTCAAAGTTTATTTATATAGCACTTTTTACAACAGGTGTTGTCACAAAGCAGCTTCGCCATGGCGACAGTGGTAAGAAAAAACTCCCTAAAAACAAGAGGAAGAAACCTTGAGAGGAACCAAGACTCAAAAGGGGAACCCATCCTGCTCTGGTCGACACCGGATAGCAAACAGCATTAGTTTAAAATATTACAATACAAAACTGGGAAAAACAGGTGGAGCAATGGTTAATTAGATAGTTTGAGTTTATGCAGCAGCAGCAGGAGGGTAACAATAGTTAATTAGACATCTATTAGCTCTTACTTCACAACTGAGTAATAATCAGGTATTCAGAGTTATTCATCATCATTTAATATATACACATTACTTTACATGTATGTCGCTGCTGGATCAAAACATTGTATCTTCATTTTTCCATTATTTAATTTTTGAAGTAATATGCTCTTTACATTGTGATGGATCATCATGATGGATGGATCAACAGAAATGGTCAAAAACTTTAGCCTTTTTTTCTCATAAAAGTTACGATTTTGGGGATATGGTTATGATTAAATATCAACAATATGTTAATATATGTCAAATTTCTAATTAATGACTGCTGATTGGTTGTTAAAACAATCATTGCAAACAAAACATTAAGTGGGTGAGACCAGACAAAATGCTAAATATTTAATTAGTTAATGATTAGTCAATTATGATGTAACAGCTAATAGAAGTTATAAACTATCACTTTTATAAAGCACAGATGCAGGAAGGAGTTTTAAATAAGAGGTGCTGAAATTTTAAGCTGCATATCTGTGATGTGAATAATGATGTCATGCAAAATGATTAGCTTTTTTCACATGAATATTTTTGATTAATTACATTAAGCATCTAATTATTACTTGATGACATATATGGCCAAAATAATGTGGAGACCAATAGGTCACACATATATGAGTTTGTTGGACATCCCCTTTAAAAGCTATGGCCATTACTGTAGAGTATCCCCCCTTTATGGCTATGACAGCCTCATTCAGTCAAAAGAGCATTTGTGAGGTCAGACACTGATGTTGATTATGAGTGGGCCTGACTCACAATTGGTGTCCCAGTTCATCCCAAAGGTATTCAGTGGGGGTGTGATCAGGGCTCTGTGCTGGACACTGGAGTTCCTCCACAACAAACTGGTCAAGCCATGTCTTAATGGACCTTGCACTGTGCACAGGGGCTCAGTCAAGCTGGAGCAGGAAAGGCTCTTGGAAGCGTACAATTATCCAAAATGTCTTTGTCTGCTGAAGCACTAAGATTTACCTTCAGTGGAACTAAGGGGTGCAAACCCTGAAAAACAGCCCCATCCCATTATCCCTCCTCCACCAAACTTTACTGTTGGCACTATGTATTTCGGTAGGTAGTGTTCTTCTGGCATTTGCCAAACCCAGATACATCCATCAGACTGCCAGATAGTGAGGTGATTAATCCCACCAGAGAACATGTTTTCACTGCTGCAGGGTCCAGTGGCAGTGTGCTTTACTCCACTCCAGTCGATGACTGGCATTGTGCATAGTGATCCTGGGTTTGTGCAGCTACTCTGTAATGAAATCCTATTTTATGAAGCTTGTGATGCTCAGTTCTTTTGCTGTGACCTCATGACAGGTTAAGTCACACAGTACATTTTTGCTTTAGTTTGCTTCATTGACATCAAACATTGTGACATACAGCTTACAAATTTGTTCAGTGCAAAACACTAAGCTTCAGTTGTTCTAAACATAATATTAACATTTTTAATTAAATGTCCATTAAATAAATAATTATCTTCACATTTTCAAAATACACTCTGTTATTTAACCTGGTGGGCTTGATTCTTCAGACTCTCACATTAAACTGTGCTGGTCTTCAGACTCTGAAAGACTGGATCTCATTGGTGAGTTGAGGAGTCTTGTAGACTGAATGATTGATTACTGGGGGAGTCTGGTAGACTGATTCTGATTGGTCAGTGGTGGTGTCTGGTAAATTGATTCTGATTGGTAGGTGGAGGGATCTGGTAGACTGATTCTGATTGGTTAGTGGAGGAGTCTGGTAGACAGAATCTAGTTAGTGGAAGAGTCTTCTAGACTGAATCTGATTGCCGAGTGAGGTAGTCTGGTAAACTGAATCTGACTAGTGAGTGGAGGAGTCTGGTAGACTGAATCCGATTGGCGAGTACCAGACTCCTCCACTAACCAGTTGGATTTAGTCTATCAAACTCCTCCACTCACCAGTCAAATTTAGTCTACCAGACTGCTCCACTCCTCTAGTAGACTGAATCTGATTGACGAGCAGGGAGTCTGATTTAGTCTATCAGACTCCTCCACTCCTCTGGTAGACTGAATCTGATTGGCGAGTAGGGATTCTGATGGGAACTGAGCAGGAGAATAAAGGGGATTTGAGAAATCACAGCTTGAGGTTAACTGGACATTTTCATAATCCGTTTGAGAAGGTTCTGAGGGGTTTGTAGGTAGTTGAGCAGTACAGTAGACTGTAGAAGCTCTGGCATCTGAGACAGAAAGGTCTATAATCTCCTCAAATTCAGATAGAGAAACCTATAATAAAAATACAGGTAAAGCATATTAATGAAAATTATAACATGTCAAGTGTATTTAAAGTAAACTGAACTATTTTACTCCTTTTGGTGCATTTAAACCAAAATTTAGTTTACCCTTTATGTGCAAGTGAGGTGGATCAATTTTCCTAGTTATTGAGGATTCATTATTAAGCATATCATTGGTGGAAACTTGTTCTGCACTAAAATACAGTTTTGACTCACCCTGTGTTCATTTGTGGAGCCTCTGAGTGATTGGCTTTGGGTTGAGGCTGGAACTGAGGAGAAACAATTCCAGAACATTCAATCAGTTATGAAATAAGAATCAATTTAAATGTTATATGACATAAATATTATGAATTTCGTGAAAGATAAACAGGATGTAGAATTGATATGAGAATGTGGTCACAGTCTGTTCTTACTCTATTTGTTTTGATGCATGTTCATGTATAGCCAGCAGAGGGCAGCAGCTGTCAATCACTGTTAGTCCACTGAGGCCTAATGAAATTTTATTGGCCTCTAATGACCTCTAATGAAAAATCTCTGTAATATGTCTTGGGGAAATCAATAATTTGTTCAGTGACCGTATATAATCATAGATAGATAGCTAGATAGATAGATAGCCATTTCCAAGGCTGTGCAAAATGTAAATCAAAACAAAATGCAATGGTGTGTAAATCTTTTTTTTTTTTGGAAAAAATATATGCTCATTATGCATTTGATGCCAACAATATGGTAAAGTTGGATAATGCTGGAAAAACACCTGGTGATTAATTGGTAACAGGTCCGTAGCATGATTGGGTATAAAATGTGCATCTCAGAGAGGCTGAGTCTTTCAGAGTACGACAAAGGAGACCCCGAACTGTTGAGCAGCTGAAATCCTATGTTAAGCAAGAACAGGAAAACATTTCAACTATCAAAACTACAGCAGTGTCTCCTCAGTTCCCAAATGCTTACAGAGTGTTGTAAAAGAAGAGGTCACTGTTGTATCTTTGAGGGCACATTTACATTGTTTGTACCTTGATAAATAGACAATGTACCTTTTTCTGACAGTGTGTGATAATTTTCTGTGAGTATAAACTCAAGCTATACAAATCTCTGTATGCAAGCTCAGCTTGTTATCAGTGCACAGTTCAAAAGCCAGTGTTCATGATGGTATAGGGGTGCATTAGTGCACACTGCATAGGTGACATGCACATCTGTGAAGGCACTATCAATGCTGAACGTTATATACAGTGGGGCAAAAAAGTATTTAGTCAGCCACTGATTGTGCAAGTTCTCCTACTTAGAAAGATGACAGATGTCTGTAATTTTCATCATAGGTACACTTCAACTATGAGAGACAAAATGAGAAAAAAAAATCCAGGAATCACTTTGTAGGATTTTTAAAGAATTTATTTGTAAATTATGGTGGAAAATAAGTATTTGGTCAATAACAAAAGTTCAACTCAATACTTTGTAACATAACCTTTGTTGGCAATGACAGAGGTCAAACGTTTCCTGTAAGTCTTCACCAGGTTTGCACACACTGTAGCTGGTATTTTGGCCCGTCCCTCCATGCAGATCTCCTCTAGAGCAGTGATGTTTTGGGGCTGTCGCTGGGCAACACAGACTTTCAACTCCCTCCACAAATTTTCTATAAGGTTGAGGTCTGGAGACTGGCTGGGATTTGTTTGGGATGTGTTTGGGATCACTGTCATGCTGGAAGACCCAGCCACGTTCCATCTTCAATGCTCTCACTGATGGAAAGAGGTTTTGGCTTAAAATCTCACAATACATGGCCCCGTTCATTCTTCCCTTAACACGGATCTGTCGTCCTGTCCCCTTTGCAGAAAAACAGCCCCAAAGCATGATGTTTCCACCCCCATGCTTCACAGTAGGTATCGTGTTCCTGGGATGCAACTCAGCATTCTTCTTCCTCCAAACACGACGAGTTGAGTTTTTACCAAAAAGTTCTATTTTGGTTTCATCTGACCACATGATATTCTCCCAAACCTCTTCTGGATCATCCATATGCTCTCTGGCAAACTTCAGACGGGCCTGGACATGTACTGGCTTAAGCAGGGGGACCCGCCTGGCACTGCAGGATTTGAGTCCCTCTCGGCGTAGTGTGTTACTGATGGTACCCTTTGTTACTTTGGTCCCAACTCTCTGCAGGTCATTCATCACGTCCCTCCGTGTAGTTCTGGGATTTTTGCTCACCGTTCTCATGATCATTTTGACCCCACGGGATGAGATCTCGCGTGGGGCCCCAGATCGAGGGAGATTGTATGTCTTCCGTTTTCTTACAATTGCTCCCACAGTTGATTTATTCACACCTATCTGCTTGCCTATTGTAGATTCACTCTTCCCAGCCTGGTGCAGGTCTACAATTTTCTTCCTGGTGTCCTTCGACAGCTCTTTGGTCTTGGCCATGGTTTAGTTTGGAGTCTGACTGTTTGAGGCTGTGGACAGGTGTCTTTTATATAGATAACGAGGTCAAACAGGTGCCATTAATACAGGTAACGAGTGGAGAACAGAAGAGCTTCTTAAAGAAGAAGATACAGGTTTGTGAGAGCCAGAAATCTTGCTTGTTTGTGGGTTACCAAATACTTATTGTCCACCATAATTTACAAACAAATTCTTTAAAAATCCTACAAAGTGATTTCCTGGATTTTTTTTTTCTCATTTGGTCTCTCATAGTTGAAGTGTACCTATGATGAAAATTACAGACCTCTGTCATCTTTCTAAGTAGGAGAACTTGCACAATCAGTGGCTGACTAAATACTTTTTTTACATGCTTGGACAACATATGCTGCCATCCAGAAAACGTCTTTTTCAGAGAAGGCCTTGATTATTTCAGCAAGACAATGTCTAACCACATTCTGTCCATATAGGAATATCTGCATAAATAAGTTACACATTTTATGTATGTGCATTATTTTAATGTGATGGTACCTTGGGTCTTGCTTCTCTTTGAAAGAGTGACTATGAAGAATAAGAGTCCAATCAGAAGCAGCAGCAGAATCACAGACACAGCAGTGACCACAGAGGAAACTGGAAAATCAGAATCATAAATATAGACTCAATCACAACAATAATCTGATTATTGAGAAGAGATCAAACTGCTAATATATTAGCAGATGTTTTTCTGTGTACTGTACATTAAGTATAATACCTGTAAAAGACAGTGAAGATGATGTGGTTTTAGAAAATGATGATGCAGTTAGTTTTGCAGTCAGTGAACTGATGTTTGTTGACATATTATGTAGAATATCTGATGAAGAAAATGTTAGATAGTCAATAATTACCTTTGCAGGTGCCATTATTGCTGACCACAGTTTACCAGGATATATATAACATGAATATTATACCTGTTGAAGTCTTAAATGAGGAATTCATTGTAGTTGTAAATGCTGTAGAGGAGGTTGTTTCTGTAGCTGTTTTGTTAATAGAGATGAAGTTAAAAAAGAAAAAAAAAAGCCTTTTCAGATGTCATGTCATATTGGTTTTATAAAAAAATTGCTAAATTATAACCCCTTTCACATTCATAACAACCATTTTTTATGTGTGAGGATACATGCAAAATATATCAGCCGCATATTTTGAATCAAACTTTCAGCTTTGATTAGACTGATTTTGATATTAGACTCCAGATTACAAGTTACCTACAGTTCAATAATAGAATCTTGAACTGTAATGCTGTACACTTCCTGCCTCTAGACTGCATGAATATGTAGAGGAAACGATCTGAAAGTATGAATGTAAAACCATATCTACCCACCAGTAACTCTGAGGTTGATCTGTGTGATATAGACCTTGTATCCATGATCAGATGTCCAGTCTGATTCAGCGCCACACCAGTATTCACCAGAGTCTCCCTCAGTCAGACTGTTGATGATCACAGTGAAGATCTGCTGTCCATCATCATGTAGATACAGTTTTCCCTCATTTATCCATCTTCTGCTCTCTTTAACAGATGTTTAATAACTACAGGCAGCAGTGTCCACTCTCCTACAGAGAAACTTGGGGTCACTGCTGTGGGATTGTGAGTATTTGCAGCTGATGTTCACACGTCCTCCTACATGACCAGTCACACTGATGCTCTTCTCTTGATCTGTCAATCCTAAACAATCAGATGAAAACACTTAAAATCGCCTTCACAGTTTACACTCATTATCACTGATTTTTTCTGACTTTACAGGTATATTTGAGTTTTACTAGTCCTTATTTAGCGACTTGATTATGACCCCTAACTGTGCATATTCAGTCACTTCCCTGTAGGCCACACTCTTCTTCTCAAAGTATTTTTAGATTATATTTATGAGTAAAAGGATGTTGAGTCAGGAAGCTTGTCTACAGTCACACTATTGCCTGACTCTGAATACAGAGGAAATCAATATTCAGAGTTGACAGAAACAGAATAAATTAAACAGACTTTATATTAGAGACGAGATCTGCTAACATCACAGTGAAGATCTCACAAAGCACATTTAACAAATGCCAAGTACTGTAAACACAGTCTAATAATCACACCATCATCATCACATATGATGATGTGTTTACATACAACTACTGTATGTAAACACATTTCCACAGCTGGGGTTAAAGAGGTGGGTGGCGCAGTGGGTAGCGCTGTCACCTCACAGCAAGAATGGTCTGGGTTCGATTCCCGGCCAGGCAACCAGGGTCCTTTCTGTGTGGAGTTTGCATGTTCTCCCCGTGTCTGTGTGGGTTCCCACAGTCCAAAGACATGCAGTCAGGCCACATGCTGAATTGCCCCTAGGTGTGAGTGATGTCTGTCTATCTGCCCTGCGATGGACTGGCGACCTGTCCAGCGTGTATCCTGCCTTTCGCCCAATGACAGCTGGGATAGGCTCCAGCAGCCCATCGTGACCCAGAAGCATATGCGGTTTAGATGATGTGTGTGTGTGTGTGTGTGGGTTAAAGAGGATTCACGCAATCAGAGATGAGAAGGTCTGATAAAGAGTCTCCGAAGAGAGCGAGGCTTTGATACTGTTAAAATGAGCTGGTGTTGGTTTCTGCCTTAATTCTCACTGTAGCTGAAGCTATCTGATGTTGCAAATTTAGGACAATAAACAAATGCAGTGGTGGGAGACACTCACCTTCCTGTACATTCAATTCCACTGGTGTGTAGATGTCAAAGCCAAATTTATCAACTGCACACTTGTACGTTCCAAAATCCTCTACAGTGAGCTCTCTGATCAACACCCAGAACTCTGCAGCTCTGGTGTCATCAAACAGTGAGAATCTTCCTCTATTTATCCACTCATTTTTAGCATCTGTCCAAATTGGCTTCGTCATGCAGGGCCATGAACCCGTACAGAGGTACTTTGGGTTTGATGTGTATCCTGTGTCGTATGTGCACTTGATGAGGACTCCTCCTCCTGAATATCCTGTCACTCTCTCTGATTCTCCTCCACCTACTAAAAGAGGACAAATGTCCATCTGAGTAAAGGCTTCATTTGACTCTGCTGACAGTGATGATTATTTAGAAGAGCATCTCCTTACCTGGAATCAGGAAGAGGGTGAAGATGAGGAGGATCTTCATGCTGAGTTCAGGCTCACAGATCAACACCAGCTCAGACAGATATCAGAGGCCCTGCAAGTTACACTTTGTCTCTGTGAGATTCTGTAACTGTGCTGCATCTTCAGCTGCGTCTTAAATAGAAACTGATGTCTTGCCCACTTCCTTTATTGACAGCGTGAAATAGAGAGCTGAAAACGTCTCAGCAAGGTGATGTGAAATTCACTGCATTAAGGTAAACAGTATTTTTGAGTTGTGTTAAAGCAGCTTCGTGTTTTTATCCTTTAGCATTTAGCCTGTTGTCGTGTCTACACTACTGTTTAACTGTACTGCAGTATATGAGTCTTTGGATTTATATTGCTTGCAAATATGATATGAACAAAAAAAGACCTTCTCAATATCGTGGATTTTCTCCTGCAGAACAATGAGATTAGATGGAAAAACAAACAAAAGCTTAGTCTAAGTCTCTCCTGCTGCTCAGATGTTTCTCCTCAGAAAAAGACCTCAGTAATCTTCCGCGTCCCACTGAGTTTCAGTAGAGATCTCAATAAAGTCACACATTGTGCTCAGATTTGCTCAGATAATGAAGTTCATGTTCATCTGCAGCTGAACTCTCATCTCTTCTTGTTGTCTAGTGTTATTTCTCATAGAGAAGCTTATTAGAATCACTTTGCATTTGTTCAGTAAAATTGTCCTCTGATGACTCCAGTTTGGCTGTTAGTGAGTGAATATGTGTGACTCCACTGTTGAATATTCATATTCATGTCATTGTTTCTTTACTGGTCTGTGTCAGAAGGACTCTACTGCCATCTAAAGCACAATGAGTGTAACAGCAGCACTGAGCAATCTTTGCTGTGTTCTCTATGTAATACAAATGTGATTAAAGAGAGAGATTAATCACTTCATAATAACAATAGTTAATAAGACATCTATTAGCTCTTACTTCACAATTGACTAATAATCAGGTATTAAGAGTTGTTCATCATCAATATATACAAACTACTTTACATGTATGTCGCTGCCGGATCAAAACCTTGTATCTCAATTTTTCCATTATTTAATTTTTTGATGTAATTTGAAAAACACCAGCTGCTCTTTACATTGTGAGAGTTTCATGATGGATGGATCAACAGAAATGGTTTATCTTCCACTGAAATTTTTTCTTCTCCTAAAATGTAAAACTTTGGGGATATGGTTATGATTAAAAATCAACAATATGTTAATATATGTCAAAATTTTAATTGATGATTTTTGATTGTTTGGTAACACTTTACATTAAGGGTCGCTAATCAATCATTAAATATATAATAATCAACTATTAGTTTTCTATTATTCAGTTATTAGTTAACTCTTCATTAAGCATTAGCTATTACTTAGTAATTGATTAAGCACTTATCAATTAGTAATTAAGTACACTGTTAGTTGATAAGTTAGTTTGTCGTTAGTTTGTGGCTTACTTACTCATTATCTGTGTGCTAATTGCTGCTTACTACATTGTTAATTAACTAATAAGTATTTTTCTTCATATAAAGAAGTAACGTGATAACTTACTAGCACTTATGTGTTAATCCCGCTAATTATCTGTTAATTAACTTTCCATCACCTCCATATATTCAGTTGCTTCACTTTTCTCACTTTGGTTCATTAAAGATGCTTATGGTCACATCTGACCGTAAGATGAGCGCACACAAATTCATGGACGGTTTTGTTATTCATCACGTTCATCTTGGCATATCTGTACTCATATCTGGTAGGAGTGCATGTACATTTGGGCATAAATGCTGGATATGTGGCTAATTAACCAAAACTATGATCAACATAATCTGTGATTGCAAAAATAAGAACAACAATAGAAAATATCAATAATACTAATTTGTGTGCATGACAGTCCAGTACAAAAGTGGATGTACTGACTTTACATGCACATTGATATAAACAAGTGCTGCAACTATATCATGTTCCATTTAAAGACACATTACACTGTGCTTTGTTTCATACTACTGATTCACAAACACAGCTTCGGTCATACACTGCAATAATACAGTGTTTATTTTAGGGAATTAATTACACTAAACAATCACTCTACTATGTTAACAACACTGAGTATTTTGTTTTATTTCACTTTTTATTTTTTCCAGTTGTTTTCATTTTAATACTATTAAGTTTGGTCAGCAGGGGAGGAGTGCACTCACTGCTGGACATCAAACTCCACCCACAAGCAGGGCCATTAGCTTTCATTCCGAACACTGCCGTTTTATTGGCTGGCTACTGAAACATCTGCATGAATTAGTGTGTGCTTCATGTAAATGGTATGTAAATGAGGTGCTGGTCAGCTGGTTTCATGCACTGAAGCTGATTTATCATTTATGCTCAAATCTCCACTTGTTTCCACATCGTACAAAATTGTTATGAATCAGACGCAGAGCAGTTCAAATCTTATAAAAGGCAAAAAAACCTTGTTCTTTTTTACGTAACTTTGATGAGTAATCGGCCCTTTTCACAAGATTAGTGACTACTTCCGGTTTAAGCATTAGCAGGGTAAAACTCACTTCCTGCGGATGCAATGTCAGAGTGTTTAGTAGTGAACTGTAGCGCTCAGACTCTGAGCTCCAGCAGCTGTACTGTAGAGTTCCTGCACGGCTGTGACAGTGAGAGTAAGAAGTGGACGGAGGCGCTGATTTAACTGTAAACAGAGCTGAGACGCTGTGTGTTGTTTTTACTGCAGTTCTGCTTCACATCAGGCCGTCTCTGTGTTTTTGTACAACACGCCAGCGATTCTGTAATCTTCTGTTTTCAAAAGAAAGAAGAACTTTTATATGTAGCATGAATGTTATAGACTCTGTTTATATTAAGCTAGCTATACTGGCTAGAAGCTACTGCTAGCCAAACTAGCCCGGCTAACATGAAGCAGCTTTTTCAGATGTTTTTTCAGCTGAGAGTCTCGTTTTTGACTCAGCAGTGAAAGGTGGATGTTTTCTGAAGTGCTGCTTCAAAAATTGCCATGAGACTATAAGAATAATGCTGTTTGGCAGATCGTTAACATAGCCAGCGTTAGAGCTAACTTAGCTTTAGAGTTTGATGCTCATACTCAAACTGCCTCAAACTGCTAACGGCAGGCTAGCTAATTAGCGACTGTAGCCTGCTAGCCTACCGTCAGCTAATACAGTTTAAACGATGTCTATCAAACAGACTTTACCTGTAAAAGTGTTTGTTTGTGTTGATGTCAGAAGTCTCTGCATCCTGTAGCTAAATGTGTCACAGAACCCGCTCCACGTTAGCCGGCTGGTGGCAGCAGCTGATGAAAGCTAACTTCCTTATTTTGGGAACACAGCTACAGTTAGAAATGGCTTCTAGCGTTGCTAGCTAACCTAGCTACAGCTAAACAACGTCTACCAAATTCATACTACACAGAAGAACTTTAATTTCTTTTGAAAACAGAAATATGACAGAAACCGCTGGCGTGTTGTTCAGCTACAGAGACACTGCTTGATGTGAGCAGCTGCAGCAGCAGTAAGCAGGGCTACACCACACACAGCATTTTAGCTGTGTTTACAGTTAAATCAGTGCTTCCATTCACTTCCTTTTGTCATGATAGTGCACAAAAACTAACATATGTCTGTTGTAGCTCAGTGTTTGAGCATTATAGTTCACTGCTAATGCTTAATCCGGACAGAATCGCAACTCTTTGTGAAAAGGGCCCATGATCATTAGATCTTTACATTTTGACCATTAATTACTCCTTAAATTCCTCTTACTTAACCATTAATTACTGCTTTTGTGTCCCTCCAAGTAAAGTGACAACACAAAATCAGTAATTAATGGTTAAGTAAGAGGAATTTAAGGAGTAATTAATGGTCAAAATGTAAAGATCTAATGGCCATTAATCATCAAAGTTACGTATAAAAAGAACACTTTTTTCTTTTATAAGGTTTGAACTGCTCTGCGTCTGATTCATAACAATTTTGTACGATGTGGAAACAAGTGGAGATTTGAGCATAAATGATAAATCAGCTTCAGTGCATGAAACCAGCTGACCAGCACCTCATTTACATACCATTTACATGAAGCACACACTAATTCATGCAGATGTTTCAGTAGCCAGCCAATAAAACGGCAGTGTTCGGAATGAAAGCTAATGGCCCTGCTTATGGGTGGAGTTTGATGTCCAGCAGTGAGTGCACTCCTCCCCTGCTGACCAAACTTAATAGTATTAAAATGAAAACAACTGGAAAAAATAAAAAGTGAAATAAAACTAAATACTCAGTGTTGTTAACATAGTAGAGTGATTGTTTAGTGTAGTTAATTCCCTAAAATAAACGCTGTATTATTGCAGTGTATAACCGAAGCTGTGTTTGTGAGTCAGTAGTATGAAACACAACTACAGTGTAATGTGTCTTTAAATGGAACATGAAATAGTTGCAGCACTTGTTTATATCAATGTGCATGTAAAGTAAGTACATCCACTTTTGTACTGGACTGTCCTGCACACAAATTAGTATTATTGATATTTTCTATTGTTGTTCTTATTTTTGCTATTACAGATTATGTTGATCATAGTTTTGGTTAATTAGCCACATATCCAGCATTTATGCCCAAATGTACATGCACTCCTACCAGATATAAGTACAGATATGCCAAGATGAACGTGATGAATAACAAAACCGTCCATGAATTTGTGTGCGCTCATCTTACGGTCAGATGTGACCATAAGCATCTTTAATGAACCAAAGTGAGAAAAGTGAAGCAACTGAATATTTGGAGGTGATGGAAAGTTAATTAACAGATAATTAGCGGGATTAACACATAAGTGCTAGTAAGTTATCATGTTACTTCTTTATATGAAGAAAAATACTTATTAGTTAATTAACAATGTAGTAAGCAGCAATTAGCACACAGATAATGAGTAAGTAAGCCACAAACTAACGACAAACTAACTTATCAACTAACAGTGTACTTAATTACTAATTGCTAAGTGCTTAATCAATTACTAAGTAATAGCTAATGCTTAATGAAGAGTTAACTAATGACTGAATAATGGGAAACTAATAGTTGATTATTATATATTTAATGATTGATTAGCGACCCTTAATGTAAAGTGTTACTGATTGTTTTTTAAAACAATCACTGCAAACAAAACCTTAAGTGGGTGCCACCAGACAAAGAAAATGCTAAATATTTAATTAGTTAATGATTAGTCAATTATTATGTAACAGCTAATAGAAATACCATAAAATATCAATTTTATAAAGCACAGATGCAGAAAGGAGTTTTAAATTGGAGGAGCTGAAATTTTAAGCTGCATATATGTGATGTGAATGATGATGTCATGCAAAATGATTTGCTTTTTCATATGAATATTTTTGATAAATTAAATTAAGCGTCTAATTATTACTTGATAAGCTATGTGGCCAAAATAATGTGGAGACCAATAAATCACACATATATATGTTTGTTGGACGTCCCCTTTAAAAACTATGGCCATTACTGTAGAGTTGCCCCCCTTTATGGCTCTGACAGCCTCCACCATTCTAGAAAGCTTTCTACAAGATTTTGGAGTGTGTCTTTGGGAATTTGTGCTCATTCAGTCAAAAGAGCATTTGTGAGGTCAGACACTGATGTTGGATCAGTGGGCCTGACTCACAATTAATGTTCCAGTTCATCCCAAAGGTATTCAGTGGGGGTGGGGTCAGGGCTCTGTGCTGGACACTGGAGTTCCTTCACAACAAACTGGTCAAATCATGTCTTTATGGAGCTGCTTGGTGCACAGGGGCTCAGTCATGCTGGAACAGGAAAGGTTCTTCCCCAAACTGCTGACACAAAGCTGGAAACATACATTTGTCCAAAATGTCTTGGTCTGCTGAAGCACTAAGATTTACCTTCACTGGAACTAAGGGGTGCAAACCCTGAAAACCAGCCCCAGCCCATCATCCCTCCTCCACCAAACTTTACTATTGGCATTATGTATTTTGGTAGGTAGTGTTTGCCTGGCATTCGCCAAACCCAGATTAATCCATCAGACTGCCAGATAGTGAGGTGATTAATCACTCCAGAGAACATGTTTTCACTGCTGCAGGGTCCAGTGCCAGTGTGCTTTACTCCACTCCAGCCGACGCCTGGCATTGCGCATAGTGATCCTGGGTTTGTGTGCAGCTACTCTGTCATAAGTTCTTTTGCTGTGACATCATGACAGGTTAAGTCACACAGTACATTTTTGCATTAGTTTGCTGCATTGACATCAAACAGTATGACATACAGCATGTTTTTCAGCATGTTTTCAGTGCAAAACACTAAAATTCAGTTGTACTATACATATACTATACAATGTTATATATATATATATATATGTTCCATTAAATAAATATCTATCATGATATTTTTAAAATGCACTCTGTTTAACATGGTAGGCTTGATTCTTCAGACTCCAGACAATTAAACTGTGCTGGTGTTCAGATTCTGAAAGACGGGATTTTATGGATGACTGGAGGAGTCTGGTAGACTGAATCTGATTGGTGAGTGGTGAGTGAAATTACCCTTTTAAGGAACATTACACAAATAGTCATTATTACACACTGTACAGAAGCTCAGTGGAATGGACAATATGTTTCATATTTCATGACTACTATGGAATTTTAACTGATGCATGAAAATGTACCCATATTAAAGTTAGTACAGGTTAAAATAGATAATGAGTGCATAAGCTAAGTAAATATACTAAATATACTATATTTACAAAACTTTTCAAAACATAACTATATATATATATATATATATATATTATATATATAGCTGTTTTTTACACACACACACACACACACATATATATAAATATATATATATATATATATATATATATATATATATATTAATATATATATATAGAAAGAGAGAGAGATAGATAGATAGATATGTGTGTGTGTGTAAAAAAGAAAAACACTGTAAAAAAAAAACTGTATTCATCTAACAGATTACAAAACTCACAGAACCTTATTTTTAAGCATACCAAACAGAGCTAAAGGTTATTTTGTCATCTTTAATGACAATTTCTAAAACTTGTCACATACAATATTATCCAAAACAAATATTAAACCATTTACACACTTCCAGAAGTAAACTTTGTTTTTTCTTGTGTGTGAAAAGAGACATTCATTTTGGTAGAAATGCATGAACATAAAAGTCTAAATTGAAAACTTGGCTGCTTCTGCTAATGTTTGACTGTAGCATAGTCACATGAGTCCTCATCGTTACTAAAGGCTACTCTGGTAACAGCATCGTTAGATCTGCCTACCTTCTTCCTGAAATTCACTGTTGCGTATGTTGGATCTTCCGTAGATGTTCCAGCTGAATGTTGAGTGCCACTTGCTGAGGAATCAGAGAGAATTGTGGGTAACTGAGCTGTGGAGTAGATGACCTGTTCAGGAGAGTTTGATGGTAACTGAGCAGGAGAATAAACAGAATTTAATAAATCACAGTTTGAGGGTAACTGAACATTTTCATAGTCAGTTTGAGAAGGTTCTGAGGGGTTTGTGGGTAACTGAACATTTTCATAATCAATTTGCGAAGGTTCTGAGGGGTTGGTGGGTAACTGGACATTTTCATAGTCAGTGTGAGAAGGTCCTGTGGGGGTTGTGGGTAGTTGAACAGTAGAGTAGATCATGAAGACTCCAGCATCTGATGTAAGAAGGTGTCTACTGTCTTTAATCTCTTCATAGTTATTGAAAAGATGGAAAACCTAAAAGAAGATATATAAATAATAACAATGACAAAGTTAGAGTGTTCTTGAAGTGAATTACACTTTTTACTCCTGGTGGAGCAGTTAGACTGATGTGAAGTCAGGTAGTTTCAGTTTTCAGTCTTTGATTATTCATTTTTAAACATGTCAGTTGTAGAAATGTTGTTTTCTGGGAGCCTTTTTTGAAATCCATGTTCACTCACACTGTGGACAGCTGAGAATCCTTTGAAGGACTGGCCTTGTGTTGTGCCTGGGTCTGAGGAGAACCAATGTATACAATATCAATTGCTTAAAAGATAAACAGGCTGTACAATTGCCCTGGAAATGCGTTTACAGTTTGTTGATGCATGTTCATTTATAGCCAGAAGAGGGAAGCATCTCCTCATATCTGTTAGTCCACTGGTGTCTAATAAATGTGTTTAAGGATCCATTTATGTCAACATACCAATCTTCAGAGTCTGACCAAATCAGACTGAGCCATAAAACTACCGCAATATCAAGTTTAGCTCAGTTTTGTCAATTTTTGCTAGATCAATATTAAAGTTCATAACTTGAAAGATAAACAGGCTGTACAATTGCCCTGAAAATGTTATTGTTGTTGCTCTATTTCTTTTGATGCATGTTCATTTATAGCCAGAAGAGGGCAGCATCTGTCTATCACTGTTAGTCCACTGGGGCCTAATAAATGTGTTTAATGATCAATTTATCTGAACACGTAGATTTAAAAAAAAAAATCCATGTGAAGTGTCTTGAGGAAACTAATAATATGTCCAGCCACTGTCATAATTTGTCATAAATGAGCCCAACACCACATCTTTACTCAACATTGTTTCCTACAGTAATTTTCTATTGTGAAATTAATAGTTCAAATAACTATGTGTGGATAAGTCATAAGCATTTTATATATGTGCATGTTTCTGTGTGAGATGGTACCTTGAGTCTTGCCTCTCTTTCAAAGAATGACTATGAAGAATAAGAGTCCAATCAGAAGCAGCAACACAATCACAGACACACCAGTGACCACAGAGGAACCTGGAAATAATGGCGATGGAGAAACAGAATCATAAATCAGTCATAAATTATAATCTGATCATTCTGAAGTGATCAGACTAACAATAGACAAGCAGATGTTCTTTGCTTGTACATGAAGTGTAATCACCTGACAAAGAGGACGGTATGGTCTTAGGCATTGAGGATGTGGTTGGTTTTGTGGTCAGTGAACTGATGTTTGTTGATGACTGTGGTAGAATTTCTGCAGAAAGAAAGTAAAGGTCAGGCTGCTTTATAATCTGTGTACATTATTACTGACTGACTACAGTTTAACAGGATATATACAGTATGAATATTATACCTGTTGAAGTCTTAAATGAGGATTTCATTGTAGTTGTAGTTGTTGTAGAGGCATTTGTTTCTATGGTCTGTGCAGTGGGGCTTGATGGTGATGTTGAGGGTGATGTTGTTCCTGGTTTTGTTAATGGAGATGAAGTAAAAAGGAAAATAAAAGCTTTTCTAGATTTGTCATCTAATATTGTCATTAGATAACCCAAATCTCTTTATACAGAACAAATAATGTTCTACATAACATATAAAACCTCTTTAACTTCTTCAATAATCATTTATGTTATCACAGCCTCCTTATGTCAGGGGTGTTCAGTCTTACCCTCAAGTGGCCGACCTGGCTGCAGGTTTTCAGTTTTGAAGACCAATCAACTGATTAAACAGGTTTAATCACCATAATGCTGTATACTTCTAATTTCCAAACTCCATAAATATATAGAAGAAAATTTCTGACAGTAAACAGATAAACTTAAGTCATATCTACTCACCAGTATCTCTGAGGTTGATCTGTGTGATATAAATCCTGTATCCATGGTCAGATGTCCAGTCTGATTCAGCTCCACACCAGTATTCACCAGAGTCTCCCTCAGTCAGACTGTTGATGCTCACAGTGAAGATCTGCTTTCCATCATCATGTAAATAGTTTTCCCTCATTTATCCATCTTCTGCTCTCTTTAACAGATGCTTTATAATTACAGTCAGCAGTGTCCACTCTCCTACAGAGAAACTTGGGGTCACTGCTGTGGGATTGTGGGTATTTGCAGCTGATGTTCATATTTCCTCCTTCGTAGCCAATCACATTGATGCTCTTATCATAGGACAGATCTGTCAATTATAAATAATCACCTTCACAGTTTATACACAGTATCACTGAACGCCTCACTCTGCATATTCTGTGACTTCTCTGGACATCGCACCTTTTGACTGAAAGTATTCTCAGATTATATTCATGAGTAAAAGGATGTTGAGTCATAGTTACTCTACAGCTTAACACATGAATTCAGAGGAAGTCCATATTCAGAGATGATAGAAATAGACTAAATAACTTTGAATTATAGATGTGATCTCCTTACATCATAGTCAAGGTCTCACAACATACATTTAACAAATGCAAAGCACTATAAACACAGTCTAATAATCACACCATCATCATCATTATCACATATGAACAGCTGGGGTTGAAGAGGATTAATCCAATCAGAGATGAGAGGGTCTGATTAAGAATCTCTGCAGGGAGTGAGTCTGTAATAATACTGTTAAAATAATGAGTATGTGTTTGTGTACAGGGTTATAGGGAACACAGTTTCTGCTCTATGTCCTTTATGAGAGTTTGTACATTCATCAGCTGGTGTTAATGATGCTGGATGTTTAAGATATTAAAAAGGTTTAGTGGTGGGAGACACTCACCTTCCTCTACATTCAGTTCCACTGGTGTGTACATGTCAATGCCAAATTTATCAACTGCACACTTGTACAGAATCCAGAATACTCTACAGTGAGCTCTCTGATCAACACCCAGAACTCTGCAGCTCTGGTGTCATGAAACAGTGAGAATCTTCCTCTATTCTTCCACTTATTTTTAGTGTCTGTCCAAATTGGCTTCATCATGCAGGGCCATGAACCCGTACAGGGATATTTCTGGTTTGATGTGTATTGTGTCTCATATCTACACTTGATGAAGACTCCTCCTCCTGAATATCCTGTCATGCTCTTGCGTTCTTCTCCACCTACTAAAAGAAATAAGTAAAGGCTTCATTTGACTCTGCTGATAGTGATGATTATTTAGAAGAGCATCTCCTTACCTGAAATCAGGAAGAGGGTGAAGATGAGGAGGATCTTCATTCTGAGCTCAGGATCACAGATCAACACCATCTCAGACAGATATCAGAGGCCCTAAGACATGCACTTCAAATCTGTGTGACTCTGGGACTGTGCTGTATCTTCAAGTACATCTTAAATTGAAACTGAGGTATTGAAGTTTACACCCTGTCTTTGTCTCTGTCTGTCTCTGTGACTGTGCTGTGTCTTCAGCTGCATCTAAAATAGAAACTAATAACCTGCCCACTTCCTTTTTGACTCTGTGAAAGACACAGCTGAAAATCTCTCAGCATGGTGATGTGTGAAGTATGTATGAGCAACGTGGCAATTAAAATACTTTTAAATGCTTAAAATAAAATTCACTCCAGTTAAATAAACAAGTGTTTAAAAAATAAAAAAGTGTTTTTGAGTTGTGTTGAAGCAGCTTCATGTTGTTTATTCATTAGTGTTTATCCTGTTTCAGTGTGTCCACCACTGCTGTCTATGAGTGTCCATTTCAGTTACTTTACTTGCAGGTGCCCGTTAAAAAAGAAAAATGGAAAAAAGGTCTAATTTAGCTGTTTGTCAATAGATACATGTGACTGCATTGTTGAATATTCATGTTCATATCGTTGATTCTGTAGTGGTCTGTGTCGGAAGGCCTCTACTACCATCTAGAGCACAATGTGTGTAACATATATTAGCTCTTACTTTGTATTCAATTAAGAAAAGATTAATCAGTTATTTAGAGTTCATCATCATTACATAAAATATTCACTTTATTTCACAACAGACATATAAGACATCACTTCACAATAAAATAATGAGCTCTTAATATTTACATGATGTTATTATAATTATATTATTATATTGATTAGCTTACAAGTACCAGTTTATAACTATGTGTCTATTTTTTTCTGTATTATAATTATTTAATGAAACAAAATCAGAAATTCAGATATTATCCACAGTAACAGAATATATTATGTTAGTATTTTAAAATGACATTAACAATAATAATAATCCTTGTTGCTAACGCAATGTGTCTTTTTTAAAAAGCCCCAATAATAGGAATGCTTAAAACTTCAGGGATCTATGTGATTTGGTAAACCTTAAACTCTAGAATAGAAGATTTATTTTTATAAACACTGCTGTCCATCCACAGAAGACCAGACCACTGTCAGGGATGTAGGTTTGAGCTCATTAGTTTTAAAAAACCAAGCTCTGTAAACAAATCTTGAAACAAATGATGCCAAGTAAAGATAACTGAAACATGAGAGGTGTACACCTAATAGTATCTAATGCTCACAACATAGTCTGGTGCTCACCTGATAGTATTGGGTGCTCACCACATAGTATCTGGTGCTCACCACATAGTATCACCCAATTACTTTACACGCATTTTTTACTTTAAAAAGATACACCACATCCCTTCAGGGGCTTCATTTTAGGTAAACATTAAATTTAATTTACTTAATTAAATTAAGTTAGTTAAAAGCTCAGTTTTTTAAAATGCATTAACTGTTGTATTATTTTAAAATGAAATATTACATTAATATTTAAGGTCATGTAAAGGCTCCCCTCACTACAGGTCACTCACAGGTTTAATGATAAAGCAGCCACAAAACAAAATATAAGGAAATGTTATGAGTCTTTAGCCGGGTGACGTGCCAACCAACGTTAGCATGAACATCCACTCAGCACTGAATTCAGCTTCAGAAACCTCCCTATAAGCCCATATTCTCAGATGATCATTATCAGGTCAGTACAGTACACATACGACTCTACTGTCTGTATATTCACACATTCAGTAGAGTTAATGTGCTATCAAATGATCTTTGTTCTAGGAAAATCCTCTGATAGGTTAAATCTAATATATTTAAAGAATATGTAAAATGTTTTTCACATTTGGATTCTTAATTTACCAAAATAGTCCTTTAAAGAGCCATCATTTAAAGATGCTTTTTCTTCTATGACATTGAACCAAAGAGCCCTTGTTATTGCCTTTATTTTTAAGAGTATACTCCCATCTATTGGATATTGGATATTTAGGATTATTTATTATTTGTAGTCACACAGCTGAAAGGTGTACATTGTTAGTGAGAAATGTGCTCATAGATCTCGTTACAAAAGTGAAGAAAAGAGAAGGCTGTGAACATGCTGTATAGTGTTAATCTGGAAAGTCCAGTGCCTGTTTACAGTGCACATCTGCTTCTTTCTGTTGAGCTTTGTGAGATCAGGAAGGCAAATGAGAAAGTTCCATGTCAAACATTTCCATGTCAGTGTTTAGAGGTTTGGTGTGCAATTAAGAATAAAAATAAGATTTGTTCAATTTTACATTTTTTAAAACAGTCATACAAGGTATTGCTTCACAAATGCAAATTATTCATTATTTGTTTATAAAGTAACAGTCAACATTTGTTAATATATGTCTACTTCTTTCTATTTATTTAGAATTAAGTAATGATGGCAAAAACAGAAATTTAGATGGTATTTAATATTGGACAATATTTATGTTTATGTTTACAGAAGGCATTTTTAAAAATACTAATATTCCTGACTGCTAAAGAGTCTTTTGTAAACCCAATGAAATGAATTCTAAAAACTTTAGGCCTCCAAATGACTTTGTAAAGATTAATAAACAGTTTTTTCATTATGTTTTAAAAATTATGTATACATACATAGTTATATGTAAGCTATCTGCAACATTTCTGCAGCCTGTAAGTCATTCACAAACATCTTTCCACAAGAAAAGAGATATTAGTTCAGAAATTCATCATTCATCATCTTTAATTGCTTACTCCAGCCAGGTTTGTGGTAGTGGCTGGGAGAGCAGAGAATCGCAGATGACCCATAACTTCCTCCAGTTCATTCTAGGGGAACCCAAGTAGCTCCTAGGCCAAATTGGAGATATACTCCTGCCACTGCATCTTAGGATGACCCTGGGGCCTCGTCCTAGTAGGCCAGGCCTGGTCAACCCCGATAGGAGGTGGCCATGGGGCATCCTGATCAGATGCCCAAATCACCTCAACTTTCTCCTCTCAATGTGGAGGAGCCTTCACACATAATGCCCTGCTTACCTCGGCGATGCCTTTATACCCTGTCTATGAATATTACGAACAGCAGTGGAGACAAGGCACAACCTTGACGGAGGCCAATCCTGAGTATACGGACACAATTCTCACTCCAGGAGTACAGAGACCAAATGGCCTGGAGTAGTGGCCCCGACACCCCATAATTCTGGAGGACATTCCACAGAATATCTTGGAGAATAATATTGTAAGTCTTCTCCAATTCCACAAAGCACATGTAGACTGGGTTGGGAAGCTCCTATGCCCTCTCAACATTCTGCATAAGGGTGAAAACCTGGTTCACTGTTCCACGGCCAGGAAGGAAATTCGCAAGGTTCAACTACTGGTCGGAGTCTCCTATCTAGCCCCTTGGCATAAACCTTCGCAGGGAGGGTGAGCAGTGTGACACCCCGGCCACTGAGGAGCTTGCCAACTACCTCAGTAACTTCCACCAGGGAAATGGAGTCTGGCACACCAGAAGCCTCTCTCCCTGACTCCTGTGAGGACGGCATGTCTCTCAGATTTAGGAGTTCCTTAAAGTGCTCCTTCCACCGACCAACAACATCCTCATTTGAAGTCAGAGCTTCTCCGGCCCTTCCAAGTACACCTCGGGCGAAGCCACCCCGACTGCTCCTGAGTCACAGAATAATTGTCCAGAACCTCCTTGAAGCCAATTGAAAGTTTTTTTTCTATGGCCTTGCCAAATTCCTCCCATGCTCTGGATTTTGCTTCAGCCACCGCTGCCTTCTTTTTTCCCATTAGTACCTATCTGCTAAGTCGGGAGTCCTCCAGGCCATCCAGTCCCTAAAGGCCTCTTTTTTCAGCTTAAAAGCTTCCCTCACCACCAAGGGGTTCTTGGGTTACCGCCCTGACAGGCACCAACAAACTTTTGGTCACAGCCACACCTGGCAACTTCCACGATGGAAGTTTTGAACATCACTATTTACTTGTGTCTACCCGGTCTGACCACCAGTCTTCCCTGTCATGTGATCCAACTCACCACCAGATGGTGATCAGTCGACAGCTCAGCACCTCTCTTCACCTGAGTGTCCAGAACATATGGTCCCAAGTCAGATGAAACGACAACAAAGTCGATCATTGACCTTTGACCCAAGGAGCTCTGGTACCATATACACTTATGAATGTCCTTATGTTCGTATTTGTTGTTGGTTATGGACAATCCATCTACCAAGGATTTGGCTCCAGAGCCGACACTGCGGGTGGGGGTGAGCCCAACTATATCTAGTTGGTACCTCTCAACCTCCCACACAAGATCTATGCTGCCAAGGGCCTCCCTGACATCTCCCACTGCCTATACAGCACTCCAATACAGTAGAATAGAGATATTTGCCCATAACCAGCCTCAATAAATTCTCCTATACACCAGAATGTGAGATATTAGTGCATGAAAAACCTCAATAAACACTCCTGCCCTTCCTGCCTTGATGCCTCCTTTTGTGACAGAAGCTGAGTGGGTCAAACCTGAGTGGTGAAGCAGGAACAGGACACTGTGACTTCATTTTAGATTTGACGCTACAAGAATAGTTTTGTAAAGACATTAGTGAAGAAAAAAAGTAATGATTTGCCTGTATCTAATAAAGATCAGATTAAAGATCAATATCTCTAAATAATAAAACTAAACTAACTTTAGACATTTAAACAGTTTAGTTCCATTACCAGTATGGCTGGCTAGCTAGCACTAGCATCTGCAAACTCAAAAGATGGTACAGTTTCATTCAATCATAAAGAACTGAGTTTAAGTTCTTCAGTGCTCAAAAGAGCAGTAATAATGATTGACAAATGACCCATAAACCTATGTTACATTGGTAACTTTAAAGATATATGAGAAACATTGCTCAGAATGTTGGATTTGACAGTACAATGCTGCACTCATGGCAGTGCTCGGTACATGTTCCGCCTTGCTTTGGGCAGTTCGCGCTGAATGTTCATAAGACCTGTCACTCCAAATCAGTTGACCAATAGAGAGTGCAGGTGAGTGCCCTCTTCTAAGACCCGCCCTGTTAAAAAGTGCAGTTGGCAAGTACAGATCAGAAGCAAAAGATATATTTCAGAAGCGCATGTCAGTGCACACATACGACTGTCTGTATTTGCACACATTCAATAGTGCTCATGTGCTTCCATCTCATTTTATATCACTTAATGTATTATTTGTATGTATTAGTGTTGGTAACACTACTGTTTTATCCTCATTTGTGAGAATGTCTAAGCTGAGATGTTTCTACACTTTTAAAAATAATGGTTCCTACAGGAATCTCAGCTTAAACATATTGTTCTAGGAAAAACTTTAATAAGCTCAGAATTATATATTTTTGATGTATTTTTAGATGTGAAAGTTCTTAAAGTATAAAGAATGTTTTTCACCCTTGGACACTTAAATGGTTCTTTGAAAAAACATCATTTAAAGGTTCTTTTTCTATGGCACTGTGCCAAAGAACTTAAATTGGTGCCTTTATTTTTAAGACTGTACTGCCATCTAGAGGATAAAGGTGGAAACTAAATCATCCATTGATTCTTATTGTCCATTGATTTCTATACAGAACTGAATAAAACCTAGGTTGTGAACAGCATATGTTCTTTTAATATTTTTTAAACATGTTTTTAAACACTGTGTCCACTCACTGTCCACATTATTAGACATTCCTACCTTGTTTGGTCCACCTTATGGATGTAAAGTCAGAGACGGTAGCTCATCTACTGCTGCACAGTTTGTGCTGGTCAGTCCAGCAGTAACACTGAGGTGTGTAAAAACTCCAGCAGCACTGCTGTGTCTGATCCACTCGCACCAGCCCAACACACAATATCACACTACCATTATCCACTGTCCAAATAATGCCTGTTCTGTGGGGGTCCTGACCACTGAAGAACAGTACTACAGTCTGTAATTATAGAATTACAAAGTGCACCTATATAGTAAGTGGAGCTGATAAAATGGACAGTGAGTGTAGAAACAAGGTAGTAGTACCTAACAAAGTGTTCAGTGAGTATTTATATTTCTGCCACAGCTATTGCTAACAGGTGTATAAAATCAGGCACATAGCCATGCAGTCTACATACACGAACCTTGGCAGTAGAAGGAGTCATACTGAAGAGGTCACGGACCTTAAATATGCCACCTTTGTTACAAGTCAGTTCAAAATTTTGCCCTGCGAGATCTGCCTATTATCACTATGCTCAATGCCAAGAGTCAGCTGAAGTGGTGTAAAGCAAGTCATGACTGGACTCTGGAAATGTTTTCTCTGGAGTGATGAATTATGACTCACTGTTTGTCAGTCTGATGGATGAATCTTGATTTGGTGGAATACATAGTGCCAAAGTTTGGTGGAGGAGGGATAATGGGCTGGGACTGTTTGTCAGGGTTTGGGCCCCTTAGTTACAGTGAAGGGTGATGTTAATAATACAGCAAACAAAGACATTTTTCACAATTATAAGCTTCCAACTTTGTGGCAACAGTTTGGGGTAGACCCTTTCCTGTTCCAGCATAACTGAGCCCCTGTGCACAAAATGAGATCCATTAAGACATGGATCAGTTGGTGTGGAGGAACTCCAGTGGCCTGCACAGAGCCGCCCTGACCTCAACCTCATTGAACACCTTTGGTATGAACTGGAATGAAGTGTCCATGATTTTGGAATAGGACATCCAACAAGCTCATCTACGTGGTCAAGTGTCCATACATTTTTGGCCATAGTCTTCCAGCATTTAAATGAGAAGACAATGAACCCATGAAACAGTTTTCTTCAGAAATACTTTCATGACATGTGAACGAATAAAACTACAGTTACAAAAACTGACATCACATACATATAAAAACAAAAACCCTCAAAACAATTGCATTTATTGAACAGATTGTGGAGCTCAGATAAACATATTAATAATCACACCAAAAAAAGCTGAAAGTTCATTTCTCATCTATATAGATGAATTTTGAATCAGTTCACATACAGCATAAACCAGAACAAATAGTAACACATTTACACACTTCCCGTCGTACATGTTTCTTTGTGTGAAAGTAAACATACCATCTTGTTTTGGTGCCGTGCTAACTTTGCTAACATTTGACTGTAGCATAGTCACATGAGCCATTTTCCTTGTTGATGGTTGCCGTGGTAATAGCATCAGTAGAACTATCTGCATTCTGGCTGAAATTCACTGTGGTGTATGTTGGACCTTCAGCAGATTTTCCAGCTGAATGCTGAGTGCCACTTGCCGAGGAATCAGAGGGAATTGTGGGTAACTGATCTGTGGAGTAGATGACCTGAGCAGGAGAATAAATGGGATTTGAGAAATCATAGCTTTTGGGTAACTGGACATTTTCATAATCAGTTTGAGAAGGTTCTGAGGGGTTTGTAGGTGGCTGAGCAGTACAGTAGACTGTGGAAACTCCAGCATCTGAGGCAGGAAGGTTTTTAATCTCCTCATAGTCACATAGAGAAACCTATAATAAAAATACAGGTAAATTATTAATGCAAATGATAAGTCAAGTGTATTTAAAGTGAACTCAACTATTTTACTCCTTTTGCTGCACTTAAACCAATATTTAGTTTTCCCAATGAGGATTCATTATTAAGCATATCATTGGTGGAATCTTGTTCCAGTAAGAACCTGCACTAAAATACAGTTTTGACTCACCCTGTGTTCATTGGTGGAGCCTCTGAGTGATTGGCTTTGGGTTAAGGCTGGACCTGAGGAGAAACCATTCCAGAACATTCAATCAGTTATGAAATAAGAATCAATGTTATATGATATATAAATATTATAAATTTCGTGGAAAATAAACAGGATGTAGAATTGATATGAGTATGTGGTCACGTTCCGTTCTTACTCTATTTGTTTTGATTCATGTTCATTTATAGCCAGCAGAGGGCAGCATCTGTCCATCACTGTTAGTTAGCACTGTTAGGCCTTGTGAAATTTTATTGACCTCTAATAAATGACCCATGCTGAACATGCAGATATTAACAAAATAAAAAATCTAAAAGGTGTTAGGGAAACCAAAGATTTGCTCAGTGACTGTATGGAATTGGTCATAGATCAGCTCAACACTGCATGACTGGAACTATCTTTACCAAACAATGGTTTCTACTTTCTCCTAAAAACAGATACTGAACTGTCACTGAGGTGGTACCATTAAAGCTACATTTCAGTGCCTTTAGTTAGGGAACATAAAACTATAATTATTGTTTTTATTTGACGCCACACAGTTTAAGGTATCCAGTTGGAACTTAAACCATTCTTGTACCTTTGAGGGCACATTTACACTGTTTGTACCTTGATAAATGATCAGGGTACCCTTTTCTGACAGTGTGTGATAATTTTCTATGAAGACATTAATAGCCCAAATAATATTATCTGCATAAATAAGTTACCTATTTTGTGTATGTGTATGTTTCTGTGTGTGATGGTACCTTGAGCCTTGCTTCTTTTTCTAAGAGTGACTATGAAGAATAGGAGTCCAATCAGAAGCAGCAGCAGAATCACAGACGCAACAGTGATCACAGAAGAAACTGGAAACTCTGAATCATAAATACAGACTCAGTCACAACAATAATCAGATTCAGAAGTGATCAAACTGATAACATATGAGCAGAAGTTATTTGTGTGAAGTGTACATGCAGTGTAATCACCTGTAATAGACAATGAAGTTAACGTGGTTTTAGAAGTAGAGGATGCAGTTAGTTTTGTGGTTACTGAACTGATGTTTGCTGATTTCTGTGTTACAATATCTAATCAATTGTCAGTGTGTCAATAATTATCTGTGTAGATGCCATCATTGCTGACTGACTACAGTTTACCAGGATATATACAGTCTGAATATTATACCTGCTGAAGTCTTAAATGGGGAATTCATTGTAGATGTAGAGGAGGTTGTTCCTGTGATCTGTGGAGTTGAGTTTGATGGTGATGTTGCTGGTTGTTTTGTTCATAGAGATGAAGAAAAAAGAAAAAAAAAGCCTTTTCAGAGGTCATGTCACATTGGTTTTATAGATTTTATGATAAATTATAACCTCTTTCACATTCATAACAATCATTTTTATGTGTGACGATACATGGAAAAGATTTCAGCCTCAGATTTTGAATTAAACCTCTTTCTTTACACCGATTTTGATATTAGCCTCCAGATTTCAGGTTACCTACAGTTCAATGATAGAATTTTTAAGTATAATACTGTACACATCTTGTCTCTAGGCTGCAAAATATGTACAACTGTGCAATATGCTGTGCAAAATGAAAATAAAAATAAAATGATGTACAAGTCATTTAAACCCTATATTTCATTGAAAGTAGTACAAAGACAACAAATTAAATATTGAAACTGAGAAATGTTATTGTTTTTTGAAAAATATATGCCCATTGATACCAAGCTGAGTGGTCTTTAGCCAGGAGGACACAGTGTCCATGATTTCCAAAAAGAACTTCAAATTTTGATTTGTTGGACCACTGGACAGTTTTCCACTTCCCCTCAGTCCATTTTAAATTAGCTCAGGCCCAGAGAAGGTGGCAGTGTTTCTGGATCCTGTTTATATTTGGTTTCTTGTTTGTGTTTTAGAGTTTTAATTTGCCTTTGTGGATGCAGCAATGAACTGTTTTCACAGACAGTGGTTTTCAGTCTGTGTGTTTCTGAGCCCATGTAGTGATTTCCACTACAGAATCATGTTTGTTTTTAATACCATCTGAAGGCCCAAAGATCACGACCAGCAAATACTGTTTTTTGGCCTTGTCCCTTGTATACAGAGATTTCTCCAGATTCTCTGAATCTTTTAATGATATTATGTACCGTATATGATGAAAAGCAAAAGTTGTTTGTTATTCTATGTTGAGAAACATTACTCTTGAATTGTTGCAATATTTGATGGTACAGTCTTTCACAGAGTGGTGAGCCCTTCCTCATCTTTAGTTCTAAAACACACAGCCTCTCTGAGATGCTATTTTTATACCTAATCATGTTACTGACCTGTTGCCAATCAACCACCAGGTGTTTTTTCAGCATTAGACAACTTTACCAGGCTTTTGTTGCCCCTGTCCCAAATTTTTTGGAACGTGTTGCTGGCATCAAATTCGAAATGGCCAAATATTTTTCAAAAAATAAAAACAAATTCTCAGTTTCAACATTTGATATGTTGTCTTTGAAGCATTTTCAATTAAATATGGGGTTTTAATGATTTGCACACCGTTGGATTTTGTTTTTATTGACATTTTTCACAGCATGCCAAATTGGATTTTTTGGAAATGGGGTTGTAGATTAAGTGGTTTGAAAGTATGACTGTAAAACCATATCTACCCACCTCTAACTCTCAGGTTGATCTGTGTGATATAAACCTTGTATCCATGATCAGATGTCCAGTCTGATTCAGCTCCACACCAGTATTCACCAGAGTCTCCCTCAGTCAGATTGTTGATGATCACAGTGAAGATCTGCTTTCCATCATCATGTAGATACAGTTTTCCCTCATTTATCCATCTTCTGCTCTCTTTAACTAATGTTTTATAACTACAGCTAACATTGTCCACTCTCCTACAGAGAAACTTGGGGTCACTGCTGTGGGATTGTGGGTATGTGCAGCTGATGTTCACACCTTCTCCTACATGACCAATCTTACTGATGCTCTTCTTGGATGACAGATCTGTCAATCATAAACAATCAGATGAAAACACACTCATCTACATGATGTACTGTATGGTTCTGACTTTAGAGGTATATGAGTTTCATTTGTCCTTTGTTATGCACTTGATTATGACTCATTCCTCCATATTCTGTGACTTCCCTATAGGCCACACTCGTTTTCTGAAAGTATTTTCAGATTATCTTTATCAATAAAAGGATGTTGAGTCAGGAAGTTTGTCTATAGTCACACTACAGCTTAACTCTGAATGCAGAGGACTCCATATTCAGATTTGATAGAAACAGTGTAAATAACTTAAAATTTGAGATGAGATCTGCTAACATCATAGTCATTGTCTCACAACATACATTTAACAAATGGCAAGAACTATGAACACAATCTGATAATCACAGAGTCATGGTCACACATGAACAACTACTGTATGTAAACACATTTCCACTGTTGCGTTTAAACAGGATTCATCAGAGATAAGAGAGTCTGATGAAGAGTATCTGAAGAGACAGAGTCTGTGATAACAGTGTTAAAATGAGCTGGTGTAGGTTTCTGCCTTAATTCTCACCATAGCTGAGGCTATTTGATGTTGTAAATTTAGGATAATAAACAAATGCAGTGGTGGGAGACACTCACCTTCCTCTACATTCAGTTCCAGTGGTGTGTAGATGTCAATGCCAAATTTATCAACTCCACACTTGTACGTTCCAGAATCCTCTACAGTGAGCTCTCTGATCAACACCCAGAAGTGTGAAGCTCTGGTGTCATCAAACAGTGAGAATCTTCCCACATTCATCCACTTATTTTTAGCGTTTGTCCAAATTTGATTTGTCAGGCAGGGCCATAAACCCGTACAGAGGTATTTTGGGTTTGATGTGTATCCTGTGTCGTATCTACACTTGATGAGGACTCCTCCTCCCGAATATCCTGTCACTCTCTCTGATTCTCCTCCACCTACTAAAAGAGTAAAGGCTTCATTTGACTCTGCTGATAGTGATGATTATTTAGAAGAGTGTCTCCTTACCTGAAATCAGGAAGAAGGTGAAGATGAGGAGGATCTTCATTCTGAGTTCAGGCTCACAGATCAACACCAGCTCAGACAGATATCAGAGGCCCTGCAAGTTGTTCTTTGTCTCTGTGAGATTCTGTGACTGTGCTGCATCTTCAGCTGCGTCTTAAATAGAAACTGATGTCGTGCCCACTTCCTTTATTGACAGCACGCAATAGAGAGCTGAAAACATCTCAGCAAGATGATGTATAACATATGTTCACAGTATTATTATTATTATTACTATTATTGTTTTTATTATTACAAAATGCTTTTAAATGCTTTTAATGAAATTCACTGCACTAAGGTAAACAGTATTTTTGAGTTGTGTTAAAGCAGCTTCTTGTTTTTATTCATGAGCATTTAGCCTGTTGCCATGTCTACACTACTGTTTAATTGTACTGAGGTATATCAGTCTGTCAATTGGATTTATATTGCTTGCAAATATGATATGAACAAAAAAAAGATCTCCTCAATATCTTGGATTTTCTCCTACAGAACAATGAGATTAGATGGAAAAACAAACAAAAAGCTTATTCTAAGTCTCTCCTGCTGCTCAGATGTTTCTCCTCAGAAAAAGACCTCAGTAATCCTGCGTGCCCCACTGAGTTTCAGTAGAGATCTCAATAAAATCACACACTGTGCTCAGATTTGCTGAGATAATAAAGTTCATGTTCATCTGCAGCTGAACTCTCATCTCTTCTTTTTGTCTAGTGTTATTTCTCATAAAGAAGCTTATTAGAATCACTTTGCATTTGGTCAGTAAAATTGTCCTCTGATGACTCCAGTTTAGCTGTTAGTGAATGAATATGTATGACTCCACTGTTGAATATTCATTTTCATGTCATTGTTTCTTTACTGGTCTGTGTCAGAAGGACTCTACTGCCATCTAGAGCACAATGAGTGTAACAGCAGCACTGAGCAATCTTTGCTGTGTTCTCTATGTAATAGAAATGTGATTAAAGAGAGATTCATCACTTTATGATAACAATAGTTAATAAGACATCTATTAGCTCTTACTTTACAATTGATTCATAATCAGGTATTAAGAGTTGTTCATCATCATTTAATATATACAAACTACTTTACATATATGTCGCTACAAATCCTTGTACCTCCATTTTTCCATTATTAATTTTTTTGATGTAATTTGAAAACACCAGCTGCTCTTTACATTGTGAGAGTTTCATGATGGATGGATCAACAGAAATGGTCCAAAATAACTGAAATAAAATCTATTTACATTAACTTCCACTGAAATGTGAGGGTTTTTTTCTGTCTCCTAAAAGTTACCATTTTGGAGATATGATGTTAAAATTTGTCAAATTTTTAATTGATAATTGTTGCTTTTTAAAACAATCACTACAAACAAAACCTTAAATGGGTGACACCAGACAAAGAAAATGCGGTAACACTTTCTATGAATGTCACCTTTGTAAGCATCTAAAAATATATTCATAACATGTTATAATACATTCATAAGACATTATATATAGCATTTTATATAGCTATACATATTTATAAAAATGCACTATACGTTATAGACATGTTTATTATGCATTATGAATTGTTAATATAATACATTATAAGTACTGATCATTACAAATTATAAGAGCTCATAAGTCGTATTTGTCCACTCTAAGTAAAGTCAAGCGTACTGTACTAAAGCCTCTTCCAGTGTTAAGAGTGAGGCTTCACGTTGAAGTATTTACTGAAGGATTTACTGAAACACTAAAACATCACAGTAAAGCTCATTACAGGGTTCAAATGTCAGAGTTTAAACTAGAGCTGCCATCAGTGTTTTACCCAATGTGGGAAAGGTAATGTACACCACCGCTAGCTTGGTATTTGTCTTTACTTTATGCTCTCCGAGCTGGGACTGACTTCATTGGCACTGACATTATAACATGTGATTAATACTATTTATAATGCATTATATTAACAATTCATAATGTATAATAAACATGGCTATGAAGTATAATTCAGTGTAATTCTTTATTTATAAATATTCATAACCATATTTATAATGCCTTATGAATACATTATAACATGTTATAAATGTGTTTATAGATGCTTACAAAGGTGACATTCATAGAAAGTGTTACCGAAAATGCTAAATATTTAATTAGTTAATGATTAGCCAATTATGATATAACAGCTAATAGAAATGTTATAAACTATCACTTTTATGAAGCACAGATGCAGGTAGGAGTTTTAAATTGGAGGTGCTGAAATTTTAAGCTGCATATTTGTGATGTGAATGATGATGTCATGCAAAATGATTTGCTTTTTACATATGAATATTTTTGATAAATTACATTAAGTGTCTAATTATTACTTGATAAGCTATATGGCCAAAGGAATGTGGAGACAAATAAATCACACTTATATGAGTTTTTTGGACGTCCCCTTTAAAAACTATGGCCATTAATATCGAATTGCCCCCCTTTATGGCTCTGACAGCCTCCACCATTCTGGAAAGCTTTCTACAAGATGTTGGAGTGTCTTTGGGAATTTGTGCTCATTCAGTTAAAAGAGCATTTGTGAGGTCAGACACTAATGTTGGATCAGTGGGCCTGACTCACAATTGATGTCCCAGTTCATCCCAAAGGTATGCAGTGGGGGTGCGATCAGGGCTCTGTGCTGGACACTGGAGTTCCTCCACACCAAGCTGGTCAAGCCATGTCTTTATGGACCTTGCATTGTGCACTGGGGCTCAGTCATGCTGGAACAGGAAAGGCTCTTCCCCAAACTGTTCCCACAAAGTTGGAAGCGTACAATTGTCCAAAATGTTTTGGTCTGCTGAAGCACTAAGATTTACCTTCACTGGAACTAAGGGGTGCAAACCCTGAAAAACAGCCCCATCCCAATATCCTTCCTCCATCAAACTTTACTGTTGGCACAATACAGTCGAGCAGGTTACATTCTCCTGGCATTCGCCAACCCAGATTCATCCATCAGACTGCCAGATAGAGAAGTGTGACTCCACTCCATCCAACGACTGGCATTGCGCATAGTGATCCTGGGTTTGTGTGCAGCTACTCTGTCATGAAATCCCATATCATGAAGGTTATGATGCTCAGTTCTTTTGCTCTGACCTCATGACAGGTTAAGTCACACAGTACATGTTTACTTTAGTTTGCTTCATTGACATAAAACATTGACATACAGCATACAAATGTGTTCAGTGCAAAACCCTAAGCTTCAGTTGTTCTAAACATAATATTAACATTTTTGATTAAAGGTGCCTTACATTCAAAATGCACTCTATTATTACACCTGGTAGCCTTGATTCTTCAGACTCCAGACGATTAAACTGTGCTGGTGTTCAGACTCTGAAAGACTGAATCTGATTGGTGAGTGGAGGAGTCAGATAGTCTGAATCTGACTGATGAGTATAGGAGTCTGATAGACTACATCTGATTGGTTAGTGGAGGAGTCTGTTATACTACATTTGATTGGGGGGGGGGCATGTGGTAGACTGAATCTGATTGGTGAATGGTGAGTGAAATTACCCTTTTAAGGAAGACAAATAGCCTTTATTACACACTGTACAGAAGGTCAGTGGAATGTAGAATATGTTTCACATTTCATGACTACAATGGGTTTTGAACTGATGCATGAAAATGTAACCATATTAAAGGTCAGTACAGGTTAATTATTCATTTACATTAATAAGCCTTTGAACTCCAAAGAGCTGTAAGCAAGTCCAATCAAAATCAGTCTTGTACATAATTAACAGAACTTTCTTTGTATTTACTGAGTAATTCAGTTATATGCTTTGTGTTTGATGTAAAAATACATAATGAGTGCATAAGTTAAACTACAGTTGATGTTTATATTTAATTAAATATACTTAAATTTTCTATATTTATACTATATACATAAAACAAAAAACACACAAAAAAACTGTATTTATCAAACAGATTACAAACCTCACAGAACCTCATTTTTAAGCATGCCAAACAAAGCTGAATATTAATTTGTCGTCTATAATCACAATTAATAAAACCTTTCCCATATAATATTATCCAAAACAAATAGTAACACATTTACACACTTCCAGAAGTAAATGTTTCTTTGTGTGAAAGGAAAATATACCTTTATGTATCTCATTTTGGTAGAAATGCATGAACATACAAGATTAAATTGAAAACTTAGCTGCTTCTGCTAATGTTTGACTGTAGCAAAGTCACATGAGTCCTTATCATTACTAAAGTCTGCTCTGGTAACAGCATCACTAGCTCTGCCTAACTTCTTGCTGAACTTCACTGTTGCGTATGTTGGGCCTTCCGTAGAAGTTCCAGCTGAATGTTGAGTGCCACTTGCTGAGATATCAGAGAGAATTTTAGGTAACTGCGCTGTGGAGCAGGTGACCTGATCAGGAGAGTTTGATGGTGACTGAGCAGGAGAATAAACAAAATTTGAGAAATCACAGTTTGAGGGTAACTGAACATTTTCATAATCAGTTTGAGAAAGTTCTGAGGGGTTTGTGGGTAACTGGAAATTTTCATAATGAGTTTGAGAAGGTTCTGAGGGGTTTGTGGGTAACTGGACATTTTCATAATCAGTTTGAGAAGGTTCTGAGGGGTTTGTGGGTAACTGGACATTTTCATAATCAGTTTGAGAAGGTTCTGAGGGGTTTGTGGGTAACTGGACATTTTCATACTCAGTTTGAGAAGGTTCTGAGGGGTTTGTGGATAGTTGAGCAGTAGAGTAGATCATGAAGACTTCAGCATCTGACGTAGGAAGGTTTCTACTGTCTTTAATCTCTTCATAGTTATTGAAAAGATGGAAAACCTAAGAGCAGAGATATAAATAATAACAATGACAAAGTTTGTGCACTCAAAGAGTGTTTTTGAAGTGAACTACACTTTTTACTCCTGGTGGAGCAGTTAGACTGATGTGAAGTCAGGTAGTTTCAGTTTTCAGTCTTTAATTATTCATTCTTAAACATGTCATTGGTAGAAATGTTGTTTTCTGGGAGCCTTTTTTGAAATGGATCTTCACTCACCCTGTGGACAGCTGAGAATCCTTTGAAGGATTGGCCTTGTGTTGTGCCTGGGTCTGAGGAGAACCAATGTATACAATATCAATTACTTAAAAGATAAACAGGCTGTACAATTGCCCTGAAAATGCATTGACAGTTTGGTGATGCATGTTCATTTACAGCCAGAAGAGGGAAGCATCTCCTCATATCTGTTAGTCCACTGGCGCCTAATAAATGTGTTTAAGGATCCATTTATATCAAGATACCAATCTTGAGAGTGTGACCAAATCAGACTGAGCAATAAAACTACCGCAATATTAAGTTTAGCTCAGGTTTGTCCATTTTTGCTAGATCAATATTAAAATTCATAACTTGAAAGATAAACAGGCTGTACAACTGCACTGAAAATGTTATTGTTGTTGCTCTATTTCTTTTGATGCATGTTCATTTATAGCCAGAAGAGGGCAGCATCTGTCCATCACTGTTAGTCCACTGGGGCCTAATAAATGTGTTCAATGATCCGTTTATCTGAACATGTAGATTTAAAAAAATCCATGTGAAGTGTCTTGGGGAAACTAATAATATATCCAGCCACTGTCATAATTTGTCATAAATGAGCCCAACACGACATCTTTACTCAACATTGTTTCTATGGTAATTTTCTATAGTGAAATTAATAGTCCAAATAACTATGTGTGCATAGGTCCTGAGCATTTTATATACATGCATATTTCTGTGTGAGATGGTACCTTGAGTCTTGCCTCTCTTTCTAAGAATGACTATGAAGAATAAGAGTCCAATCAGAAGCAGCAACACAATCACAGACACACCAGAGACCACAGAGGAAACTGGAAATAGTGGTGATGGAGAAACAGAATCATAACTCAGTCACAAATTATAATCTGATCATTCTGAAGTGATCAGACTAACAATAGAAGAGCAGATGTTCTTTGCTTGTACATGAAGTGTAATCACCTGACAAAGAAGATGGTTTGGTCTTAGGCATTGAGGATGTGGTTGGTTTTGTGGTCAGTGCACTGATGTATGTCGATGACTGTGGTAGAATTTCTGCAGAAAGAAAGTAAAGGTCAGGCTGCCCTATTATCTGTGCACATTATTGCTGACTGACTACAGTTTAACAGGATATATACAGTATGAATATTACACCTGTTGAAGTTTTAAATGAGGATCTCATGGTAGTTGTAGATGTTGTAGAGGCATTTGTTTCTATGGTCTGTGCAGTGGGGCTTGATGGTGATGTTGAGGCTGATGCTGTTCCTGGTTTTGTTAATGGAGATGAAGTAAAAAGGAAAAGTAAAAGCTTTTCTAGATTTGTCATCTTATATTGTCATTAGATAACCCAAATCTCTTTATACAGAACAAACAATGTTCTACATAACATACTATAACCTCTTTCACCTCTACAATAATCACTTATTAATATTATCACAGCTTCCTTATGTCAGGGGTGTCCATTCTTACCCTCAAGTGGCCGACCTGGCTGCAGGTTTTCAGTTGTTTTGAAGACCAATCAACTGATTAAACAGGCTGAATAACTATAATGCTGTATACTTCTAACTTCCAAACTCCATAAATATATAGAAAAAAATTTCTGACAGTAAACAGATAAACTTGTCATATTTACTCACCAGAAACTCTGAGGTTGATCCGTGTGATATAAACCTTGTATCCATGGGCAGATGTCCAGTCTGATTCAGCTCCACACCAGTATTCACCAGAGTCTCCCTCAGTCAGACTGTTGATGCTCACAGTGAAGATCTGCTTTCCATCATCATGTAGATACAGTTTTCCCTCATTTATCCATTTTCTGCTCTCTTTAACAGATGTTTTATAATTACAGTCAGCAGTGTCCACTCTCCTACAGAGAAACTTGGGGTCATTCTTGTGGGATTGTGGGTATTTGCAGCTGATGTTCACGCTTCCTCCTACATGGCCAGTCACACTGATGCTCTTCTCATAGGACAGATCTGTCAATTATAAATAATCACCTTCACAGTTTATACACAATATCACTGAACTACTCACTGCATATTCTGTCACTTCTCTGGACGTCACACCTTTTGACTGAAAGTATTCTCAGATTATATTCATGAGTAAAGGATGTTGAGTCAGGAAGGTTGTCTATAGTTACTCTACAGCTTAACACATGAATTCAGAGGACATTCATATTCAGAGATGATAGAAATAGACTAAACAACTATAATTTAGAGACTAGATCTGCTAACATCATAGTGAAGGTCTCACAAAGTACATTTAACAAATGCCAAGCACTGCAAACACAATCTGATAATCACATCATCATCATCATCATCATCATCATCATCACACATGAACAACTACTGTATGTAAACACTTTTTCACAGCTGGGGTTAAAGCGGATTCACACAATCAGAGATGAGAAGGTCTGATAAAGAGTCTTTGAATAGACTGTGTTTGTAACACTACTGTTAATATAAGTATGTGTTTGTGTACAGTGCTGCAGGGAACACAGTTTCTGCTCTTGATGCTTTATGGGAGTTTGTACATTCACCCTCACTGTAGCTGATGTAAATGATGCTGGATGTTTAAGAAAATAAACAGATTTAGTGGTGGGAGAGACTCACCTTCCTCTACATTCAGTTCCGCTGGTGTGTAGATATCAATGCCAAATTTATCAACTCCACACTTGTACGTTCCAGAATCCTCTACAGTGAGCTCTCTGATCAACACCCAGAACTCTGCAGCTCTGGTGTCATCAAACAGTGAGAATCTTCCACTATTTATCCACTCATTTTTAGCGTCTGTCCAAATTGGCTTCGTCAGGCAGGGCCATGAACCCGTACAGAGGTACTTTGGGTTTGATGTGTATCCTGTGTCGTATGTGCACTTGATGAGGACTCCTCCTCCTGAATATCCTGTCACTCTCTCTGATTCTCCTCCACCTACTAAAAGAGGACAAATGTCCATCTAAGTAAAGGCTTCATTTGACTCTGCTGATAGTGATGTTTATTTAGAAGAGCGTCTCCTTACCTGAAATCAGGAAGAGGGTGAAGATGAGGAGGATCTTCATTCTGAGTTCAGGCTCACAGATCAATACCAGCTCAGACAGATATCAGAGGCCCTGCAAGTTGTTCTTTGTCTCTGTGAGATTCTGTGACTGTGCTGCACCTTCATCTGCGTCTTAAATAGAAACTGATGTCCTGCCCACTTCCTTTATTGACAGCGTGAAATAGAGAGCTGAAAACCTCTCAGCAAGATGATGTGTAAGATATGTATGATCAAAGTTTTATTATTATTATTATTATTATTATTATTATTACTACTACTACTACTAGGAAATGCTTTTAAATGCTTTCAGTGAAATTCACTGCACTAAGGTAAACAGTATTTTTGAGTTGTGTTGAAGCAGCTTCATGTTTTTATTCATTAGCATTTAACCTTTTGCCGTGTCTACACTACTGTTTAACTGTACTGAGGTATATGAGTCCATTGGATTTATATTTCTTGCAAATACGATAGGAACAAGAAAAAAGATCTCCTCAATATCGTGGATTTTCTCCTGCAGAACAGTGAGATTAGATGAAAAAACAAATGAAATCTTAGTTTAAGTCTCTCCTGCTGCTCAGATGTTTCTCCTCAGAAAAAGACCTCAGTAATCTTTCGTGTCCCACTGAGTTTTAGTAGAGATCTCAATAAAGTCACACATTGTGCTCAGATTTGCTGAGATAATGAAGTTCATGTTCATCTGCAGCTGAACTCTCATCTCTTCTTTTTGTCTAGTGTTATTTCTCATAAAGAAGCTTATTAGAATCACTTTGCATTTGGTCAGTAAAATTGTCCTCTGATGACTCCAGTTTAGCTGTTAGTGAATGAATATGTATGACTCCACTGTTGAATATTCATATTCATGTCATTGTTTCTTTACTGGTCTGTGTCAGAAGGACTCTACTGCCATCTAGAGCACAATGAGTGTAACAGCAGCACTGAGTAATCTTTATTGTCTTCTCTATGTAATACAAATGTGATTAAAGAGAGAGATTAATCACTTTATGATAAGTCAAGTCAAAGTTTATTTATATAACGCTTTTTTACAACAGGTGTTGTCACAAAGTAGCTTCGCCATGGCAACAGTGGTAAGAAAAAACTCCCTAAGAACAAGAGGAAGAAACCTTGAGAGGAACCAAGACTCAAAAGGGGAACCCATCCTCCTCTGGTCGACACCGGATAGCAAACAGCATTAGTTTAAAATATTACAATACAAAACGGGGGAAACAGGTGGAGCAATGATTAATTAAATAGTTTGAGTTCATGCAGCAGCAGCAGCATCAGGAGGGTAACAATAGTTAATAAGACATCTATTAGCTCTTACTTCACAACTGAGTAATAATCAGGTATTAAGAGTTATTCATCATCATTTAATATATACACATTACTTTACATGTATGTCGCTGCTGGATCAAAACCTTGTATCTCCATTTTTCCATTATTTAATTTTTGAAGTAATATGCTCTTTACATTGTGATGGATCATCATGATGGATGGATCAACAGAAATGGTCCAAAATTACTGAAATAAAATCGTTTTACATTAACTTCCACTGAAATTTTAACCTTTTCTTTCTTCTCATAAAAGGCACGATTTTGGGGATATGGTTATGGTTCAACAATATCAACAATATGTTAATGTATGTCAAATTTCTAATTGATGACTGCTGATTGGTTGTTAAAAAAATCATTGCAAACAAAACCTTAAATGGGTGTCACCAGACAAAGAAAATGCTAAATATTTAATTAGTTAATGATTAGTCAATTATGATATAACAGCTAATAGAAATGTTATAAACTATCACTTTTATAAAGCACAGATGCAGAAAGGAGTTTTAAATTGGAGGTGCTGAAATTTTAAGCTGCATATTTGTGATGTGAATGATGATGTCATGCAAAATGATTTGCTTTTTCATATAAATATTTTTGATAAATTACATTAAGTGTCTAATTATTACTTAATAAGCTATGTGGCCAAAATAATGTGGAGACCAATAAATCACACATATCTGAGTTTGTTGGACATCCCCTTTAAAAGCTATGGCCATTACTGTAGAGTAGCCCCCCTTTATGGCTATGACAGCCTCTTTCAGTCAAAAGAGCATTTGTGAGGTCAGGCACTGATGTTGGATGAGAGGGCCTGACTCACAATTGATGTCCCAGTTCATCCCAAAGGTGTTCAGTGGGGGTGTGATCAGGGCTCTGTGCTGGACACTGGAGTTCCTCCACACCAAGCTGGTCAAGCCATGTCTTTATGGACCTTGCTTTGTGCACAGGGGCTCAGTCATGCTGGAGCAGGAAAGGTTCTTCCCCAAACTGTTCCCACAAAGTTGGAAGCGTACAATTGTCCAAAATGTCTTTGTCTGCTGAAGCACTAAGATTTATCTTCAGTGGAACTAAGGGGTGCAAAGCCTTAAAAACAGCACCATCCCATTATCCCTCCTCCACCAAACTTTACTGTTGGCACTATGTATTCTGATAGGTAGTGTTCTCCTGGCATTCGCCGAACCCAGTTACATCCATCAGACTGCCAGATAGTGAGGTGTGATTAATCACTCCAGAGAACATGTTTTAACTGCTGCAGTGTCCAGTGCCGGTGTGCTTTACTCCACTCCAGTCGATGCCTGGCATTACACATAGTGATCTTGGGTTTCTGCAGCTACTCTGTCATGAAATCCCATTTCATGAAGCTTGTGATGCTCAGTTCTTTGGCTGTGACATCTTTTGCTGTGACAGGTTAAGTCACACAGTACATTTTTGCTTTAGTTTGCTTCATTGACATCAAACATTGTGACATACAGCATACAAACTTGTTCAGTGCAAAACACTAAACTTCAGTTGTTCTAAACATAATATTAACATTTTTCGATTGAATGTCCCTGTAATAAATATTTATCATCATATTTTCAAAATGCACTCTGTTATTTAACCTGGTGGGCTTGATTCTTTAGACTCTAGACAATTAAACTGTGCTGGTCTTCAGACTCTGAAAGACTGGATCTCATTGGTGAGTGGAGGAGTCTGGTAGACTGAAAGATTGATTACTGGGGGAGTCTGGTAGACTGATTCTGATTGGTTAGTGGAGGAGTCTGGTAAACTGATTCTGATTGGGATCTGTTAGACTAATTCTGATTGGTTAGTGGAGGAGTCTTGTAGACTGAATCTGATCGGTCAGTGGTGGTGTCTGGTAAACTGATTCTGATTGGTAAGTGGAGGGATCTGGCAGACTGATTCTGATTGGTTAGAGGAGGAGTCTGTTAGGCTACATCTGACTGGCGAGGGGGGGGTGGGTCTGGTAGACTGAATTTGATTGGTGAGTGGAGGAGTCTTGTAGACTAAATTTGACTGGTGAGTGGAGGAGTCTTGTAGACTAAATTTGACTGGTGAGTGGAGGAGTCTGGTAGACTGAATCTGATTGGCGAGTAGGGTGTCTGATAGACTAAATCTGATTGGTTAGTGGAGGAGTCTGGTAGACAGAATCTAGTTAGTGGAAGAGTCTTCTAGACTGAATCTGATTGCCGAGTGAGGTAGTCTGGTAAACTGATTCTGATTGGTAAGTGGAGGAGTCAGATAGACTGAATCTGAGTAGTGAGTGGAGGAGTCTGGTAGACTGAATCTGATTGGCGAGTACCAGACTCCTCCACTAACCAGTCGGATTTAGTCTATCAGACTCCTCCACCCGCCAGTCAAATTTAGTCTACCAGACTCCTCCACTCCTCTGGTAGACTGAATCTGATTGACGAGTAGGGAGTCTGATGGTAACTGAGCAGGAGAATAAATAGGATTTGAGAAATCACAGCTTGAGGGTAACTGGACATTTTCATAATCAGTCTGAGAAGGTTCTGGGAGGGTTTGTAGGTAGTTGAGCAGTACAGTAGACCGTAGAAGCTCCGGCATCTGAGACAGAAAGGTCTCTAATCTCCTCATATTCAGATAGAGAAACCTATAATAAAAATACAGGTAAAGCATTATTAATGAAAATTATAACAAGTCAAGTGTATTTAAAGTGAACCCAATTATTTTACTCCTTTTGGTGCATTTAAACCAATCTTTAGTTTCCCCTTTATGTGCAAGTGAGGTGGATCAATTTTCCAGTTATTGAGGATTCATTATTAAGCATATCATTGGTGGAATCTTGTTCCAGTAAGAACCTGCACTAACATACAGTTTTGACTCACCCTGTGGTCATTGGTGGAGCCTCTGAGTGATTGGCTTTTGGTTGAGGCTGGAACTGAGGAGAAACAATTCCAGAACATTCAATCAATCAGTTATGAAATGAGAATCAATTTGAATGTTGTGTAATGCTGAATAAACACCTGGTGATTAATTGGCAACAGGTCAGTAGCATGATTGGGTATAAAATGTGCATCTCAGAGAGGCTGAGTCTTTCAGAGTACGACAAAGGAGACCCCAAATTGTTGAGCAGCTGAAATCCTATGTTAAGCAAGAACAGGAAAACATTTCACTATCAAAACTACAGCAGTGTCTCCTCAGTTCCCAAACACTTACAGAGTGTTGTAAAAGAAGAGGTCACTGTTGTATCTTTGAGGGCACATTTATATTGGCTGTACCTTGATAAACAGACAATGTTCCTTTTTCTGACAGTGTGTGATAATTTTCTGTGAGTATAAACTCAAGCTCTACAAATCTCTGTATGCAAGGGACAAGGCCAAAACCCAGTATTTGGTGGCCATGATCTTTGGGCCCTCAGAGAGCACTGCATTAAAACCAGACATGACTCTGTACTGGAAATCACTGCATGGGCTCAGAAACACTTCTGAAAACCACTGTCTGTGAAAACAGTTTGTCGCTGCATCCGCAAATGCAAGTTAAAACTCTAAAATACAAAGAAGAAACTGTATATAAACAGGATCCTGAAATGCTGCCACCTTCTCTGGGTCTGATCTCATGTAAATGAACTGAGGTTAAGTGGAAATCAACATTTGAATTTTTTTTTGGAAATCATGGACACTGTGTCCTCCGCACTAAAGACCACTTGGCTTGTTATCAGTGCACAGTTCAAAAGCCAGTGTTCATGATGGTATAAGGGTGCATAAGTGCACACTGCATAGGTGACATGCACATCTGTGAAGGCACTATTAATGCTGAAATAACGTTGCTTTGGCAACATATGCTGCCATCCAGAATATTTCTTTTTCAGAGAAGGCCTTGATTATTTCAGCAAGACAATGTCTAAGCACATTCTGTCCATATAAGAATATGTGCATAAATAAGTTACACATTTTATGTATGTGCATTTTTTTTAATGTGATGGTACCTTGGGTCTTGCCTCTCTTTGTAAGAGTGACTATGAAGAATAAGAGTCCAATCAGAAGCAGCAGCAGAATCACAGACACAGCAGTGACCACAGAGGAAAATGGAAATTCAGAATCATAAATATAGATTTAAGCACAACAATAATCTGATTATTCAGAAGAGATCAAACTGCTATTAGCAGATGTTTTCTGTGTACTGTACATTAAGCATAATACCTGTAAAAGACAGTGAAGATGATGTGGTTTTAGAAGATGATGATGCAGTTAGTTTTGCAGTCAGTGAACTGATATTTGTTGACATATTTGGTAGAATATCTGAAGAAGAAAAAATTGTTAGATAGTCAATAATTACCTTTGCAGGTGCCATTATTGCTGACCACAGTTTACCAGTGTGTATGAATATGAATATTAAACCTGTTGAAGTCTTAAATGAGGAATTCATTGTAGTTGTAAATGCTGTAGAGGAGGTTGTTTCTGATGTTGCTGTTTTGTTAATAGAGACGAAGTAAAAAAGAAAAAAAGCCTTTTCAGATGTCGTCATATTGTTTTTAGAAAAATTATGATAAAATAACCCCTTTCACATTCATAATAACCATTTTTTATGTGTGAGGATACATGCAAAATATGTCAGCCTCAGATTTTGAATCAAACTGCTTTTATTAGACTGATTTCGATATTAGACTCCAGATTACAGATTACCTATAGTTCAGTAATAGAATCTTGAACTGTAATGCTGTACACTTCCTGCCTCTAGACTGCATTAATACCACCAGTAACTCTTAAGTTGACCTGTGTGATATAAACCTTGTATCCATGGTCAGATGTCCAGTCTGATTCAGCTCCACACCAGTATTCACCAGAGTCTCCCTCAGTCAGACTGTTGATGATCACAGTCAAGATCTGCTGTCCATCATCATGTAGATACAGTTTTCCCTCTTTTATCCATCTTCTGCTCTCATTAACAGATGTTTCATAACTACAGTCAGCAGTGTCCACTCTCCTACAGAGAAACTTGGGGTCACATCTGTGGGATTGTGGGTTTTTGCAGCTGATGTTAACACTTTGTCCTACATGACCAGTCACATTGATGCTCTTCTCTTGATCTGTCAATCATAAACAATCAGATGAAAACACTTAAAATCACCTTCACAGTTTACACTCAGTATCACTGATTTTTTCTGACTTTACAGGGACATTTGAGTTTTACTAGTCCTTATTTATGCACTTGATTATGACCCCTAACTCAGCATATTCTGTCACTTCCCTGTAGTCCACACTCTTCTTCTTAAAAGTATTTTTAGATCATATTTATGAGTAAAAGGATGTTTAGTCAGGAAGCTTGTCTACAGTCACACTATTGCTTGACTCTGAATACAGAGGAAGTTCATATTCAGAGTTGATAGAAACAGAATAAATGACTTTATATTAGAGACAAGATCTGCTAACATCATAGTGAAGGTCTCACAATGTACATTAAATAAATGCCAAGTACTGTAAACACAGTCTAATAATCACCCCATCATCATCACATATGAACAACTACTGTATGTAAACACATTTCCACAGCTGGGGTTAAAGAGGAGGGTCGCACGGTGGCACAGTGGGTAGCGCTGTCACTTCACAGCAAGAAGGGCCTGGTTTCGATTTCTGGCCGGATGACCAGGGTCCTTTCTGTGTGGAGTTTGCCTGTTCTCCCTGTGTCTCCGTGGGTTTCCTCCGGGTACTCCGGTTTCCTCCCACAGTCCAAAAACATGCAGTCAGGCTGATTGGACATGCTAAATTGCCCCTCGGTGTGAGTGTGTGTGTGAATGTGTACGTCTGTCTATCTGCCCTGCGATGGACTGGCGACCTGTCCAGCGTGTATCCTGCCTTCGCCCAATGACAGCTGGGATAGGCTCCAGCACCCCACCACGACCTAGAAGGATAAGCGGTTTAGATGATGTGTGTGTGTGTGTGTGTGTGTGTGTGTGTGGGTTGAAGAGGATTCACCCAATCAGAGATGAGAAGGTCTGATAAAGAGTCTCCAAAGAGAGCGAGTCTTTGATACTGTTAAAATGAGCTGGTGTTGGTTTCTGCCTTAATTCTCACTTTAGCTGAGGCTAATTGATGTTGCAAATTTAGGATAATAAACAAATGCAGTGGTGGGAGACACTCACCTTCCTCTACATTCAGTTCCACTGGTGTGTAGATATCAATGCCAAATTTATCAACTTCACACTTGTACGTTCCAGAATCCTCTACAGTGAGCTCCCTGATCAACACCCAGAACTGTGCAGCTCTGGTGTCATCAAACAGTGAGAATCTTCCTCTATTTATCCACTCATTTTTAGCGTCTGTCCAAATTGGGTTCGTCATGCAGGGCCATAAACCTGTACAGAGGTATTTTGGGTTTGATGTGTATCCTGTGTCGTATGTACACTTGATGAGGACTCCTCCTCCTGAATATCCTGTCACTCTCTCTGATTCTCCTCCACCTACTAAAAGAGGACAAATGTCCATCTGAATAAAGGCTTCATTTGACTCTGCTGATAGTGATGATTATTTAGAAGAGCATCTCCTTACTTGAAATCAGGAAGAGGGTGAAGATGAGGAGGATCTTCATTCTGAGTTCAGGCTCTCAGATCAACACCAGCTCAGACAGATATCAGAGGCCCTGCAAGTTGTTCTTTGTCTCTGTGAGATTCTGTGACTGTGCTGCACCTTCATCTGCGTCTTAAATAGAAACTGATGTCTTGCCCACTTCCTTTATTGACAGCATGAAATAGAGAGCTGAGAACCTCTCAGCAAGATGATATGTAAGATATGTATGATCACAGTATTATTATTATTATTATTATTATTATTATTATTATTATTGCAAAATGCTTTTAAATGCTTTCAGTGAAATTCACTGCATTAAGGTAAACAGTATTTTTGAGTTGTGTTGAAGCAGCTTCGTGTTTTTATTCATTAGCGTTTAGCCAGTTGCCGTGTCTACACTACTGTTTAACTGTACTGAGGTATATGAGTGTTTGTATTCATACTGCTTGCAAATATGATATGAACAAAAAAAGATCTCCTCAATATCTTGGATTTTCTCCTGCAGAACAATGAGATTAGATGGAAAAACAAACAAAAGCTTAGTCTAAATCTCTCCTGCTGCTCAGATGTTTCTCCTCAGAAAAAGACCTCAGTAATCTTTTGTGTCCCACTGAGTTTAAGTAGAGATCTCAATAAAGTCACACATCGTGCTCAGATTTGCTGAGATAATAAAGTTCATGTTCATCTGCAGCTGAACTCTCATCTCTTCTTGTTGTCTAGTGTTATTTCTCATAAAGAAGCTTATTAGAATCACTTTGCATTTGTTCAGTAAAATTGTCCTCTGATGACTCCAGTTTAGCTGTTAGTGAATGAATATGTATGACTCCACTGTTGAATATTCATATTCATGTCATTGTTTCTTTACTGGTCTGTGTCAGAAGGATTCTACTGCCATCTAGAGCACAATGAGTGTAACACCAGCACTGAGTAATCTTTGCTGTGTTCTCTATGTAATACAAATGTGATTAAAGAGAGAGATTAATCACTTCATAATAACAATAGTTAATAAGACATCTATTAGCTCTTACTTCACAATTGACTAATAATCAGGTATTAAGAGTTATTCATCATCATTTAATATATACACGGTACTTTACATGTATGTTGCTGCCGGACCTTGTATCTCCATTTTTCCATTATTTAATTTTTTGATGTAATTTGTAAAACACCAGCTGCTCTTTACATTGTGAGAGTTTCATGATGGATGGATCAACAGAAATGGTTTAACTTCCACTGAAATTTGAGACTTTTTTTCTTCTCTGAAAATGTCAAATTTTGGGGATATGGTTATGATTAAAAATCAACAATATGTTAATATATGTCAAAATTTTAATTGATGATTGTTGATTGTTTTTTAAAACATTCACTGCAAACAAAACCTTAAGTGGGTGCCACCAGACAAAGAAAATGCTAAATATTTAATTAGTTAATGATTAGTCAATTATTATATAACAGCTAATAGAAATACCATAAACTATCACTTTTATAAAGCACAGGTGCAGAAAGGAGTTTTTAAACTAGAGGTGCTGAAATTTTAAGCTGCATATCTGTGATGTGAATGATGGTGTCATGCAAAATGATTTGTTTTTTTCATATGAATATTTTTGATAAATTACATTAAGTGTCTAATTATTACTTGATAAGCTATGTGGCCAAAATAATATGGAGACAAATAAATCACACATATATGAGTTTGTTGGACGTCCCCTTTGAAAACTATGGCCATTACTGTGGAGTTACCCCCCTTTACGGCTCTGACAGCCTCCACCATTCTAGAAAGCTTTCTATAAGATGTTGGAGTGTGTCTTTGGGAATTTGTGCTCATTCAGTCAAAAGAGCATTTGTGAGGTCAGACACTAATGTTGGATGAGTGGGCCTGACTCACAATTAATGTTCCAGTTCATCCCAAAGGTATTCAGTGGGGGTGAGGTCAGGGCTCTGTGCTGGACACTGGAGTTCCTCCACAACAAACTGGTCAAATCATGTCTTTATGGAGCTTGCTTTGTGCACAGGGGCTCAATCATGCTGGAGCAGGAAAGGCTCTTCCCCAAACTGTTCCCACAAAGCTGGAAACATACATTTGTCCAAAATGTCTTTGTCTGCTGAAGCACTAAGATTTACCTTCAGTGGAACTAAGGGGTGCAAACCCTAAACAACAGCCCCATCCCATTATCCCTCCTCCACCAAACTTTAGTGTAGGCACTATGTATTCTGATAGGTAGTGTTCGCCTGGCATTCGCCGAACCCAGTTACATCCATCAGACTGCCAGATAGTGAGGTGATTAATCACTCCAGAGAACATGTTTTCACTGCTGCAGGGTCCAGTGGCAGTGTGCTTTACTCCACTCCAGCCGACACCTGGCATTGCATATAGTGATCCTGGGTTTCTGCAGCTACTCTGTTGTGAAATCCCATATAATGAAGCTTGTGATGCTCAGTTCTTTTGCTGTGACCTAATGACAGGTTAAGTCACACAGTACATTTTTGCTTTAGTTTGCTTCATTGACATCAAACATTGTGACATACAGCTTACAAATTTGTTCAGTTCAGAATACTAAACTTCCGTTGTTCTATACATAATGTTAACATTTTTGATTAAATGTCCATTTAATAAATATTTATCGTCATATTTTCAAAATGCACTCTGTTATTTAACATGGTAGGCTTGATTCTTCAGACTCTAGTCAATTAAACTGTGCTGGTCTTCAGACTCTGAAAGACTGGATCTCATTGGTGAGGAGTCTAGTAGACTGAATGACTGATTACTGGGGGAGTCTGGTAGACTGATTTTGATTGGTTAGTGGAGGAGTCTGGTAAACTAATTCTGATTGGTGAGTGGAGGAGTCTGGTAGACTGAATCTGATTGGTTAGTGGAGGGATCTGGTAGACTGCATCTGACTGGTGAGTGGAGAAGTCTTGTAGACTGAATGATTACTGGGGGAGTCTGGCAAACTGATTCTGATTGGTAAGTGGAGGGATCTGGTAGACTGATTCTGATTGGTAAGTGGAGGGATCTGGTAGACTGAATCTGATTGGTTAGTGGAGGGATCTGGTAGACTGAATCTGATTGATTAGTGGAGGAGTCTGGTAGACTGAATCTGATTGCCGAGTGAGGTAGTCTGGTAAACTGATTCTGATTGATAAGTGGAGGGATCTGGTAGACTGATTCTGAAAATCAGTCTACCAGACTGATTTCAAGATTATAATGGGATTTGAACTGATGCATGGACATGTAACCATATTAAAATACAGTACAAGTTAATTATTTAACATTAATAAGCCTTTGAACTCCAAAGAACTGTAAACAAGTCCAATCTTAATCAGTCTTGTACATAATTAACAGAACTTTCATTTATTTATTCAATTATATGCTTTGTGTTTGATGTAAAAATACATAATGAGTGCATAGTTAAACTATAGTTGATTTTTATATTTACTTAAATATACTTAAATTTACTATGTTTATACTATATATATAAAACAAAAAAACACACGAAAAAACTGTATTTATCAAACGGATTACAAACCTCAGAGAACCTCATTTTTAATTATTCCAAACAAAGGCAAAGGTTAACTGGTCACCTATAATCACGATTTATAAAACCTTTCACATTAAATATTATCCTTTTTTGTGTGAAAGGAAAATATAAGATCTCATTTTGGTGGAAATACATAAACATACAAGATTAAATTGAAAACTTAGCTGCTTCTGCTAATGTTTGACTGTAGCATAATCACATGAGTCCCCATCGTTACTAAAGGCTACTCTGGTAACAGCATCGTTAGATCTGCCTAGCTTCTTCCTGAAATTCACTGTTACGTATGTTAGGCCTTCTGTAGAAGTTCCAGCTGTTTGCTGAGTGCCACTTGCTGAGAAATCAGAGAGAATTGTGGGTAACTGAGCTGTGGAGCAGGTGACCTGATCAGGAGAGTTTGATGGTGACTGAGCAGGAGAATAAACAAGATTTAATATATCAGAGTTTGAGGGTAACTGAACATTTTCATAATCAGTTTGAGAAGGTTCTGAGGGGTTTGTGGGTAACTGGCCTTTTGTCATAATCAGTTTGAGAAGGTTCTGTGGGGTTTGTGGGTAACTGGACGTTTTCATAGTCAGTTTGAGAAGGTTCTGAGGGGTTTGTGGGTAACTGGACATTTTCATAGTCAGTTTGAGAAGGTTCTGAGGGGTTTATGGGTAGTTGAGAAGTAGAGTAGATTGTGAAGACTCCAGCATCTGATGTAGGAAGGTGTCTACTGTCTTTAATCTCTTCATAGTTATTGAAAAGATGGAAAACCTAAGAGCAGAGATATAAATAATAACAATGACAAAGTTAGAGTGTTTTTGAAGTGAACTACACTAGTTTACTCCTGGTGGAGCAGTTAGACTGATGTGAAGTCAGGTAGTTTCAGTTTTCAGTCTTTGATTATTCATTTGTAAACATGTCATTGGTAGAAATGTTGTTTTCTGGGAGCCTTTTTTGAAATGGATCTTCACTCACCCTGTGGACAGCTGAGAATCCTTTGAAGGATTGGCCTTGTGTTGTGCCTGGGTCTGAGGAGAACCAATGTATACAATATCAATTACTTAAAAGATAAACAGGCTGTACAATTGCCCTGAAAATGCGTTCACAGTTTATTGATGCATGATCATTTATAGCCAGAAGAGGGCAGCATCTCCTTATATCTGTTAGGCCACTGGTGCCTAATAAATTTGGTTAAGGATCCATTTATGTCAATATTCCAATCTTCAGAGTCTGACCAAATCAGACTGAGCCATAAAACTACCGCAATATCAAGTTTAGCTCAGTTTTGTCAATTTTTGCTAGATCAATATTAAAGTTCATAACTTGAAAAATAAACAGGCTGTACAACTGCCCCCAAAACGTTGTTGTTGTTGCTCTATTTCTTTTGATGCATGATCATTTATAGCCAGAAGAGGGCAGCATCTGTCCATCACTGTTAGTCCACTGGGGCCTAATAAATGTGTTTAATGATCCATTTATCTGAACATGTAGATATAAAAAAAATCCATGTGAAGTGTCTTAAGAAAACTAATAACATGTCCAGCCACTGTCATAATTTGTCATAAATGAGCCCAACACCACATCTTTACTCAACATTGTTTCCTTTGGTAATTTTCTATAGTGAAATTAATAGTCCAAATAACTATGTGTGCATAAGTCATAAGCATTTTATATATGTGTATGTTTCTGTGTGAGATGGTACCTTGAGTCTTGCCTCTCTTTCTAAGAGTGACTAGGAAGAATAAGAGTCCAATCAGAAGCAGCAACACAATCACAGACACACCAGAGACCACATAGGAAACTGGAAATAGTGGTGATGGAGAAACAGAATCATAACTCAGTCACAGATTATAATCTGATCATTCTGAAGTGATCAGACTAACAATAGAAGAGCAGATGTTCTTTGCTTGTACATGAAGTGTAATCACCTGACAAAGAAGACGGTTTGGTCTTAGGCGTTGAGGATGTGGTTGGTTTTGTGGTCAGTGCACTGATGTATGTCGATGACTGTGGTAGAATTTCTGCAGAAAGAAAGTAAAGGTCAGGCTCCTTTATTATCATTATTACATTACATTACATTATTACTGACTGACTAGAGTTTCGCAAGATATATACAATATGAATATTATACCTGTTGAAGTCTTAAATGAGGATTTCATTGTAGTTGTTGTAGAGGCATTTGTTTCTATGGTCTGTGCAGTGGGGCTTGATGGTGATGTTGAGGGTGATGCTGTTCCTGGTTTTGTTAATGGAGATGAAGTAAAAAGGAAAATAAAAGCTTTTCTAGATTTGTCATCTTATATTGTCATTAGATAACCCAAATCTCTTTATACAGAACAAATAATGTTCTACATAACATACTATAACCTCTTTCACCTCTACAATAATCATTCATGTTATCACAGCCTCCTTATGTCAGGGGTGTCCAGTCTTACCCTCAAGTGGCTGACCTGGCTGCAGGTTTTCAGTTGTTTTGAAAACCAATCAACTGATTAAACAAGCTGAATAACTATAATGCTGTATACTTCTAACTTCCAAACTCCATAAATATATAGAAGACAATTTCTGACAGTAAACAGATAAACTTAAGTCATATCTACTCACCAGTAACTCTGAGGTTGATCTGTGTGATATAAATCCTTGTATCCATGGTCAGATGTCCAGTCTGATTCAGCTCCACACCAGTATTCACCAGAATCTCCCTCAGTGAGATTGTTAATGTTCACAGTGAAGATCTGCTTTCCATCATCATGTAGATACAGTTTTCCCTCTTTTATCCATCTTCTGCTCTCTTTAACAGATGTTTCATAACTACAGTCAGCAGTGCCCACTCTCCTACAGAGAAACTTGGGGTCACTGCTGTGGGATTTTGGGTATTTGTAGCTGATGTTCACGCTTCCTCCTACATGGCCAGTCACCCTGATGCTCTTCTCATGGTCTGGATATGTTAATTATAAATAATCACCTTCACAGTTTATACACAATATCACTGAACTCACTGCATATTCTGTCACTTCTCTGGACGTCACACCTTTTGACTGAAAGTACTCTCAGATTATATTTATGAGTAAAAGGATGTTGAGTCAGGAAGTTTGTTTATAGTCCCACTACAGCTTAACACATGAATTCAGAGGAAGTCCATATTCAGAGCTGATAGAAATAGACAAAATAATTTTGAATTGTAGACGAGATCTGCTAACATCATAGTGAAGGTCTCACAACGTACATTTAACAAATGCTACGCACTGTAAACACAATCTGATAATCACACAGTCATCATCACATATGAACAACTACTGTTTATAAACACATTTTCGCAGCTGAGGTTTAAGAGGATTCACCCAATCAGAGATGAGAAGGTCTGATAAAGATTCTTTGAATAGACTGTGTTTGTAATAATAGTGTTAATATAAGTATGTGTTTGTGTACAGTGCTGCAGGGAACACAGTTTCTGCTCTTTGTTCTTTATGGGAGTCTGTACATTCACTCTCACTGAAGCTGATGCTAATGATGCTGGATGTTTAAGAAAATAAACAGGTTCATTTGTGGGAAAAACTTACCTTCCTGTACCTTCAGTTCCACTGGTGTGTAGACGTCTAAAGGCAGACCTTTTTTCTCAACTCCACACTGGTACAGTCCAGAATCCTCTACAGTGAGCTCTCTGATCAACACCCAGAACTCTGCAGCTCTGGTGTCATCAAACAGTGAGAATCTTCCACTATTTATCCACTTATTTTTAGTGTCTGCCCAAATTTGCTTAGACATACAGAGCCATGAACCTTTACAGAAATATTTCTGGTTTGATGTGTATTGTCTCTCATATGTACACTTGATGAGGACTCCTCCTCCTGAATATCCTGTCACTCCCTCTGATTCTCCTCCACCTACTAAAAGAGGACAAATGTCCATCTGAGTAAAGGCTTCATTTGACTCTGCTGATAGTGATGATTATTTAGAAGAGCATCTCCTTACCTGAAATCAGGAAGAGGGGGAAGATGAGGAGGATCTTCATTCTGAGCTCAGGTTCACAGACAAACACCAGCTCAGACAGATATCAGAGCTCCTGAGACATACACTTTAACTCTGTATGACTCTGTGACTGCGCTGTATCTTCAAGTACATCTTAAATAGAAACTGAGGTATTGAAGGTTACACCCTGTCTCTGCCTCTGTGTGATTCTCTGACTGTGCTGTGTCCTCAGCTGCATCTAAAACAGAAACTAATAACCTGCCCACTTCCTTTTTGACTCTGTGAAAGACACAGCTGAAAATCTCTCAGTATGGTGATGTGTAAAGTATGTATCAGCAAGGTGGCAATTAAAATGCTTTTAAATGCTTATAATAAAATCCACTGCAGTTACATAAGTTTTGTTGAAGCAGCTTCATGTTGTTTATTCATTAGTGTTTATCCTGTTTACTGCTGTGTATAAGTGTCCATTTCAGTTACTTTTCTTGCAAGTATGGATTAAAAAATAAAAAAAAATAAAAAAGAGATCCAGTTTAGCTGTTAGTTAATAGATATGTGTGACTGCACTGTTGAATATTCATGTTCATTGATTCTGTAGTGTTCTGGGTCAGAATGACTCTACTGCCATCTAGAACACAATGTGTGGAACAGCAGCACTGTGCAATCTGCTGTTATCTATGTATAATGTGATCAAAGAGAGAGGAGAAACACTTAATAAAACAATAGTTCATAATACATCTATTAGCTCTTACTTCAAATTTAACTAATAATAAATTAATCATTTATTTAGAGACATAAAAGCCATTACTTCACAATGAAGTAATGAGCTCCTCCAGTTTACAACATGATTTGTAAATATAATTATATTATTATTTTGATTAGCTTATAAGTATAGTTATAAGTATATATACAGTTTATCACTATGTATATATATATATATATATATATATATATATATATATATATATATATATATATACGCATGTGTGTGTGTGTGTCTACTTTCTTCTGAATTATAAATATTTAATGATGACAAAATCAGAAATTCAGATATTACCCACTGTAAGAGAATATATTATGTGATTATTTCAAAATTACATATAAAAAATAACAATAATCTCTGTTGCTAACTTAATGTGTCTTTTTTCAGTCCCAATAAAAAGAATTCTTAAAACTTCAGGCATCTAAGTGATTTGGTAAACCTTAAACTCTAGAATAGGAGATTTATTTTTATAAACACTGCTGTCCATCCACAGAAGACCAGACCATTGTCAAGGATGTAGGTGTAAACTGACTGGTTTAAAAAACAAACAAGCTTTGCAAAAAAAACTTGAAGCAAACGATGCCAGATAAAGATAACTGAAACATGAGAGGTGTATATCTAATAGTATTGAAGGAATGTATTGTGCAATGTGCTATGTTATACATTCTGTATTGTGTGTGAATGCGCTGAAGTTGTATTGTAGGATGCCTATTTTGTGTTTATCCCTACATGGTCATGTTTGTCACACCTGTTACTTGTCCTGTATAAGCTGGGCCTAATCTTGGCATCAGTATAAAACTGTGTCAGTCCAATGTCTTACGGGCTGGCTGGCTGGATGTCTGGAATCTGCACGCAAACGAATAAACTTCACTTCTCCAGACAACAGACGGGTTCCCCTGGTAAAGTGAGGGTTTGGATTCTTCAAGTGGTGCCGTGACCCGGATTGGACATCTCATCTCTATGCTGTAGGTGAGTGCCCATTTCGAAGCAAACCCTAAAACCAGAAGTTTATCCTCCTCTCGTTGACGGAACGGAGGGGAAGACTTCACTTCTCCAGACACCCAATTTAACCCCAAAAAAAAATAATAAAATAAAATAAATAATAATAATAAATACACCACATCCCTTCGGTGGTTTCATTTTGTGTAAAATTAAATTTAATTTACTTAATTGAATTAAATAATTTAAGTCCTCAATTTTTGAAAGTGCATTAACTGCTATATTATTTTTAAAAATTAATATTATGTTAATATTTAAGGTCATGAAAAATAGGCTCCCCTCCCTACAGGTTACTCATGGGTTTAATGATGAAGCAGCCAGACAGCAAAATATAAGGTTATGTTATGAGCACGTTATAAGTCTTTGGGTGGGTGACATGCCAACCAACATTTAGCATGAATGTCCACTCAGCACTGGATTCAGCTTTAGGAACCTCCATATAATTTCATATTCTCAGATGATAATTTTCAGACCAGTACAGTGCACACTTATGACGCTGCTGTCTGTAAATGCACACATTCAGTAGAACTGATGCACTTTCAAATCAGCTTTTTTATGTCATTGTATATTATCATTATCATTAAAGGTATTTTTCTAGGTTGATAACACTAAATGGGTTGTCATCATGTGTGAGAAAGTCTGAGCTCAAATATTTCTACATTTTTTTAAAAAACTAAAGGTTTCTACAGGAAACGTAGCTTAAACGTATTGTTCTAGTATATATATATATATATATATATATATATATATATATATATATATATATATATATTTTTATTATTTATTTATTTATTTTTATATTTAGATTCTTAATTTACAAAAATAGTCCTTTGAAGAACCATCAGGTTTTTTTTTCTTCTATGGCATTGTGCCAAAGAACCCTTCTCAGTGCCTTTATTTTTAACAGTATACTGCCATCTAGAGGATATATCGGCTTATTTATTTTTTGTAGTCAAACAGCTGGGAAGTGTACAATATTAGTGAGAAATGTGCTCTCATTGATCTCAATACAAAAGTGAAGAAAACCTGTGAACATGCTGTATTGTGTTAATCTGGAAAGTCCAATGTCTGTTTACAGTGCACACTTCTTTCTGTTGAGCTATGTGAGATCAGGAAGGCAAAGGAGAAAGTCAAACATTTCCATGTCACTCTTTAGAGGTTTGGTGTGCAACTGGCATTTATTTTTTTGCTCAGCACAATATATGTATTCATATATTAATCAGTGCTTAATAGAATTATCATTTAATACATTAAATTGTATGAATAATTGTGTAGAATAAAGTCCAGATTACAATTTTCCAATTACAATCATGCTTAGTGATGTATTTAATGCAAGGTAAATAAATAATTAAAATTATAACCTTGTTTTGTGTCTTATTGTCATTTATCGGATTAACCCTTTTGGATCAGTTTTACCTGTTTTTTTGGCTTTGTGGTTTCGACCCTTGCTTGTTTCTCTACTTCAACTTTTTCCTGAGCCCATGTATCTTGTTTTGCTGCTCTGGTTTTTGACCTGGTCTGGTGTAAACCCTGTTCCTTTGGTGAATTCTTCTTTTAATAAATATTCCCATTTATTTTATATCTTCAAATGTCTGGTTAGTCAACCCAGTGTTATCAGAATACTTCACCAGAATGCAGACATCAGCTATCAAGGAGATCTTGTCAGCAGCAAGTAACCAAGGCACTATATTAAGTCAACACCACCAATTATCTATTAGTCAATCTGTAGGTACTCTTACACAACAGAGCGAGCAACAGTAACAGTTGGCCTTGATTGCCAACAACCTGAAGGACATTACTACTCATTTACAGATTTTGAATACTGGTGAGTCTAGGGAAGTAGCCACCAATCATCAGTTTCTCCACCTCCTGTTACTAGTGATTTTCCCATTAGCAACCTGGATAATTTTGATGATTCACCAGACCAGTGTTGAGGTATCAGTAGGACTTCCTCTCTCCTCTCTTTGTCCATCCACCATGGATGGGGATCCAATTGGATAAGGGAATAACGACACACTCACCAAGCCACTCACCATGTATACAAGTGGTCTCCATAAATTTGCTTTTTCATGCTAAACTTGTCAGAATACTCAGTTATTCTAGGACTTCCCTGGTTAGACCTTCACAGTGCATACAACCTTGTTAGAATCAAAGAGAATCAAAGAGGTCGATGAGTAGAAAACTTCATCACCACTAAAAGGCACTAGGAGTATTTATTCATGCTGCTTGGCCTGTCAAATGCTCCTTTTGTTTTCCAAGCCTTCATTAATGACATTCTTCAAGATATGTTTGGTAAATTTGTAATAGCCTACAGTGATGATACTTTCCACATATCCCTACACACATCAGTCACGTCTGTCTTAGCAAGATTATTACTGAATCATCTCTATGTTGAGGGCAAGAAATGTGGATTTCATCTGTGGTCCACCTCCTTTTTAGGGTACATTATCAAGTATGGTAATAAACAGTGTCTTTGAGTTTTGTTGAAGCAGCTTCATATTGTTTATTCATTAGTGTTCATCCTGTTTCAGTCTGTCCACCACTGTTTACTGCTGTGTCTGAGTGTCCATTTCAGTTACTTTACTTGCAAGTAAGGATTAAAAAAGAAAAATAGAAAAAAAGGTCTAATTTAGCTGTTTGTCAATAGATTAGTGTTACTCCACTGTTGAATATTCATGTTCATTGATTCTGTAGTGGTCTGTGTCGGAAGGCTACTGCCATCTAGAGCACAATGTGTATAACAGCAGGATTGAGCAATCTGCTATTCTGATACAAATGGGATTAAAGAGAGAGGAGAAACACTTAATAAACCAATAGTTTATAATACATCTATTAGCTCTTACTTCATATTCAACTAATAATTAATTAATCACTTTATTTCACAACAGACATATAAGACGTTACTTCACAATGAAATAATGAGCTTCTACTATTTACAACTTGATTTGTTAGTATAATTCTATTATTATATTGATTAGTCTATAAGTAACAGTCTATAACTATATGTGTCTACTTTTTTTGTGTATTATAATTATTTAATGATTACAAAATCAGAAATTCAGATATTATCCACGGTAAGAGAATATATTATGTGAGTATTTTAAATTGACATTAACAATAATAATAATCTTTGTTGCTAACGTATTTTGTCTTTTTTAAAAAGCCCCAATAATAGAAATGCTAAAAACCTCAGGCATCTATGTGATTTGGTAAACATTAAACTCTAGAATAGGAGATTTATTTTTATAAACACTGCTGTCCATCCACAGATGACCAGACCACTGTCAGGGATGTAGGTGTGAGCTGATTCATTTTAAAAAACCAAGCTCTGCAAACAACTCTTGAAGCAAATGATGCCAGAGAAAGATAACTGAAACATGAGAGGTGTACACCTAATAGTATCTAATGCTCACAACATAGTCTGGTGCTCACCTGATAGTATTGGGTGCTCACCACATTGTATCTGGTGCTCACCACATAGTATCACCCAATTACTTTACACGCAATTTTTACTTTAAAAAAATACACCACATCCCTTCACGGGCTTCATTTTGTGTAAACATAAAATTTAATTTACTTAATTAAATTAAGTAAATAAAAGTTCAATTTTTTAAGTGCATTAACTGTTGTATTATTTTAAAATGAAATATTACATTAATATTTAAGGTCATGTAAAGGCTCCCCTCACTACAGGTCACTCACAGGTTTAATGATAAAGCAGCCACAAAACAAAATATAAGGAAATGTTATGAGTCTTTAGCCGGGTGACGTGCCAACCAACGTTAGCATGAACATCCACTCAGCACTGAATTCAGCTTCAGAAACCTCCCTATAAGCCCATATTCTCAGATGGTCATTATCAGGTCAGTACAGTACACATATGACTCTGCTGTCTGTATATTCACACATTCATTAGAGTTAATGTGCTTTCAAATGATCTTTGTTCTAGGATAAACCTCGAATATGTTATATCTAATATATTTGAAGAATATAAGGAACTTTTTCCACATTTGGATTCTTAATTTACCAAAATAGTCCTTTTAAGAACCATCATTTAAAGGTGCTTTTTCTTCTATGGCATTGAACCAAAGAGCCCTTGTTATTGCCTTTATTTTTAAGAATATACTGCCATCTAGTCACACAGCTGAGAAGTGTACATTATTAGTGAGAAATGTGCTCATTGATCTTGTTACAAAAGTGAAGAAAACCTAAGAGAAGGCTGTGAACATGCTGTATAGTGTTAATCTGGAAAGTCCAGTGCCTATTTACAGTGCACACCTGCTTCTTTCTGTTGAGCTTTGTGAGATCAGGAAGGCAAATGAGAAAGTTCCATGTCAAACATTTCCATGTCAGTGTTTAGAGGTTTGGTGTGCAACTGGCATTTATTTTTTTGTTCAGCACAATATATGTATTCATATAATAATCAATGCTCAATAGAATTATAATTTAATGCATTAAATTATATGAATAATTGTGTAGAATAGCATCCAGATAGAGTAACTATAATTTTATTTGAATGAATACACAAATATGCAGCATTAGTACATCATAGTACATGTGATTACATTATAATCCTGCTTAGTGATGTATTGAGGATGTGGTTGGTTTTGTGGTCAGTGAACTGATGTATGTCAATGACTGTGGTAGAATTTCTGCACTTGATGAGGACTCCTCCTCCTGAATATCCTGTCACTCTCTCTGATTCTCCTCCACCTACTAAAAGAGGACAAATGTCCATCTGAGTAAAGGCTTCATTTGACTCTGCTGACAGTGATGATTATTTAGAAGAGCATCTCCTTACCTGAAATCAGGAAGAGGGTGAAGATGAGGAGGATCTTCATTCTGAGTTCAGGCTCACAGATCAACATCAACTCGGACAATCACACATATTGAAGGTTACACCCTGTGTAATACATTTCAGTCACTGTATTTGAAAGTACTCATCAGAAAGAAAAGTCAAAAGACTGATCTCCTTAATATCTCTGTAGTTTCTCCAGGACAACATTGAGATCAAAGCACATATTCACAAAGCCTCTCAGAGTAGCAGCACTGACTACAGAACTACTTTGAGAGAATTTCAGCACCAGAATTGACTTCTGGTTTAGACTGTCAGTAAATAAATATGTATGAATGCACTGTTGAATATTCATGTTCATGTCATTGATTCTGTGCTGGTCTGTGTCAGAAATACTCTACTGCCATCTAGACCACAATGTGTGTAGCAGCAGCACTGAGCAATCTTTGCTGTGTTCACTGTGTAATACACACACACACTTTCTAAGCTGCTTATCTTCTGGGTCACGATGTTTACGTAATCCAAATGTGATATAATAATAACAATACCAATATTTTATAAGACATCTATTAGTTCTTACTTAGTGTTAAGCAATAAGGAATTAATCAGGTAAGAAAATTGAATCATTTTCGTTTTATATTTTCACATTTTTTTATTTTATGATTAGTTCTTAGTAATTAACCAATAAAGAAATAATCAGGTAAGAAGATTTGTTCAATTATAATTTTTTTAAAACAGACATACAAGGTATTGCTTCATAAATCCAAATTATTCATTATTAGTTTATAAAGTAACAGTCAACATTTGTTAATATATGTCTACTTCTTTCTATTTATTTATTTAGAATTAAGTAATGATGGCAAAAACAGAAATTCAGATGTTATTTAATATTGGACAATATTTGTGTTTGTGTTTACAGAAGACATCTTTAAAAATACTAATATTCCTGACTGCTAAAGAGTCTTTACAGAGTCTTTTGGTGTAAACCCAATGAAAAGAATTCTAAAAACTTTAGGCCTCCAAATGACTTTGTAAACATTAATAAACAGTTTCTTGATTATGTTTAAAAATTATAGTTATATGTAAGCTATCTGCAACATTTCTGCAGCCTGTAAGTCATTCACATACATCTTTCCACAAGAAAAGAGATATTAGTTCAGAAATTCATCATTCATCATCTTTAATGGCTTAGTCCAGCTAGGTTTGTGGTAGTGGCTGGGAGAGCAGAGAATCCCAGATGACCCGTAACTTCCTCCAGTTCATTCCAAGGGAACCCAAGTGGCTCCTAGGCCAAACTGGAGATATACTCCTGCCACTGCATGTTAGGATGACCTTGGGCCTCGTCCTAGTAGGCCAGGCCTGGTCAACCCCGATAGGAGGTGGCCATGGGGCATCCTGATCAGATGCCCAAATCACCTCAACTTTCTCCTCTCAATGTGGAGGAGCCTTCGCACATAATGCCCTCCTTACCTCGACAATGCCTTTATACCCTGTCTATGAATATCACGAATGGGAGTGGAGACAAGGCACAACCTTGATGGAGTCCAACACTCACACTGAATGAGCTTGAGTTAATCCTGAGTATACGGACACAATTCTCACTCCAGGAGTACAGAGACCAAATGGCCTGGAGTAGTGGTCCCGACACCCCATAATCCTGGAGGACCTTCCACAGAATATCTCGGGGAATAATGTTGAATGAAGTCTTCTCCAATTCCACAAAGCACATGTAGATTGGGTTGGGAAACTCCTATGCCCCCTCAACATTCTGCATGAGGGTGGAAACCTGGTCCACTGTTCCACGGCCAGGAAGGAAATTTGCATTGTTTTTCCTCAATCCAAAGTTCAACTACTGGTCGGAGTCTCCTTTCTAGCCCCTTGGCATAAACCTTCCCAGGGAGGGTGAGCAGTGTGACACCCCGGCCACTGAGGAGCTTGCCAACTACCTCAGTGACCTCCACCAGGGAAATGGAGTCTGGCAAACCAGAAGCCTCTCTCCCTGACTCCTGTGAGGGCGGCATATCTCTCAGATTTAGAAGTTCCTTAAAGTGCTCCTTCCACCGACCAACAACATCCTCATTTGAAGTCAGAGTTTCTCCGGCCCTTCCAAGTACACCTCGGGCAAAGCCACCCCGACCGCTCCTTAGTCACAGGATAATTGTCCAGAACCTCCTTGAAGCCAGTTGAAAGTTTTTTTCTGTGGCCTTGCCCTTTGATCCAAGGAGCTCTGGTACCATGTACACTTATGAATGTCCTTGTGTTCGTATAAATCCAATAGCAATTCACCATTCGAGTTTAGATCAGGCAGGCCGTTCTTCCCACGCACCCTCCTCCAGGTCTCCCAGTCACTGCCAACATGAGCATTGAAGCCTCCCAGCAAGACTATGGAGTCTGTAGACAGGGCCCTTTCCAGGTGCATAAGCACACTCAACAGTCAGAGTTTTCCTCTCTGCGATTTTAATTTGCAGGCAACCCTCTCATCCACCGGTACAAACTCCAACTGCACGGCAGCCAGCTGGAGACTCGTGAGTGTCCCCACACCCACCTGGCACCTCTCACCTTGTGCAACTCTTGAGTAGGAGGGGGTCCAACCCCTACCAAGGATTTGGTTCCAGAGCTGACACTGCGTGTGGAGGTGAGCCCAACTCTATCTAGTTGGTACCTCTCAACCTCCCACACAAGCTTTGTCTCCTTCATCCCAGCGAGGTTACATTGAACATACCATGGGGCAGTTTCTGCCGCAGGGATCTATGCCGCCAAGGGACTCCCTGCCATCTCCCACTGCCTATACAGCACTCCAGTACAGTAGAATAGAGATATTCACCCATAACCAGCCGCGATAAATTCTCCTATACACCGGAATGTGAGATATTAGTGCATGAACAACCTCAATAAACACTCCTGCCCTTCCTGCCTTGATGCCTCCTTTTGTGACAGAAGCTGAGTGGGTCAAACCTGAGTGGTGAAGCAGGAACAGGACACTGTGACATCATTTTAGATTTGATGCTACAAGAACAGTTTTTAAAGACATTAGTGAAGCAAAAGTAATGATTTGCCTGTATCTAATAATGATCAGATTAAAGATCAATACCTCTAAATAATAAAACTAAACTAAGTTTAGACATTTAAGCAGTTTAGTTCCATTACCAGTATGGCTGGCTAGCTAGCACTAGCTTCTGCAAACTCAAAAGATGGTACAGTTTCATTCAATCATAAAGAACTGAGTTTAAGTTCTTCAGTGCCCAAAATAGCAGTAATATTGATTGACAAATGACCCATAAACCTATGTTACATTAGTAACTATAAAGGTATATGAGAAACATTGCTGAGAATGTTGGATTTGACAGTACAATGCTGCACTCATGGCAGTGCTCGGTACATGTTCTGCCTTGCTGTGGGCAGTTCGCGCTGAGTGTTCAGAAGACCTGTCACTCCAAATCAGTTGACCAATAGAGAGTGCAGGTGAGTGCCCTCTTCTAAGACCCGCCCTGTTAAAAAGTGCAGTTGGCAAGTACAAGTCAGAAACAAAAGATATATTTCAGAAGCGCAAAAAAAAAAAATGTCAGTGCACACATACGACTGTCTGTATTTGCACACATTCAATAGTGCTCATGTGCTTCCATCTCATTTTATATCACTTAATGTATTATTTGTATGTATTAGTGTTGGTAACACTACTGTTTTATCCTCATTTGTGAGAATGTCTGAGCTGAGATGTTTCTACACTTTTAAAAAATAATGGTTCCTACAGGAATCGCAGCTTAAACATATTGTTCTAAGAAAAACTTTAATAAGCTCAGAATTATATATTTTTCATGTATTTTTAGATGTGGAAGTTCTGAAAGTATAAAGAATGTTTTTTCACACTTGGACACTTAAATGGTTCTTTGAAAAAACATCATTTAAAGGCTCTTTTTACACCATGGCACTGGTGCCTTTATTTTTAAGATTGTACTGCCATCTAGAGGATAAAGGTGGAAACTAAATCATTCATTGATTCCTATTGTCCACTGATTTCTATACACAACTGAATAAAACCTTGGTTGTGAACAGCATATGTTCTTTTAATATTTTTTAAACATGTTTTAAACACTGTGTCCACTCACTGTCCACATTATTAGACACTCCTACCTTGTTGGTCCACCTTGTGGATGTAAGACTTTACATCGATAGCTCATCTGCTGCTGCACAGTTGGTGCTGGTCAGTCCAGCAGTAACACTGAGGTGTGTAAAAACTCCAGCAGCACTGCTGTGTCTGATCCACTTGCACCAGCACAACACACAATATCACACTACCATGATCCACTGTCCAAATAATGCCTGTTCTGTGGGGGTCCTGACCACTGAAGAACAGGGTAAAAGGGGGCTAACAAAGTATGCAGAGAAACAGATGTACTACAGTCTGTAATTGTAGAACTACAAAGTGCACCTATATAGTAAGTGGAGCTGTGTTCAGTGAGTATTTATGTTTCAGCCACAGCTATTGCTAACAAGTGTATAAAATCAGGCACATAGCCATGCAATCTACATACACAAACCTTGGCAGTAGAATGAGTCATATTGAAGAGGTCAGGGACCTTAAATATGCCACCTTTGTTACTAGTCAGTTTAAAGTTTTGCCCTGCGAGATCTGCCTATGATCACTATGCTCAATGCCAAGGGTCAGCTGAAGTGGTGTAAAGCAAGTCATGACTAGACTCTGGTCAAGTGTCCATATATTTTTGGCCATAGTCTTACAGCATTTAAATGAGAAGACAATGAACCCATGAAACAGTTTTCATCAGAAGTACTTTCATGAAATGTGTAGGAATAAAACTACAGTTACGAAAACTGACATCACATACATATAAAAACAAAAACCCTCAAAACAATTGCATTTATTGAACAGATTGTGGAGCTCAGATAAACATATTAATAATCACACCAAACAAAGCTGAAAGTTCATTTCTCATCTATATAGATGAATTTTGAATCAGTTCACAAAAAGGATAAACCAGAACAAATAGTAACACATTTACACACTTACAGAAGTAAATCTTTCTTTGTGTCAAAGTAAACATACCATCTTGTTTTGGTGCCGTGCTAACTTTGCTAACATTTGACTGTAGCATAGTCACATGAGTCGTTCTCCTTGTTGATGGTTGCTGTGGTAACAGCATCAGTAGAACTATCTGCATTCTGCCTGAAATTCACGGTTGCGTATGTTGGACCTTCAGCAGATTTTCCAGCTGAATGCTGAGTGGCACTTGCCAAGGAATCAGAGAGAATTGTGTGTAACTGAGCTGTGGAGTAGATGTCCTGATCAGGAGAGTTTGATGGTAACTGAGCTGCGGAATAAATGGAATTTGAGAAATCACTGCTTGAGGTTAACTGCACATCATCATCAACAGTTTGAGAAGGTTCTGAGGGGTTTGTAGGTGGCTGAGCAGTAGAGTAGACTGTGGAAACTCCAGCATCTGAGGTTGAAATGTCTTTAACCTCCTCAGAGTCACATAGAGAAACCTATAATAAAAATACAGGTAAAGATTATTAATGAAAATGATAACAAGTCAAGTGTATTTAAAGTGAACTCAACTATTTTACTCCTTTTGGTGCACTTAAACCAATATTTAGTTTTCCCAATGTGCAAGTGAGGTAGATCAATTTTCCAGTTATTGAGGATTCATTATTATCATTGGTGGAATCTTGTTCCAGTGAGAACCTGCACTAAAATACAGTTTTGACTCACTCTGTGGTCATTGGTGGAGCCTCTGAGTGATTGGCTTTGGGTTGAGGCTGGAACTGAGGAGAAACAATTCCAGAACATTCAGTCAGTTATGAAATAAGAATCGATTTGGATGTTATATGATATATAAATATTATACATTTTGTGGAAAATAAACAGGATGTAGATTTGATATGAGAATGTGGTCACAGTCCGTTCTTACTCTATTTGTTTTGATGTATGTTCATTTATAGCCACCAGAGGGCAGCATCTGTCCATCACTGTTAGTCTGTTTGTCCACTGAGGCCTTGTGAAATTTTATTGACTTCTAATGAATGACCCATGCTGCACTCATATCTGAACATACAGATATTAAAAAAAATAAATAAATTTTTGTAAAAAGTGTTGGGGAAATCAACAATTTGTTCAGTGACTGTATGGAATTGGTCATAGATTAGCTCAACACTACATGAGTGAAACTATCTTTACCAAACAATGGTTTCTACATTCTCCTAAAAACAGATACTGAACTGTCACTGAGGTGGTACCATTAAAGCTACATTTCAGTGCCTTTAGTTAGGGAACATTAAACCATAATTGTTATTTTGTTTTGACGCCACACAGTTTAAGGTACCCAGTTGGACCTTAAACCATTGTTGTACCTTTGAGGGCACATTTACACTGTTTGTACCTTGATAAATGAACAGTGTACCTTTTTCTCACAGTGTGCAAAAATTTTCTATGAAGAAATGAATAGCCCAAACAATATTATCTGCAGAAATAAGTTACCCATTTTGTGTATATGTGTGTTTCTGTGTGTGCCTTGAGCCTTGCTTCTTTTTTTTAGAGTGACTTTGAAGAATAGGAGTCCAATCAGAAGCAGCAGCAGAATCACAGACGCAACAGTGATCACAGAAGAAACTGGAAACTCTGAATCATAAATACAGACTCAGTCACAGCAATAATCAGATACAGAAGAGATCAAACTAATAACATATGAGCAGAAGTTATTTGCGTGTACTGTACATGCAGTGTAATCACTTGTAATAGATAATGAAGATAACGTGGTTTTAGAAGTGGAGGATGCAGTTAGTTTTGTGGTTACTGAACTGATGTTTGCTGATTTCTGTTTTAGAATATCTAAAAAAACAAACAAACATCAGTTTGTCAATAATTGTCTGTGTAGATGCCATCATTGCTGACTGACTACAGTTTACCAGGATATATACAGTCAGAATTTTATACCTGCTGAAGTCTTAAGTGGGGAATTCACTGTAGATGTAGATGAAGAGAAGGTTCTTTCTGTGATCTGTGGAGTTGAGTTTGATGGTGATGTTGCTGGTTGTTTTGTTCATAGAGATGAAGAAAAAAGAAAAAAAGCCTTTTCAGATGTCATTTCATATATTGGTTTTATAGAATTTACGATAAATTATAACCTCTTTCACATTCATAACCATCATTTTTATGTGTGACGATACATGGAAAATATTTCAGCCTCAGATTTTGAATAAAACCTCTTTCATTACACCGATTTTGATATTAGACTCCAGATTACAGGTTACCTACAGTTCAATCTTTAAGTATAATACTGTACACGTCTTGTCTCTAGGCTGCAAAATATATACAACACCATTTCCAAAAAGTTTGGGATACTGTGCAAAATAAAAGTAAAAACAAAATTACGTACAAATTATTTGAACCCTATATTTCATTGAAAGTAGTACAAAGACAACAAATCAAATATTGAAACTGAGGAATTTTATTGTTTTTTGAAAAATATGTGCTCATTTTGAATTTGATGCCAACAACATGTTCCAAAAAAGTTGAGAAGGGGGCATGTTTACCTCTGTGCTTCACCACCTCTTCTTTTAACAACACTCTGTAAGCGTGAGAGAACTTAGGAGACACTGCTGTAGTTTTGAACATGAAATGTTTTCCATTCTTATTTAATATAGGATTTCAGCTGCTCAACACTTCGGGGTACACACATATGCTTGTCAGCCATGCCATGTGCACTAATGCCCCCCTATACCATCATGAATGCTGGCTTTTGAACTGTGCATTGATACCAAGCTGAGTGGTCTTTAGCCCAGAGGACACAGTGTCCACGATTTCCAAAAAGAAATTCAAATGTTGATTTGTTGGACCACAGGACACTTTTCCACTTCCCCTCAATCCATTTTAAATGAGCTCAGGCCCAGAGAAAGTGGCAGTGTTTCTGGATCCTGTTTATATATGGTTTCTCCTTTGTGTTTTAGAGTTTTAACTTGCATTTGTGGATGCAGCGACAAACTGTTTTCACAGACAGTGGTTTTCAGAAGTGTTTCTGAGCCCATGCAGTGATTTCCACTACAGAATAATGTCTGTTTTTAATGCAGTGCAATCTGAAGGCCCAAAGATCATGGCCAGCAAATACTGGTTCTTGGCCTTGTTCCTTGTATACAGATATTTCTCCAGATTCTCTGAATCGTTTAATGTTGTTATGTGTTGTAGATGATGAAAAGCAAAAGTTCTTTGCTATTTTATGTTGAGAAACTTTACTCTTGAATTGTTGCAATATTTGATTCTGCAATCCTTCACAGACTGGTGAACCCCTCCTCATTTTTACTTCTGAAAGACTTAGCCTCTCTGAGATGCTTTTTTTTTTTGTATACCTAATCATGTTACTGACCTGTTGCCAATCAACCACCAGGTGTTTTTTCAGCATTAGACAACTTTACCAGCCTTTTGTTGCTGTCATCAAATTCAAAATGGCCAAATTTTTTTTTTTTAAAAATAAAATTTTTTAGTTTCAACATTTATTATGTTGTCTTTGAAGCATTTTCAATTAAATATGGGGTTTTAATGATTTGCACACCGTTGGATTTTGTTTTTATTGACATTTTTCACAACATTCCAATTTTTTTGGAAATGGGGTTGTAGATGGAGTGGTTTGAAAGTATGAATGTAAAACCATATCTACTCACCAGTAACTCTGAGGTTGATCTGTGTAATATAAACCTTGTATCCATGATCAGATGTCCAGTCTGATTCAGCTCCACACCAGTATTCACCAGAGTCTCCCTCAGTCAGACTGTTGATGATCACAGTGAAGATCTGCTTTGATCTGTCATCATGTAGATACAGTTTTCCCTCATTTATCCATCTTCTGCTCTCTTTAACTAATGTTTTATAACTACAGCTAACAGTGCCCACTCTCCTACAGAGAAACTTGGGGTCACTGCTGTGGGATTGTGGGTATGTGCAGCTGATGTTCACACCTTCTCCTACATGACCAATCTCACTGATGCTCTTCTTGAATGACAGATCTGTCAATCATAAAAAATCAGATGAAAACACTTACACTCACCTACATGATGTATACAAAATACTACTGATTTGTTATGACTTTACAGGTATATTTGAGTTTTACTAGTCCTTATTTATGGACTTGATTATGACTCATTACTCCATATTCTGTCAGTTCCCTATAGGCCACACTCTTCTTCTGAAAGTATTTTCAGATTATGTTTATCAATAAAAGGATGTTGAGTCAGGAAGTTTGTCGATAGTCACACTACAGCTTAACTCTGAATGCAGAAGATGTCCATATTCAGATTTGATAGAAACAGTGTAAATAACTGAGATGAGATCTGCTAACATCATAGTGAAGGTCTCACAATGTACATTTAACAAATGGCAAGAACTATAAACACAATCTGATAATCACACAGTCATCATCACATGTGAACAACTACTGTATGTAAACACATTTTCGCAGTTGGGTTTAAGCAGGATTCATCAGAGATAAGAAAGTCTGATGAAAAGTATCTGAAGAGACAGAGTCTGTGATAACAGTGTTAAAATGAGCTGGTGTAGGTTTCTGCCTTAATTCTCACTGTAGCTGAGGCTATTTGATGTTGTAAATTTAGGGTAATAAACAAATGCAGTGGTGGGAGAGACTCACCTTCCTCTACATTCAGTTCCACTGGTGTGTAGATGTCAATGCCAAATTTATCAACTGCACATTTGTACATTCCAGAATCCTCTACAGTGAGCTCTCTGATCAACACCCAGAACTGTGCAGCTCTGGTGTCATTAAACAGTGAGAATCTTCCTCTATTCATCCACTTGATGAATAGTGATCAAATTTGATTTGTCAGGCAGGGCCATGAACCCGTACAGAGGTATTTTGGGTTTGATGTGTATTGTGTCTCATATCCACACTTGATGAGGACTCCTCCTCCTGAATATCCTGTCACTCTCTCTGATTCTCCTCCACCTACTAAAAGAAGACAAATGTCCATCTGAGTAAAGGCTTCATTTGACTCTGCTGATAACGATGATTATTTAGAAGAGCATCTCCTTACCTGAAATCAGGAAGAGGGTGAAGATGAGGAGGATCTTCATTGTGAGTTCAGGCTCACAGATTAACACCAACTCAGACAGATATCAGAGGCTCTGCAAGTTGTTGTTTGTCTCTGTGCAATTATGTAACTGTGCTGCATCTTCAGCTGCGTCTTAAATAGAAACTGATGTCTTGCCCACTTCCTTTATTGACAGCGTGAAACAGAGAGCTGAAAACATCTCAGTAAGATATGTATGATCTAACTTTTATTATTATTATTACTATTATTGTTTTTATTATTAGAAAATGCTTTTAAATGCTTTCAGTGAAATTCACTGCATTAAGGTAAACAGTATTTTTGAGTAGTGTTGATGCAGCTTTGTGTTTTTTTTCCATTAGCGTTTAGCCTTTTGCCATACCTACACCACTGTTTAACTGTACTGTTGTATATGAGTCCGTCCATTGGATTTATATTGCTTGCAAATATGATATGAACAAAAAAAGATCTCCTCAATATCTTGGATTTTCTCCTACAGAACAATGAATTTAGATGGAAAAACAAACAAAAGTATAAGTCTCACCTGCTTCTCAGATGTTTCTCCTCAGAAAAAGACCTCAGTAATCTTTCGTGTCCCACTGAGTTTTAGTAGAGATCTCAATAAAGTCACACATTGTGCTCAGATTTGCTGAGATAATGAAGTTCATGTTCATCTGCAGCTGAACTCTCATCTCTTCTTTTTGTCTAGTGTTATTTCTCATAAAGAAGCTTATTAGAATCACTTTGCATTTGGTCAGTAAAATTGTCCTCTGATGACTCCAGTTTAGCTGTTAGTGAATGAATATGTGTGACTCCACTGTTGAATATTCATATTCATGTCATTGTTTCTTTACTGGTCTGTGTCCGAAGGAATCTTCTGCCATCTAGAACACAATGTCGCTGTCACTTTTTTTAAAGCACAGATGCAGAAAGGAGTTTTAAATTGGAGGTGCTGAAATTCGAAGCTGCATATCTGAGATGAGAATGATGATGTTATGTCATTGATTTGCTTTTTTCATATGAATATTTTTGATAAATTACATTAAGCATCTAATTATTACTTGATAAGCTATATGGCCAAAGGAATGTGGAGACAAATAAATCACACATATATGAGTTTTTTGGGCGTCCTATTTGAAAACCATGGCCATTACTGTGAAGTTATGGCTTTATGGCTATGACAGCCTCCACCATTCTGGAAAGCTTTCTATAAGATGTTGGAGTGTGTCTTTGGGAATTTGTGCTCATTCAGTCAAAAGCAGAAGCACTAAGATTTACCTTCACTGGAACTAAGGGGTGCAAATCCTGAAAAACAGCCCCATCCCATTATCCCTCCTCCACCAAACTTTACTGTTGGCACTATGTATTCCGGTAGGTAGTGTTCTCCTGGCATTCGCCAACCCAGATTCATCCGTCAGACTGCCAGATAGAGAGCGTGATTAATCCCACCAGAGAACATGTTTTCACTGCTGCAGGGTCCAGTGGCGGTGTGCTTTACTCCACTCCATCCCACGGCTGGCACTGCGCATAGTGATCCTGGGTTTGTGTGCAGCTACTTTATCATGAAATCCCATTTCATGAAGCTTGTGATGCTCAGTTCTTTTGCTGTGACCTCATGACGGGTTAAGTCACACAGTACATGTTTGCTTTAGTTTGCTTCATTGACATAAAACATTGACATACAGCATACAAATTTGTTCAGTGCAAAACACGAAGCATTAGTTGTTACACATAATTATGCATAATATTAACATTTTTGATTAAAGGTGCCTTACATTCAAAATGCACTCTGTTATTTAACCTGGTAGCCTTGATTCTTCTGACTGCAGACGATTAAACTGTGCTGGTGTTCAGACTCTGAAAGACTGAATCTGATTGGTCAGTGCAGGAATCTGGTAGAGTAAATCTGATTGGTGAGTGGTGGAGTCGGGTTAACTGATTCTGATTGGTTAGTGGAGGGATCTGGTAGACTGAATCTAGTTAGTGGAAGAATCTTGTAGACTGAATCTGATTGCCAAGTGAGGTAATCTGGTAAAGTGATTCTGATTGGTAAGTGGAGGGATCTGGTAGACAAACTGATTGGTGAGTAGAGGAGTCAGATAGACAACATCTGATTGGTAAGTGGAGGAGTCAGATAGTCTGAATCTGATTGGTGATTGGAGGAGTCAGATAGTCTGAATCTGACTGATGAGTATAGGAGTCTGATAGACTACATCTGATTGGTTAGTGGAGGAGTCTGTTATACTACATTTGATTGGCGGTGGGGGGGCGTCTGGTAGAGTGAATTTGATTGGTGAGTGTTGAGTGAAATTACCCTTTTAAGGAAGACAAATAGCCTTTATTACACACTGTACAGAAGGTCAGTGGAATGTAGAATATGTTTCACATTTCATGACTACAATGGGTTTTGAACTGATGCATGAAAATGTAACCATATTAAAGGTCAGTACAGGTTAATTATTCATTTACATTAATAAGCCTTTGAACTCCAAAGAGCTGTAAGCAAGTCCAATCAAAATCGGTCTTGTACATAATTAACAGAACTTTCGTTGTATTTACTGAGTAATTCAGTTATATGCTTTGTGTTTGATGTAAAAATACATAATGAGTGCATACGTTAAACTGCAGTTGATGTTTATATTTAATTAAATATACTTAAATTTACTATATTTAAACTATATACATAAAACAAAAAACACACAAAAAAACTGTATTCATCAAACGGATTACAAACCTCACAGAACCTCATTTTTAAGCATACCAAACAAAGCTGAACATTAATTTGTCATCTATAATCATGATTTATAAAACTTTTCAAATACAATATTATCCAAAACAAATAGTAACAAATTTACACACTTCCAGAAGAAAACATTTCTTTGTGTGAAAGGAAAATATACCTTTATGTATCTCATTTTGGTAGAAATGCATGAACATACAAGATTATATTGAAAACTTAGCTGCTTCTGCTAACGTTTGACTGTAGCATACTCACATGAGTCCTCATCGTTACTAAAGGCTACTCTGGTAACAGCATCACTAGCTCTGCCTACCTTCTTCCTGAAATTCACTGTTGTGTATGTTGGGCCTTCTGTAGATGTTCCAGCTGTTTGCGGAGTGCCACTTGCTGAGAAATCAGAGAGAACTGTGGGTAACTGAGCTGTGGAGCAGGTGACCTGTTCAGGAGAGTTTGATGGTAACTGAGCAGGAGAATTTGAGAAATCACAGTTTGTGGGTAACTGGACATTTTCATAATCAGTTTGAGAAGGTTCTGAGGGGTTTTGGGGTAACTGGATATTTTCATAATCAGTTTGAGAAGGTTCTGTGGGGTTTATGGGTAACTGGATATTTTCATAATCAGTTTGAGAAGGTCCTGTGGGGGTTGTGGGTAGTTGAGCAGTAGAGTAGATCATGAAGACTCCAGCATCTGATGTAGGAAGGTGTCTACTGTCCTTAATCTCTTCATTAGTTATTGAAAAGATGGAAAACCTAAGAGCAGAGATATAAACAATAACAATGGGAATGTTAGAGTGTTTTTGAAGTGAACTACACTTTTTACTCCTGGTGGAGCAGTTACACTGATGTGAAGTCAGGTAGTTTCTTTTTTCAGTCTTTGATTATTCATTTTTAAGCATGTCAGTTGTAGAAAGTTGTTTTCTGGGAGCCTTTTTTGAAATACATCCTCACTCACCCTGTGGACAGCTGAGTATCCTTTGAAGGACTGGTGTTGTGTTGTGCCTGGGTCTGAGGAGAACCAATGTATACAATATCAATTGCTTAAAAGATAAACAGGCTGTACAATTGTCCTGAAAATGCGTTCACAGTTTGTTGATGCATGTTCATTTATAGCCAGAAGAGGGCAGCATCTCTTCACCTCTGTTCGTCCACTCGTGCCTAATAAATGTGTTTAAGGATCCATTTATGTCAACATACAAATCTTCAGAGTCTGACCAAATCAGTCTGAGCCATAAAACTACCGCAATATCAAGTTTAGCTCAGTTTTGTCCATTTTTGATAGATCAATATTAAAGTTCATAACTTGAAAGATAAACAGGCTGTACAACTGCCCCCAAAATGTTGTTGTTGTTGCTCTATTTCTTTTGATGCATGATCATTTATAGCCAGAAGAGGGCAGCATCTGTCCATCACTGTTAGTCCACTGGGGCCTAATAAATGTGTTTAATGATCCATTTATCTGAACATGTAGATTAAAACAATCCATGTGAAGTGTCTTGAGGAAACTAATAACATGTCCAGCCACTGTCATAATTTGTCATAAATGAGCCCAACACCACATCTTTACTCAACATTGTTTCCTATGATAATTTTCTATGGTGAAATTAATAGTCCAAATGTGTGTGAGATGGTACCTTGAGTCTTGCCTCTCTTTCTAAGAGTGACTATGAAGAATAAGAGTCCAATCAGGAGCAGCAACACAATCGCAGACACACCAGTGACCACAGAGGAAACTGGAAATAGTGGTGATGGAGAAACAGAATCATAACTCAGTCACAGATTATAATCTGATCATTCTGAAGTGATAAGACTAACAATAGAAGAGCAGATGTTCTTTGCTTGTACATGAAGTGTAATCACCTGACAAAGAGGACGGTATGGTTTTAGGCATTGAGGATGTGGTTGGTTTTGTGGTCAGAGAACTGATGTATGTCGATGACTGTGGTAGAATTTCTGCAGAAAGAAATAAAAGTCAGGCTGCCCTATTATCTGAGTACATTATTACTGACTGACTACAGTTTAACAGGATATATACAGTATGAATATTGTACCTGTTGAAGTCTTAAATGAGGATTTCATTGTAGTTGTTGTAGAGGCATTTGTTTCTATGGTCTGTGCTGTGGGGCTTGATGGTGATGTTGAGGGTGATGCTGTTCCTGGTTTTGTTAATGGAGATGAAGTAAAAAGGAAAATAAAAGCTTTTCTAGATTTGTCATCTTATATTGTCATTAGATAACCCGAATCTCTTTATACAGAACAAATAATGTTCTACATAACATACAAAAACCTCTTTCACCTCTACAATAATCACTTGTTAATATTACCACAGCCTCCTTATGTCAGAGGTGTCCAGTCTTACCCTCAAGTGGCTGACCTGGCTACAGGTTTTCAGTTGTTTTGAAGACCAATCAACTGATTAAACAGGCTGAATAACTATAATGCTGTATACTTCTAACTTCCAAACTCCCTAAACATATAGAAGAAAATTTCTGACAGTAAAAAGATAAACTTAAATCATATCTACTCACCAGGAACTCTGAGGTTGATCTGTGTAATATAAACCTTGTATCCATGATCAGATGTCCAGTTTGATTCAGCTCCACACCAGTATTCACCAGAGTCTCCCTCAGTCAGACTGTTGATGATCACAGTGAAGATCTGCTTTCCATCATCATATAGATACAGTTTTCCCTCATTTATCCATCTTCTGCTCTCTTTAACAGATGTTTCATAACCACAGTCAGCAGTGTCCACTCTCCTACAGAGAAACTTGGGGTCATTGCTGTGGGATTTTGGGTATTTGCAGCTGATGTTCACACTTCCTCCGACATGACCAACCACGCTGATGCTCTTCTCTTCTTGATCTGTCAATTGTAAATAATCACCTTCACAGTTTATACACAATATCACTGAACTCCTCACTGCATATTCTTTTGACTGAAAGTATTCTCAGATTATATTTATGAGTAAAAGGATGTTGAGTCAGGAAGTTTGTCTATAGTCCCACTACAGCTTAGCACATGAATTCAGAGGAAGTCCATATTCAGAGATGATCTAAATAGACAAAATAACTTTGAACTAGAGATGCGATCTGCTAACATCATAGTGAAGGTCACACAACATCCATTTAACAAATGCCAAGCACTGTAAACACAATCTGATAATCACACAGTCATCATCACATATGAACAACTACTGTTTATAAACACATTTTCGCAGCTGAGGTTTAAGAGGATTCACCCAATCAGAGATGAGAAGGTCTGATGATGAGTCTCTGAAAGAGACTGAGTCTGTGATAATACTGTTAATATAATAAGTATGTGTTTGTGTACAGGGCAATATGGAACGTGCTTTATGCTCTTTGTTCTTTATGGGAGTTTGTAAATTCACCCTCACTGTAGCTGATGCTAATGATGCTAAATGTTTAAGAAAATAAACAGGTGTAGGGGTGGGAGAGACTCACCTTCCTCTACCTTCAGTTTCACTGGTGTGTAGATGTCAAAGCCAGATTTATCAACTCCACACTTGTACGTTACAGAATCCTCTACAGTGAGCTCTCTGATCAACACCCAGAACTGTGCAGCTCTGGTGTCATCAAACAGTGAGAATCTTCCACTATGTATCCACTCATTTTTAGTATCGGTCCCAATTTTATAAGACAGACAGAGCAATGCATCCTTACAGAGATATTTTCGGTTTGATGTGTATTCTGTGTCGTATGTACACTTGATGAGGACTCCTCCTCCTGAATATCCTGTCACTCTCTCTGATTCTCCTCCACCTACTAAAAGAGGACAAATGTCCATCTGAGTAAAGGCTTCATTTGACTCTGCTGATAGTGATGATTGTTTAGAAGAGCATCTCCTTACCTGAAATCAGGAAGAGGGTGAAGATCAGGATCTTCATTCTGAGTTCAGATTCACAGACTAACACCAGCTCAGACAGATATCAGAGGACCTGAGACATGCACTTCAACTCTGTCTGACTCTGTTCTGTGTCCTCAGCTGCATCTAAAACAGAAACAAATAACCTGCCCACTTCCTTTTTGACTCTCTGAAAGACACAGCTGAAAATCTCTCAGCATGGTGATGTGTAAAGTATGTATCAGCAAAGTGGCAATTAAAATGCTTTTAAATGCTTATAATAAAATTCACTGCAGTTAAATAAACAGTGTCTTTGAGTTGTGTTGAAGCAGCTTCATGTTGTTTATTCATTAGTGTTTATCCTGTTTCACCACTATTTAACTGTACTGCTCTGTCTGAGTGTCCCATTTCAGTTTCTTTACTTGCAAGCACCCATTTAAAAAATCCAGTTTAGTTGTAAGTCAATAGATCTGTGTTACTGCACTGTTGAATATTCATGTTCATTGATTTTGTAATGGTCTGTGTCGGAAGGACTCTACTGCCATCTAGAGCACAATGTGTGTAACAGCAGCACTGAGCAATCTGCTGTTCTCTATGTGATACAAATGGGATTAAAGACAGAGGAAAAACACTTAATAAACAATAGTTTATAATACATCTATTAGCTCTTACTTCATATTCAGCTAAAAATTAATTACTCTGTTATTTAGAGTTCATCATCATTACATAATATATTCACTTTATTTCACAACAGACATATAAGACGTTACTTCACAATGAAATAATTAGCTCCTACTGTTTACAACTTGATTTGTTAGTATGATTCTATTATTATATTGATTAGCCTATAAGTAACAGTCTATAACTATATGTGTCTACTTTTCTTGTGTATTATAATTATATAATGATTACAAAATCAGAAATTCAGATATTATCCACGGTAACAGAATATATTATGTGAGTATTTTAAAATGACATTAACGATAATAATAATCTTTGTTGCTAATGTAATGTGTCTTTTTTTAAAAAAAGCCCCAATAATAGGAATGCTTAAAACTTCAGGCATCTATGTGATTTGGTAAACATTAAACTCTAGAATAGAAGATTTATTTTTTATAAACACTGCTGTCCATCCACAGATGACCAGACCACTGTCAAGGATGTAGGTGTGAACTGATTGGTTTAAAACTGCAAACAAAACTTGAAGCAAATGATGCCAGAGAAAGATAACTGAAACATGACAGGTGTATACCTAGTAGTATGTAGTGCTCACAACATAGTCTGGTGCTCACCTGATAGTATTGGGTGCTCACCACATAGTATTGGGTGCTCCCCACATAGTATCACCCCATTACTTTACACCCAATTTTTACTTTAAAAAAATACACTACCTCCCTTCAGGGGCTTTATTTTTTGTAAACATTAAATTCAATGTACTTAATTAAATTAAGTAAAGAAATGCTCATTTTTTAAAGTGCTCTCCTACAGAGAAACCTGGGGTCCCTGCTGTGGGATTGTGGGTATTTGCAGCTGATGTTCACACTTCCTCTTACATGGCCAACCACACTGATGCTCTTCTCATAGTCTTGATCTGTCATCATAAACAATTAAATGAAAACTCTCACACTCACCTTCACAGTTTATACAAAATACTACTGATTTGTTCTGACATTACAGGTCATATTTGAGTTTTACTAGTCCTTATTTATGCACTTCATTATGACTCATTCTTCCATATTCTGTCACTTCCCTGTAGGCCACACTCTTTTTCTGAAAGTATTCTCAGATTATATTTATGAGTAAAAGGATGTTGAGCCAGGAAGTTTGTCTATAGTCACACTACAGCTTAACACATGAATGTAGAGGAAGTCCATATTCAGATTTGATAGAAACAGTATAAATAACTTTAAATTATAGACGAGATCTGCTAACATCATAGTGAAGGTCTCACAATGTACATTTAACAAATGGCAAGAACTATAAACACAATCTGATAATCACACCATCATCATCACATATGAACAACTACTGTATGTAAACACATTTTCACAGCTGGGGTTAAAGAGGATTCACCCAATCAGAGATGAGAAGGTCTGATAAAGAGTCTCTGAAGAGACTGAGTCTTTGATAACACTGTTAAAATGAATATGTGTTTGTGTACAGTGTTACATGGAACACTGTTAATGATGTTATGATGTTTGTCCTTTATGAGAGTTTGTACATTCATCCTGACTGTAGCTATGATGTTAATGATGCTGGATGTTTAAGAAAATAAACAGGTTTATTGGTGGGAGAGACTCACCTTCCTGTACTTTCAGTTCCACTTTGTCGTAGCTGTCAAAGTCCAAATATTTCTGAACTGCACACTTCCACGTTCCAGAATCCTCTACAGTGAGCTCTCTGATCAACACCCAGAACTCTGCAGCTCTGGTTTTATCAAACAGTGAGAATCTTCCTCTATTTATCCACTCATGTTTTAACTCCTGTCATGATCTGGTCAGCACAGTTTAACCATGAATCCTTACAGAAATATTTCTGGTTTGATGTGAAGTTTGTCTTATATTACACTTGATGAGGACTCCTCCTCCTGAATATCCTGTCACGCTCTCTGATTCTCCTCCACCTACTAAAAGAGGACAAACGTCCATCAAAGTAAAGGCTTCATTTGACTCTGCTGATGGTGATGATTATTTAGAAGAGCATCTCCTTACCTGAAATCAGGAAGAGGGTGAAGATGAGGAGGATCTTCATTCTGAGTTCAGGCTCACAGATCAACATCAACTCAGACAAGCTGATGCTGAAACTTACACCCTGTCTGCTGTATTTTCAGCTGCATGTTAAGCAGAATCTAATGTGCCCACTTCCTTTTTGACACTGTGAAAGACAGCTGAACATCTTTCAGCATGATGATGTGTGAAGAATGTGTGAGCAAAGTGGCAGTTAAAATGCTTTTAACTGCTTACAATAAAATGCACTGCAGTAAAATCAATAGTGACTTTGAATTGTGTTGAAGCAGCTTCCTTTAGCGTGTTTCAGTGTCTCCACCACTGTTTGACTGTACTGCTGTGTATTAGTGTCCATTTCAGTCACTGTATTTGAAAGTACTCCTCAGAAAGAAAAGTCAAATTAAATCTCCTTAATATCTCTGTAGTGTCTCCTGGACAACAATGAGATCAAAGCTCATATTCACAAAGCCTCTCAGAGTAGAAGCACTGATCTAGGATCTGTTCCTCTTAATAAAGCACCTGTAAATAAGACAGAAATCTGATCCTGGATCAGCAGTAATACTGTGGGAGAGTTTGTGAAGACGCCCCCTGATGGAAAGACAAAGACTTTTGTTTATGTCGCTCCTGCTGCTCAGATGTTTCTCCTGAGAAGAAGAGCCCAGTAATCTCACCTGCGTCTCCTCTTGAGTTTTAGTAGAGATCTCAATAAAGTCACACTGTGCTCAGATTTGCTTGAGTCTGGAAGACTGAATCTGACTGGATAGTTAAGCAGTCTGGTAAACTGCATCTGGTTGGTTAGTGGAAGAGTCAAAATGCTTTGAAGTCATGATATTTAATTTAACAATCAGTGGGACTGAGTCGAGTCAAAGCAGCTTCCGTAGCATTTGCCCCCCCAAGCCATTCCACTACTTGAATATCTAAATTACACTCCCTTCCTTGATGTATGTTCATGTCATTGAGTCTGTGACAGACGGCCTCTACTGCCATCTAGAGCACAGGGTGAGAAGGACAGTTCTAGCATGAGTGAACACTGCTGTTATTTTCATAAGATACACACTTAGTTCAGTACATACAAAGAAGGTTTAGGATGAATAGTAGAAGTTTATGGTACTGCTCTGAGAAAAAACAATCTCTAATGCCCAGACTCAATTCGCTGCACATATATTACCCAGCTTTCTCTCTATGCTCTCACCCAACAGTGCTGCAAAGTTATTTTTCCTTCGGCCTACTTTACCTTGGAAGCATTGCTTACAGTTTATAAGACTTTTTATAGTCATTACCAATAACATTGTTTTCTCAGTTTATTATTGCTAAGAACAAAATGACCACAGAGCAAGCAAACTCCTCAGTGTTCTCCATTTCAGTATATCAATTTCATAAAACTGGTTGAGAAAGCTGTGAATACAATGAGCTGTAATCTGGAAAGACATCCATAATTATTCTGAAGCAGGAAATGAAAGCAACCACTTTATACTGCTATGTAAAAACTATGTATAATCCATTATTCATGGTCTACACTGCTTTGAAATGTGTTTAAGGGTAGCTGAATAAATCAGCAGGGAAGATAAAACAGTCATATCTATAACAGTGTTAAAATATTTAATTACCCTTCTGAGTAATGTTACACAATTTATTTATTACACACTCTAGAGAAGCTCAATGGAATGTACAATATATTTACATTAATAAGCCTGTAATAAAGTTCTGATTCAGTCTTGTAACTATATAACTTACATATTTGTTTCATAGCAGTTTTACTGAGTAATTCAATTTAATAATGTTGTGGTCGATGTAACAAATAGTCTATACATGAACAAATGAAACAGTTTTCTTCAGAAATACACTATATGGCCAAAGGTTTGTGGACACATGCTCATCCAATGTTTCTTTCAAAAATAAGAGTATTAAAAAGGACTTTCTCCCCCTCTACTGCAGTAAGTGTGTTGCTACTCTTTGGGGAAGGCTTTACACTATATACTGTAATATTGCTGTGAGGATTTGATTGCATTTAGCAGTGGGAGCACTGAGAGTGAGATCAGATAGGTATTGATCTTTGATGATCAGTTCTGGATCACTTCAACTCATCCCAAAGGTATTGGATGGAGCTACATCACTCCAGGGAACACAGCTCTGCTCACAGCTCAATGCTGGGAGGCTTTATACCCCTCTAGCCAATGCTTGGCCTTAAACATTGTGACCTGTGCGCCTGCTCCAGAGCATCCCGTTCTATTGGTCAGTGCTTTTCTATGGAGATTATACAAGCTGTGTGTGCATTTGAACTCCTGCATCAGCAGTGAGTGCAACCAAATTCACTAATAAGAAAGAGTGTCCACAAACTTTTGGACATTTAGAGTACTCTTACTAAATGAGCAAAAATAAACTATAGCTGTGCATGCTTACATCACATACATATAAAACAACAAATCACACAACACAACTGCATTTTTCACCAATTGCAAAAAAACACCTCATGCACCATATTAACCACTTAAAATCCAAGGCTTATTACACACTATGGCTTATTATATAGTAACTACAGGATCTTCAATGCAAACTAGCTGATCTATTCTCTGGGCCTGTCGGTGGGCCATGGACATTTAAGGGGTTGACCACAATAACAATTAACACATTTACACAATTCTAGAAATAAAAGAATAGAAAATGGATGATAATACAAGTGTAACATGAAAACTGCTTCCACTAACATTTGACTGTAGCATAGTCACATGAGTCGTTCTCCTTGTTAAAGGTTGCCATGGTAACAGCATCAGTAGAACTATCTGCATTCTGGCTGAAATTCACTGTTGCGTATGTTGGAACACTTTGAGGAGGTTCTGAGGGGTTTGTAGGTGGTTCAGCAGTAGAGTTGACTGTAGAAGCTCCAGCATCTGAGGACGAAATGTCATTAATCTCCTCGTAGACACAGACATCACGGGAAACCTAAGAAGCAGAGATTAAATATAACAACACTGGAAACTAGAGCTGGTCAATTTCAATTGAAGTGATTTCAACTATTCTACTCTTTAGCAGTTAGACTAGTGGTCAGTTTCCCATTTTTATGTCAGTTAGATCAAAATTTCAGTTATAGACAGTTCATTATTAAATATGTCATTAGTTCATATCTGTTACAATGAGAAGATGCTTTGAAATACAATCATGACTCACTGTGTGGTTGTCTGAGGAGCCTCTTTGTGATTGGCTTTGGGTTGAGGCTGGACCTGAGGAGGAAGAAAAAATTCATAATTTTAAATCAGCCATACATTAAGAATTGGTAAAGACATTATACTCAATAGTAAATGACATATAATGTAGCCTGTTCTTGCTCTATCTGTTTGGATGCATGTTCATTTATAGCCAGCAGAGGGCAGCATCTGTCCATCACTGTTAGTCCACTGAGGCCTAGTGAATTTGAGGCCTGATGAATGTGTTTAATGACTCATGCTGCACTCACTTCTGAACATAATGATCGGAAAATCCTCTGTAAGAAGTGTTTGGGATAAACCAATAATACGTCCAGAGACTGAATGGAATTTGTCATTAATCAGCCCAAAACCACAGGACTGGAATTGTCTTCACTGAACATTGTTTCCTATGATGAAGTTAATAAGCCAAATCACAATGTGTGCATGTAAGTATCCATTCTGTGTATATGTTTCTGTGTGATGGTACCTTGAGTCTTGCTTCTCTTTCTAAGAGTTACTATGAAGAATAAGAGCCCAATCAGAAGCAGCAGCAGAATCACAGACACACCAGTGACCACAGAGGAAACTGGAAATGTTGGAGGTGGAGAATCTAAATTAGAGAATCAGATACAAACAATAATCTGATCATTTAAAAGTGATCAAACTAACAATAGAAGAGCAGAGGGACTTTATTTGTACATTAAGTGTTAATATCTGTGGCAGAAAGTGGAGGTGATGGGGGTTGATGCGTTGAGGATGTGGTTGGTTTTGTGAGTGATGACCTGATGTGTGTTGATGATTGTGATAGAACATCTGGACCTGGAGGAAAATGTCAGTTTGTTTAACTGTGTAGACGTCATTGTTGCTAACTGACTATAGTTTACCAGAATATATACAGTATGAATATGATACATGTTGAAGTCTTAAATGAGGGACTCATTGTAGTTGTAGAGGAGGTTGTTTCTGTGCTCTGTGGAGTTGAGCCTGATGGTGATGATGTTGCTGGATGTTTTGTTAAAGGAAATGATGGAAAAAAGGCTTTTCAGATGTCACCTCATATTGTCATAAAACTGTCCTTTTTTGTTAATAAGTAAGTTATATGTAACAAACTACATTCAAAATAGTTATTAATGCATTTTGTTGTAGTTGTTTTGTGTATATTTCAGGATACAAATAAAATGTTTTAAACAGACTTTAAATCAAACCGCTTTCATTAGACGGATGTTTTCCAGACTGCAGACTCAATGAAATTCAACGACAGAATCTTAAATTATAATACTGCACACATCTTACCTTAAAATGATAAAATATATAGACAAAAGTGTCTGAATGTAAACGGATTAGTTTAATTCATATCTACTCACCAGTAACTCTGAGGTTGATCTGTGTGATATAAACCTTGTATCCATGGTCAGATGTCCAGTCTGATTCAGCTCCACACCAGTATTCACCAGAGTTTCCCACATTCATATTATTGAAGCTCACAGTGAAGATCTGCTCTCCATCATTATGTAGATACAGATTTCCCTGTGTTATCCATCTTCTGCTCTCTTTAACGGATGTTTTATATTTACAGTCAGCAGTGTCCACTCTCCTACAGAGAAACTTGGGGTCATTCTTGAGGGATTGTGGGTATTTGCAGCTGATGTTCACACTTCCTCCTACATGGCCAGTCACACTGATACTCTTCTCATAGGACAGATCTGTCAGTCATAAACAATCAGTTGAAAACGCTTAAACTCACCTACACATTATGTACAAAATATCACTGATTTTTCTTCTTTTTTTACAGACATATGTATGTTTTATTAGCCCTCATATCTGCATTTGATTACGACTCCTCTCTCTGCATATTCTGCCACTTCTCTGCAGGCCAAACCCTTCTTCTGTAACTATCTGTATATTTGTATTAATGAATGCAGGGGAAGTCCATATTCAGAGTTTCTAGAAATACACTAAATCATTTCTAATATGTATTTAATTAAAACTAGACCCTAATCAGTTTTGAGATCTGGGAGAATTAGGGAAACATGAGGCTGGATCTGCAAACATCGCAAAAAGTACTTATGATCAATATCAAGTACTGAATGTACAATCTAATAAACATACAGTCATTATTACATATGATAAACTAAACAAATGCATTTCTACAGCTGGTGTTAAACAGGACTTATCCAATCAGAGATGAGGAGGACTGGCAAGGAGTCTCTGAAGAGAGAGATAACGTCTTTGAAGTATGCAGGTATCTTCTTACTCAGCCATATAGAACATAATTCCCACATTTTGTCCTTTATGAGAGTTTGTACAGTCATCCTCACTGCAGCTGATGCTAATGATGCAGGAAGTTTAGGATAATAAACAGGTGCAGTGATGGGAGAGACTCACCTTCCTGTACATTCAGTTCCACTGGTGTGTTCAAATCCTTTTCAGCTCCACACTGGTACAGTCCAGAATCCTCTACAGTGAGCTCTCTGATCAACACCTGGAACACTGCAGTGCTGGTGTTATGAAACAGTGAGAATCTTCCTCTATTTATCCACTCATTTTTAACTCCTGTCCTGATCTGGTCAGTACGGTTTAACCATGAACCTCTACAGAAATATTTTTTTATTGATGTATCTCTTGTCTCATATCTGCACTTGATGAGGACTCCTCCTCCTGAATATCCTGTCACTCCCTCTGATTCTCCTCCACCTACTAAAAGAGGACAAATGTCCGTCTGAGTAAAGGCTTCATTTGACTCTGCTGATAGTGATGATTATTTAGAAGAGCATCTCCTTACCTGAAATCAGGAAGAGGGAGAAGATGAGGAGGATCTTCACAGTCATTCCAGCTTTATCCATATTACCTCCAGCTCCACTTTAAAAGTGTATTAGATGTTCATGTCTTTAGATCCTCATCTCTGTTTTTGTGTTTCTCTGTCTGAGCTGTGTCTGAATCTATTCTTCTGCTTGTGGTTCAACTGACCAGAATGATAAACCCGCCCATTTCCCTTCAGCACCCGATGAGAGAAAGCGTGAACAATTTCTTCTCTTCCTGCTGTAACAGTCAAACACAACAGCAACAGTCATCATTAAACTTTGAAGTTATGTTTTTCAAACCATTTTTGTTGCTACATTTACTGAGAGCTCACTTTGATTTGCTTTGTTTGGTCTATGACTGTGTGACAAACTACAGAGTTCACCAGAATTCTTTACCACTTCATTGTGCTGTAAGTCAATCATCTCTGTTTGACTTCTGTTTCTTGAAAGTTCTCTAATGAGGCCCTCAACTCATGTCTAAATATAATTATATGTTTAGCTCTAATACAGAACAGCAGTGCTGTGATGTCGTTTGTGATCTGGTCTGAAAAAGGACATCACTAGTGCCATCTATAGTGCAGCACATAGAAAGACAGCTGTACTGTACTGCAGTATGAATGACCACTCGCCCCAGTGTCCTCAGTATAAACATGATCAAAACAACACAGATCTGCCCACCAATCATACTCATACACACTCAATGGAGGCAGAACTGCTGTGGAAACTCACTGAACCCTATCAATAAGGGTCCATCACAGTGAAGAGCTACAAAAGCAGAAACTCCTTAATGTAAGTATTTTAATATTTTAGCTCTGAGAGGATTTTAAGACCATATTTCCGAGAAGAATGATGTTAAGACAGGAAGCATGTCTTTAGTCATTTCACACTTTTTTCACACTTGGACACTTGTTGGAACCCTTGTTGGCACCTTTATTTTTAAGACTGTACTGCCATCTAGAGGATAAAGGTGGGAAGTGTATAGGAGTGAGAACTCCATTCTATCCACAAGTGAATAAAGCCTAAGAGAGGCTGTGAACATCATGTGTTCTTCTAATCTGGAAATACCAGTTCCTGTTTTACAGTGCACAAATAATGCTTTTTTTCAGTTGAGGTATTTGAAGAGAGATGAGGAAGGCAAAGAGTATGTTCAAATATTTCAATCTGTATCAGTTCCTGATCAGAACTTTAGTAAATTATAGGACATGTAAAGAAACAACAATCATTCATTTTTAATCCATAAATATTGAAAAAAAAACATGCATGTTAATGTATCCACATTTCCATGTTTCCTGCTATTTTTATGACGGATGGCATCGTTTTTGCTGTTAAAACATTTACGAATATTTTAAGAGAAGACATTTGATAAAATGTGTACAGATTTTCAAACTTTAAATTACAAATAAATAAAGAGAGCAAACAGTTTCCTTAAAAAATACTTTCCTGAGTAAAAATAAAATTACAGTTGTGCAGATTTACATCACATAATATAACACAACAAACAAAATAACTACAATGTTGAAAACAAATATGAGCCCACTTATTAATCTGCGCACAAAAACATGATTGATGGCTCATTTCTGTTCTATAACTATGGATTTTGAAACACTTGATGCACCACATAAAACAACATAATCTGTACCAGAATTACACACTTCCAGAAGTGAAAGTCTCTTTGTGTGAAAGTGAACATGCCTTCATGTTATGGTGGAAATTCATGAAAATACAAGTTTAACATGAAAACTTAGCTGCTACTGCTAACGTCTGACTGTAACAGTCAGGAATCCGTATCCTTTTTGTTGCCGTGGTAACAGCATCAGTAGAACTATCTGCTTTCTTGCTGAAATTCACTGTTACATATGTTGGACCTTCAACAGATTTTCCAGCTGAATGCTGAGTGACACTCACTGAGAAATCAGAGAGAATTGTGGGTAACTGAGCTGTGGAGTAGATGACCTGATCAGGAGAGTTTGATGGTAACTGAGGAGTTGATTAAACAAGATTTGAGAAATCATAGCTTGAGGGTAACTGGACATTATCATCAACAGTTTGAAAAGGTTCTCAGGGGTTTGTAGGAAGGTGAGCAGCTGAGCAGACTATGGAATCTCCAGCATCTGAAGTAAGAAGGAGTCTATTGTCTTTAATTGCCTCATATACAACTACGGAAATCTAAGAACAGAGAGAAAAAAACAATTATAAAAATTAGAGCTGGTTAAATGTTTAGTTTAATCTTCTGTTTTTTGTGTAAGTGAGTAAGATCAATATTTCAGTTATTATCAGTTCATTATTACACATTATATTGGTGTATATCTGTTCCAGTGAGAACCAGCTTTGAAATACAATCTCGACTCACACAGTGATCTCTAAGTGATTGGCTGTGGATTCTGCCTGGGTCTGAGGAGGAAATACATCATAATTTCAAATCAGTCAAACATTAAGAATTGGAAAAACACCATGTTCAATATTAAATGTTATATAATGTAGTGGATGTGTTAACAGTCTTTTCTTATTCCGTTTGATTTGATGCATGTTTATTTAGTCAGCAGAGGGCAGCATCTGTCCATCACTGTTAGTCCACTGAGGCCTAGTGATTTTTTTTTTTGGTCTCCAATAAACGTTTTTAATGACCCATGCCGTATCACATCTGAACAATCAGATCTGAAAGTTCCTTGTTAAGTGTTTTGGGGAAACCAGTAATACGTCCAGTGACTGAATGTCATTTGTCATTAACCAGCCCTAAACCACAGGACTGGAATCTTTCCTTTGATCATTTTCTATGTTGAATTAGTTGCCCAAATAAGAATGTGTGCATTGTTATTAGTATCCAGTGATTGTATGTGCATGTTTCTCTGTGTGATGGTACCTTGAGTCTTGCTTCTCTTTCTAAAAGTCACCATGAAGAATAATAATCCAATCAGAAGTAGCTGAATCACAAAGCCACCAGTGATCATAGATGAAACTGGAAATTAGAGAATGAGAAACAAACAATAATCTGATCATTTAAAAGTGATCAAACTAACAATAGAAGAGCAGAGGGTCTTTATTTGTACATTAAGTGTTAATATCAATTTCACCTATACATTTTGTTGTACTTGTTTTGTGTACATTTTAGGATACAAACAAAATGTTTTTGAACAGATTGTGAATCAAACTGCTTTTACTGGACTCACCTTTTCCAGACTGCAGACTCCCTGAAATTCAATGATAAAATCTCAAATTATTATACTGTACAGTTCTTACATATAACTCCATAAAGATATAGAAGAAAGGTTTCTGTACATAATCAGATTAATTGAATTCATATCTACTCACCAGTAACTCTGAGGTTGATCTGTGTGATATAAACCCTGTATCCATGGTCAGATGTCCAGTCTGATTCAGCTCCACACCAGTATTCACCAGAGTCTCCCTCAGTCAGACTGTTGATGATCACAGTGAAGATCTGCTTTCCATCATCATGTAGATACAGTTTTCCCTCATTTATCCATTTTCTGTTCTCTTTAATGGATGTTTTATATTTACAGTCAGCAGTGCCCACTCTCCTACAGAGAAACTTGGGGTCATTCTTGAGGGATTGTGGGTATATGCAGCTGATGTTCACACTTCCTCCTACATGGCCAGTCACACTGATGTTCTTCTCATAGGACAGATCTGTGAATCATAAACAATCAATTGAAAACGCTTAAACTCACCTACACATTATGTACAAAATATCACTGATTTTTCTTCTTATTTTACAGACATATGTGTGTTTTATTAGCCCTCATATCTGCATTTGATTACGACTCCTCCCTCTGCATATTCTGCCACTTCTCTGCAGGCCAAACCCTTCTTCTGTAACTATCTGTATATTTGTATTAATGAATGCAGGGGAAGTCCATATTCAGAGGTTCTAGAAATACACTAAATCATTTCTAATATGTATTTGAGTAATGAAAACTAGACACTAATAAGTTTTGAGATCTGGGAGAATTAGGGAAACATGAGGCTGGATCTGCAAACATCGCAAAAAGTACTTATGATCAATATCAAGTACTGAATGTACAATCTAATAAACATACAGTCATTCTTGCACATGAGAAACTAAACAAATGCATTTCTACAGCTGGGGTTAAACAGGACTTATCCAATCAGAGATGAGGAGGACTGGCAAGGAGTCTCTGAAGAGAGAGATAACGTCTTTGAAGTATGCAGGTGTCTTCTTACTCAGCCATGTAGGACATAATTCCCACATTTTGTCCTTTATGAGAGTTTGTACAGTCATCCTCACTGCAGCTGATGCTAATGATGCAGGAAGTTTAGGATAATAAATAGGTGCAGTGATGGGAGAGACTCACCTTCCTGTACATTCAGTTCCACTGGTGTGTTCAAAGCTTTTTCAGCTCCACACTGGTACCATCCAGAATCCTCTACAGTGAGCTCTCTGATCAACACCTGGAACTCTGCAGTGCTGGTGTTATGAAACAGTGAGAATCTTCCACTATTTATCCACTCATCTTTAACTCCTGTCCTGATCTGGTCAGTACGGTTTAACCATGAACCCTTACAGAAATATTTCTGGTTTGATGTGTATTTTCTCTCGTATCTACACTTGATGAGGACTCCTCCTCCTGAATATCCTGTCACTCCCTCTGATTCTCCTCCACCTACTAAAAGAGGACAAATGTCCATCTGAGTAAAGGCTTCATTTGACTCTGCTGATAGTGATGATTATTTAGAAGAGCATCTCCTTACCTGAAATCAGGAAGAGGGTGAAGATGAGGAGGATCTTCTCAGTCATTCCAGCTTTATCCATATTACCTCCGGCTCCACTTTAAAAGCGTATTAGATGTTCATGTCTTTAGATCCTCATCTCTGTTTTTGTGTTTCTCTGTCTGAGCTGTGTCTGAATCTATTCTTCTGCTTGTGGTTCAACTGACCAGAATGATAAACCCGCCCATTTCCCTTCAGCACCCGATGAGAGAAAGCGTGAACATTTTCTTCTCTTCCTGCTGTAACAGTCAAACACAACAGCAACAGTCATCATTAAACTTTGAAGTTATGTTTTTCAAACCATTTTTGTTGCTACATTTACTGAGAGCTCACTTTGATTTGCTTTGTTTGGTCCATGACTGTGTGACAAACTACAGAGTTCACCAGAATTCTTTACCACTTCATTGTGCTGTAAGTCAATCATCTCTGTTTGACTTCTGTTTCTTGAAAGTTCTCTAATGAGGCCCTCAACTCACATCTAAATATAATTATATGTTCAGTTCTAATACAGGACAGCAGTGCTGTGATGTCGTTTGTGATCTGGTCTGAAAAAGGACATCACTAGTGCCATCTAGAGTGCAGCACTTAGAAAGACAGCTGTACTGTACTGCAGTATAAATGACCACTCGCCCCAGTGTCCTCAATATAAACATGATCAGAACTCATAACAACACAGATCTGCCCACCAATCTTACACAGACACACTCAATGAAGGCAGAACTGCTGTGGAAAGTCACTGAACCCTACCCAGTGCTCTCAGTAAAGGCCTATTACAGTGAAGACCTACAAAAGCAACAGATAACTCTTTCATGTAAGTATTTTAATATTTTAAGACCATATTTCTAAGAAGAATTATGTTGAGGCAGGAAGCATGTTTTTATTCATATTTCAACTAAACAAACCAATGCAGGGATGCAGATCCATATTCACTCAGCAGCCCTTAGTCTGTTGCAGTGTGTAACCACTTTTAACTCAGCTCTTGTGCATGAATCTGTCCATTTGATTTACATTTCTTGCTTGTGAGCTCAGACCTGATGGTAGTATGAGGGAAGACTGACTGAGGGAGGGGGAGAACTCTGAAAATTTGGGCTGGAGATCTGGGAAGCTTCTGTCTGTAGCTGGAAGGCCAGACCCCCCTTGTAGCTGCAGTAGGACTGATGTAGGATTGAGGAACAGGGAGGAGATGGGGTGGTGGTGAAGATTGCAAACACTTCTTCATGGGAACCAAAGGCTTTGATGTGAATTTATAGGGCATTGGATTGGAAGAAGGAGGGGTTCCAGGTATCATCAAAGAGCAGCATTTGATCAGTAAAACTGTCCCCTGGTTTCTCCAAATTGGCTGTTAGTGAATGAATATGTATGAATCCACTGTTGAATATTCATGTTCACGTCATTGATTCTGTTCTGCTCTGTGTCAGAAGGATTTGTGGATAAGATTGGATACTCCTGTCTTATGTGTGTGTGAAGATTCACACAATATGTTTTCAACTTCACATTTTGAATCAAACCGCTTTCATTAGATTTACCTTAGACTGCAGGCTAAATCATAAAACTTAAATCCTAAGTCCTTACACTACAAGCCTCTGAGTTCCATAAATATGAAGAAGAAAGTTTCTGAATGTAAATAAATTAATTGAATTCATATCTACTCACCAGTAACTCTGAGGTTGATCTGTGTGATATAAACCTTGTATCAATGGTCAGATGTCCAGTCTGATTCAGCTCCACACCAGTATTCAGAGTCTCCCTCAGTCAGATTGTTGATGATCACAGTGAAGATCTGCTTTCCATCATCATGTAGATACAGTTTTCCCTCATTTATCCATCTTCTGCTCTCTTTAACAGATGTTTCATAACTACAGTCAGCAGTGCCCACTCTCCTACAGAGAAACATGGGGTCACTGCTGTGGGATTGTGGGTATTTGCAGCTGATGTTCACACTTCCTCTTACATGGCCAATCACACTGATGCTCTTCTCATACTCTTGATCTGTCAATCATAAACAGATGAAAACTATCACACTCACCTACACAGTTCACACAAAATACCACTAATTTGTTCTGACTCTACAGGTATATTTGAGTTTTACTAGTTCATTATGACTCCTAACTGTGCATATCCAGTCACTTCCCTGTAGACCACACTCTTATTCTGAAAGTATTTTCAGATTATATTTATGAGTAAAAGGATGTTGAGTCAGGAAGTTTGTCTATAGTTACTCTACAGCTTAACACATGGATGTAGAGGAAGTCCATATTCAGAGTTTACAGAAACAGTATAAATAACTTTAGAGGCGAGATGGGCTAACATCATAGTGAAGGTCTCACAATGTACATTTAACAAATGGCAAGAACTATAAACACAATCTGACAATCACACAGTCAGCACAGCTGGGGTTAAACAGGATTCATCCAATTAGACATAAGAAGGTCTGATAAAGAGTCTCTGGAGAGAGCGAGTCTTTGATAACACTGTTAAAATGGATATGTGTTTGTGTGCAGTGTTACATGGAACACTGTTAATGCTCAGAGTCTGATGTTAATGATGCTGGATGTTTAAGATATTAAACAGGTTTAGTGGTGGGAGAGACTCACCTTCCTCTACATTCAGTTCAACTGGTGTGTGGATGTCAATGCCAGATTTACAAACTTCACACTGGTACGTTCCAGAATCCTCTACAGTGAGCTCCCTGATCAACACCCAGAACTGTGCAGCTCTGGTGTCATCAAACAGTGAGAATCTTCCTCTATTTATCCACTCATTTTTAACTCCTGTCCTGATTTGGTCACCACAGTTTAACCATGAATCCTTACAGAAATATTTTGTGTGTTTTGTCATATCTACACATGATGAGAACTCCTCCTCCTGAATATCCCATCACTCTCTCTGATTCTCATCCACATACTAAAAGAGGTCCACATCTGAGTAAAGGCTTCATTTGACTCTGCTGATAGCGATGATTATTTAGAAGAGCATCTCCTTACCTGAAATCAGGAAGAGGGTGAAGATGGGGAGGATCTTCATTCTGAGTTCAGACTCACAGATCAACATCAACTCAGACAATCAGACTTATTGAAAGTTACACTCTGTTTCTGTGTCTGTGTGACTCTGTCACTGTGCTGCATCTTCAGCTGCATGTTAAGCAGAATCTAACATGCCCACTTCCTTTTTGACACTGTGAAAGACAGCTGAAAATCTGTCAGCATGATGATGTGTAAAGAATGTGTGAGCAAAGTGGCAGTTAAACTGCTTTTAACTGCTTACAATTAAATTCACTGCAGTAATAAATAGTGGCTTTGAATTGTTTTGAAGCAGCTTCATTTAGCCTGTTTAAGTGTGTCCACCACTGTTTAACTGTACTGCTGTGTATATGTGTCAATTTCAGTCACTGTATTTGAAAGTACTCATCAGAAAGAAAAGTCAAAAGAGAGATCTCCTTAATATCTCTGTAGACTCTCCTGGACGACAAGAAGATCAATGCACGTATTCACAAAGCTTCTCAGAGTAGCAGCGCTGAGTACAGTACTGCTTTGAGAGTATTTCAGCACCAGAATTGTCCTCGGGTTTAGACTGTCAGTAAATGAATATGTATGAATCCACTGTTGAATATTCATGTTCATGTCATTGATTCTGTGCTGCTCTGTGTCAGAAATACTCTACTGCCATCTGGACCACAATGTGTATTTGACAAGGCAACAGAATTCAGACGCTCTCGGATGAAAAAATACAAACAATGTTTTATTATCAGGTGACACAAGCGGGGTTGAAAAACAAGCGTGTGTCTTGATCAAAAGGCAGCTGAAGATCACCGAAGTGATCATAACACAGGGCAGACAAAACCAAGGGGAAAGTCAAAAATCGTCATCAAAAAGGCAGGCAGAAAGGTCAAAACACAAATCCAATACAGAATCAGCAAAGGTACAAAAGGAGTAAGCAAAAATCAAGGTCGATATAACAAACGTGGGTCGAAAACAATCCCTCATAAACAGATCAGAAAAACCGCTCAGTAAGTTCCGGAGAATCAGTACCTCGCAAAGTACCCTAACTAAAGCCCGGGCTGATATACTATTCTAAGAGAGTCATATGATTCAAAACACAGGTGTTCTTAGTCAATATTCAGGTGATTGGGAATGTTGACAGGTGCGTGAACGATTGTCATGGGTCATGTGATCACCCAAGGGATTATGGGCAATGGAGTCCGCTCTGGACTCCGAGTCCGAGAGAAGTTGCTCATTCACGTGATCTCCCAGGTCCTTCTGGGAAACGTAGTCCGAATCCGTCCGAGGTGTGACAGTGTGTAACAGCAACACTGAGCAATCTTTGCTGTGTTCTCTATGTAATACACATACGCACTTTCTAAGCCGCTTATCTTCAGGGTCACGATGTTTATGTAATACAAATGTGATATAATAATAACAATAACAATATTTTATAAGACATCTATTAGTTCTTACTTAGTGTTAAGCAATAAGGAATTAATCAGGTAAGAAAATTGATTCACTTTCATTTTATATTTTCACATTTTTTTATTTTATAATTAGTTCTTAGTAATTAACCAATAAAGAACTAATCAGATAAGAAGATTTGTTCAATTTTACATTTTTTTAAAACAGACATACAAGCTATTGCTTCACAAATCCAAATTATTCATTATTAAAGTAACAGTAACAGTCAACATTTGTTAATATATGTCTACTTCTTTCTATTTATTTATAATGAAGTAATGATGGTAAAAACAGAAATTCAGATGTTATTTAATATTGGACAATATTTATGTTTGTGTTTACAGAAGACATCTTTAAAAATACTAATATTCCTGACTGCTAAAGTAAAGAGTCTTTTGTAAACCCAATGAAAAGAATTTTAAAAACTTTAGGCCTCCAAATGACTTTGTAAACATTAATAAACAGTTTCTTGGTTATGTTTTAAAAATTATGTATATATACATTGTTATATGTAAGCTATCTACAACATTTCTGCTGCCTGTAAGTCATTCACAAACATCTTTCCATAAGAAAAGAGATATTAGTTCAGAAATTAATCATTCATCATCTTTAATTGCTTAGTCCAGCTAGGTTTGTGGTAGCAGCTGGGAGAGCAGAGAATCCCAGATGACCCATAACATCCTCCAGTTAATTCCAGGGGACCCTAAGTAGCTCCTAGGCCAAACTGGAGATATACTCCTGCCAGTGCATCTTAAGATGACCTCGGGGCCTCGGCCCAGTAGGCCAGACCTGGTCAACCCCCATGGGAGGTGGCCATGGGGCATCCTGATCAGATGTCCAAATCACCTCAACTTTCTCCTCTCAATGTGGAGGAGCCTTCACACATAATGCCCTGCTTACCTCGGCAATGCCTTTATACCCTGTCTATGAATATTACGAACAGCAGTGGAGACAAGGCACAACCTTGACGGAGTCCAACACTCACACTGAATGAGCTTGACTTAATGCCGAATATATGGGCACAGTTCTCACTCTGGGAATACAGAGACTGAATGGCCTGGAGTAGTGGCCCTGACACCCCATACTCCTGGAGGACCTCCCACAGAATATCTTGTGGAACAATGTTGTAAGTCTTCTCCAAGTCCACAAAACACAGGTAAAACCTGGTCCATTGTTCCATGGCTGGGACGGAATTTGCATTGTTTTTCCTCAATCCGAGGTTCGACTATGGGTCTGAGTCTCCTTTCTAGCCCCTTGGCATAAACTTTCCCAGGGAGGCTGAGCAGTGTGACCCCAATAGTAAGCACACACCCTCCAGTCCCCTTTCTTAAAAATAGGGACAACCACCCTGGTCTGGCAGTCCAAGGGTACTGTTCCCAAGGTCCATGTGACATTGTAGAGGCATGTTAGACATGACAGCCCCACAACATGCAGAGCCTTAAACATTTCCTGGCAAATCTCACTAACCAGCGGTGCTTTGCCACTGAGGAGCTCGCCGACTACCTCAGTGACCTCCACCAGGGAAATGGCGTCTGGCACACCAGAAGCCTCTCTCCCTGACTCCTGTGAGGGTGGCATGTCTCTCAGATTTAGGAGTTCCTTAATGTGCTCCTTCCACTGACCAACAATATCCTCATTTGAAGTCAGAGTTTCTCCCGAAGTACACCTTGGGCGAAGCTACCCTGACTGCTCCTGAGTCGCAGGATAATTGTCCAGAACCTCCTTGAAGCCAATTGAAAGTTTTTTGTTTTTTTTCTTTGGCCTTGCCAAACTCCTCCCATACTCTGGATGTTGCTTCAGCCATCGCTGCTGCCTTTTTTTCCCATTAGTACCTATCTGCTAAGTCGGGAGTCCTCCAGGCCATCCAGTCCCTAAAGGCCTCTTTCTTCAGCTTGACAGCTTCCCTCACCAGGGGGTTCTTGGGTTACCACCCTGACAGGCACCAACAAACTTTTGGTCACAGCCACACCTGGCAGCTTCCACAATGGAAGTTTTGAACATCACTATTTACTTGTGTCTACTAGGTCTGACCACCAGTCTTCCCTGTCATGTGATCCAACTCATCACCAGATGGTGATCAGTCAACAGCTCAGCACCTCTCTTCACCCGCTTGTCCAGAACATATGGTCCCAAGTCAGATGAAACAACAACAAAGTCGATCATTGACCTTTGACCCAAGGAGCTCTGGTACCATGTACTCTATGAATGCCCTTGTGTTCATACTTGTTCGTTATGGACAATCCATGCCTAGCACAGAAATTCAATAACAATTCACCATTCAAGTTTAGATCAGGCAGGCCGTTTTTCCCACCCCCCCACTACCCTGCAGGTCTCCCAGTCATTGCCAACATGAGCATTGAAGCCTCCCAGCAAGACTATGGAGTCTGTAGACAAGGCCCTTTCCAGGCGCATGAGCACACACAACAGTCAGAGGTTTCCTCATTGCAATTTTAATTCGCATTGAGGCAACACTGGGGGGTTAGTATCCCCACGCCAGCCTGGCCCCTCTCACCCTGTGCAACTCCTGAGTAGGAGAGGGACCAATCCTTATCAAGGAGTTTGGTTTCAGAGCCAACACTGTTTGTGGAGGTGAATGAACAACCTCAATAAACACTCCTGCCGTTCCTGACTTGATGCCATCTCTTGTGACAGAAGCTGGGTGGGTCAGACCTCAGTGGTGAAGCAGGAACAGGACACAGTGACATCATTTTAGATTTGACGCTACAAGAACAGTTTTTTTAAAGACATTAGTGAAGCAAAGAAAAAGTAATTATTTGCCTGTGTCTAATAATGATCAAATGTCAATCAATGATCAATACCTCTAAATAATAAAACTAAACTAACTTTAGACATTTAAACAGTTTAGTTCCATAACCAGTATGGCTAGTTCTTCAGTGCTTAAAACAGCAGTAATATTGATTGACAAATGACCCATAAACCTATGTTACATTAGTAACTTTAAAGGAATATGAAAAACACTGCTCAGAATGTGGATTTGCCAGTACAATACTGCACTCATGGCAGCGTGTTCAGTAGACCTGTCACTCCAAATTAGTTGACAAATAGATATATAATAGAGTCCTCTTCAAAGACCCGCCCCTTTTTAAAAAGTGCAATTGGCAAGTACAAGTCAGAAACAAAAGATATATTTCAGAAGCAAAAAAAAAAGTCAGTGCACACATACGACTGTCTGTATTTGCACACATTCAATAGTGCTCATGCGTTTCCATCTCATTTTATATCACTTAATGTATTATTCGTATGTATTAGTGTGTTATCATCATGTGAATGATGTCTGAGCTGAGATATTTCTATACTTTCATAAAAAATAATGGTTCCTACAGGAATCTCAGCTTAAATATATTGTTCTAAGAAAAACTTCAATAAGTTCAGAATTATATATTTTTCATGTATTTTTAGATGTGGAAGTTCTGAAAATATAAAGAATGTTTTTCACACTTTGACACTTAAATGGTTCTTTGAAAAATCATCATTTAAAGGTTCTTTTTTCTATGGCACTGTGCCAAAGAACTTAAGTTGGTGCCTTTATATTTATGGCTGTACTGTCTAGAAGATAAAGGTGGAAAGTAAATCATGAATGAGAAGTCCATTGATTTCTATACACAACTGAATAAAACCTAAGAGAAGGCTGTGAACAGCATATATTCTTTAAATATTTTTTATCACGTTCTTAAATACTGTGTCCACTCACTGTCCACATTATTAGACACTCCTACCTTGTTGGTCCACCTTGTGGATGCAAAGTCAGAGACGATAGCTCATCTGCTGCTGCACAGTTTGTGTTGGTCATCCTCTAGTCCTTCATCAGTGGTCACAGGACGCTGCCCACAGGATGCTGTTGGCTGGATATTTTTGGTTGGTGGACTATTCTCAGTCCAGCAGTGACACTGAGGTGTATAAAACCTCCAGCAGCACTGCTGTGTCTGATCCACTCAGACCAGCACAACACACACTAACACACCACCACCACGTCAGTGTCACTACAGTGCTGAGAATGTTCCACCACCCAAATAATACCTGCTCTGTGGGGGTCTTATGGGGGTCCTGACCTTTGAAGAACAGGGTAAAAGGGGGCTAACAAAGTATGCAGAGAAACAGATGTACTACAGTCTGTAATTGTAGAACTACAAAGTGCTCATATATGGTAGAACTGATAAAATGGACAGTGAGGGTATATATGCACTATATAGCCAAAAGTATGTGGACACCAATCCTAATTATTCAGTTCAGGTGTTTCAGCCACAGCTATTGCTAACAGGTGTACAAAATCAGGCCATGCAATCTACATACACAAACCTTGGCAGTAGAGTGAGTCATATTGAAGAGATCAGGGACCTTTAACATAGCACTGTCATAGGATGCCACCTTTGTTACAAGTCGGTTTGAAATTTTCCCTGCGAGATCTGCTTAAGATCACTATACTCAAAGCCAAGAGTCAGTTGAAGTGCTGTAAAGCAATTCACGACTGGACTCTGGAAATGTTTTCTCTGGAGAGATGAATCATTACTCACTATTTGTCAGTCTGATGGATGAATTTTGATTTGGTGGAATACATAGTGCCAAAGTTTTGTGGAGGAGGGATAATGGGCTGGGGCTGTTTTTCAGGGTTTGTTCCAGGGAAGGGTGATATTACTGATATAAGACATGGTTTGACGAGTTTGATGTAGAGGAACTCCAGTGGCCTGCACAGAGCCCTGACCTCAACCTCAATGAACACCTTTGGTATGAGTTGGAATGAAGTGTCCATGGTTTTAGAATAGGACGTCCAACAAACTCATCTAGGTGTCATGGTCAAGTGTCCATACACTTTTGGCCATAGTCTTAAAACATTTAAATGAGAAGAAAATGAACTCATGAAACAGTTTTCTTCAGAAATACTTTCATGAAATGAGTAAAAATAAAATCTTACACCACATACATATAAAACAAAAAACAGTTCAAACAATTGCATTTATTGAACAGATTGCAAACCTCATAGAACCGTATTAATCATCACACCAAACAAAGCTGAAAGTTCATTTCTCATCTATATAGATGAATTTTGAATCAGTTCACATACAGTATAAACCAGAACAAATACTAACACATTCACACACTTACAGTAGTAAATGTTTCTTTGTGTGAAAGTAAACATACCATCTTGTTTTGGTGCTTCTGCTGATGTTTGCTTATTATATAACAGTATCATAGTCACATGAGTCATTCTCCTCATTGATGGTTGATTTCTTGCTGAAATTCACTGTTGCATATGTTGGACTTTGGATTTTCCAGCTGAATGCTGAGTGGCACTTGCTGAAGCATCAGAGAGAATTGTGGGTAACTGAGCTGTGGAGTAGATGTCCTGATCAGGAGAGTTTGATGGTAACTGAGCAGGAGAATAAAGAGGATTTGAGAAATCACAGCTTGAGGGTAACTGGACATTATCATAAATAGTCTGAGAAGGTTCTGAGGGGTTTGTAGGTAGTTCAGCAGTACAGTAGACTGTAGAAGCTCCAGCATCTGAGACAGAAAGCTCTTTAATCTCCTCATATTCAGATAGAGAAACCTATAATAAATAAAAATACAGATAAAGCATATTAATGAAAACTATAACATGTCAGCTGTATTTAAAGTGAACTCCTTTTGGTGCACTAAAACCAATCTTTAGTTTTCCCTTTATGTGCAAGTGAGGTAGATTAATTTTCCAGTTACTGATGATTCACTATTAAGCATATCATTGGTGGAATGTTGTTCCAGTAAGAACCTGCACTAACTTACAGTTTTACAGTTTTGACTCACCCTGTGGTCATGTGTGGAGCCTCTGAGTGATTGGCTTTGGATTGAGGCTCGAACTGAGGAGAAACAATTCCAAAACACACAATCATTTAGGAGATAAAAATTGATTTGGATATTATATGATATAAATATTATGAATTTCGTGAAAGATAAACAGGATGTAGAATTGATATGAGAATGTGGTCACAGTCCATTCTTACTGTATTTGTTTTGATGTATGTTCATTTACAGCCAGCAGAGGGCAGCATCTGTCAATCACTGTTAGTCCACTGAGGCCTTGTGAAACTTTATTGACCTCTATTGAATGACCCATGCTGCACTCATATCTGAACATGCAGATATTAAAAAAAAAACCCTTTTCAAAAAGTCTTAGGGAAACCAATAATTTGTTCAGTGACTGTATGGAATTGGTCATGGATAGATAGATAGATAGATAGATAGATAGATAGATAGATAGATAGAACCTCATTTCCAAAAGTTGGGACACTGTGCAAAATGTAAATAAAAAAAATGCAATGATGTGTAAATCATTTAAATCCTATATTTAATTGAAAATAGAACAAAAACAACATATCAAATGTTGAAACTGAGAAGTTTTATTGTTTTTTGAAAAATATTTGCATTACATTTTGAATTTGATCCCAATAATACGCTCCAAAAAATTTGGGAAGGGGGCAACAAAAGGCTGGTAAAGTTGTGTCGTGCTAAAAACAAAGCACCTGTGGTTAATTGGCAACAGGTCAGTAACATGATTGGGTATAAAAAAGCATCCCAGAGAGGCTGAGTCTTTCAGAAGTAAAGATGAGGAGAGGTTCACCACTTTGAAAGACTGAGCAAGCAAATAGTGCAACAATTCAAGAATAATGTTTCTTAACGTAAAATAGCAAAGAACTTTTGCTTTTCATCATCTACAGTACATAATATATAAATCTCTGTATCTAAGGGACAAGGCCAAAAACAGTATTTGCTGGCTGTGATCTTTGGACCCTCAGGCAGCACTGCATCAAAAACAGGCATGATTCTGTAGAGGAAATCACTGCATGGGCTCAGAAACGCTTCTGAAAACCACTGTCTATGAAAACAGTCCATCACTGCATCCACAAATGCAAGATAAAACTCTAAAATGCAAAGGAGAAACCACAGATAAACCGGACCCAGAAATGCTGCCACCTTCTCTGGGCCTGAGCTCATTTAAATGGACTGAGGGGAAGTGGAAAAGAGTCCTGTGGTCTGATAAATCAACACTTGAATTTTTTTTTGGAAAACATGGACACTGTGTCCTCCGGGCTAAAGACCACTCAGCTTGTTATCTGGGCACAGTTCTAAAGCCAGTATTTGATGATGGTATAGGGGTGCATTAGTGCACATTGCATGAGAGACGTGCACATCTGTGAAGGCACCATTAATGCTGAACATTATATACATGTTTTGACAAAATATGCTGCCATCTAGACAATGTCAAAACACATTCTGCATGTATTACAACAGCATTGCTCCATATTGAAAGAGCCCAGGTGCTAAACTGGCCTGCCTGCAGTCCAGACCTTGCACTACTGAAAACATTTGGCACATTATGAAATGAAAAATACAAGAAAGGAGACCCCGAACTGATAAGCAGCTGAAATCCTATGTTAAGCAAGAACGTGAAAACATTTCACCTTCAAAACTACAACAGTGTCTCCTCAGTTCCCAAACACTTACAAAGTGTTGTTAACAGAAGAGGTGATGAAACACAGAGGTAATCATGCCCCCGTCCCAACTTTTTTGGAATGTGTTGTTGGCATCAAATTCAAATTGGGCATATATTTAAAAAAAAAACAATAAAATTTCTCAGTTTCAACATCTGATATGTTGTCTTTTTAGTATTTTCCTTTAAAAATATGGTTTACATGATTTGCATGTCATTGCATTCTATTTTTATTTACATTCTGCACAGCGTCCCAACTTTTTTGGAAATGGGGTTGTAGATAGATAGAACGTTATTGATCCCGAACGGAAATTGCAGAGATCAGCTCAACACTACATGACTGGATCTATCTTTACCAAACAATAGTTTCTACAAAATGACTGAACTGTCACTGAGGTGGTACCTTCAAAGGTGTAAGTTGTTTTGACTACATATGCTCTGTCTTGACTCCAAACTTCTTGTTTCATTGTTCTATCTGAAAATAGTTATGAAAAAACAAAAAAAAAACAAAAAAAAAACCTAGGGTACACAGTTGGGCTTTAAACCACTGTTGTACCCTTGAGGACACATTTACACTGTTTGTACCTCAATAAATGGACAATGTGCCTTTTTCTGACAGTGTATGATAATTTTGTAACTGAAATGAGTAGCCCAAATAATATTATCTGTATAAATAAGTTGCCCATTTTGTGTATGTGCATTTTTTTTTTACGTGATGGTACCTTGAGTCTTGCTTCTCTTTTTAAGAGTGACTATGAAGAATAAGAGTCCAATCAGAAGCAGCAGCAGAATCACAGACATAGCCGTGATCGCAGATGAAACTGGAAATTCAGAATCATAAATATATCAACGTAAAATATATATTACCAGGATATTTACAGTATGAATATTATACCTGTTGAAGTCTTAAATGGGGAACTCATTGCAGTAGATGTTGTAGAAGAAGTTGTTTCTGTGCTCTGTGGAGTTGAGCTTGATGGTGATATTGCTTGGTGATAAGTTTTTTTTTTATTAATAGAGATAAAGGAGAAAAAAAAAAATCTTTTTAGATGTTATTAGATGGATTTTGATATTAGACTCCAGATTACAAGTTTACTTCAGTTCAATAATAGAATCTTTAGGTATAAAGCTGTACACTTCCTTCCTCTAGACTGCATTAATATGTAGATAAATGGTCTGAATGTATTCATGTAAATTAATATCCACTCACCAGTAACTCTGAGGTTGATCTGTGTGATATAAACCTTGTATCCATGATCAGATGTCCAGTCTGATTCAGCTCCACACCAGTAATCACCAGAGTCTCCCTCAGTCAGACTGTTGATGCTCACAGTGAAGATCTGCTTTCCATCATCATGTAGATACAGTTTTTCCTCATTTATCCATCTTCTGCTCTCATTAACAGATGTTTTATAATTACAGTCAGCAGTGTCCACTCTCCTACAGAGAAACTTGGGGTCATTCTTGTGGGATTCTGGGTACTTGCAACTGATGTTCACACTTCCTCCTACATGGCCAAGCACACTGATGCTCTTCTCATAGTCTTGATCTGTCAATCCTAAACAATAAGATGACAACACTTAAAGTCACCTTCACAGTTTACACTCATTATCACTGATTTGTTCTGACAGGCATATTTGAGTTTTACTAGTCCTTATTTATGCACTTCATTATGATTCCTCCCTCTGCATATTCTGTCACTTCCCTGTAGGCCACACTCTTCTTCTGAAAGTATTTTTAGATTATATTTATGAGTAAAAGGATGTTGAGTCAGGAAGTTTGTCTATAGTCACACTACAGCTTAACACACAAACACAGAGGAAGTTCATATTCAGAGATGATAGAAACAGATTAAATGATTAAATTAACCAGAGATAAGACACTCTGATAAAGAGTCTCTGAAGAGACTGAGTCTGTGATACTGTTAAAATGAGCTGGTATTGGTTTCTGCCTTAATTCTCACTGTAGCTGAGGCTACTTGATGCTGCAAATTTATGATAATAAACAAATGCAGTGGTGGGAGAGACTCACCTTCCTCTACCTTCAGTTCCACTGGTGTGTAGATGTCAATGCCAAATTTACCAACCCCACACTTGTATGTTCCAGAATCCTCTACAGTGAGCTCTCTGATCAACACCCAGAACTGTGCAGCTCTGGTGTCATCAAACAGTGAGAATCTTCCTCTATTTATCCACTCATTTTTAGCGTCTGTCCAAATTGGCTTCGTCATGCAGGGCCATGAACCCGTACAGAGGTATTTTGGGTTTGATGTGTATTGTGTCTCATATCTACACTTGATGAGGACTCCTCCTCCTGAATATCCTGTCACTCTCTCTGATTCTCCTCCACCTACTAAAAGAGGACAAATGTCCATCTGAGTAAAGACTTCATTTGACTCTGCTGATAGTGATGATTATTTAGAAGAGTATCTCCTTACCTGAAATCAGGAAGAGGGTGAAGATGAGGAGGATCTTCATGCTGAGTTCAGGCTCACAGATCAACACCAGCTCAGACAGATATCAGAGGCCCTGCAAGTTGTTCTTTGTCTCTGTGAGATTCTGTAACTGTGCTGCACCTTCATCTGCGTCTTAAATAGAAACTGATGTCTTGCACACTTCCTTTATTGTCAGCATGAAATAGAGAGCTGAAAACCTCTCAGCAAGGTGATATGTAAGATATGTATGATCTAAGTTTTATTATTATTATTATTATTATTATTATTACAAACGCTTTTAAATACCTTTAATGAAATTCACTGCACTAAGGCAAACAATATTTTTTAGTTGTGTTGAAGCAGCTTTGTGTTTTTATTCATTAGCGTTTAGCCTGTTGCCGTGTCTACACCACTGTTTAACTGTACTGTTGTATATGAGTCCATCCATTGGATTTATATTGCTTGCAAATATGATATGAACAAAAAAGACCTCCTCAATATCTTGGATTTTCTCTTGCAGAACAATGAGATTAGATGGAAAAACAAACAAAAGCTTAGTCTAAATCTCTCCTGCTGCTCAGATGTTTCTCCTCAGAAAAAGACCTCAGTAATCTTGCGTGTCCCACTGAGTTTTAGTAGAGATCTCAATAAAGTCACACATTGTGCTCAGATTTGCTGAGATAATAAAGTTCATGTTCATCTGCAGCTGAACTCTCATCTCTTCTTGTTGTCTAGTGTTATTTCTCATAAAAAAGCTTATTAGAATCACTTTGCATTTGGTCAGTAAAATTGTCCTCTGATGACTCCAGTTTGGCTGTTAGTGAATGAATATGTATGACTCCACTGTTGAATATTCATATTCATGTCATTGTTTCTTTACTGGTCTGTGTCAGAAGGACTCTACTGCCATCTAGAGCACAATGTGTGTAACAGCAGGACTGAGCAATCTTTGCTGTGTTCTCTATGTAATAGAAATGTGCTTAAAGAGAGATTCATCACTTTATGATAACAATAGTTAATAAGACATCTATTAGCTCTTACTTTACAATTGACTAATAATCAGGTATTAAGAGTTATTCATCATCATTCAATATATATGCATTACTTTACATGTATGTTGCTGCAAATCCTTGTATCTCCATTTGTCCATTATTAATTTGTTTGATGTAATTTGAAAACACCAGCTGCTCTTTACATTGTGAGAGTTTCATGACAAATGGACCAACGTAAATGGTCCAAAATTACTGAAATAAAATCTTTTTACATTAACTTCCACTGAAATTTGAGGGGTTTTTTCCTTCTCCTAAAAGTTACCATTTTGAAGATATGATTATGGGTAAATATCAACAATATGTCAAATTTTTAATTGATAATTGTTGATTGTTTTTTAAAACATCCACTGCAAACAAAACATTAAGTGGGTGTCACCAGACAAATAAAATGCTAAATATTTAATTAGTTAATGATTAGCCAATTATCATATAACAGCTAATAGAAATGTTATAAACTATCACTTTTATGAAGCACAGATGCAGGAAAGAATTTTAAATTAGAGGCGCTGAAATTTTAAGCTGCATATTTGTGATGTGAATGATGATGTCATGCAAAATGATTTGCTTTTTTCATATGAATATTTTTGATAAATTACATTAAGCGTCTAATTATTACTTGATAAGCAATATGGCCTAAAGAATGTGGAGACCAATAAATCGCACATATATGAGTTTGTTGGACGTCCCCTTTGAAAACTATGGCCATTACTATAGAGTTGCCCCCCTTTATGGCTCTGACAGCCTCCACCATTCTGGAAAGCTTTCTATAAGATTTTGGAGTGTGTCTTTGGGAATTTGTGCTCATTCAGTCAAAAGAGCATTTGTGAGGTCAGACACTGATGTTGGACAAGTGGGCCTGACTCACAATTGATGTTCCAGTTCATCCCAAAGGTGTTCAGTGGGGCTGAGGTCAGGGCTCTGTGCTGGACACTGGAGTTCCTCCACACCAAACTGGTCAAATCATGTCTTGCTTGGTGCATTGGGGCTCAGTCATGCTGGAGCAGGAAAGGTTCTTCGCCAAACTGTTCCCACAAAGTTGGAAGCATAAATTTGTCCAAAATGTCTTGGTCTGCTGAAGCACTAAGATTTACCTTCACTGGAGCTAAGATCCCAGCCCATTATCCCACCTCTACCAAACTTTACTGTTGGCACTATGTATTCCGGTAGGCAGTGTTCTCCTGGCATTCACCAAACCCAGATACATCCATCGGACTGCCAGATAGTGAGGTGTGATTAATCATGTTTTCACTGCTGCAGAGTCCAGTGGCAGTGTGCCACTCCAGCCGACACCTGGCATTGTGCATAGTCATCGTGGGTTTGTGTGCAGCTGCTCTGTCATAAAATCCCATATCATGAAGCTTGTGATGCTCAGTTCTTTTGCTGTGACCTCATGACAGGTTAAGTCACACAGTACATTTTTGCTTTAGTTTGCTTCATTGACATCAAACATTGTGACATACAGCATACAAATTTGTTCAATACAAAACATTAAACTTCAGTTGTTCTAAACATAATATTAACATCTTTTATTAAACGGACCTTCCATTTAATAAATATTTATCATCATATTTTCAAAATGCACTGTGATATTTAAGCTGGTAGGCTTGATTTTTCAGACTCCAGACAAATAAACTGTGATGGTCTTCAGACTCTGAAAGACTGGATCTTATGGATGACTGGAGGAGTCTGGTAGACTGAATCTGATTGGTGAGTGGAGGAGTCTGGTAGACTGAATCTGATTGGTTAGTGGAGGAGTCTGGTAGACTGAATTATTGATTTACTTGGAGGATCTAGTAGACTGAATGATTGATTACTGGGGGGGGTCTAGTAGACTTAATCTGATTGGTCAGTGGTGGAGCCTGGTAAACTGATTCTGGTTGTTGAGTGGAGGAGTCTGGTAGACTGAATCTGATTAGTGGACCAGTCTTGTGATTAATGGGGAGCCTAGAAGACTGAATCTGATTGGTGAGTGGAGGAATCTGGTAGACTGAATCTGATTGGTTAGTGGAGGAGTCTGGTAGATTGAATTTGATTGGTGAGTGGAAGAGTCTGGTAGACTGAATGATTGATTACTGGGGGGTCTAGTAGACTGAATCTGATTGGTCAGTGGTGGAGCCTGGTAAACTGATTCTGATTGTTAAGTGGAGGAGTCACATAGATGGAATCTGACTGGTGAGTGAAGTAGTCTGATAAACTACATCTAATTGGTTAGTGGAAGAGTCTGTAAGACTACATCTGATTGGCGGGGGGGGTGGGGGGGGGGCGACGTCTGGTAAACTGATTCTGATTGGTTAGTGGAGGAGTCTGGTAGACAAAATCTGATTGGTTAGTGGAGGAGTCTGGTAGCCTAAATCTAATTGGCAAGTGGGGGGAATCTGGTAGACTGAATCTGATTGGTGAGTGGAGGAGTCTGATAGACTAAATCTGATTGATTAGTAGAGGAGTCTGGTAGACTAAATCTAATTGGGAAGTGGGGGAGTCTGGTAGACTGAATCTGATTGGTGAGTGGGGAGTCTGGTAGACTGAATCTGATTGGTGAGTGGGGAGTCTGGTAGACTAAATCTGATTGGTGAGTGGTGAGTGAAATTACCTGTTTAAGGAACGTTACGCAAATAGCCTTTATTACACACTGTACAGAAGCTCAGTGGAATGGACAATATGTTTCATATTTCATGACTATAGTGGGATTTGAACTGATGCATGAAAATGTAGCCATATTAAAGTTCACTACAGGTTAAAATAGATAATGAGTGCATAAGCTAAGTTAAATTACAGTTGATGTTTATATTTACTTAAATATACTATATTTACAAAACTTTTTCAAAACATAACCAAGGTTAAACTGGAATATATATATGGGGTGGCTAGCCTGGTGGTATGAGAGATGATATAATATATATATATATATATATATATATATATATATATATATATATATATATATACATGAAAACAAAAAGACTGTAAAAAAACTGTATTCATCTAACAGATTACATAACTCATGGAACCTCATTTTTAAGCATACCAAACAAAGGTATTATTTGTCACCTATAATTATGATTTATAAAACTTTTCACATACAATATTATCCAAAACAAATATTAAACCATTTACAAACTTCCAGAAGTAAATGTTTTTTTTTTGTGTGAAAGGAGACATTCATTTTGGTGGAAATACATGAACATACAAGTCTAAATTGAAAACGTAGCTGCTTCTGCTAACGTTTGACTGTAGCATAATCACATGAGTCCTCATCATTACTAAAGTCTGCTCTGGTAACAGCATCGTTAGATCTGCCTACCTTCTTCCTGAAATTCACTGTTGCGTATGTTGGATCTTCCGTAGATGTTCCAGCTGAATGCTGAGTGCCACTGGCTGAGAAATCAGAGAGAATTGTGGGTAACTGAGCTGTGGAGTAGATGACCTGACCAGGAGAGTTTGATGGTAACTGAGCAGGAGAATAAACAGGATTTAATAAATCACAGTTTGAGGATAACTGAACATTTTCATAATCAGTTTGAGAAGGTTCTGAGGGGTTGGTGGGTAACTGGACATTTTCATAGTCAGTTTGAGAAGGTTCTGAGGGGTTTGTGGGTAGTTGAGCAGTAGAGGAGATCATGAAGACTTCAGCATCTGAAGTATGAAGGTGTCTACTGTCTTTAATCTCTTCATAGTTTTTGAAAAGATGGAAAACCTAAGAGCAGAAATATAAATAATAACAATGACAAAGTTACAGTGTTTTTGAAGTGAACTACACTAGTTTACTCCTGGTGGAGCAGTTAGACTGATGTGAAGTCAGGTAGTTTCAGTTTTCAGTCTTCTTAAACATGTCATTGGTAGAAATGTTGTTTTCTGGGAGGCTTTTTTGAAATACATCTTCACTCACCCTGTGGACAGCTGAGAATCCTCTGAAGGACTGGCCTTGTGTTGTGCCTGGATCTGAGGAGAACCAATGTATAGAATATCAATTACTTAAAAGATAAACAGGCTGTACAATTGCCCTGAAAATGTGTTCACAGTTTGTTGATGCATGTTCATTTATAGCCAGAAGAGGACAGCATCGCTGATATCTGTTAGTCCACTGGTGCCTAATAAATTTGTTTAATGATCCATTTATGTCAACTTACCAATCTTCAGATTATGACCAAATCAGACTGAGCCATAAAACTACAGCAATATCAAGTTTAGCTCAGGTTTGTCCATTTTTGCTAGATTAATATAAAAGTTCATAACTTGAAAGGTAAACAGGCTGTACAATTGCCCCCAAAACGTTGTTGTTGTTGGTCTATTTCTTTTGATGCATGATCATTTATAGCCAGAAAAGGGCAGCATCTGTCCATCACTGTTAGTCCACTAGGGCCTAATAAATGTGCTTAATGATCCATTTATCTGAAGATGTAGATTTAAAAAAAAAAAATCCATGTGAAGTGTCTTAAGAAAACTAATAACATGTCCAGCCACTGTCATAATTTGTCATAAATGAGCCCAACACCACATCTTTACTCAACACTGTTTCCTACGGTAATTTTCTATGGTGAAATTAATAGTCCAAATAACTATGTGTGCATAAGTCATAAGCATTTTATATACATGCATGTTTCTGTCTGAGATGGTACCTTGAGTCTTGCCACTCTTTCTAAGAATGACTATGAAGAATAAGAGTCCAAACAGAAGTAGCAACACAATCACAGACACACCAGTGACCACAGAGGAAACTGGAAATAGTGGTGATGGAGAAACAGAATCATAACTCAGTCACAGATTATAATCTGATCATTCTGAAGTGATCAGACTAACAATAGAAGAGCAGATGTTCTTTGCTTGTACATGAAGTGTAATCACCTGACAAAGAGGACGGTTTGGTCTTAGGCATTGAGGATGTGGTTGGTTTTGTGGTCAGTGCACTGATGTATGTCGATGACTGTGGTAGAATTTCTGCAGAAAGAAAGTAAAGGTCAGGCTGCCCTATTATCTGTGTATATTATTACTGACTGACTAAAGTTTAACAGGATATATACAGTATGAATATTATACCTGTTGAAGCCTTAAATGAGGATCTCATGGTAGTTGTAGTTGTTGTAGAGGCATTTGTTTCTATGGTCTGTGCTGTGGGGCTTGATGGTGATGTTGAGGCTGATGCTGTTCCTGGTTTTGTTAATGGAGATGAAGTAAAAAGGAAAATAAAAGCTTTTCTGGATTTGTCATCTTATATTGTCATTAGATAACCCAAATCTCTTAATACAGAATAAACAATGTTCTTCATAACATACTATAACCTCTTTCACTTCTAGAATAATCATTTATGTTATCACAGCCTCCTTATGTGAGGGATGTGTTGTCTTACCCTCAAGTGGCTGACCTGGCTGTAGGTTTTCAGTTGTTTTGATGACCAATCAACTGATTAAACAAGCGGACTCACTATAATGCTTCTAACTTCCAAACTTCACAAATATATAGAACAAAATTTCTGACAGTAAACAGATAAACTTAAGTCATATCTACTCACCAGTAACTCTGAGGTTGATCTGTGTGATATAAACCTTGTATCCATGGTCAGATGTCCAGTCTGATTCAGCTCCACATCAGTATTTACCAGAGTTTCCCTCAGTCAGACTGTTGATGCTCACAGTGAAGACCTGTTTTCTGTCATCATGTAGATACAGTTTTCCCTCATTTATCCATCTTCTGCTCACTGTGAACAGATGTTTCATAACTACAGTCAGCAGTGTCCACTCTCCTACAGAGAAACTTGGGGTTGTTCTTGTGGGATTGTGGGTATTTGCAGCTGATGTTGACACTTCCTCCTACATGACCAGTCACACTGATGCTCTTCTCATAGTCTGGATCTGTTAATTATAAATAATCACCTTCACAGTTTATACACAATATCACTGATGTAACAGGTTTTGCAATTTTTAATATTATTATCGCTAGAACCTTATGTGAGGGTGTGAGGTAACCTGGATTTATTTGACGTCTACAGACCAGGGCAAGAGAGAGAAACGCTCGCACCAAGGATGCTTCAGAAAAGGCAATTTATTGGCTAAATATCAAACTACTTTTGGACTACATTCAATGATAAACAATAGAAAATAAAACCAGAAAACAAAGAAAACAAAGTGATAGTAATGAAAGACAAAATAGCTTGAGTAAGCTAAGAGTGATTCATGGCTAAATGGTATGAGGCAGTGTGGTTTGGGAAGTCGCTTAGGAGAGCCTCTAGAGAATTAACCTAAGCCTGGACGGGACGAACTATATGGCTGGATGTACCTATATAAGTTCTCTTATTAAATAAATTGGCGTCAGGGCCCTGACTGCAAATTGATGGTTCCAGCTTACGTGGGAGTCCGGGGCTGACTTCAGGCGGGGTCGTCTCAGGACAGACTCGATCGAAGGCTGGAGCTCACGTGGTGGTTCCTCTCCTCGCTGGCCGTGGATGCTGCATCTCCGTGCGGGCACGCGCCTTCCCGTCAGTGATTGGGCGGAGGCGTCTCGTGGCCGTCTGACGGTGGAGCTTGGGCGGCCTTTCGAGGGTTGATCTGTTCACAGATCAGTGCGTGGCTCTGGGTGCGATGCTGGGTCTCCGTGGCGTCAGAACCGCTCCCACTCCGCTGGCGAGGTTCAGGTTGCAATCAGGGTTCTGAGGCTGGTGGTACCAATTTAACTAACTACCTCTCTTTAGCAGAATCGAAAGTTATGGATATATTCTCCCTGGCCCAACAAGAAATATCCACCTTCCTTCTCTGAGGGTGGTTCAAACTTAAGGTGTGTAGGCGAACAGGCAAGTTACGAAACAAACAAAGGTTTCAGATCTGATAATTTAGCGTCCTAATACTTCTGACCTGTCTTTCTGACCTAGGCCAGCACAAACTTAGAAACTTGTTGCGAATGCAGGAACTCTGCACATTTGCGGTGCACTCTGGTTTTGTTCAGCTGGAGGCCCTTCCCTTCAGGGGTGGAACCCAGGTGTTGATAGGTTCTCTCACCTAACGGGTAATTAGCTATTCCTAATTCTTGGTCCTGATTGGTGGGGGTTTCTCTGTGCGCCCTACCAGGGAACTCCCTCCTTTGTTCCTTCTAGGTTTAAAAGTTTAATTCGATTAAACAAAACAGTTTTCAGATCAATTAGGTTACTAAAATCCATAACCTACAAACCTAACATTTAGGTATCTACGTGCAGTTTCTACCCACATTATCTGAGAACAACTATGGCAAAGGCAGAAACAATCTTATAGATTGTCTTTTCATTGCAGGAACTTTCAACACAGTAAAATCATTACTTCAAATGACTAAATCAAGTAAACGAGAAGAGTAAAAAAATAGAAACCTAAATAAAACAAGTGAAAAGAAAACCTAGGTGCATACTTAGTGTTCTAAAATCACTACTTTAAATGTTTATTTCGGTTACTTTCAGACAGTTATCCCACACATTCCTAACGTCTGGTAAAAGAAAGGATGAATACACACTATGTAACTGAGTATATAAATACAAGCATCAACACTTGTGAATTAGATAAGATGGATAGTCAGACATGCATATCAATAAGTTTTCCTGGAGTCCTTTGTGAGTAACAGTCCTTAGGTGGTGGCGTGGTAATTCTCGTTTTCCCCCCTTGGGGGTGCTGTGGGTCCATGCTTGAGATCCCTAGGGAATTCAGAAAATTGTAATTTTGCCGTCCAAAGTCGTACAAATTCCGTTTTGGTATGTCTAGGTTAGTTAAAAAGAGTTCTAATGAATGGTTGCAGTTTGGAGGGGACAAGTACCTTAGAAATGTACTTTCTGTTACTTAAGATAAAAAGTTGTCCACAGTACTTTGGAGAGGCATCTGCCACATTCTAGCGTAGGTGTCCTGCTGCCCTCCAGGTCAAAGGAGCGGGGGGGTCTGGTTCTTGATCCGGTTGTAAATTTTGGGTTGGTCTGGGTTGGGGTATCAAGCCTGACAGATTTACACCTCCAACCAGTCTTTCTGGAGCCAGAAGGCCCTTAACTTTGGGTAAACACTCAGCTAGAGTTGAAATTCTGGCCATTGTTCGTTACACTGAACTCCTCACTGCATATTCTGTCACTTCTCTGGACGTCACACCTTTTGACTAAAAGTACTCTCAGATTATATTTATGAGTAAAGGATGTTGAGTCAGGAAGTTTGTCCATAGTTACTCCACAGCTTAACACATGAATTCAGAGAATGTTCATATTCAGAGCTGATAGAAATAGACTAAATAACTTTGAATTAGAGACAAGATCTGCTAACATCATAGTGAAGGTCTCACAAAGTACATTTAACAAATGCCAAGTACTATAAACACAATCTGATAATCACACCATCATCATCACATATGAACAACTAATATATGTAAACACATTTTCACAGCTGGGGTTAAAGAGGATTCATCCAATCAGAGATGAGAAGTTCTGATAAAGAGTCTTTGAAGAGAGTGTGTTTATAATAATACTGTTAATATAAGTATGTGTTTGTGTACAGTGCTGCAGGGAACACAGTTTCTGCTCTTGATTCTTTATGGGAGTTTGTACATTCACCCTCACTGAAGCTGATGCTAATGATGCTGGATGTTTGAGAAAATAAAAAGGTTTATTTGTGGGAAAAACTCACCTCCTTGTATATTCCGTTGCACTGGTGTGTAGACGTCTAAAGGCAAACCTTTTTTTTTCCACTCCACACTGGTACAGTCCAGAATCCTCTACAGTGAGCTCTCTGATCAACACCCAGAACTCTGCAGCTCTGGTGTCATCAAACAGTGAGAATCTTCCTCTATTTATCCACTCATTTTTAGTGTCTGCCCAAATCTGCTTAGACAGACAGAGCCATGAACCCTTACAGAGGTATTTCTGGTTTGATGTGTATTGTCTCTCATATCTACACTTGATGAGGACTCCTCCTCCTGAATATCCTGTCACTCTCTCTGATTCTCCTCCACCTACTAAAAGAGGACAAATGTCCATCTAAGTAAAGGCTTCATTTGACTCTGCTGATAGTGATGATTATTTAGAAGAGTATCTCCTCACCTGAAATCAGGTAGAGGGTGACGATGAGGAGGATCTTCATTCTGAGTTCAGGTTCACAGACTAACACCAGCTCAAACAGATATCAGAGGACCCGAAACGTGCACTTCAAATCTGTCTGATTCTGGGATTGTGCTGTATCTTCAAGTACATCTTAAACAGAAACTGACATAGTGAAGGTTACACCCTGTCTTTGTCTCTGTCTGACTCTGTTCTGTGTCCTCAGCTGCATCTCAAACAGAAACAAATAACCTGCCCACTTCCTTTTTGACTCTGTGAAAGACACAGCTAAAAATATTTCAGCATGGTGATGTGTAAAGTATGTATCAGCAAGGTGGCAATTAAAATGCTTTTAAATGCTCATTATAAAATCCACTGCAGTTAAATAAACAGTGTCTTTGAGTTTTGTTAAAGCAGCTTCATGTTGTTTATTCATTAGTGTTTATCCTGTTTCACCACTGTTTAACTGTACTGCTCTGTCTGAGTGTTCATTTCAGTTACTTTACTTGCAGGTACCCATTAAAAAAATCCAGTTTAGTTGTTAGTCAATAGATCTGTGTGACTGCACTGATGAATAGTCATGTTCATTGATTCTGTAGTGGTCTGTATCGGAGGGCCTCTACTGCCATCTAGAGCACAATGTGTGTAACAGCAGCAGTGAGCAATCTGCTGTTCTCTATGTTGTACAAATGGAATTAAAGACAGAGGAGAAACACTTAATAAAGCAATAGTTTATAATACATCTATTAGCTCTTACTTCATATTCAACTAATAATTAATTACTCCGTTATTTAGAGTTCATCATCATTGCATAATATATTCACTTTATTTCACAACAGACATATAAGACATTACTTTAAAACTTTAAAACAACTTGATTTGTAAATATAATTATTATATTGATTAGCTTATAAGCAACAGTTTATAACTATATTTGTCTACTTTTTTCTGTATTATAATCATTTAATGAAACAAAATCAGAAATTCAGATATTATCCACGGTAAGAGAATATATTATGTGAGTATTTTAAAATGACATATTAACAATAATAATAATCTTTGTTGCTAATGTAATGTGTCTTTTTTTAAAAAGCCCCAATAATAGGAATGCTTAAAACTTCAGGCATCTATGTGATTTGGTAAACATTAAACTCTAGAATAGTAGTTTTATTTTTATAAACACTGCTGTCCATCCACAGATGACCAGACCACTGTCAAGGATATAGGTTAGAGCTGATTGGTTTAAAAAACAAGCTCTACAAACAAAACTTGAAGCAAATAATGCCAGATAAAGATAACTGAAACATGAGAGGTGTACACCTAATAGTATCTAACACTCACAACATAGTCTGGTGCTCACCTGATAGTATTGGGTGCTCACCACATAGTATCTGGTGCTCACCACGTAGTATCACCGTAGTAGTACCCAATTTTTACTTAAAAAATAAATAAATAAATACACCACATCCCTTCGGGGGCTTTATTTTGTGTAAACATTACATTTTATTTACTTAATTAAATTAAGTAAATTAAATGCTCAATTTTTTAAAGTGCATTAACTGCTGTATTATGTTAAAATTTAAAATTTAATATTACATTAATATTTAAGGTCATGAAAAGTAGGCTCCCCTCACTACAGGTTACTCATCAGTTTAATGATAAAGCAGATGGACAGCAAAACATAAGGAAATGTTATGAGTCTTTAGCCGGGTGACGTGCCAACCAACGTTTAGCATGAACATCCACTCAGCACTGGATTCAGCTTCAGAAATCTCCATATAATCCCACATTCTCAGATGGTTATTATCAGGTCAGTACAGTACATATATATGACTCCACTGTCTGTATATTCACACATTCAGTAGAGCTGATGCACTTTCAAATGATCTTTGTTCTAAGAAAAACCTTTAATAGGCTCAATATATTTGAAAAAAGGATGTTTTTCACATTTAGATACTTAATTTACAAAAATAGTCTTTTGAAGGACCATCATTTAAAGGTGCTTTTTCTTCTATGGCATTGTTCCAAAGGACCCTTGTTAATGCCTTTATTTTTAAGAGTATACTGCCATCTAGAGGATATAAACTTATTTATAATTTGTAGTCACACAGCTAGGAAGTGTATGTTATCAGTGAGAAATGTGCTCATTGATCTCGATACAAAAGTGAAGAAAACCTAAGAGAAGGCTGTGAACATGCTGTATTGTGTTAATCTGGAAAGTCCAGTGCCTGTTTACAGTGCACACTTGTTTCTTTTGAGCTATCTGAGATCAGGAAGGCAAAGGAGAAAGTCAAACATTTCCTTGTCAGTGTTTAGAGATTTTGTGTCCAATTGGCATTTATTTTTTTGTGCAGTACAATATATGTATTCATGTAATTGTGGCTGCTCAATAGAATTATCATTTATTACTTTAAATTATATGAATAATTGTGTAGAATAACGTCCAGACAGAGTAACTGTAATTTTATTTGAAAGAACACACAAATATGCAGCATTAGTACATCATAGTTTATGTGATTACAGTACAATCTTGCTTATTGATGTATTTGAAAAAAGACAAGGTAAAATAAATAATTAAAATTATAACCTCGTTTTGTGTCTTATTGTCATTTTTCGTATTAACCCTTTTGGATCAGTTTTACTTGTGTTTGGCTTTGTGGTTTTGACTCTTGCTTGTTTCTCTACTCCAACTTTTTCCTGAGCCCATGTATCTTGTTTTGCTGTTCTGGTTTTTGACCTGGTCTGCTGTAAACCCTGTTCCTTTGGTGAATTCTTCTTTTAATAAACCTTCCCATTTATTTTATATCTGCAAGTGTCTGGTTAGTCAACCCAGCATTACAGAATACTTCACCAGAATGCAGACAGCAGCTATCAAGGAGATCTTGTCAGCAGGAAGTAACCAAGGCACTATATTAAGTCAGCACCACTAATTGTTTGAGTCTATTACTCAATCTGTAGGTACTCTTACACAACAGCAGAGCGAGCAACAATAACAGTTGCCCTTGACTGCCAACAACTTGAAGAACATTACCACTCACTTACAGATTTTGAATACTGGCGATTCTAGGGAGGTAGCCACCAATTCTTCAGTTTCTCCAACTCCTAGTGGATAATTTTGATGGTTCACCAGACCAGTGTTGAGGGTTTTTGTCACAGTGTTTGATTTTTTTCAGTAATTCAGCTCCCAGTTCTGAAACCACTCATATCTCCTTTCTTATCTCATGTTTAACTGGTAGAGCGTTACAATGGGCTACTGCCATTTGACCTCAGATCCACTTGGAAACATATGAACAATCTGTTAAGAAATTCAGATCCATTTTTGATCATCCACATGAGTGACATTCTCAAGGTGAACTGTTAGTTAAGCTCTGCCAATGTAAACGTTCAGTGGCTGATTATGCATTGCAATTCCATGCCTTAGCCACTGGGAGTGGTTGGAATCAGCCAGCTTTGTTAATCACATTTCATAATGGTCTGAATGCAGACATTGTGTCAGAGATGGCATGTAAGGGTAATGATCTCTCACTGGAGGAACTTATCGCTTTAGCTATACGTCTTGACCAGCTTAAACCTGACAAGATCATCAGCTCATGCCAGATCACAACCGCCCAGCATGAGGAGCCACTGCCTCTCAGGTTTCCCCTGTTAGTGTCTCCATCAAGGACTCAGTGCAGACTGAACTCATGCAGTGTGACTCAACCTGTCTCTCACAGGCGGAACAACTTTGGAGGTTACATGGATGTCCATGCATGTATTGTGGTGTTGCTCGTCACATTCCATGTGACTGTTGGGCGCGTCAACATTGACCTCAGGCGCCGAACACTTGAAAGCATGTACAGTACACTCCACATGCTAATGTGGTGAGTGCTCCCACAAATGGATTAGTTAAGGAATTTCAGTTGCCTTTGACATTCTACTGCCTCAATCCTGTTTATGTTTTCTCAGCATTAATCGTCCACTTCATCCACAAGTCTTTCGTGAACCAACTCCAAATTCCAGTGGAACTTTCTCACTTCTCTCCATTTCTGTCAACCATGGATGGGGATCCAGTTGGAGAAGGGAATATCGACACACTCATCTAGCCTCTCACCATGTATACAAGTGGTCTCCATAAGGAGGATATTAGTCTTTCATGCTAAAATCTTCAGAATACTCCGTTATTCTAGGACTTCCCTGGTTAGACCTTCGCAGTGCATACAACCTTGTTAGAATCAAAGAGGTCAATGAGTAGAAAACTTCATCACCACTAAGAGGCACTATGAGTATTTATTCATGCTGTTTTGGCCTGTCAGATGCTGGGTAAATTTATCACAAACTTCATTGATGATATTTTCCACATATCCCTACACACATCAGTCACGTCTGTCTTAGCAAGATTATTAAAGATTCATCTCTATGTTGAGGGCAAAAATGTGAATTTCATCTGTGGTCCACTTTCTTTTTCAGGGTACATTATCAGTCCAGAGGGAGTAAATATGGATGACTCAAATGTTGAGGCAGTTTTGAATTGGCCTATTTCCACCTCTGTCAAAAGTTTACAGCAGTTTATTGTATTTGCAAATTTCTATGGTAGATTAATTCGCGACTATAGTAGTCTTTGGTAATGTAAAACAACTTGTCTGGAACCCCCAAGCTGACAGGGCTTTTGACTCATTAAAGTCAGCCTTTACCTCCGCACCCATTCTCAAACATCCAGGCCCTAAACCCTTTGTATTTTCCGTGCAGCATATATATATATATATATATATATATATATATATATATATATTTATATATATATATGTATGCTGGACTGAATATATACAGATTGCAAACCATTAATCTCATTTTTAATCAAACCAAACAAAGCTATAGACAACTATAAACATGATTTTTTTAAAACCTTTCACATACAATATTAACCAAAAAATACACATTCACACACTTCCAAAAGTAAACATTTCTTTGTGTGAAGGAAAATATACCATCTCATTTTGGTGGAAATGGGTGAGAATACAAGTGTAACATGAAAACATAACTAGTCCTGCTAGCTTTTGACTGTCATAGTCACATGAGTCATTCTCCTTGTTAAACGCTGCTCTGGTAACAGCATCAGTAGAACTGCCTGCATTCTTGCTAAAATTCACTGTTGTGTATGCATGTATCTTCAGCAGATTTTCCAGATGAATGCTGAGTGGCACTTGCTGAGGAATCAGAGAGAATTGCGGATAACTCTGCTGTGGAGGGCATAGTGGGTAGCGCTGTCTCCTCATAGGAAAAAGGGCCTGGGCTTGATTCCCCAGACGGGTGACTAGGGTCCTTCCTGTGTGGAGTTACATGTTTTCCTCATCTGTGTGGGTTTCCTCCAGGTGCTCTCCCACAGTCCAAAGACATGCAGTCAGGCCAACTGGAGATGCTTAACTGGCCCTGAGTGCATGTGTGAATGTACATGTCTGTGTGTCTGCCCTGTGATGGACTGGCAGTCTGTCCAGGGTGTTTCCTGCCTTCCACACAATGACAGCTTGGATAGGCTACAGCACCCTTGCAACCCAAGACGATAAGTGGATTAGAGAATGTTCATGTGTGTGAGCTCTGGAGTATATGACCTGACCAAGTTAAGGTTGATGGTTACTGAACAGTAGAATAAACAGCATTTGAGAAAGCACAGCTTGAAGGTAACTGGACCTTGGTTGTCATAAACAGATTGAGAAGGTTCAGAGAGGCTTGTAGGTAGTTGGGAAATAGTGTAGACAACTGTGGAAACATCAGAATCTGAGGACGAAAGATGTCTACTGTCTTTAATCTCCTCATGGTCAGTGAAAACACAGAAAACCTAAGAGCAGAGATAAAAATAATACCAAGAATAGAATCTGAATATGCAATGTATTTGAAGTGAACTAAATTATTTTAGTCCTTTTGGAGCAACAAGACTGATGTTAAGTTCAGTTTTAGTTTTCAGTTTTTGATGATTCATTTATAAAATGTGTCATTGGTAGAAATCTGTTCCAATGGAAGCCTACTTTGAAATACAATCTTGACTCACCCTGTGGACAGCTGAGAATCCTCTGAGAGATTGGCTTTGGGTTGTACCTGGGTCTGAGGAGAACCAATTCCATTACATTAAATCAGTTTGTAAATTAAGAATCAATTATGAATATGAAATGATGTATACAATATCAATTACTTGAAAGACAAACAGGGTGTACAATTGCCCTGAAAAGTGTTTACAGGTTGTTGATGCATGTTCATTTATAGCCAGAAGAGGGCAGCATCTACCTATCACTGTTAGTCCACTGAGGCCTAAGAAATGTGTTTAATGATTAATTTATCTGAACATACCGATTTAAAAAATCCATGTGAAGTGTCTTGGGCACACTAATAATATGCCCAGCCACTGTCATAATTTGTCATAAATAAGACACAACACCACATCTTTACTCAACATTGTTTGCTATGATAATTTTCTATGATGGAATTAGTAGCCGAAATAACAATATGTGCATAAGGACGTAAGCATATTGTATATGTGTATGTTTGTGTGTAATGATACCTTGAATCTTGCTTCTCTTTTGTATACAGTGTATGAGAAGTAAAAGTCCAGTCAGAAGCAGCACCAGAATAACAGACACACCAGTCATCACTGAGGAAACTAGAAATAGTGGTGATGGAGAAACAGAATCAGAACTCAGTAACAAACTATAGTCTAACCATTCTGAAGTGATCAGACTAACAATATAAGAGCAGATGTTCTTTTTGTGTATATTAAATGTTAATACCAGACGTTGAGGATGTGGTTGGTTTTGTGGTCAGTGAACTGATGTATGTTGATGACTGTGGTAAAATATCTGCAAAAAGAAAATGTCAGTTTGTGCTTATTATCTGTGTACATTATTGCTGACTGACTAAAATTCACCAGGATATATAACATAATGAAAATTATACCTGTTAATGTTTTAAATGAGGAATTCATTGTAGTTTTATGTGCTGAAGAAGAGGTTGATTTTGTTGCAGGTTTTGATATTGGAGGTTAAAAAGAAAGGGGTAAAAGCCATTCTAGATTTGCCTTTTTATTGTCATTAGACTGTCCTTATTCCTTTATACAGAACAAATAATTAAGCAATAGGACACGAGAGGGAGTGTGTTATTCGCAATTCCTTCAGCCAAATTATAGTTCCTTAACAAGCAGCTTGTTGCTACGTCAGAGTAACAAACTCCGCCCACTCGCTGCACAGCAGTTCGTTCTCCAGTTTCCGGCTGATTCCAGGTTGTTTAGCTGTTTTTCTGTCACAGCTGCCGACTGAAAAGCTGCTCAGTGGTGATGATAGTTTGGGAATTTAGTGTCGTCTCATCTTCAGAGTCTGACCAAATCATCTGTCCGTCAAATGTGATCTTAAAAGTGTCCGTTTTCTGTTTGTGGCAAAGTAAGAAGTAAAAACGTTCAAATGGCTTGAGCGTCTCCTACAGCTTTCAGAGTCATCAGCTGGGATAGGCTCCAGCACCCCACCGCGACCCAGAAGGATAAGCGGTTTAGATGATGTATGTATGTATGTACCTTATGTCAGGACTGTCCAATCTTATCTGCAAATGGTCACCCTGGCTGCAAGTTTTCATTCCAACAGAGCAGGAGACATGACTGTTTTTTTTAAAGACCAACCAATTGATTAAAGAAGTAGAATCTGGTTGTTTGGAATGAAAATCTACTGCTTCACCAGCCATTTGTGGATAAGATTGGACAGCTCCTGTCCAATCTCCTATCTGTCCTGCCCAACTCCTGTCTGTGTACATGAGGATACATAAAAATGGTTTGAACCTCCCATTTTGAAATCAACCACTTTCATTAGACTGACCTTTTCCAGACTGCAGGCTCAATCATAGAATCTTACATTATAATTCTGTACATCAAGCCTCTAAACTCCATAAATGTATAGAAGAAAGTATAAATATAATAGTATAAATAAATTAAACTAAGTCATATCGACTCACCAGTAACTCTGAGGTTGATCTGTATGATATAAACCTTGTATCCATGATCAGATGTCCAGTCTGATTCAGCTCCACACCAGTATTCACCAGAGTCTCCCTCAGTCAGACTGTTGATGATCACAGTGAAGATCTGCTTTCCATCATCATGCAGATACAGTTTTCCCTCATTTATCCATCTTCTGCTCTCTTTAACAGATGTTTTATAACTACAGTCAGCAGTGCCCACTCTCCTACAGAGAAACTTGGGGTCACTACTGTGGGATTGTGGGTATTTGCAACAGATGTTCACACTTCCTCCTACATGGCCAACCACACTGATGCTCTTCTTATAGGACAGATCTGTCAATTATAATTAATCACCTTCACAGTTTATACACAATATCACTGAACTCCTCACTGCATATTCTGTCACTTCTCTGGACGTCACACTCTTCTTTTGAAAGTATTTTCAGATTATATTTATGAGTAAAAGGATGTTGAGTCAGAAAGTTTGTCTATAGTTACACTACAGCTTAACACATGAATTCAGAGGAAGTCCATATTCAGAGATGATAGAAATGCATTAACTAACAGTAAATTAGAGATGAAATGTGTTAACATCATAGTCAACGTCTCACAGTGTATATGTGACAAATGCCAAGTACCGTAAACACAGTCTAATAATCACACCATCATCATCACAAATGAACAACTACTGTATGTAAACACATTTCCACAGCTGGGGTTAAACAGGATTCATCCAATCAGAGATGAGAAGGTCTGATAAAGAATCTCTGAGTCTGTGATAATACTGTTAAAATAATGAGTATGTGTACAGTGCTTTGTGGAACACAGTTTCTGCTCTTTGTCCTTTATAAGAGTGTGTACATTCAATCTCACTGTAGCTGGTGTTAATGATGCTGGATGTTTAAGAAAATAAACAGCTGCAGAGGTGGGAGAGACTCACCTTCCCCTACCTTCAGTTCCACTGGTGTGTAGATGTCAATGCCAGATTTATCAACTCCACACTTGTACGTTCCAGAATCCTCTACAGTGAGCTCCCTGATCAACACCCAGAACTGTGCAGCTCTGGTGTCATCAAACAGTGAGAATCTTTCACTATTTATCCACTCATTTTTAGCATCTGTCCAAATTGGCTTTGTCATGCAGGGCCATGAACCCGTACAGAGGTATTTTGGGTTTGATGTGTATCCTGTATCGTATGTGCACTTGATGAGGACTCCTCCGCCTGAATATCCTGTCACTCTCTCTGATTCTCCTCCACCTACTAAAAGAGGACAAATGTCCATCTGAGTAAAGGCTTCATTTGACTCTGCTGATAGTGATGATTATTTAGAAGAGCGTCTCCTTACCTGAAATCAGGAAGAGGGTGAAGATGAGGAGGATCTTCATTCTGAGCTCAGGATCACAGACTAACACCAACTGCACCCCGTCTTTGTCTCTGTGTGACTCTGTGACTGTGCTGTATCTTAAGCTGCATGTAAAACAGAAACTAATGACATGCCCACTTCCTTTTTGACACTGTGAAAAAGACAGCTGAAAATCTTTCAGCATGGTGATGTGTACAGTATGTGTGAGCAAAGTGGCAATTAAAATGCTTACAATAAAGTTCACTGCAGTAAAATAAATAGTGGCTTTGAATTGTGTTGAAACATCTTCAATTAGGCTGTTACAGTGTGTACTCCATTGCTTAACTGTACTGTAGTGTATGAGTGTCCTGGGTTTGCAATGACCCATTGAAAAAAAAGTAGAGATCTCCTTAACTTCTCTGTAGCTTTTCTTGGACTACAGTGAGACCAGCGCATGTATTTTCAAAGCTTCTCAGAGTAGAAGTGCTGATCTACAATCTGTTCCTGTCAGTAAAGTAACTGTAAATAAGAGAGAAATGTGAATCTAGATCAGCCGTCCTACTTTGAGAGAGTTTGTGAAGACGCCCCCTGATGGAAAGACAAAGAAGACTTTTGTTCAAGTCGCTCCTGCTGCTCAGATGTTTCTCCTGAGAAAAAGACCTCGTTAATCTCACATGCATCTCCTCTTAAGTTTTAGTAGAGATCTCAATAAAGTTACACATTGTGTTCAGATTTCCTGAGAAAATACAACTCATATTTACCTGCAACTGAACTCTCATCTTTCCTTCTTCTCTCCTGTATCTCTTTTATCCTTTTGTCTAATGCTTTCAAAGTGCTGCACTTGAGGAGCATAATTTTGCTTTGGAGACTGCAAATGAATATGTATGACTCCGCTGTTGAATATTCACGTTCATGTCATTGATCCTGTACTGGTCTGGGTCAAAAGGCCTCTACTGCCATCTAGAGCACAATGTGTGTAACAGCAGGATTGAGCGATCTTTGTAACTAATGTGTAATTAATCAGTTATATGTTCATAACACACAAATAAGCCATTATTTCACAATGAAGTATCGTACTTAATATTTGACAAATTATATTGTAAACAGAAATGTAATCATGATTCGCTTATGAAGTAACAGTCTACATATGATTATATATGTGTATATTCTTCTGTATTATAATTGTTTAATGATGATATAATCAGAAATTCAGATTTTATCCACTGTAAGGGAATAAAAATATATGAGTATTTTAAAAAGACATCTAATAAGTAATTGTAATCTTGGTTGCTAATGCAATTTGTCTTTTTTTTATAAAATCCCAATATGAAGAATGCTTACAATTTTAGACCCTATAAGATTCGGTAAAGGACTGGTAAACATGAACTGCTGAAATATGAGTGGAGTAGTCTAGTAGACTGAATCTGATTGAGTGGGGAATCTGGTAGACTGACTCTTATTGATGAGTGGGGAGTCTGGTAGACTGAATCTGATTGATGTGTGCGGAGTCTGGTAGACTGAATCTGATTGAGTGGGGAGTCTGGTAGACTGAATCTGATTGATGTGTGCGGAGTCTGGTAGACTGAATCTGACTGATGAGTGGGGAATCTGGTAGACTGAATCTGATTGAGTGGGAATCTGGTAGACTGACTCTTATTGATGAGTGGGGAATCTGGTAAACTGAATCTGATTGAGTGGGGAATCTGGTAGACTGACTCTTATTGATGAGTGGGGAATCTGGTAAACTGAATCTGATTGATGAGTGGGGAATCTGGTAGACTGAATCTGATTGATGAGTGGAGAATCTGGTAGACGGCAATCTGATTGATGAGTGGGGAGTCTGGTAGACTGAATCTGATTGATGAGTGGAGAATCTGGTAGACTGAATCTGATTGATGAGTGGGGAGTCTGGTAGACTGAATCTGATTGATGAGTGGGGAATCTGGTAGACTGAATCTGATTGATGAGTGGAGAATCTGGTAGACGGCAATCTGATTGATGAGTGGGGAGTCTGGTAGACTGAATCTGATTGATGAGTGGAGAATCTGGTAGACTGAATCTGACTGATGAGTGGGGAATCTGGTAGACTGAATCTGATTGAGTGGGGAATCTGGTAGACTGACTCTTATTGATGAGTGGGGAATCTGGTAAACTGAATCTGATTGAGTGGGGAATCTGGTAGACTGACTCTTATTGATGAGTGGGGAATCTGGTAAACTGAATCTGATTGATGAGTGGGGAATCTGGTAGACTGAATCTGATTGGATATTGAAGGAGTCTGGTAGACTGAATCTGATTGATGTGTGGGGAGTCTGGTAGACTGAATCTTATTGATGAGTGGAGAATCTGGTAGATGGGAATCTGATTGATGATTGGGGAATCTGGTAGACTGAATCTGATTGGATATTGAAGGAGTCTGGTAGACTGAGTCTGATTGGTGAGTGGGGAATCTGGTAGACTGAATCTGATTGATGAGTGGCTGAGTCTGATTAATGAGTGGGGAATCTGGTAGACTGAATCTGATTGATGAGTGGGGAATCTGGTAGACTGAATCTGATTGATGAGTGGGGAGTCTGGTAGACTGAATCTGATTGATGAGTGGGGGGTCTGGTAGACATCTTATTGATGTGTGGGGAGTCTGGTAGACTGAATCTGATTGATGGGTGGGGGATCTGGTAGACTGAATCTGATTGGATATTGAAGGAGTCCGGTAGACTGAATCTGATTGATGTGTGGGGTGTCTGGTACACTGAATCTTATTGATGAGTGGAGAATCTGGTAGATGGGAATCTGATTGATGAGTGGGGAATCTGGTAGACTGAATCTGATTGGATATTGAAGGAGTCTGGTAGACTGAGTCTGATTGGTGAGTGGGGAATCTGGTAGACTGAATCTGATTGATGAGTGGCTGAGTCTGATTAATGAGTGGGGAATCTGGTAGACTGAATCTGATTGATGTGTGGGGAGTCTGGTAGACTGAATCTGATTGATGAGTGGGGAATCTGATAAACGGAATCTGATTTGTGAGTGGGGAGTCTGGTAGACTGAGTCTGATTGATGAGTGGAGAAGTCTGGTAGACTGAATCTGATCAGTCAAAATGGTTTCAAATACAGTCATGAAATTTAATTTGACAATCAGTGGAATTAAATAGAGTCAAAGCAGCTTCCATGGCACTTCCACCCAACCTAGCCATGCATCGGTTACAGAACCTACAACCATTCCACTACTTGAATCTGCTTAGATTCAGTTTACCAGACTTCTGCATGCACTTGATTCAGTCTAACAGAAGCCTACAATAACCAGTCAGATTCAGATTCATGCAGCAGATATTCCACTAATATCTGAATTACACTCCTTTTTTGGATATATGTTTGCCATTAAGTCTGTGACAGAAGGCCTCTACTGCCATCTAGAGCACAGGGTGAGAAGGACAGTTCTAGCATGAGCGAACACTGCTATTATTTTCATAAGATACACACTTAGTTCAGTACAGAGATACAAAGAAGGGTTAGGATGCTCTGAGAAAAATATTCTCAAATGCTGAGTTTACTGCACATATACTACCCTTCTTTCTCTCTATGTACTCACTCAACAGTGCTCAAGTGCTGTAAAGTTATTTTTCCTTTGGCCTACTTTACCTTGGAAGCATTGCTTACAGTTTATAAGACTTTTGTAGTCATTACTAATAATATTTTTTTCTCAGTTTATTATTTTGTTCTTAACCATAGAGCGAGCGAACTCCTCAGTGTTCTCCATTTAAGAATATAAATTTCATAAAACAGTTTGAGAAAGCTGTGAAAACAGTGAACTGTAATCTGGAAAGACATCCATAATTATTCTGAAGCAGGCAATGAAAGCACCCACTTTATACTGCTATGTAAAACTATGTATATTACATTATTCTTCGTCTACACTGCTTTGAAATGTGTTTAAGGGTAGCTGAATGAATCAGCAGGGAAGATAAAACAGTCATATCTATTACAGTGTTAAAATATTTAATTACCCTTCTGAGTAATGCTACACAAATAGCCTTTATTACACACTCTAGAGAAGCTCAATGGAATGTACAATATTATTTATATTTCATAACTGCAGTGGGATTTGAACTGATGCATGGAAATGAAGCCATATTCAAGCACAGCACAGGTTAAATATCAATTTACATTAATAAGCCTGTAAGCAATTCTGACTAAGGCTTGTTACTATGTAACTTACATATTTGTTTCATAGTAGTTACTGAGTAATTCAAATACAAATTTTGTGATCGATGTTACAAAGTCAAACAATAAGAAAAGTGCAGCTAAGAAAAGTAAGCTAAGCTAAAGTACTGTTAGTATTTAGTGACAACACTAACTTGTGGCTCTGCACACTATTTTTACATAATTGTTTAAAAAAATAACCAAGGCTAAAATGAAAATTAGTTCCTTCAGAAATACACTACATGGCCAAAAGTTTGTGGACACATGCTCATCCAATGTTTCTTTCAAAAACAAGAGTATTAAAAAGCAGTTTGTCTCCTTCCGCTGTAGTAACTGTCTTTACTCTTCAGGGAAGTCTTTAGACTAATGTTGGAACATTGCTGTGAGGATTTGATTGCATTCAGCAGTGGGAGCACTGAGAGTGAGATCAGGTATTGGTGTTCGATGATCAGTTCTGGGTCACTCCAACTCATCCCAAAGGTATTGGATGGAGCTACATCACTCCAGGGAACACAGCTCTGCTACACAGCTCAATGCTGGGAGGCTTTATACCCCTCTAGATCACGCTTGGTATTGGGCATGGTGACCTTAGGCTCATGTGCGGCTGCTCCAGAGCATCCTGTTCTATTGGTCAGTGCTTTTCTATGGAGATTATAGAAGCTGTGTGTGCATTTGAACTCCTGCATCAGCAGTGAGTGCAACCAAATTCACTAATAAGAAGGAGTGTCCACAAACTTTTGGACATTTAGAGTACTTTTACTAAATGAGCAAAAATAAACTATAGCTGTGCATGCTTACATCACATACATATACAACAACAAATCACACAACACAACTGCATTTTTCACCAATTACAAAACACTTCATGCACCATATTAACTACTTAAAATACAAGGCTTATTACACACTATGGCTTATTATATAGTAACTACAGGATCTTCAATGCAAACTAGCTGATCTATTCTTTGGGCCTGTCGGTGGGCCATGGACATTTAGGACATTAATCACAATAACAATTAACACATTTGCACACTTCTAGAAATAAAAGAATAGAAAATAGATGATAATACAAGTGTAACATGAAAACTGCTTCCACTAATATTTGACTGTAGCATAGTCACATGAGTCGTTCTCCTTGTTAAAGGTTGCCATGGTAACAGCATCAGTAGAACTATCCGCATTCTGGCTAAAATTCACTGTTGAGTATGTTGGAACACTTTGAGGAGGTTCTGAGGGGTTTGTAGGTAGTTCAGCAGTAGAGTTGACTGTAGAAGCTCCAGCATCTGAGGACGAAATGTCTTTAACCTCCTCGTAGACACAGACATCACGGGAAACCTAAGAAGCAGAGATTAAATAGAACAACATTGGAAACTAGAGCTGGTCAATTTCAATTGAAGTGATTTAAACTATTTTACTCTTTATAGAGCAGTCAGACTAGTGGTCAATTGTCCATTTTTGTGTGAGTTAGATCAAAATTTCAGTAAATGACAGTCCATTATTAAATATGTCATTAGTTCATATCTGTTACAATGAGAACATGCTTTGAAATACAATCATGACTCACCGTGTGGTTGTCTGAGGAGCCTCTCTGTGATTGGCCTTTGGTTGAGGCTGGACCTGAGGAGGAAGAAAAAATCCATAATTTTAAATCAGCCATACATTAAGAATTGGAAAACACATTGTGCTCAATAGTAAATGACATATAATTTACTGGAGTCTGTTCTTACTCTATCTGTTTGTATGCATGATCATTTATAGCCAGCAGAGGGCAGCATCTGTCCATCACTGTTAGTCCACTGGGGCATAGTGAACTTTTTTTGGTCTCTAATGAATGTTTTTAATGGCTCATGCTGCACTCACTTCTGAACATAATGATCTGAAAATCCCTTGTAGAAAGTGTTTGGGAGAAACCAATAATATGTCCAGAGACCGAATGGAATTTGTCATTAATCAGCCCAAAACTACAGGACTGGAATTGTCTTCACTAAACATTGTTTCCTATGATGAAGTTAGTAGGTCAAATCACAATGTGTGCATGTCTAAGTATCCATTCTGTGTATATGTGTCTGTGTGATGGTACCTTGAGTCTTGTTTCTCCTTCTAAGAGTCACTGTGAAGAATAAGAGCCCAATCAGAAGCAGCAGCAGAATCACAGACACACCAGTGACCACAGAGGAAACTGGAAATGCTGGAGATGGAGAACCTGAATTAGAGAATCAGATACAAACAATAATCTGATCATTTAAAAGTGAACAAACTAACAATATAAGAGCAGAGGGACTTTATTTGTACATTTAGTGTTAATATCTGTAGCAGAGAGTCGAGGTGATGGGGGTTTAGGAGCTGAGGATGTGGTTGGTTTTGTGGTCAGTGAACTGATGTGTGTTGATGATAGTGATAGAACACCTGGAACTGGAGGGAAAATATCAGTTTGTTTAATTGTGTAGATGTCATTGTTGCTAACTGACTATAGTTTCCCAGGATGTATACAGTATAAATATTATACCTGTTGATGCAGTTGTAGAATTTGTTTCTGTGCTGTGTGGAGTTGAGCTTGATGGTGATGATGTTGCTGGTCGTTTTGTTAATGGAGATGATGGAAAAAATAGGCTTTTCAGATTCTTATATTGTCATTAAACTGTCCTTTTTTCTTAATGAGTAAGTTATATAAAATAAACTACTGAATGTAAGCAGATTAATTTAATTCATATCTACTCACCAGTAACTCTGAGGTTGATCTGTGTGATATAAACCTTGTATCCATGGTCCGATGCCCAGTCTGATTCAGCTCCACACCAGTATTCACCAGAGTCTCCCTCAATCAGACTTTTGATGATCACAGTGAAGACCTGCTTTGCTCTGTCATCATGTAGATACAGATTTCCCACATTTATCTGTTTTCTGCTCTCTTTAATAGATGTTTTATATTTACAGCCAGCAGAGCCCACTCTGCTACAGAGAAACTTGGGGTCACTGCTGTGGGATTTTGGGTATTTGCAGATGATGTTCACACTTCCTCCTACATGGCCAGTCACACTGATACTCTTCTCATAGTCTTGACCTGTCAGTTATAAACAATCAGTTGTAAATGCTCAAAATCACCTTCACAGTTTACAAAAAATATCCACCCATTTGTTCTGACTGTACAGGCATATTTGTATTTTTTAGCTGTCATATCTACACATTATTATGCCTCCTCCCTCTGCATATTCTGTCACTTCTTTGAAGGCCACACCCTTATTATATTTTCGGAGAAAAAGTATGTTGAGTAGAGTTTATTTGTTCCCAGGAGTTTACTGCATTCAATATGTTCACTGTCACTGTAGCTGATGATATGATGCTGGAAGTTTAGCATAACAAGTGCAGTGGTGGGAGAGACTCACCTTCCTCTACCTTCAGTTCCCACTGGAGTGTAGATGTCATTGTTGAAATCTATATGAACTCCACACTGGTACCGTCCAGAATCCTCTACAGTGAGATTACTGATCATCACCTTGAACACTGCAGCACTGGTGTTATCAAACAGTGAGGATCTTCCTGAATGTATCCACTCATTTTTAATATCTTTCTTGATTTGATCAGCACAGTTTGGTGCCGAACCCTTACAGAAATACTTTGTGTTTGATGTGTAGGTTGTATTATATCTACACTTGATGAGGACTCCTCCTCCTGAATATCCTCTCACTCTCTCTGATTCTCTTCCACCTACTAAAAGAGGACAAATGTCCATCTGAGTAAAGGCTTCATTTGACTCTGCTGATAGTGATGATTATATAGAAGAGCGTCTCCTTACCTGAAATCAGGAAGAGGGTGAAGATGAGGAGGATCTTCCTAGTCATTCCAGATTCGTCCATATTACCTCTGACAAAAGTGTATTAGATGTTCATGTCTTTAGATCCTCATCTCTGTTTTTGTGTTTCTCTGTCTGAGCTGTGTCTGAATCTATTCTTCTGCTTTTGGTTCAACTACCCAGAATGATAAACCCGCCCATTTCCCTTCAGCACCCGATGAGAGAAAGCGTGAACATTTTCTTCTCTTCCTGCTGTAACAGTGAAACACAACAGCAACAGTCATCATTAAACTTTGAACATATGTTTGTCAAACCATTTTTTTTTGCTACATTTACTGAGTCCTCACTTTGATTTGCTTTGTTTGGTCTATTACTGTGTTACAAACTACAGAGTTCACCAGGATTCTTTAGCACTTCATTGTGTTTTAAGTTAATCATCTCTGATTGACTTTCTTTTCTTGAAAGTTGTCTGATGAGGCCCTCAACTCACGTCTAAATATAGTTATATGTTTATTTCTAATACATTACAGCAGTGCTGTCATGTCATTTGTGAGCTGGTCTGAAAAAGGTCATCACTAGTGCCATCTAGAGTCCAACACGTAGAAAGACAGCTGTACTGTACTGCAGTATGAATGACCATAAACATGATCAGAACTCATAACACAGATCTGACCACCAAACTTACTCAAACACATTCAATGGAGGCAGAACTGCTGTAGAAACTCACTGCAACTTACGCAGTGATCTCAGTAAAGGCCTATTACAGTGAAGAGCTACAAAAGCAGAAACTCCTTCATGTAAGTATTTTAATATTTTAGCTCTGAGAGGATTTTAAGACCATATTTCTAAGAACAATGATGTTAAGACAGTAAGCATGTCTTAATTCATATTACACTTAAATGAATGCAGGAGAAATCCATATTCATTGACCATCCCTTAGTCTGTTTCAGTGTGTAGCCACTGTTTACTGTTATGCATGGATTGAGCATTTGATTAGTAGAACTGTCGGCTGGTTTCTCCAGATTAGCTGATAGTAATGAATATGTGTGACTTCACTGTTGAATATTCCTGTTCGTAGCATTGATTCTGTGCTGGTCTGTGTCAGAAGGCCTCTACTGCCATCTAGAGCACAATGTGTGTAACAGCAGCACTGAGCAATCTGCTGTGTCCTTTATGTGTCACAAATGTGATGAGAGAGTGGAATCCCTTTGTAATAACAATAGTTAATAAGACATGTATTAGCTCTTAAATCACAATATGACTAATAATGAACTAATCAAGTATTAATAGTCATTCATCATTATTTAATACAATCCCTTTTCACACAACAAGATGGAATGCTTGGAAAATGTAAATAAAAACGCTATATTTAATTGAAAGTAGTACAACGACAACATATCAAATATAGAAACTTTTTTTTTTTAGACTTATATGCTCATTTTGAATTTCGTGCCAGGAACACATTTCAAAAAAGTTGGGACGGAGGCATGTTTACCACTGTGTTTCATCACCTCTTCTTTTAACAACACTTTTTTAAGCTTTTGGGAACTGAGGAGACACTGCTGTAGTTTTGAATGTGAAATATTTGCTCATTCTTGATGTAGGATTTCAGCTGCTCAACAGTTCTGAGTCTCCATTGTCATATATTTGGTTTTATTATGCACCAAATGTTTTCAGTGGTGACAGGTCTGGACTGCAGGCAGGTCAGTTTAGCCCAGACTCTTTCACTATGGAGTAATGCTGTTGTAATACACAAAGAATGTGGTTTGTCATTGTCTTGCTGAAATAAGCAAGACTTTCCCTGATAAACACATCATCTGGATGAAAACCTGTATATATCATTCAGCATTAATGGTGCCTTCACAGATGTGCACCTCACTCATGTCATGTGCACTAATGCCCCCCTACACCATCACACATGGCTTATGAACTGTGAGCTGATAACAAGCCAGGTGGTCTTTAGTGCAGAGGACACAATATACATAAATTCCACTTCCCCTCAGTCCATCTTAAAGGTGCTTTAGCCCAGAGAAGGCGGCAGCGTTTCTGGATCCTGTTTATATGTGGTTTGCTTTTTGAATGGTAAAGTTCTAACTTGTATTTGTGGATGCAGTGATGAACTGTGTTCATAGACAGAGGTTTTCAGAAGTGTTTCTGAGTCCATGCAGTGATTTCCACAACAGTATAATGTCTGATTTTAATGCAGTGCCACCTGAGGTCCCAAAGATCTTTGCCAGCCAATATTGATTTTCAGCCCTGTTTCTTGCATACTGAGATTGCTCTGGATTTTCTGAATCTTTTAATGATATTATGTACCACAGATGATGAAAAGTTCTTTGCTATTTTGTGTTGAGAAGCATTATTCTTAAACTGTTTTTTATTTAATTATTTAATTTTTTTTTTTTTATAAAATTTGAACAGTGCACTCAAACCTGAAATCTGGAGTTGCAGCTCCCTCATCACCCATACTTCCCACTTTAGTAGTCTTACCGAGAGAAGTATAGAAAAGGGATTTAATGCATTGTAGAAATTTATGGTGCTACTCTGGTAGAAAAACCTCCACATATTCTCATATATCATCAAGTGTGAGAATGTCTGACCACATGGAGATTGAAAATATAAAAAGAATGTTTTTTTTTTCACACTTGGACACTTAATTTACTAAAATGATCCTTTGACGAACCATCATTTAAAGGTTCTTTTTTTCTATGCCATTGTGTCAAAGGACCCTTGTTGGCACCTTTATTTTTAAGACTGTATTGCCATCTAGAGGATAAAGGTGGGAAGTGTAAATGAGTGAGAACTCTATTCATTCTACCCACAAGTGAATAAAGCCTAAGAGAAGCTGTGAACATCATGTTCACATCATTCTACTAATCTGGAAATACCAGTTCATATTCATTTATTTATTCATAAATATTGAAAAAACATGCATATTAAAGTACATAATTAACGCTCCTGTTGTGTTCCAGTCAAACCTGACCGAATTACAAGTTTCCTCTTTAAAAAGTGTAGTAAATTTCATCTGTTTGTCATGAGGTTCCATGACTTTGTTCACATATGGTATCTGAACACCTAAAATAAATCTGAAATATTTTTATAAAAATTTGTGTGTTTTATGGAACTTGTATACACCCATGGTGTTCCCGGTCAAAAATGACCGGTTATTGGAAATGAATCTATAAGACTACAGTTAGTGTATAAAACAGAGTTCAAGCACATATCAAGCACATCCACAGCAACCAGAGACGGTGGAGTCAAAAGAAAGAGGTGCCAACTGAGTGCACCAAGAGATAAAAAAAAATAGCTTTGTGTGCCACAGGTGCGGTGTACATATATATGCAAAGAACATGGAATGACCACAGTATATTGCCCCACATGCTCGTGAGAGGACAAAACTGAGGAACATAAAGATAACATTACGGCACTGTCTTTTCAGAGTACAATAGAAAATTGTAATGTGCATACAGTGTATGGTTCAAGCATTTCTCTTAAACATTCCCTGTGGGCTTTTGTTTTCAATAAATAAATCATATTTCAAATCGGTTTTGACCAGGAACACAAAAGTTGTTATTTTGTGCCACAGTTTAGAAAACTTTTCAAAAAAGTGACTTTGGTAAACTTTGGTAAAGTGACTTTGGTAAACATTTCAGTGAAGTACTCTGTGACAAACACTACAATAGGTTTCATCTTAGTATTCGTTATAGTCAAAATAATATGTATATAATGTTTTTTCCCTAAAAAAACAAGCGGTGTAAGCTCAGGTAAATGAGGCCTGCAGGACATAAACAGCAAATACAAGTTCAAAACTTATAATGTTGACAAGAGCTGAAGTTCATAAAAAGATCTAACACAACATTAGGTGATAATATATGTATTATTGTTGATTTATAATGGAATAAAATGATCCCGGTCAAAAGTGACCGGTTTGACAGAACATGTCAAAGCTGAAGTTTTATGCTATCATTATTTGTCATCTCAGTAATACAATGTGCCAAATATCCACATTTCCATGTTTGTTTCCAGGTATTTTTTGGAAGATATCATAGTTTTTGCTGTCAAAACATTTTACGTCACACAGTACTTTTTGGTTTACCATGACATTTCTTGATTATGGAAAAATGACATTTTTATATCACTAAACAAAATTAGTCATGAAAACAAATGACAGCATATAATATCTGTCATTACATGTTTACAATGTGATTATGGCAATGTGATGTTGGAGGGTTCAAGTAAAAGATTAAAAGTTTCAAAAGTAAAGTTTTTGGTCAGTGTAAAACACTAACTTTAGTTGTGCTGCATGTAATATTTATAATCCTGTTTAAAGTTCCCTTCAACCTGATACATATTTATAATCAACTATTCAAACTGCTCTCTGATAGTGAACCTAGTAGGCTTGATTATTCAGACTGCAGACAGTTAAACTGTGCTGGGTTTCAGACTCTGAAAGACTGAAACTTATGGATAACTGGAAGTGTCTGGTAGACCGAATCTGATTGGTGAGTGGAGGAATCTGGTAGACTGAATCTGATTGGTGAGTGGAGGAATCTGGTAGACTGAATCTGATTGGTGAGTGGAGGATTCTGGCAGAATGCTTGTTACTAATTGTAAAAAGAAGCTGTAATGCACATTATTTTTACAATATATTTTTGTGATGTTTGCCCCTGTAGTTTTTTTTAACAGACCTAACAATAAAGGAGTCTTTTAACTTAATATCTGTAGCAATATAAATGTTTTTACATATAAGGCAGCTGCACACCAAAAATTTTAAAACAGTGTTTTCAAATAAGTTAAGCTCACTGGTTTTCTGTGCAGCACTTATTTTTCCATTACTGTGCTAAATTAAACCCAAAACTACACTACAAAAGCCACAGTACATGACATGAAATTTACTCAGGAAAAACCTTTAAGTTAATAGACAAATGCTATAATCTTCTGTGACCTCAGCCAACATTACAGCCTAGTCTTTTACAATTTGCATCTGTCAAAGCAGCCAGTTTGTGAAGACTTAGTTAGCATAAACCAAACTTGATATATCTGTAAATTGTGTTCACATTTTTATAACATTATACAAAAAGATGATAAAAACTAACCTGATCTTGGCATTTTTGGCGCTCTCAAAGATTCTGTGTATTAAGATTCTTTAGGTTTAAACTGGAGCAACACAGCTCTGTTCAATAGATTTCATGATTAATAATCGCCAAGTGAGTTCACAGTTTACCTGGGGGCCTGTAGTCTAATGATGAACATGATGAAAATGTAGAAATGAAGAGAATCACCTCGTGCACCAATTTTGTTGGATAATTTTAAGTTCAAGTGTGTCTTTCTTATGGGAAGACCATAAGACACTCATTTTCTGATTCCAGATATGTAAACTGGATGTTGGTCGTATCAAAAAACACAACACATTGTGGTTTTTGTTAAAATTGTACAGATTTTCAAACTTTAAATTAAAAATAAATAAAGAGAGCAAGCAGTTTCCTTTAAAAGTACTTTCCTGAGTAAAAATAAAATTACAGTTGTGCAGACTTACATCACATACATACAACACAACTACATTGTTGAAAATAAATATGAGCCCACTTATTAATCTGCTCACAAAAACATTACTGATGGCTCATTTCTGTTCTATAACTATGAATTTTGAAACACTTCATGCACCACATAAAACAACACAAACTATAACAGAATTACACACTTCCAGAAGTGAAAGTCTCTTTGTATGAAAGTAAACATACCTTCTCGTTTGGGTGGAAATTCATGAAAAAAAAAAAGTTTAACATGAAAACTTAGTTGCTACTGCTAACGTCTTACTGTAACAGTCAGGAATACATATCCTTTTTGTTGCCAAGGTAACAGCATCAGTAGAACTACCTGCATTCTCGCTGAAATTCACTGTTACATATGATAGACCTTCAACAGATATTCTAGCTAAATGCTGAGTGACACTCACTGAGAAATCAGAGAGAATTGTGGGTAACTGAGCTGTGGAGTAGATGACCTGATCAGGAGAGTTTGATGGTAACTGAGCAGGATAATAAACATCATTTTAAAAAATCATTACATCATCATAAACCTTTTGAGAAGGTTCTGAGGGGTTTGTGGGTAACTGGACATTATCATCAACAGTTTGAGAAGGTTCTCAGGGGTTTGTAGGTAGATCAGCTGAGCAGACTATGGAAACTCCAGCATCTGAAGTAGGAAGGAGTCTATTGTCTTTAATCGCCTCGTATACAATTACGGAGACCTAAAAACAGAGATTTAAAAACAATTCTAAAAATTAGAGCTGGTTAAATATTTTTGAAGTGAACTGAACTATTTTACTCTTTCAGAGCAGTTTAATCTTCTGTTTTTTGTGTGAGTGAGTAAGATCAATATTTCAGTTATTGTCAGTTCATCATTACACATTTTATTGGTGTATATCTGTTCCAGTGAGAACCAGCTTTCAAATACAATCTTGACTCACACAGTGATCTCTAAGAGATTGGCTGTGGATTCTGCCTGGGTCTGAGGAGGAAGAAAAACAATTTCAAATCAGTCAAACATTACGAACTGGAAAAACGCCATGTTCAATATTAAATTTTATATAATGCAGTGGATATGTTAACAGTCTGTTCTGTTTGGATGCATGTTCATTTATAGCCAGCAGAGGGCAGCATCTGTCCATCACTGTTAGTCCACTGAGGCCTTGTGAACTTTTTTGGTCTCTAATGATTGTTTTTAATGACTCATGCTGCACAAACTTTTGAACATACAGACCTGCGTCCTTATTAAGTGTTTTGGGGAAACCAATAATACGTCCAGTGACTGAATGTAATTTATCATAAATGAGGAATTAATTTAGGACTGAAATCTTTCCTTTGATCATTTTGTATGTTGAATTAGTAGCCCAAATAACAACCTGTGCATGTCTAAGTATCCATTTTCTGTATATGTTTCTGTGTGATGGTACTTTGAGTCTTGCTTCTCTTTCTAAAACTCACGTTGAAGAATAAGAGTCCAATCAGAAGCAGCAGAATCACAACCACAACAGTGATCATAGCTAAAACTGGAAATGCTGGAGGTGGAGAACCTGAATTAGAGAATCAGACACAAACAACATTCTGATCATTCAAAAGTGATCAAACTAACAGTACAAGAGCAGAGGGTCTTCATTTGTACAGTAAGTGTTAATACCTGTGACAGACAGTGGTTTTAGACATTGAGGATGTGGTTGGTCTTGTGTTCAGTGAACTGATGTGTGTTGATGATAGTGATAGAACATCTGGACCTGGAGGAAAAATGTAGTTTTGTTGAACTGTGTAGATGTCATTATTTCTAACTGACTATAGTTTACCAGGATATATACAGTATGAATATTATAACTATTGAAGTCCTAAATTCACTGTAGTTTTAGTTGTAGAGGAGGTTGTTTCTGTGCTCTGTGGAGTTGAGCCTGATGGTAATGATGGTGATGATGTTGCTGGTCGTTTTGTTAATGGAGATGATGGAAAAAAGGCTTTTCAGATTCTTATATTGTCATTAAACTGTACTTGTTTTCTTAATGAGTAAATAAGTTATGTAAAACAAACTACATTTAAAATAGTTATTAATGCATTTTGTTGTAGTTGTTTTGTGTACATTTCAGGATACAAATAAAATGTTTTTAAACAGACTTTGAAGCCATCCGATTTCATTAGACTGACCTTTTCCAGACTGCAGACTCAATGAAATTCAATGATAGGATCTTAAATTCTAATACTGCACACATCTTACCTTAAAATGATAAAATATATAGACAGAAAGTGTCTGAAAGTAAACAGATTAATTGAATTCATATCTACTCACCAGTAACTCTGAGGTTGATCTGTGTGATATAAACCTTGTATCCATGGTCAGATTTCCAGTCTGATTCAGCTCCACACCAGTATTCACCAGAGTTTCCCACATTCATATTATTGAAGGTCACAATAAAGATTTGCTTTCCATCATCATGTAGATACAGATTTCCCTGCTTTATCCATCTTTCACTCTCATTAACAGGTGTTTTATAATTACAGTCAGCAGTGCCCACTCTCCTACAGAGAAACTTGGGGATTGTGGGATGGCCAGTCACACTGATGTTCTTCTCGTAGGACAGATCTGTCAATCATAAACAATTAAATGAAAACACTTAAACTCACCTACACAGTATGTACAAAATATCACTTATTTTTCTTCTTATTTTACAGACATATGTGTGTTTTATTAGCCCTGATATCTGCATTTGATTACGACTCCTCCCTCTGCATATTCTGTTACTTCTCTTCAGGCCAAACCCTTCGTCTGTAACTATTTTTTTATTTATTTATTTATTTTTTTTTGGACAAACAGAGGTTGAGGTATGAAGGATCTATATATTTGTATTAAATGAATGCAGGGGAAGTCCATATTCAGAGTTACTAGAAATACACTAAATAATTTCTAATATGTATTGGAGTAATGAAAACTAGATGCTAATAAGTTTTGAGATCTGGGAGAATTAGGGAAACATGAGGCTGGATCTGCAAACATCACAAAAAGTACTTTTGACAAAGTGATGACTATTTAGATGTGAATTTATAGAGTGTTCGATTGGAAGAAGGAGGGGTACCAGGTATGTTCCTCCCCCCAAACTTCAGTTAATTACATCAAGTACCCATCAGAAAGAAAAGTAAAATATGAGATCTCCTTAATATCTCAGTAGGTTCTTCTAGAAAACTATGAGATCAGACGGAAAAGCAAAGGAGACCTTATCTTGTGTTTCTCCTGAGAAAAAGAGCCCAGGACTGGGAGAATCTCACATCTTCTTTGAATTTTAGTAGAGATCTTAATAAAGTCACACAGTGTGATCAGGTTTGCTGAGATAATAACACTCGTGTTCATCCGTAACTGGACTCATCTCTCCTGTATCTTCTGTTATTTTTAGTAGGATAACCTTTTCTGAACCATCAAAGAGCAGCATTCGATCAGTAAAACTGTCCCCTGGTTTCTCCAAATTGGCTGTTAGTGAATGAATATGTATGAATCCACTGTTGAATATTCATGTTTACGTCATTGATTCTGTGCTGCTCTGTGTCAGAAGGCCTCTACTGCCATCTAAAGCACAATGTGTGTAACAGCAGCACTGAGCAATCTTTGCTGTGTTCCCTATGTAATACAAATGTGATTAAAGAGAGAGATTAAGTGCTTTAAAATAACTCTAGTTTATAAGACATCTATTAGCTTTTACTTCACAATTGACTAATAATGAACTAATCATCAATATTAAGAGTTATTCATCATTATATAATACAATCCTGTTTCCAAAAAAGCTGCTATGCTGTGAAAAATGTAAGTAGAAACCGAATGCAATAATGTGAAAATCATGTAAACCCTTTATTTAATCAAAAGTAGTACGAAGACAACATGTCAAATGTTGAAACGGAGAAATTTATTGTTTTTTTGTCCATAATAAAATAACAAGCCAGGTGTTCTTCAGCCATTTTAGGGATAAATCTCAATAACAAATAACACATTTACACACTTCTAGAAGTAAAAGAATAGAAAATAGATGATAATACAAGTGCAACATGAAAACTGCTTCCTCTAACATTTGACTGTAGCATAGTCACATGAGTCGTTCTCCTTGTTGATGATTGCCGTGGTAACAGCATCAGTAGAACTATCTGCATTCTGGCTGAGATTCACTGTTGAGTATGTTGGACCTTCAGCAGATTTTCCAGATGAATGCTGAGTGGCACTTGCTGAGGAGTCAGAGAGGCTTGTGGGTAACCCAGCTGTGGAGTAGATGTCCTGATCAGGAGAGTTTGATGGTAACTGAGCAGAAGAATAAATGGGATTTGAGAAATCACTGTCTGAGGGTAACTGGACTTTATCATCAACAGTCTGAGAAGATTTTGAGGGGTTTGTAGGTAGTTCAGCAGTAGAGTAGACTGTAGAAGCTCCAGCATCTGAGGATGAAATGTCTTTAACCTCCTCATAGACACAGACATCACGGGAAACCTAAGAAGCAGAGATTAAAAATAGCAACAATGGAAACTAGAACTGGTCAGTTTCAATCGAAGTGATCTCAACTATTTTACTTCTTATACAGCAGTTAGACTAGTGGTCAGTTTCACATTTTTGTGTGAGTTAGATCAAAATTTCAGTTACTGACAGTTCATTGTTAAATATGTCATTAGTTCATATCTGTTTCAATGAGAAGATGCTTTGAAATACAATCATGACTCACCGTGTGGTCTGAGGAGCCTCTTTGTGATTGGCTTTGGGTTGAGGCTGGACCTGAGGAGGAAGAAAAAATCCATAATTTAAATCAGCCATACATTAAGAATTGGCAAAGACATTGTGCTCAACAGCCAATTTCTGCCGCAGGGGCCCATGCCGCCAAGGGCCTCCCCGCCATCTCCCACTGCCTATACTGCCCCCACGTTGTCTCTTCACGCTAAGCCTGGCTGGGTAACATGGGCTGCCCCGCCACCAAGCGCTCGCCAAGGGACGCTACCCCCAGGCCTGGCTCCAGGGGTAGGTCCCAGTGACCCTCTCCCGGGCAGGGTACACTGTCTTCTGTGTCCGTTTTTCATGGAGGGTTTTTGGATCGAGTTAGTCTGGGTCTTCACTCCAGACCTGTTTGCCCTCGGAGACCCTACCAGGAGCGTATTGCTCCCAACGACTTAGCTCTGAAGATCCCTCAACCACACAAACCCTCCTGCCACAGCAAGGCCCCGATCCAGGACCCTTTCTTCGCAGTGTGGAGGGCTACACTCTAGTTGATAGGGTGAGGAGCTCGGTCATCTGGGAGGAGCTCAGAGTAGAGCCACTTCTCCTCTGCATTGAGAGGAGCCAGTTGAGTTGGTTCGGGCATCTGATCCGGATGCCCCCTGGACGCCTCCCGGTGCAGGTGTACCAGGCACGGCCTACCGGGACAAGACCCCGGAGTCATCCTTGGACCCGCTGGAGGGATTATATCTGCAAGTTGGCCTGGGAGCTGCTTGGGGTCCCCGGGAATGAGCTGGAGGAAGTTGCGGGGGACAAGGTCGTCTGGGATTTTCTGCTCTCCCAACTGCTACCGCAACTCTATCTGGACTAAGTGGTTAATGATGATGATGATGATGATGATGATTGTGCTCAATAGTAAATGACATTTAATGTAGTGGATATGTTAACAGTCTGTCCTTACTCTGTTTGGATGCATATTCATTTTCAGCCAGCAGAGGACAGCATCTGTCCATCACTGTTAGTCCACTTAGGCCTAGTGAATTTGAGGCCTAATGAATGTGTTTAATGACTCATGCTACACTCACTTCTGAACATAATGATCGAAAAATCCCTTTTAGAAAGTGTTTGGGAGAAACCAGTAATATGTCCAGAGACCGAATGGAATTTGTCATTAATCAGTCCAAAACCACAGGACTGGAATTGTCTTCACTAAACATTGTTTCCTATGATGAAGTTAGTAGGTCAAATCACAATGTGTGCATGTTGAAGTATCCATTTTGTGTATATGTTTCTGTGTGATGGTACCTTGAGTCTTGCTTCTCTTTCTAAGAGTAACTATGAAGAATAGGAGTCCAATCAGAAGCAGCAGCACAATAACAGACACACCAGTGACCACAGAGGAAACTGGAAATGCTGGAGATGGAGAATCTAAATTAGAGAATCAGATACAAACAATAATCTGATCATTTAAAAGTGATCAAACTAACAATGGAAGAGCAGAAGTTCTTTATTTGTACATACCTGTTGCAGAGAGTGGAGAGGATGAGGGTTTAGACGTTGAGGATGTGGTTGGTTTTGTGGTTGGTGAACTGATGTGTGTTGATGATAGTGATAGAACATCTGGACCTGGAGGAAAAATGTCAGTTTAACAGTCTAGATGTCATTGTTGCTAACTGACTACAGTTTCCCAGGATATATACAGTATAAATATTATACCTGTTGAAATCTTGAATAATGAATTCATTGTAGATGTAGAGGAGGCTGTTTCTGTGCTCTGTGGAGTTGAGCTTGATGGTGATGTTGAGGATGATGTTGTTGCTGGTTGTTCTGTTAATGCAGATGAAGATGAAAGGCTTTTCAGATGTCATCTCATATTGTCAATAAACTGTCCTTATTTCTTAATGAGTAAGTTATATAAAACAAACTACATTTAAAATGGTAATTTATTCATTTTTGTAGTAGTCTTGTGTACATTTGAGGTTACTAACAAAATGCTTTAGAACAGACTTTGAATCAATCCGCTTTCATTAGACTAACCTTTTCCAGACTGCAGACTCCCTGAAATTCAATGATAGAATCTTTAGTTATTATGCTGTACAGCTCTTATATCTAAACTCCATGAAGATATAGAAGAAAGTGTTTAAAAGTAAGCAGATTAATTTAATTCATATCTACTCACCAGTAACTCTGAGGTTGATCTGTGTGATATAAACCTTGTATCCATGGTCAGATGTCCAGTCTGATTCAGCTCCACACCAGTATTCACCAGAGTCTCCCTCAGTCAGACTGTTGATGATCACAGTGAAGATCTGCTTTCCATCATCATGTAGATACAGTTTTCCCTCATTTATCCATCTTCTGCTCTCTTTAACAGATGTTTTATATTTACAGACAGCACTGCGCACTTTGCTACAGAGAAATTTGGGGTCACTGCTGTGGGATTGTGGGTATTTGCAGCTGATGTTGACACTTCTTCTTACATGACCAGACACACTGATGCTCTTTTCACAGTCTTGATCTGTCAGTCATACACAACTGATTGTTAATGCTCATAATCACTATCTGTATATCTGACTGTACAGGTACTTTTGTATTTTTCTATTTATATTTGTATATGCACATTATTATGCCTCCTCCCTCTGCATATTCTGTCACTTCTTTGAAGGCCACACCCTTATTATATTTTCAGGGAAAAGAATGTTGAGTAGAAACGTGTTCATTTGTTCCCAGAGGTTTACTGGATTCTGTATGTTCACTCTCACTGTAGCTGACGATATGACGCTGGAAGTTTAGCATAACAAGTGCAGTGTTGGGAGACACTCACCTTCCTCTACCTTCAGTTCCACTGGAGTGTAGATGTCATTCTTGAAATCTATATGAACTCCACACTGGTACGTTCCAGAATCCTCTACAGTGAGATTACTGATCATCACCTGGAACACTGCAGCACTGGTGTTATCAAACAGTGAGGATCTTCCTGAATGTATCCACTCATTTTTATCTCCTGTCTTAAACAGAGAGAATCCTCCTGATTTTATCCACTCATTTTTAACTCCTTTCTTGATTTGGTCAGTACAGTTTGGCCATAAACTCTTACAGAAATACTTTGTGTTTGATGTGTAGGTTGTATTATATCTACACTTGATGAGGATTCCTCCTCCTGAATATCCTGTCACTCTCTCTGATTCTCCTCCACCTACTAAAAGAGGACAAATGTCCATCTGAGTAAAGGCTTCATTTGACTCTGCTGATAGTGATGATTATTTAGAAGAGCATCTCCTTACCTGAAATCAGGAAGAGGGTGAAGATGAGGAGGATCTTCCTAGTCATTCCAGTTTTATCCATATTACCTCCGGCTCCACATCAAAAGCGTATTAGATGTTCATGTCTTTAGATCCTCATCTCTGTTTTTGTGTTTCTCTGTCTGAGCTGTGTCTGAATCTATTCTTCTGCTTTTGGTTCAACTGACCAGAATGATAAACCCGCCCATTTCCCTTCAGCACCCGATGAGAGAAAGCGTGATTATTTTCTTCTCTGCCTGCTGTAGCAGTGAAACGTAACAGCAACAGTCATCATAAACTTTGAAAATATGTTTTTCAAACCATTTTTTGTTGCTAGATTTACTGAGAGTAAATGCTTTGTTTGGTCTATTACTGTGTGACAAACTACAGAGTTCACCAGGATTCTTTAGCACTTCATTGTGTTGTAAGTTAATCATCTCTATTTGACTTCCGTTTCTTGAAAGTTGTCTGATGAGGCCCTCAACTCTAAATATAGTTATATGTTTAGTTCTAATACATTACAGCAGTGCTGTGATGTCATTTGTGAGCTGGTCTGAAAAAGGACATCAGTAGTGCCATCTAGAGTGCAGCACTTAGAAAGACAGCTGTACTGTACTGCAGTATGAATGACCACTCGCCCCAGTGTCCTCAGTATGAACATGATCAAAACTCATAACAACACAGATCTGCCCACCAAACTTACTCAAACACACACAATGGAGGCAGAACTGCTGTGGAAACTCACTGCAACCTACGCAGTGATCTAAATAGGAGCCTATCCCTGTATCCCTCAATAAAGACCTACAAAAGCAATAACTCATTCATGTAAGTATTTTAATGTTTTAGCTCAACTCTGAGAGTATTTTAAGATCATATTTTTAAGGAAACTAATGTTGAGGCAGGAAGCATGTCTTTGGTCATTTTACAACTAAACTAATCAATGCAGGGGAATCCATATTCACTCAGCAGCCCTTAGTCTGTAGTTTGTACACCACCTATAACTTAACTGTTAACTGCATGAATCTGTCCATTTGATTTACATTTCTTGTTTGTGAGCTCAGACATGATGGTAGTATGAGGGAAGACTTATTAAGAGAGGGGGAGAACTCTGATAACTAAGGCTGGAGTTCGGGGCAGCTTCTGCCTGTAGCTAAAAGGCCAGACCCCCCTCATAGCTGTAGTAGGACTGATGTAGGACTGAAGAACAAAGCGAAGGGTGGCAGTGGGGATTGTGAACCCTTCGTCACAGGAACAGAAGGCGATGATGTGAATTTATAGGGTGTTAGATTGGAAGAAGAAGGGGTTTCAGGTATGTCCCTCCCAAACCTCATTTATAACATAACTACATCAAGTACCCATCAGAAGGAAACGTACAAAAGAGATCTCCTTAATATCTTAGTAGGTTCTTCTAGAAAACAATGACATGGAAAGACAGATGAGACCTTATCTTATGTCTTTCTTGCTGTTCAAATGTTTCTCCTGAGAAAAAGAGCCCAGTAATCTCACGTCTTTTTGGGTTTTAGTAGAGATCTTAATAAAGTCACACATTCTGCTCAGATCTGCTGAGATAATAACACTCATGTTCGTCTGCAACTGAATTATCTCTCCTTATCGCTCATGTATCTTATTTCTTATTTTTTCTAATGTTATTTCTCCCATGGAATTTAGTAGAATAACCATTAAGTCTTCTGAACCATCAGAGATCATCATTTGATCAGTAGAATTTTCCTCCGGTTTCTCCAAATTAGCCGTTAGTGAATGAATATGTTTCTGATTCTGTCAGAAGGCCTCTACTGCCGTCTAGAGCACAAAGTGTGTAACAGCAGGACTGTGCAATCTTTCCTGTTTTCTCTGTGTAATAAAATGTGAATAAAGAGAGAGATTAATCAAATAATTTATTATAACAGTACTTTATAAGACATCTATTAGCTGTTCCTTCACAACTGACTAATAATGAGCTAATCAGGTATTAAGAGTCATTCATTATTTAATGAAACCATTTCCAAAAAAGTTGGGATGCTGTGCAAAATGTAAATAAAAACAGAATGCAATGATATGCAAATAATGTAAACCCTGTATTTTATTAAACATAGTACAACGACAACATATCAAATGTTAAAACAAAAATGTATTGTTTTGTTTTTTGCATAAATAAAATAACAATCTGAGTCGTCTTTAGCCCGGAGGACACAGTGTCCATGATTTCCAAAAAGAATTTCAATTTTTCATTTGTCAGACCACAGGACATTTCTCCACTTCGCCTCAGTCCATTTTAAATGAGCTCGGGCCCAGAGAAGGCGGCGGCGTTTCTGGATCCTTTTTATAGATGTTTTTTTCCTTGCATGGTAGAGATTTTACTTGCATTTGTGAATGTAGCAGCAACTGTTCAGAGACAGTGGTTTTCCGAGGTGTTCTTGTGTCCACGCAGTGTTTTCCACTACTGAATTGTGTCTGGTTCTAATGCAGTGCCACCTGATGGCCCAAATTTACTGTCTTGTTGAATAATACATGTAGAGTTTAAGAGGATATTGTTTAAAAAAATGTGCAAAGAATAATACAAATGCACAGGTTAAGCTGAACTACAGTTGACATTCAGTAAAATCTCTAATTTTACTGATTCTACAAACTACACACTACTGCACACTACTACCGTTTTAAAGGTAACTGAAGTTAAACTGGGCTATTTAAGCTGGACTATATGCCCACTGAATTAATATTTAAAGCAAACAAAGCTTAAGGTTCATTTCTCATCTGTAAACATGAAAGTGTAAACATTCTTGTGTACCACATTCATACCAGAAGTAAACATTTCTTTGTGTGAAAACAAACATACCGTCTCATTCTGGTGGAAATAGATGAGAATACAAGTGTAATATGAAATCGTTCAGATGAGTCATTCTCCTTGTTGATGGTTGCCATGGTAACAGCATCAATATAACTATCTGCATTCTTGCTGAAATTCACTATTGAGTATGTTGGACCTTTAGCAGATTTTCCATTTGAGTACTAAGTAGAACTTGCTGAAGAATCAGAGAGAATTGTGGGTAACTGAGTTGTGGAGTAGATGTCCTGATCAGGAGAGTTTGATGGTGACTGAGCAGGAGAATGAATAGGATTTGAGAAATCACAGCTTGAGGGTAACTGAACATTGTCATCAACAGTTTCAGAAGGTTCTGAGGGGTTTGAGGGTAACTGAACATTATCATCAACAGTTTCAGAAGGTTCTGAGGGGTTTGAGGGTAACTGAACATCATCATCAACAGTTTTAGAAGGTTCTGAGGGGTTTGAGCGTAACTCAACAATATCACAAACAGTTTTAGAAGGTTCTGAAGGGTTTTTGGGTAACTGAGCAATATCATAAACGGTTTGAAAAGGTTCTGAGGGGCTTGTAGGTAGTTGAGCCATAGAGTAGACTGTGGCAGAAAGGTGCCTATTTTCTTCAATCTCCTCATAGACGACAAGAGAAACCTAAAAGCAGAAATAAAATAAAAACAGTAATAATAAAATTAGAGTAGGTCATGTATTTGATGTGAACTCAATTATTATACTCCATTTGGAGCAGTTCAATTGATGTTTAGGGTGTTTTTTTTCAGTGTAAGTCAGATAGGTCAGCATTTCAGTTATTGATGATTCAGTATTAAACATGGTGGATGCCTGTTCCAATGGAAACCTGCTCTGAAATACAATATTGACTCACCCTGTGATTTGCAGAGTCTCTGAGGGGTTGGCTTTGGGTTGACGCTGGATCTGAGGAGAACCAATTTTATACCCTTAAATCAGTTATAAATGAATATTTTGAATATTTAATTATGTATAATATAAACTACCTGGAAGACAAAGAAGATGGAAAATTGATCTGAGACTGTTCAGTGTGTTCTTACTGTATCTTTAGTGCATGTTCAATTATAGCCAGTAGAGGGCAGCATCTGGTCATCACTGTTAGCCCACTGGGGCCTAGTGCACATAGTCTCTAAAAATGTTCAATGACTTGTTCATACACACACACACACACACACGCGCACACACACACATACACACACACACGCACACACTCATACACACACACACACGCACACACTCATACACACACACACACATGTACAAGTAGTGCGCAGAGGTCACCAACTTTCTGCAGAGTCAATCGCTACAGACCTCCAAACCTCATGTGGCCTTCAGATTAGCTCAAGAACAGCATAGAGAGCTTCATGGAGTGGGTTTCCATGGCTGAGCAGCTGCATCCAAGCCTTACATCACCAAGCGCAATGCAAAGCGTCAAATGCAGTGGTGTAAAGCGCCGCCACTGCTGAGCAGTGGAGACGTGTTCTCTTTTGGACGAGAAGGCCTGGCTTGCAGTCTCCGCTCTAATTCATCCCAAAGGTGTTCTATCGGGTTGAGGTCAGGACTCTGTGCAGGCCAGTCAAGTTCTTCCACACTGAACTCGCTCATCCATGTCTTTATGGACCTTGCTTTGTGCACTGGTGCACAGTCATGTTGGAACAGGAAGGGGCCGTCCCCAAACTGTTCCCACAAAGTTGGGAACATGAAATTGTCCAAAATCTCTTGGTGCTGAAGCAATAAGAATTCCTTTCACTGGAACTAAGGGGCCGAGCCCAACTCCTGTAAAACAACCCCACACCATAACCCCACCTCCACCAAACTTTACACTCAGCACAATGCAGTCAGACAAGTACCGTTCTCCTGGCAACCGCCAAACCCAGACTTGTCCATCGGATTGCCAGATGAAGAAGCATGATTCATGTACAGGTGGCATCCTATCACGGTACCATGCTGGAATTCACTGAGGTCCTGCCCCATTCTTTCACTAATGTTTGTAGAAGCCGTCTGCAGGCCTAGGTGCTTGGTTTTATACACCTATGGCCATAGAAGTGATTGGAACACCTGAATTCAATGATTTGGATGGGTGAGTGAATACTTTTGGAAATATAGTGTATGTCGCTACTGTCGGAAACAAAACCTCATATCTCCATTTTTGTCATTTTTTGACATAATGTGAAAATGCCTGTTGCACTTTGCATTGTGTGTAAATTGTTGATTAATGGACCAAAAGTAAAGTATGTTTTTTCCTTCTCCTGTAAAGTTACCATTTTGGAGATATGAGGTCTTGTTCCGACAGCAGCAACATATATATATATATATATATATATATATATAATTCTATGTGTGATGGTACCTTGAGTCTTGCCTCTCTTTTGAACAGTTACTGTGAAGAATAGGAGTCCAATTAGAAGCAGCACCAGAACCACAGACACACCAGTGATCACAGAGGAAACTGGGAATTCTTGAGGTGGAGAATCTAAATTACAGAGTCAGACACAAAAAAATAATCAGATTATTCAGAGTCTTGGCAACCATTTTCTCCAAAATGTGTTGTGATCACCTGTAGCAGACAATGAAGATGATGTGGTTTGAGATGTTCAGGATGTGGTTAGTGTTAACTTTAGTAAACCTGATGTGTGTTTATGAATGTGGTTGACTATTTGCAGCTAAAGGAAACCAATGTCAGGTTGTCAAAATCATTTGTGTATATACAAATACCTTTTTTCTCATTGCACAAGTACAACAAGATTCAGTGTGCACTTCGCTACACACTACCTAAGTGAAAAATAAAAATAAAAATAAAAATAACATTGATAACGTAAAATGTGCCAAGTGTAATACAGCCTTAGGTGCATGTAGACATGCCTGTAGCCTGAGTATGTGCAACAGTGGGCAGTAGTAGAATAGTTCAAGATGGAGCACCATGGCAGGAATATTGCAGTACAAAAGTGACAATGTTCACAGCTGGAATGCTGCAGTATAAAGTGACGTGTGCAGTCAGTAAACAGTGACTATATAGCAATACTCAGTAGCTGGTGCTGTCAGTCATGTAGTGTAGCAGCTTCACATTCTACCTAATTCTATGTAAAGTGGACAATGTGCAAAAGTATACTATACCATACCATAGTATGCAATGTTACATACTGTAACATAATATAATACTGTTCTATGTTACACTGTACACACATTTACTATACTATACATAATATATCAATGAACAATGTGCAATATTAATTATTATTTGAAATGCAGATAGTGAGAAAGTGCTCAGAGCTGCCATTGGCCAGTGGAGTTTATTATAATGTGTAGGAATGAAGGTCCTGAAGTCTGGTTGAGGCGAATCTCGGATCTCTGCTGAGATTCACTTTCCTGAGTGATCTCAGAAAGTGGAGAGTGGAGCATGTCCATCTCTGCATTTCCTGAAGTCGAGGATGAGCTCCTTGGTCTTGCTGAGGTTAAGAACTTGCTGTTGTCTGAACACCACACGGCCAGGCGCTGTACCTCCTCTCTGTAGGCAGACTCGTCATTGCCCAAGATCAGCCCTAGCACTGTGGTGTCACCTGAATACTTGATGATGGTATTTGTATTGTCGACTGGAATGCAGTCATAGGTGAAGAAAGAGTTCAGAAGTGGGCTCAATACACAGCCCTGAGGAGCACCAGTGTTCAGTATCAGTGGGGAGGACAGGTATGTCCCCAGCCTGAGTGACTGAGGGCGATTGGTCACAAAGTCCAATATCCAAGTGGAGTCGTTGACTGAGGCCCAGATTCTGAAGCTTGAAAGCCAGTTTTTGGGGGATTATTGTGTTGAATGCTGCACTGTAATCAATAAACAGAATTTGAGCATATGTGCTGGATGCTCAAGGTGGGATAAGGTGGTGTGAAGGGCTGTGAAGATTGCATCTTCTGTGGATCGTCTGGGGTGGTATGCATACTGGCGAGGATCAAGAGCAGCTAGGACCATTCTCTCAAAGCAATCCATGACAATAGGAGTGAGTGTGACCGGATGAAAGTCATTGAGGCTTTTGGTGAAGAGAGTAAGTGTGTTACAACACTGTTAAAATGAGTACGTGTCTTCTTTTAGTGCTATGTTGAAAAATTCCTGCTGTTTGGTCTTTATGAGAGCTTTTACATTCCATATCACTGTAACTGATGCTACTGATACTGAATTTAGGATAATAAACAGTGCAGTGGTGGGAGAGACTCACCTTCCTTTACATTCAGTTCCACTGGTGTATAGATGTCTGGCCACAGTTTTCTATCAACTCCACACTGGTACGTTCCAGAATCCTCTACAGTGAGCTCTCTGATCAACACCTGGAACACTGCAGCACTGGTGTCATCAAACAGTGAGAATCTTCCACTATTTATCCATTTATTTTTAACTCCTGTCCTGATCTGGTCAGTACAGTTTAACCATGAACCCTTACAGAAATATTTCTGGTTTGATGTGTATTGTGTCTCATATCTACACTTGATGAGGACTCCTCCTCCTGAATATCCTGTCACTCTCTCTGATTCTCCTCCACCTACTAAAAGAGGACAAATGTCCATCTGAGTAAAGGCTTCATTTGACTCTGCTGATAGTGATGATTATTTAGAAGAGCATCTCCTTACCTGAAATCAGGAAGAGGGTGAAGATGAGGAGGATCTTCATTCTGAGTTCACACAGACATCAGAGGCCCTGATATGTACCCCCTGCCTCTGTGTGACTCTGTGACTTGTCTGCATCTTCAGCTACATCTTAAACAGAAACTGAAGTCCACTTCCTTTTCTGACGCTGAGAAAGAAAGAGGTGAAAACTTCTCAGCAAGATGTTGTGTGAATATGTGTGGTTAGAGCTGCGACTAAAATGCTTTCAAATGCTTTCAAGGAAATTCTCTGCACTAAGGTAAACAATGTCACACCAAATAAAGATGACTACCAAGAGATGTAGAGTTTTAATTAAATGCTGAGTTAAAGAGATTCGTTTTTAGATGCTTCTTAAAAGTGAGCTCTGAGCTTCACTGTCTAATAAAAGGTCCTCAGTATAAACATGATCAAAACTCATAACAACACAGATCTGCCCACCAAACTTACTCATACACACTCAGTGGAGGCAGAACTGCTGTGGAAACTCACTGAAACCTATGCAGTGATCTCAATAAGTGTCTATCATAGCAAAGAGCTACAAAAGCAATAACTCCTTCATGTAAGTAGATTATATTTATTATATTTTAGCTCAACTCTGATATTTATTATATTTTTGCTCAACTCTGTGAGATCATACTTGCAAGAACAATGATGTTAGGGCAGGAAGCATGTCTTCAGTCATACACACACACACACACATACTCGTAGCTGTGGTAGGACTGATGTAAGACTGAGGAACAGGGCAGAGATGGGGTGGCGGTGGGGATTGCGAACCCTTCATCACAGGAACCGAAGATGAGGATGTGAATACATAGGGTGTTAGATTGGAAGAAGGAGGGGTTTCAGGTTTGTTCCTCCCCCCAAACTTCAGTTACAACATAACAAAAAGTCACACATTCTGCTCAGATCTGCTGAGATAATAACACTCATGTTCATCTGCAACTGAATTCTCATCTCTCCTTCATCTTTCATGTATCTTATTTCTTATTTCGTCTAATGGTATTTCTCCCATGGATTTTAGTAGAATAACCATCAAGTCTTCTGAACCATCAAAGATCAGCTTTATATCAGTAGAATTTTCCTCTGATTTCTCCAGATTATCTGTTGGTGAATCGATATGTTTCTGATTCTGTGCTGGTCTGTGTCAGAGGGCCTCTACTGGCATCTAGAGCACAAAGTGTGTAACAGCAGGACTGTGCAATATTTGGTGTGTTTTCTGTGTAATACAAATATAAATAAAGGGAGAAATTAATCAAATAATTTATAATAACAGTAGTTTATAAGACATCTATTAGCTCTTCCTTCACAACTGACTAATAATGAGCTAATCAGGTATGAAGAGTCATTCATCATTATTTAATGAAACCCTGTTTCCAAAAAAGTTCAGATGCTGTGCAAAATGTAAATAAAAAAGAGAATGCAATGATATGCAAATCGTGTAAACCCTATATTTTATTGAAAGTAGTACAAAGACAAGATATCAAATGTTAAACTGAGAATTTATCGTTTTGTTTTTTGCATAAATAAAATAACAAGCTGAGAGGTCTTTAGGGCCCAGAGAAGACGGCGGCGTTTCTGGATCCTTTTTATATATGTTTTTTTTTTTTTTATAGATTTTTTTTTCTTTGCATAGTAGAGATTTTACTTGCATTTGTGGATGCAGCGGCAAACTCTGTTCGCAGACAGTGGTTTTCCGAGGTGTTCTTGAGCCCATGCAGTGTTTTCCACTACAGAATTGGGTCTGCTTCTAATGCAGTGCCACCTGACGGCCCAAATTTACTGTCTTTTGTTGAATAATACATGCAGAGTTTAAGAGGATATTATTTAAAAAATGTGCAAAGAATAATACAAATGCATAGGTTAAGCTGAACTACAGTTGACATTCAGTAAAAACTCTGATTTTACTGATTCAACCCACAAAACACTACTGCACACTACTACCGTTTTAAAAGATAACTGAAGTTAAACTGGGCTATTTAAGCTGGACTATATGCCCACTGAATTAATATTTAAAGCAAACAAAGCTTAAGGTTCATTTCTCATCTGTAAACATGAAAGTGTAAACATTCTTGTGTACCACATTCATACCAGAAGTAAACATTTCTTTGTGTGAAAACAAACATACCGTCTCATTCTGGTGGAAATAGATGAGAATACAAGTGTAATATGAAATCGTTTGTTTCTCCTTGTTGATGGTTGCCATGGTAACAGCATCAATAGAACTATCTGTGTTATTACTGAAATTCACTATTGAGTATGTTGGACCTTGTGTTGTAAGTTGTAGAGTTGATGTCCTGATCAGGACAGTTTGATGGTAACTGAGCAGGAGAATAAACATGATTTGAGAAATCACAGCTTGAGGGTAACTGAACATTATCATCAACAGTTTCAGAAGGTTCTGAGAGGTTTGAGGGTAACGGAATATTATCATCAACGGTTTCAGAAGGTTCTGAGGGGTTTGAGGGTAACTGAACATCATCATCAACTGTTTCAGAAGGTTCTGAGGGGTTTGAGCGTAACTGAATATTATCATCAACGGTTTCAGAAGGTTCTGAGGGGTTTGAGGGTAACTGAATATCATCATCAATGGTTTCAGAAGGTTCTGAGGGGTTTGAGGGTAACCGAACATTATCATCAACAGTTTCAGAAGGTTCTGAGGGGTTTGAGGGTAACCGAACATTATCATCAACAGTTTCAGAAGGTTCTGAGGGGTTTGAGGGTAACCGAACATTATCATCAACAGTGTCAGAAGGTTCTGAGGGGTTTGAGGGTAACTGTACAATGTCATAAACAGTTTTAGAAGGTTCTGAGGGGTTTGTAGGTAGTTGAGCCATAGAATGGACTGTGGCAGAAAGGTGTCTATTGTCTTTAATCTCCTCATAGACATCAAAAGAAACCTAAGAGCAGAGATAAAATAAAAACAGTAATAATAAAATTAGAGTAGGTCATGTATTTGATGTGAACTCAATTATTATACTACATTTGGAGCAGTTAGACTGATATTTAGGGTTTTTTTTCTGTGTAAGTCAGATAGGTCAGCATTTCAGTTATTGATGATTCAGTATTAAACATGGTGGATGCCTGTTCCAATGAGAACCTGCTCTGAAATACAATATTGACTCACCCTGTGATTTGCAGAGTCTCTGAGGGGTTGGCTTTGGGTTGACGCTGGATCTGAGGAGAACCAATTTTACACCCTTAAATCAGTTATAAATGAATATTTTGAATATTTAATTATGTATAATATAAACTACCTGGAAGATAAAGAAGATGGAGAATTGATCTGAGACTGTGTTCAGTCTGTTCTTATTGTATCTTTAATGCATGTTCATTTATAGCCAGTAGAGGGCAGCATCTATCCATCACTATTAGCCCACTGGGGCCTAGTGAACATTTTTGGTCTCTAAAAAATGGTCAATGACTTGTTTATCCACACACACACATATATTTTGTGTATGTGCATATTTCTATGTGTGATGTTACCTTGAGTCTTGCCTCTCTTTTGAAGAGTTACTATGAAGATCAAGAGTCCAATCAGAAGCAGCACCAGAACCACAGACACACCAGTGATCACAGAGGAAACTGGGAATTCTGGAGGTGGAGAATCTAAATTACAGAATCAGACACACTAAAAATAATCAGATTATTCAGAGTCTTGGCAACCATTTTCTCCAAAATGTGTTGTGATCACCTGTAGCAGACAATGAAGATGATGTGGTTTGAGATGTTCAGGATGTGGTTAGTGTTAACTTTAGTAACCTGATGTGTGTTTATGAATGTGGTTGACTATTTGCAGCTAAAGGAAACCAATGTCAGGTTGTCAAAATCATTTGTGTATATACAAATACCTTTTTTCTCATTGCACAAGTACAACAAGATTCAGTGTGCACTTCGCTACACACTACCTAAGTGAAAAATAAAAATAAAAATAAAAATAACATAGAATAGATAACATAAAATATGCAAAGTGTAACACAGCTTTAGGTGCATGTGGACATGCCTGTAGCCTGAGTATGTGCAAAAGTGGGCAGTAGAATAGTTCAAGATGGAGCACCATGGCTGGAATATTGCAGTACAAAAGTGACAATGTTCACAGCTGGAATGCTGCAGTATAAAGTGACGTGTGCAGTCAGTAAACAGTGACTATATAGCAATACTCAGTAGCTGGTGCTGTCAGTCATGTAGTGTAGCAGCTCAGTCATTGAGGCTTTTGGTGATTTGCTGGTTTTCTTTGGTACAGGAACAACGGTTGCAGTCTTAAGGCATTTAGGAATGATAGCCAGTGACAGAAACATAATGAAGTTACTGGTGAATACCTCTGCAAGCTGAGCTGTGCAGCCTCTCAGCACCCTTCCAGGAATCCCATCTGGGCCTGCTGCTTTCCTGGAGTTCACACATACAATGAACTAAAAACACTAACAACTTCACCTTGTTCACCTTGTGGGTCTGTGTATGCTGCGGGTTGTGCTCTAGCGGTTTCTCCACTTTGACCTTTGTTAAAGTGGCCAAAGAAGCTGCTAAGCTCTTCAGCTAGTGTGGCATCACTAGTGGTCAGGACTGTGCTGTTGCTGTTGGGGTTGATAAGAGACTGCATGCTATGCAATCCATGTCAGGGTTATTGCTGATGAAGTAGTCCTTAATTTTCTGCCTTTGAGTCCTTGTGACTTGCTAGATGCCCTTTTTTCAGCTTGGCCCCAGCAGTGCTGTATGCTACTCTGTCACCTGACCCCATGCTCTCAGCAGATTACGGACCTTGCTGTTCATCCAGGCTTTAGGCCAGCACCGAGGATGAATACTCCTCAATGTCTGTGTTACCATCATAGGTAGCCTGCTGTAAGAACATATTCCAATCTGTGTGCTCAAAACAGTCTTGGAGCTGAGAGAGTGCCCCTCAGGCTATGTCTGCACTGTCCTGATGGGTGGTCTTACCCTGTTTATAATGGGTCTATAAGTAGGAGTGAGGAACAGGGAGATGTGATCTGATTGTCCCAAGTGTGTGTGTGTGTGGGGGGGGGCTTTGTAAGTGTCTTTAATGTTTGAATATACATGGTCTAATGTGTTTTCATCTCTGGTGCTAAAATCTTGGCAGTGCAGTCATGAGGTTAACGTGGTTCACGTCTCCAGTGATGATAAAAGAACCCGTCTGGATGCTTGTTCTTTTGCTGTGTCATGACCAGTAGTAGCTTGTCTAGTGTTAGCCTAACATTAGCTTGTGGTGGTATGTAAACAGCAGTAATAACTTAAAGTTAAAACTCGACCATGCAAAGAAAAAAAGCATACATAAACAGGATCCAGTTTAAGATGGACTGAAGTGAAGGGAAAAACTGGTTCAACGAATCAAAATTTCAAATTCTTTTTGGAAATCATGGTCACCGCATTCTCTGGGCTAAAGAGGAGAGAGACTTGCACATCTGTGAAGGCACCATTGCTGCTGAATGACATAAACAGGTTTTAGAGCAACATATGCTGCCATTCAGATGACGTCTTTTTCAGGGAAGGCCTTGATTATTTCAGCAAGACAATGTCAAACCACATTCTGCATGTATTACAACAGCATGGCTAGGGGTGAGAATCTTTAGGCACCTCACGATTCGATTCAATTACGATTCAGAGGGCTGCGATGTGATTATAAAACAATTATCGATGCATCTCGATGCATCTTTTTTCTCTATACAGGATTTCTATCTTCCTACTGTCTAAAAACTTGGTAGTTTTAAAGCAAAGTATTTGTAATGATCCATAATGTAAAAGCATTATGGATCAATACAAATACTTTGCTTTAATTATCTAAAATATCTTTTATTAATAAATCAAATGGAAGTGATGTGGCAAGTGAACTAGAAGGCTCTCATTTAAAGATGCTGCTGCCACTCATCTGCGATAAAATGCGCTGTTACCCTGAAATAAGATCCAGTGGTAATGGGTGTCCATGCAGCGCGTTACAGCCATCCTTCCCGACTGGACGCTGAATCTCGGCTCCAAAGTGTGCAGCATAGCGCGAAGGCCCTGGTTCTCAATGACTGAGAACAGACAGCAGACAGCAGGTCACATAGCACCGAGGTTTGGCCTCGCCAGTAGCGAATGAAGAAACAGAGATTAAGACGAACATTTGGAGGACTTATTCGCATTTATAAGCAGCGCGGTTGGTTATATCTGCAATGAGAGACTGTCTTTCTCTAAAAAGTTGCGAAAATGAACTCGGTTCTCTTTCGAATTTTCCCGTTCCACCTTAAATGGTGCAGCAGTTACATTCGGTACCTAAGGCAGAATTTAAGGTGGAAGGGGAAAATTAGAACGAGAAACTGACGAATAAGAAGCGACTTCAGCCTCGTAAAACAGTCGAACGCTGAGACATTTTACAATAAACTGATCTAGTTTTGAAGAAAAATTTTCTGGCGGAGAACATTACGTTATAAATTAAATATTTAGAAAATCGATTTTTGACATTTATGAATCAATTCAGAATCGTTCACGTCCGCATCAAGATGCATCTAAGAAAGTTTTTCCCGCACCCCTAAGCATGGCTCTGTAGTAAAAGGTGCTAAACTGGCCTGCCTGCAGTCCAGACCTGTCACCCACTCACACATTTGGTGCATTATGAAACGAAAATATAATGGAGACACCGAACTGCTGAGCAGCTGAAATGCTATATCAAACAAGAATGGGAAAACATTTTACTTTCAGTACTACAGCAACTACAGCAATTGGTCTCTTCAGTTCCCAAACACTTACAGAGTGTTTTTTTAAAAGAAAAGGTGATGCCGCACAGTGATAAACATGCTCCTGTCCCAATTTTTTGTGTTGTTGACATAACATTCAAAATGGACATATATATTTTTTAGGAAACCAATAAAATTTCTCAGTTTCTACATTTGATATGTTGAATTTGTGCTATTTTCTATTGAATATAGAATTTAAATGATTTGCACATCACTGCATTCTGTTGTTATTTACATAGCATCACGGTTTTTGGAAACGGGGACTCAAAACTACTCACGAGTAACTCTGAGGTTGATCTGTGTGATATAAACCTTGTATCCATGATCAGATGTCCAGTCTGATTCAGCTCCACACCAGTATTCACCAGAGTCTCCCTCAGTCAGACTGTTGATGATCACAGTGAAGATCTGCTTTCCATCATCATGTAGATACAGATTTCCCTCATTTATCCATCTTCTGCTCTCATTAACAGATGTTTTATTATTGCAGTCAGCAGTGCCCACTCTCCTACAGAGAAACTTGGGGTCATTGCTGTGGGATTGTGGGTATTTGCAGCTGATGTTCACACTTCCTCCTACATGGCCAACCACACTGATGCTCTTCTCATAGGACAGATCTGTCAATCATAAACAATCACATTAAAAACACTTACACTTACCTTCATAGTTTACATAGAATTCTACTGACTTGCTTTGAATTTTGAGGCATATTTGAGTTTTACTAGTCCTTATTTATGCACTTGATTATGATTCCTCCCTCTACATATTCTGCCACTTCCCTGTAGGCCACACTCTTCTTCTTAAAGTATTCTCAGATTATATTTGTCAGTAAAAGGATGTTGAGTCAGGAAGCATATTTATAGTTACCCTCCAGCTTAACACATGAACACAGAGAAAGTCCATATTCAAAGATGATAGAAACAAACTAAATAACTTTAAATTAGAGACGAGATCTGCTAACATCATAGTCTAATAAAAAGAAAAGGTCTAACAAAGTATGTTAAACAAACGGCAAGGCCTGTACACACAATCAGATAGTTATACAATCATCATCACACACAAACAACTACTGTATATAAACACATTTCCACAGCTGAGGTGAAAGAGGATTCATCCGATTAGAGATGAGAACATCTGGAAAGGAGTCTCTGAAGAGACTGAGTCTGTGATAACACTGTTAAAATCAGTGATACAGTGCAATTTGGAAAAATTCCTGCTCTTTGATCTTTATGGGAGTTAATACATTCATCCTCACTGTAGCTGACACTAATAATGCTGGTTAATAAACAGATGGGAGAGACTCACCTTCCTGTATATTCAGTTCCACTGGTGTGTAGATGTCTGTCCACAGTTTTCTATCAACTCCACAGTGGTACGTTCCAGAATCCTCTACAGTGAGCTCTCTGATCAACACCCAGAACTCTGCAGCTCTGGTGTCATCAAACAGTGAGAATCTTCCTCTATTTATCCACTTATTTTTAACTCCTGTCCTGATCTGGTCAGCACAGTTTGACCATGAATCCTTACAGAAATATTTCTGGTTTAATGTGTATCCTGTGTCGTATCTACACTTGATGAGGACTCCTCCTCCTGAATATCCTGTCACTCTCTCTGATTCTCCTCCACCTACTAAAAGAGGACAAATGTCCATCTGAGTAAAGGCTTCATTTGACTCTGCTGATAGTGATGATTATTTAGAAGAGCATCTCCTTACCTGAAATCAGGAAGAGGGTGAAGATGAGGAGGACATTCATTCTGAGCTCAGACATTAGAGGCCCTGATATGTACTCCCCGCCTCTGTCTCTGACTCTGTGACTTGTCTGCATCTTCAGCTACATCTTAAACAGAAACTGAAGTCCACTTCCTTTTCTGACGCTGAGAAAGAAATGTATGGTTAGAGCTACAACTAAAATGCTTTCAAATGTTTTCAATGAAATTCTCCGCACTAAAGTAAAGAGTGTCTTTGAGCTGTTTTAAAGCAGCTTCATGTTCTCATTCATTAGCGTTTGGCCTGTTTCAGTGTCTCCACCACTGTTTAACTGTAGTGCTGTGTATAAGTGTCTATTTCAGTTACTGTATTTGAAAGTACTCATCAGAAAGATGAGTTTTCCCCAAATTAGCTGTTAGTGAATGAATATTTCTGACTGCACTGTTGAATATTCATGTTCATGGTCATTGAGTCTGTGCTGCTCTGTGTCAGAAGGACCCTACTGCCATCTGCCAACAGCAAGATGAGTAATCTTTGCTGTGTTCTCTCTGATGGTCGCAGCAAAACAAAACTACAATGAAAGCTGGCCACTTTTCAGTGGCTTCAAACTAGACTTTTCAGTCATTTTCTCACTCGAGCTTTCCAGCGCTTCACTCTGTCAGGGCTGCTCATCCCTCTCCCCCTCTCTATCCCCTCTCTGCTCTTTTAAAAGCACCTGAGCCAAGAGGGAAAAAGAGCTTGTCGCTCTGCCTTCGTAACCGCCCCCACTCAGGCTCGGCCACCGGGATTGAACATGAGGCAAATTAAAGTGGCCTCGCTGCGGGACTGGAAGAGGTGCCCAAGAGGTAGGGCTCAAGACTCGCGTGCCATCGCCCACTGCATCACAGATTTCATCCTCTCCCCATCCTCGCGAGGTTTCGTCTGGGCCCTGAGTTTGGATCCCACCTTCCTGCCGGCTCTCGCAGCCATCATCGGGGCCCAGGGGATGGGTGCATGCCCCAGTCTTACTTTATAATTAACTTATAATGAAGAAATCAGGTATTTAGAGTTATTCATATTCATTTCATATATTTTCATTATATATATCATTATATCATTATATATATCTACACATTCACTTTTTAACAAACATATTATCTATTATCTCATTATGAAGTAATGATCTCCTATTTCACGATTAACAAATCTGAATCATTCATTATTGGCTTATATAGTACCAGTCAACATATGTTAATTTATTTCTACTTTTTTATAACTTTAGAAATAATTAAGGATGGCAAAATCATACATTTAAACGTCATCTATGGTAAAATAATATATGATGTTTTTTATATACAGAAGATATCTTTAAAAATAAGGCCAGAAAACACTCCATTTGCTCTCATAGCTGATGGCGTTGTTCCCACACCAGCCTTGGAGCCTGGAGATGACATTCGGTGGAAGAGGTGGAGGAGATCTCCTCTTTCCCCGGCCATGCTGGCATTCCCAGATCTGCTCCGGTGTGGATGTGAAGTTGGGGAATCCCGGTGTTAGTTGTGGACGTGATGCTGGGCTCACAGGAGTAATTGTTGGACTTGGTGGACCTGAAACTGCCATATACAAAGCATCCTGGGCTGCTTCAAAGCATGTTTGCTGCTTGTGGAGCTTGGCCTGCCATTCCAGAAGAGCTCTAAAGTTCTCTGCCCAGCGTCAGAAGCGCTTGACAATCTCTGTATAAACATTTATATTAATTAACGATGAACAACTCTAAATACTTTATGAAATTAGTTCATGATTGGTCACTTATGATGTGCCAGCTAATAGATTTTACATAATTGTAGGTATTATTCACTAATTGTGTTGTCATCATGTGTTATAATGTCTGAGCTCAGATATTCCTACATGTTTAAAAATAAAGACTGCTACAGGATTTTCAGCATATTTAAAAAACAAATACTTTAATAAATGTATATATTTAAACAATGCATAACGGATGTGTTTCACATTTATTTACACAATGGTTCTTTGAAGAACCATCATTTACAAGTGTTTTTTTCTTCTATGGCATTGTGCCAGAGAACCCTTGTTGGTGCCTTTATTTTTAACACTGTACTGCCATCTAGAGGATAACGAGGCTTATTTATTATTTGTAGTCAAACAGTTGGTAAAGTGTACATTATAAGTGAGAGATCTCTGTACAAAAATGAATAAAACCTAAAAGAAAGCTGTGAACTTGTGGTTCAGCTCAATAATTCCACACTAACACATTAACAGCTGCTCAATAGAATGATTAAATATTTCAAATAGTAAATCTTATGATTGATTTAGTAGAATAATAATCAGATGATAGTTACTGTAATGCTATTTGAATGAATGCACAAGTATGTATCCTTAGTAAATCATACACTCTTAAAAAAATTGGTTCTTCAAAGGTTCTGTAGTAAAGAAAATGATTCTACATAGAACTCTGAACACCCAAAGAACCCACTGCATGATTAAATGGTTCTTTGCATCATGAAAGCGTTCTTTAGATTGATGGATGCTGTAGATCATTTTTGAAAATGGTTCTATATTGCATACAAAAGGGTTCTTCTATTGATACGCTGTCAAACTTAAAACAATGGAAGAACCCTTTTTGGTGCTATATAGAACCTTTTTCAGAATGGTTCTATGTAAAACCATCTACATTCTCCATTAATGTGAAGAACACTTTCTCAATGCAACGGACCGTTTAATCCCGCAAAGGGTTCTTTGAGTGTTCATGGTCCTGTATAGAACCATTTTCTTTATTAAAGAACCCTTGAAGAACTGTCTTTTTTTTTTAAGTGTGTAGTGTGTGTGAAAAAATTACCTTTTCATACATTTATTCATGTATTTGGAATTTTCACATTTTCTAAGCTGATTATCCTTCTGGGTTGCGGGGAGAGCTGGAGCCTATCCCAGCAGTCAATGGGCGGAAGGCAGGATACACCCTGGACAGGTTGCCAGTCCATCAGAGGTAAAAAAAACAAAAAAACAATTAAAAACATAAAAAAAAAATAATAATAAAAAAAAAACATAAAAAGACAAACATACAGGAAAAAAACAGGTTGTAAATGCAATGTAAATGTTCCAGTTATATGCAGTGAACTAGTTGCTTCACAGGTGCTTCACTGTGTTTAGTGTTGACTCTGGGCTCTACTAGCTGCCCTGTATCCATAGATCTGAGAGACATGCTCTGTTTACATTCTTTAAACAAACCAGAGATGTGTTGTGATCCTAAACCATTCAGTGATTTATAGACTAGTAGCAGCACTTCATTCTGGAACAAACTGGAAGCCAGTGTAAGATTTTAGGACTGCAGTAATAAACTCTGTACTCCTGGTTCTGGTTGAAATTCTAGCAGCAGCGTCCTGACTGAGCTGCAGCTGTTTAATGGTCTTTTTGAGAAGGCCAGTTAAGAGACCATTATTACTGTAGTCCACCCTGCCGGAGATAAAAGCATCCTACTAAAAGCACCGTACTCTCATGGAAGTACCAAGACACCCCCCACACCCCTCAAGAAAACTACAGTTACACTCAGTTCATGGTTCTGCACACTATATTTAATTTGAAAGTTGGTTATACATCAAAAAAGTAACACACTGTGATATTTGCTGAAAACTGTATAGACCTCCAGCCTTTAAATGAGAAATAAATGAACACATCAAACAGCTTCTGTCAGAAACACTTCCACAAAATGCATAAAAATAAAATGACATGCTTGCATCACATACAAATCAAACAAAACTGCATATACTGATTCGACATATAGGTTTGCTATATAATCATCTCGCCATTAAAGTTGAAGCTTGATTTCTCATCTAAAAACATCAAATTTGAAGCATTAATGAAAATAATGATACTAAACACATTTAACACAGATCCAAAAGTGAACATTTCTGTGTATGAAAGGAGGCGTACTGTCTCGTTTTGGTGGAAATTGATAAGCATATATTAAATAGGAAAAACTTAACTGCTTCCGCTTATAACAGTATTATAGTCACAGGAGTCGTTCTCCTTGTTGAAGGTTGCCGTGGAAACAGCATCCGTACAGCTATCTGCATTCTTGCTGAAATTCACAATTGAGTATGTTGGACCTTCAGCAGATTGTCCAGCTGAAGTGGGACTTGCAGAGGAATCGGAGATAATTGTGGGTAACTGAGCTGTGGAGTAGATGTCCTGATCAGGAGAGTTTGATGGTAACTGAGCTGTGGAGTAGATGTCCTGATCAGGAGAGTTTGATGGTAACTGAGCTGTGGAGTAGATGTCCTGATCAGGAGAGTTTGATGGTAACTGAGCTGTGGAGTAGATGTCCTGATCAGGAGAGTTTGATGGTAACTGAGCTGTGGAGTAGATGTCCTGATCAGGAGAGTTTGATGGTAACTGAGCTGTGGAGTAGATGTCCTCATCAGGAGAGTTTGATGGTAACTGAGCAGTAGAATAAACAGGGTTTGGGAAATCACAGCTTGAGGGTAACTGGACGTTATCATAATCAGTCTGAGAAGATTCTGAGGGGTTTGTGGGTAACTGGACATTATCATAAAGACTTTGAGAAGATTCTGAGGGGTTTGTGGGTAACTGGACATTATCATAAAGACTTTGAGAAGATTCTGAGGGGTTTGTGGGTAACTGGACATTATCATAAAGACTTTGAGAAGATTCTGAGGGGTTTGTGGGTAACTGGACATTATCATAAAGACTTTGAGAAGATTCAGAGGGGTTGGTTGATAGTTGAGCAGTAGAGTAGATTGTGAAAATCCCAGCATCTGAGGCAGGAAGGCATCTAATGTCTTGAACCTCCTCATAGACATCAATGGAAACCTAAAAGAGCAGGAACGAAAGCATCAACATTACAAAATAGAGCAGTTTGAATATATTTGAAGTGAAATGAACAATTTCACTCTTTTTGGAGCAGTTTCAGTTTTTTATGATTGTCAACAAGCAGCTTTAGCACTGATTTCTCTTTTTCAAAACTCTTCACACAGTTAGTTCAATAACACTCTGGTTGGATCAAACCATTAGCAGTTCTTCCATGCACGAATACAGGATGCATTCAGTGATCATCATCTCTAAAAAGTTCATGCTCTTCTCATTCAACCTTAGCTTTTAACAATTTCTTGTTTATTTCTTCATTTATTTCAGTTTTTCAAATTTCAATTTGACTGCTTACTTATATTGTTACAGAACTGATACACTTATTTTCAAAATCAAACATAAAAATAAATGACACAGCATTCATCATCTAAGCCACTTTTTCTCCTAGGTCACTAGAGCCTGTCCCAGCACTCACTGGGTGGAAGGCAAGAAACATCCTGGACATGTCGCCAGTCCATTACAGGGTAGACACACAGACATACACAGTCAGACCTAGAGGCAATTTAACATCTCCAACTGGCCTGACTGTGGAAGAAAACTGGAGCACCTGAAGGAAACCCACACAGACATGGAGAAAACAGAGAGGATCCTGGTCACCCAGCTGTCAAACCCAGGCCCTTCCTGCTGTAAAGCAACAGTGCTATTTCGGACAACAAACCCCACAAATGGTACTAGAGACAAAGTGCTGATTGAATTGTATATGAATAGGCTGAACACAATCAATTTCAATTTGACCTGAAATCTAAAATAAGAAATCATTTCTATAGTCATTTTGTTCATGATGGACCATCCATTGTGGGTCCAGCACAATAATAAATGCTTATTCATATGCGTATTGGGAAGAGAAGGCATTAGGTGTGATGGGGATGAGAACACATAGCCAGATGTTTAGTTCCTATGTTCTTTTGTTTCTATACAATAAACATATACAGTAAAGGTCAAAATTATAAGCCCCCACAGAGGAATGGAACATTGTCTTAAAACCGTGTCCAATGTTAACATCATTCATAAAACTTTACAGAATAAAACATTTATCACTGTAAAGGCCACCATTTGGTATGTTTTGGATTTTTAAAAACACTTCAAGATTGCTGTGACAAATGTATTGAAAGTTAAAGTAGTCAAAATTATTACCCCCCCATGTGCATTCTTCAAGAAAAAGTAGCAAATAGATATTTTTAGTGTTCAAACCACCTGAGCCCCATCTGACCTGATGGGCGCAATCAATCTGCACTGAACCAAATAGACTCCAGTGACCAGAACTAGTGGCACTTGAAGGCTAGACTTTGAAGCACCACTCTTACACTCTTTGGTACAAGCAATTTCATCATGCTGAAAAGACTGATGAGACTAAACTGGAGCTGTTCAGGCACATGGATGTTGCTTTTGTTTGGCAAAGAAAGGGGGAGGCCTTCAACCGTAAAAATACAATTCCCATAGTTAAACATGGTGGTGGTAGCATCATGCTCTGGGGCTGTTTTGTTCTAGGCTCAGGGAACCTTGTTTGGGTGCAGTGGGTCATAAAGAAAGAAGATTTTGCTGAAATTTGAGAATGGGGTTCAATCCCCGCCTGGGTAAGCACCCTACACTATACCAATAGGAGTCCTTGGGCAAGACTCCTAACACTGCCTTCACATACCTGTGTACAAACCGATCTAATTGTAAGCTGCTCTGGATAAGAGCGTCTGCCAAATGCCATAAATGTAAATGTAAATAATGCTAGCTGGTGAACAAAGGAAACACAGGAGTATACATACTTACACAGAAGACAAGGAACACCTGTTCCTGGGAAGACTGTGCTCTGATTAGTATTCTTGTTATAAGAAAACCAGCACTGATATTTTAATGGACTGAATTTAGTTTAAGATGTTTCTGCAGGGTATAAAACAAACTGTTGTACTGAGCTGCGTGTTTTTTGCAAAGTTGACTGTTGAGAGTTTTGAAAAAGTGGACTCAGCATGCTCATTAAACATTTCATTGGTGGACACCTGTTCCAGTGGGAATCTAAATATGAAATACAATATGGACTCACCCTGTGGTCATTTGAGGAGCATATGAGGGAGAGACTTTGGGTGGAGGCTGGGCCTAAGGAGAAAGAATTCCAAAGCATTATCAGATTTAAACTATGTATATCATATAGAAAGTAAGAATTAATTTTGAATGTTGAGTGATATATTTTAATATCAATTTCTTTAAAAATATACTGAATGTAAAACTGATTCCAGAATGTTTTCTTACTCTATCTGTTTTGATGCATGTTCATTTTTAGCCAGCAGAGGGCAGCATCTGTCTATCACTTTTAGTCCACTGGGGCCTAGTGAACTTTAATGAAAGTTCTCTAATGAGAGTGTTTATTGACCCATGCTTGAGTCTACATCTAAACACACAGGTCTGAAAATTCCAATAAGTGTCTTGGGAAAACTAATAACATGTCTAGCAACTGTGTGGACTTTATCATAAATCCACCCAACACCCCAGGACTGGAATTAACTTTCACTAAACACTGTTTCATTTGGTAAATTCCTTTGGTGAAGTTAGTAGGAAATAACCTTAGGCCTCATTCAGCAACTGTTCTTAAGAAGAAATGTCTCCCTAAAACCAACTTACACAGTTTTCATTAAGATTCTGACATTCACCAATTTTTTCTTATTTGGCATTTGTTCTTGGGTAAGAACAGCAACGAGTTGCACCAGCTGTACGTAAGTTCAATTGTAAGTTGGGGTGTAAAGTTTTGGCTGCACTACAGACACATACGGTACATCTTAACAAGCTAGTATTGTGTAAAGTGATCATGGATGAAAACACAGAATGCCGCTTTCACTCTGCAGCCAATCAGTAATGCTACCCAACATAAACAGGAAACATTACACACATGATCCCGACATGCAGTGAAATCACTGGCGCTTCTCTCTTACAGTGTGGCATTTACTTGCTTAAGGTATGAGTTATACTTCAAAAAGAGATTTTTGAAGGTTTCCTCAAAGCATCCACCTCTTGTATGTGTGTTTCTTCTGTTCTGCTGCCACTTGGAACTTTTTCAATGTTAAAACTGTTTTATCATGGACAGTATTTTGACAGCACTTTATCAACGAACGGTCAGTAATGTTAGCAAAACTATGGCTAATGTAATTGCTATATGAATCCACTGTACCACAGAAAGGTAATGTTAGCTGATGCAAACTGAGACGTATATCGTTTTCTTGCAAGTTTAAAATCGACCACCCATTTTAACAGACTGTTACGGCAGAACTTACACCTACTATAGGGTATGTGTAAATTTTAAGTTATAACTTAAAGCCACATCGAAACTATGTTGCTTAGTGCAACCAGTTAAATGCTGGTAGCTCGTAAACTTGAACATAAACTTGGAACTAGGCTAGGATTGAACTAACATTCAGCTGGTGCAACTCGCTGCAGAATCTATGCACTCTCAAGAGCACCAACTCAAGTCAAAGTTTATTTATATGGAACGTTTTTGTCTTTAATCTTATCTTTAGTTATTTCTGACTGCTGCAAACAATCATCATTAGTGTCAACATGAAGAACTATCCTTGAATCCCTACGGTTATTTTATGTGCTGTAAAATGGAATCACCTAGAACCAGAGCTCTTTCAACAGGCGTTTCAGAGGGGTCTCAGCGAGTCAGGAAAACCTGTTGGACGCGTGAATGGGAGAGGAGTGATGCTCACGTGGGGTAGATTTAGTCACAAAGCTTAAGCTAATGCTATGTTGCCAAGATGCCACCCATTCGTCCCGCTGTATGGGCTCTGCTGCCGGAATCGAGGGCTTGCTAACTCTTCCTGAGGCACCTGGAGCATCTAACAGAGTCTGAACCCTGCTGACTAGCCATGGTCTAATTTCTGGATGCAACTCTAACCGTGTAATCTTATCCATCATGCAAGAAACTAACCTACACTTCTCACAAATGGAGCTAGTAATGCTGCTGTTACTTGTAACGGAGAAAGAGGCATAGCTAAACATGCTGCACTCAAAACAAGGCAATGTTGCTTCGTTGGCTAATTTGAGTCTTTTCCAGGACTCAAATCCAGTCTTGTGAATCCGATGAGAGAAAAAAAGTGACCTCCAAGAGCCAGTGGTTGTAATTTATTGCAAGTAATGTGCAACAACTACTACCAACAACTTTGAAAAGCAGGAGGAAGGTTAGGCGCACTAATAACAATCAAAAGATCAAGGTACATAAACACGAATGAGAAACCAGACAGCAACCTGCGGTTTAAGAACATATAATGGATCTGACGTAGACTTTTTCTTAGGACCTTTTTCAAGAACACATTTAAGAGAAACCTTAGAATGATATTGGAGAATGAGGCCCAATGTGTGCATAAGTAAGGCTATGTGCACACAGCAGGTAAAAGTGGCCAAAATTCAATATTTTTTTTCATATGTGACACAGATGTGTGTCTGTGTGTCAGTGTGAACAGATAAACACACTGAATCTGACATTTTCAATTCCGATTTGAGACGCTTTCATATGCGGTATTGAAATCCAATCCGTATCCAACATGTAGCAATGCCACTCGGAAGACAGCCAGATCGGAATTCATGTGACTTTTACGTCAATCAGACTCGACATTCATCATCATTTCAAGCTGCTGAGATCCCATAAACATTTAGGCTGATGTTTCTGTACCAAAATATTAGAAGAGACTCATCAAAAGAGAAGTTTTGAAAGAAATGGCTGAACGTGGCCATGGGAGAACGAGGCTGCAGCGTCAAGAAAAAGTGTGAAAGAGTTAGTTTAAAGAATCCAAGCACTTTTAAAGGCGAGCTCGAACACATTCTGGGTGATGAGCCCAGCTGTCAGTCAGTGAAGCTTCATGATGGCTCCTGTGATGCTGGTGAAGATGAAGCTGATCCTCCGGGAGCGACTGGCGTTCGTTGGCAGTCGTGATGATTTACCTCTGGATGAGCCACATGCAGCAGCATGAAGCATTGTTCTTTTGCGCATGTGGGTCAGTTTAGGAGCTGATCTGTTCAGACTGATGTCACATAGAGGTCACATTTAAAAGATAATGTGGACAGCCAAATAAAAAATCGGATTTGGTCAGAAAATCAGATTTGGGCCACTTTTTTGCCTGCTGTGTGAACATAGCCAAAGTTACTATTTTGTTTATGTGCATATTTCTGTGTGTGATGGTACCTTGAGTCTTGCTTCTCTTTCGTAGACATAGTAAGAGTCCAATCACAAACAGCACCAGAATCAAAGACACAACAGTGACCACAAAGAAAACTAGAACTGCTGGAGGTGGAGAAGCTGAATGAGAGAATCAGACACAAACAATAATCTGATCATTCAGAAACAATCAAACGATCAAAATATATGAGCAGATGTTCTTAGTCTGTACTGAATATTAAGTGTAATCACTTGGAGTAGTCAGTGGGGATGATGTCCTTGTAGGAGTTGAGGATGTGGTTGGTTTTGTTGTCGGTGAACCGATGTGTGTTGATGACTCTGGTAGAAAATTTGTAGGAAGTAAATTTCAGGTTGTTATTATCTGTGCAGATGCCATTATTACTGGCCACAGTGTACCTGGACAATTACTGTATGAATATTATACCTGTTAAAGTCTTAAATGAGGAGCTCATTGTAGTTGTAGAGGAGGTTGTTTCTGTGTCCTGTGGAGTTGAATTTGATGGTGATGTTGATGATGATGTGATTGCTGGTTGGAATGAGGGATTCATTGTAGTTGTAGAAGAGTTTGTTTCTGTGATCTGTGGAGTTGAGCCTGATGGTAATGGTGAGGATGATGTTGTCGCTGGTTGTTCTGTTAATGGAGATGATGGAAAAATAGACTCTTCACATTGTCATTAAACTCATTATTATTTTTTTTTCATACAGAACAAAGTGTGTTTTGTCTAACAAATTTTAATCTCTTTCACATTCATTATAAGCATTTATTCATTTAAAATAATACTGCTGTATACTTTTTGCCTCTACACTGCATCAACATACAGAATAAAGTCTGAATGTAAACACACACACAAACAGCATCTAAACCGCTTATCCTTCTGGGTCACGGTGGGGAGCTGGAGCCTATCCCAGCTGTCATTGGGCGAAAGGCAGGCTACACCCTGGACAGGTTGCCAGTCCATTGTAGTGAATGTAAACAGATTAAGTTAATTCATATCTACTCACCAGGAAATCTGAGGTTGATCTGTGTGATATAAACCTTGTATCCATGGTCAGATGCCCAGTCTGATTCAGCTCCACACCAGTATTCACCAGAGTCTCCCTCAGTCAGACTTTTGATGATCACAATGAAGATCTGCTTTGCTCTGTCATCATGTAGATACAGTTTTCCCTCATTTATCCATCTTCTGATGTCTTCAACTGATGTTTTATAATTACAGTCAGCAGTGTCCACTCTCCTACAGAGAAACTTGGGGTCACTGCTGTGGGATTGTGGGTATTTGCAACTGATGTTCACACTTCCTCCTACATGGCCAATCACACTGATGCTCTTATTATAGTCTTGACCTGTCAATCATAAACAATCAGATAAAGAGGTTTACAGTTACTTCCACAGTTTACAGTAAATACCACTTACTGGGGTTGACATGGAAGCAGGAAGCATGTGCATATTTGGATGACAACTTACCAAATGAATGCAGACAAAGTCCAAATTCAGAGTTTTTAGAGATATACTTTAAATACGTACTTGAAAAATGAAGGCTAATATACTTTGAAATCTGGGAAATTCGGGGAAATATACAGCTAGATCTGCTAACATCACAGTGAGGGTCAAGAACTATAAACGAATGCCAAGAACTATAAACACAATCTGATAATCACAACACCATCATCACATATGAACAACTACTGTATGTAAACACATTTCCACAGCTGGGGTTAAACAGGATTAATCCAATAAAATTAGTCAGATTAGCTGAACAGAATATAATTTCTGCTCACTGTTCTCTATAGGAGTTTGTATCTTCATCCTCGCTGTAGCTGATGCTAATGATGCTGGTAGTTTAGGATAGTAAAAAATGTAGTGGGGAGAGACTCACCTTCCATTAATTTCAGTTCCACTGGTGTGCAGATGTTAAAGAACTTATCACTCCACCCTGGTCCAGTCCAGAAACCTGTACATCTCCTGTCCAGGTTTGGTTAACACATATGGACAGTGTATTGTTACAGAAATACTTTGAGTTTGATGTGTGTCTTGTCTCATATGTACACTTGATGAGGACTCCTCCTCCTGTCACTCCCTCTGATTCTCCTCGACCTACTAAAAGAGGACAAATGTCCATCTGAGTAAAGGCTTCATTTGACTCTGCTGATAGTGATGATTATTTAGAAGAGCATCTCCTTACCTGAAATCAGGAAGAGGGTGAAGATGAGGAGGGTCTTCATTCTGAGTTCAGGCTCACGGGTACAGACCAACTCAGAAATGAGAGTTCCTTAAACTTACACTCTGTCTCGGTCTCTGTCTGCCTCTGTGGCTGCGCTGTGTCTTCAGCTGGTACTTAACCAGAACGTGATGACATGCCCACTTCTTCTTTTTGACCCTGAGAAACAGAGAGCTGAGAACCTCTTTGCATGATGATGTACATAATATGTATGAGCAAAGTTGCAGTTAACATGCTTTGAAATGCTTTCAGTGAAATTCACTGCACTAAAGTGAACAGTGGCTTTGAGTTGTGTTGAAACAGCTTCTGTGTTGCTTCATGTTTTTGAGTCATTAGCGTTTAGCTGATGTTGTGCATGAGGTTTTCCATTTTATTTACTTTGATTGCAAATGTCCCGACGGAAATCAAGGTTAAAAATAGAACCTTAATGTCTCTGTGATTTATACTACAGTGAGACAGTGAGATTAGATGGAATACAATGGAGACTTCTGAGCAGCAGGAGACACTCAAGCAGATGTTTCTACTGAAAAAAGAGCCCAATAATCTCATATGCAATAGCAGAAATCTCAATAAAGTCACACAAGATGGTAACACTCATCCTCTTCTGCAGCAGAACTCTCACCTCTCCTTTACCTTTCCTGTATCTCATTTCTCCTTTTTGCTGTTTCCCCTCAATAATTTTAGGAGAATCATCATTAAGTCTTCTGAGCCACCAAGATCAACATTTGATCAGTAGCATTTTCCTCTGTTTTCTCTAAATTGTCTGCTAGTGAATGAATATGTGTGACTCCACTGTTGAATATTCATGTTCATGTCATTGATCCTGTACTGGTCTGGGTGAAAAGGCCTCTACTGCCATCTAGAGCACACTGTGTGTAACAGCAGGACTGAGCAATGTTTGCTGTGTTCTCAAATGTGATGAAAGACGGCTAACAATTGATAACAGTAAAAGGGTTTAAGACACCTTTAAACTTCTAAATGAACTAATAATAAATGATTGTTATTTCGAGTTATTTGGCTTTATTTTATGTATGCACATTACTTTATAACAGACACATTGGCCACCATTTCATGATGAAGAAATGAGCTTTTGATTCATAAGAACAAATTATGTTATTAGGTTCTGATTTGTTCGTGCAGGAGTCTGGTAGACTGAATCTGATCAGTGAGTGGGGAAGTCTGGGAGACTGAATCTGATTGGTAAGTGGAGGAGTCTGTTAGGCTGAATCTGATTGGTGAATGGAGGAGTCTGATAGACTCAATCTGACTGGTGAGTGGAGGAGTCTGGTAGACTGAATCTGATTGGTAACTGGAGGAATCTATTAGACTGAATCTGATTGGTGAGTGTGGGAGTCTGATAGACTGAATCTGACTGGTGAATGGAGGAGTCTGGTAGACTGACTGATTGGTGAGTGGGAGAGTCTGGCAAACTGAATCTGACTGGTGAGTGGAGGAGTCTAGTAGACTGAATCTGATGGGTGAGTGGAGGTGTCTAGTAGACTGAATCTGATGGGTGAGTGGAGGTGTCTAGTAGACTGAATCTGATTGGTGAATGGAGGAGTCTGTTAGACTGAATTTGATCAGTGAGTGGCATAGTCTGGTAGACTGAATCTAATTTTGCGCATTACCTAATTCATTTTTTGTTTTCAAGTGTTATTAGGTATATTTAAATCAACACCCACAATAGTAGCCTTTCATTCTCTTTTTTTGAGGAATGTTGAAAAAGGTACCTTTATTACATACTTTACAGAAGCTCAATGCAAGATAAATGTTTTGTATGTTTTAACTGCCATGGGATTTGGACTGACGCATGAAAATAAAGCACAGAACAGGTTAAACATCACTTTTACATTATTAACCATTTGAAATCTAAGGGACTGTTATCAGTATATAACTTACGGGAAACTTTTCATCAGCAATAGTTCATCACTTACAAAAAAACATGCATTTTTAAACAAACTGCAGGCCTCTTAGAAAAGTATTATTAGTCATCACACCAAACAAAGCTGAAGGTTCATTTCTCATCTGTAAACATGGAAGTGTAAACATTCTTGTGTACCACATTCATACCAGAAGTAAACATTTCTTTGTGTGAAAACAAACATACTGTCTCATTCTGGTGGAAATAGATGAGAATACAAGTGTAATATGAAATCATTCGTATAATATAAATTGTTTTCCTTGTTGATGGTTGCCATGGTAACAGCATCAATAGAACTATCTGTGTCATTACTGAAATTCAGCTGATTTTCCAGCTGAGTACTAAGTGGCACTTGCAGAAGAAGCAGACAGAATTGTGGGTAACTGAGCTGTGGAGTAGATGACCTGATCAGGAGAGTTTGACTGCAACTGAGCAGAAGAATGAATGGGATTTGAGAAATCACAGCTTGAGAGTAACTGGACATTATCATAAACAGTTTGAGGAGGTTCTGAGGGGTTTGTAGGTAGTTGAGCCATAGAGTAGACTGAGATAGAAATATGTCTATTGGCTTTAATTTCCTCATAGACATCAAGAGAAACCTAAAAGCAGAAATAAAATAAAAACAGTATTAATAAAATTAGAGTAGGTCATGTATTTGATGTGAACTCAATTATTATACTCCATTTGGAGCAGTTCAATTGATGTTTAGGGTGTTTTTTTTCAGTGTAAGTCAGATAGGTCAGCATTTCAGTTATTGATGATTCAGTATTAAACATGGTGGATGCCTGTTCCAATGAGAACCTGCTCTGAAATACAATATTGACTCACCCTGTGATTTGCAGAGTCTCTGAGGGGTTGGCTTTGGGTTGAGGCTGGATCTGAGGAGAACCAATTTTACACCCTTAAATCAGTTATAAATGAGTAATTGATTCTGAATATTTAATTATATATAATATCAACTACCGGGAAGATAAAGAAGATGGAGAATTGATCTGAGACTGTGTTCAGTCAGTTCTTACTGTATTTGCTTTAATGCATGTTCATTTATATCCAGTAGAGGGCAGCATCTGTTCATCACTGTTAGCCCACTGGGGCCTAGTGAACATTTTTGGTCTCTAAAGAATGGTCAATGACTTGTTTATCCACACAAACACACACACACACACACATATATATGCTGCTGTCGGAACAAAACCTCATATCTCTCTATCAGTTTTTGACATAATGTGAAAATGCCTGTTGCTCTTCACATTGTGGGTAAATTTAATGGAAAAAAATGTGTAAATTTCAAAGGAAACGGCCCACAATGACTTGGAAAAAAATCTGGTTCGACTGACATATTAAAGGCAAAGTATATTTTTTTCCTTCTCCTTTTGGAGAAATGAGATTTTGTATATATATATATATATATATATATATATATATATATATATATATATACACATATATCAGGGGTGCGGGAAAAAATCGATTCTTAGATGAATCGCGCTGCGGACGTGAACGATTCTGAATCGATTCACAAATGTGAAAAATCGATTTTCTAAATGTTTAATTTATAACGTAATGTTGGCGGAACGCAAAAGGCGGAACTTGGAAGTGCGGAAGTGCAGCGCCCGGACAGTCTGTAGTGGCACACAAGAAAAACACAACTGGGTGAGCGAGAAATCCGACCGGCTCCCTCTGCGTTAAATCCAGGTTAGGTCAGGAGTCACAACACAAATGATAAGAAGAGCCATTTTGCCTTTCAACAAATTCAAACCACCTTGGGAGCCACAACATTTAATGTCCAGTATGTGTCAGTATGTGCTGAAGTCCTAGTATAGACTAAACAATATAAACGAAAACGCAGATTTACTCCGCTCTGCTTTAAGCTTTAATAGCCGCTTTCCTCCCATCTCCGCCAGAAAACCTTTCCTCAGAAGTAGATCAGTTAAATGTCTCTCAGCGTTCAACTGTTTTACGAGGCTGAAGTCGCTTCTTGTTCGAATTTACCCGTTCCACCTTAAATTCTGACTGAGGCGCCGAATGTAAATGCAGCACCATTTAAGGTGGAACGGGAGAATTCAAAAGAGAAGCGACTTCATCTTCGCCACTTTTTAGTGTTTGACAGTCTCTCGTTGCAGATTTAACGTACCAGGAAACCAACTGCGCTGCTTATAAATGCGAATAACGCATCGCTGCTACGTGACCTGCAGTTCTCAGTCGTTGCGAAACAGGGCTTTCGCGCTATGTTGTACACGACCCGTCTCAAAGATACTTTACTGACACAGCGATCACCCCCGTCTCTACAACGAGACCAAAACCGAAGTTATAAAATCACTAAAGAAAACGGGTAGAATAGCTGTAACATGTGCTGCGTGGAGATCCATCACCACTGGATCTTATTTCACCATAACTGCGCATTTTATCGCATTTTAAGCAGCTTCTCGTGCTCCAAACAAGAGCACTGAATGAGAGCCTTCTAGTTCACTTGCCACATCACTTCCATTTGATTTATTAATAATAAATATTGGAAATAAATTCATTATGGATCATTACAGATACTTTGCTTTAAAAGTACTGAGTCACTTAGTCACTTTAAAATGTATACTGTCTCTATATTCAGCATATATTTTGTGTATATTTAATATATTTCAGTTGTTTTTTCTTGTATTTTTATTTTTACTTATTTACTTTCTGTAGAGTGATTAGCTGAGCCTCACCACAAGCATTTCAATGCATAAATGTCCTGACATGTTGTGCAAATGACAAATAAACTTGAAACTTGAACTCGAAACTTGAGCTCACACAGTGAGAAAATATAAATGCTATATAGAAAAAAAAGATGCATCGAGATGCATCGATAATTGTTTTATAATCGCATCGCAGCCCTCTGAATCGTAATCGAATCGAATCGTGAGGTGCCTAGAGATTCCCACCCCTAATATGTGTGTGTGTATATATATATGTATATATATATATACACACACACACACACGTGTGTGTGTGTGTGTGTGTGTGTGTGTATGTGTGCATATTGTGTAATGGTACCTTGAGTCTTGCCTCTCTTTTGAAGAGTTACTGTGAAGAATAGGAGTCCAAGAAGCAGCACCAGAACCACAGACACACCAGTGATCACAGAGGAAACTGGGAATTCTGGAGGTGGAGAATCTAAATTAGAGAATCAGACACACAAAAAAAAAATCAGATCATTCAGAAGTGTTCAAACTGGCAACCATTTTCTCCAGAATGTGTTGTGATCACCTGTAGCAGACAATGAAGATGATGTGGTTTGAGATGTTCAGGATGTGGTTAGTGTTAACTTTAGTAAACTGATGTGTGTTTATGAATGTGGTTGACTATTTGTAGCTGAAGGAGACCAATGTCAGGTTGTCTAAATTATCTGCTCATATACAAATACCTTTGTTCTCATTGCACAAGTACAACAAGATTCAGTGTGCACTTCGCTACACACTACCTAAGTCAAAAGGAAAAATAAAAATAAAATAGAATAGATAACATAAAATATTCAAAGTGTAATACAGCCTTAGGTGCATGTAGACATGCCTGTAGCCTGAGTATGTGCAACAGTGGGCAGTAGTAGAATAGTTCAAGATGGAGCACCATGGCTGGAATATTGCAGTACAAAAGTGACAATGTTCACAGCTGGAATGCTGCAGTATAAAGTGACGTGTGCAGTCAGTAAACAGTGACTATATGGCAATAGTCAGTAGCTGGTGCTGTCAGTCATGTAGTGTAGCAGCTTCACATTCTACCTAATTCTATGTAAATTGGACAATGTGCAAATGTATACTATACCATACCATAGTATGCAATATTACATACTGTAATATAATATAATACTGTTCTATGTTACACTGTACACACATTTACTATACTATACATAATATCAGTGAACATTGTGCACTATTAATTATTATTTGGAATGCAGTTAGTGAGAAAGTGCTCAGAGCTGCCATTGGCCAGTGGAGTTTATTGTTATGTGTAGGAGTGAAGGTCCTGAAGTCTGGTTGAGGAGGATTATTGCTCTGGGGAAGAAACTGTTCCTCAGCCTGGCAGTATGGGTGCTGATGCACATGTATCGACGTCCAGAGGGCAGGAAAGTAAAGAGCTGGTAGCAGGGGTGTGTTGGGTCACTGCAGATGGTGGTGGCTCTGCGGAGTCATTGGGAATTGTAGAGCTCCTGAAGAGTTCTAAGATGACTCTCTGGACACTGCAGGGCATGTCTCTCTGCGGTGGTGCAGCTGGTGTGCCAAGTTGAAATGCAGTGAGTGAGAATGCTTTCAATACTGCACCGGTAGAAGGTGACAAGCGGATCTCTGCTGAGATTTACTTTCCTGAGTGATCTCAGAATGTAGAGCCGCTGTTGTGCCTTCTTTGCCAGTGCTGTGGTGTTCACAGACCAGGATATGTGTATACCCAGTAACATGAAACTGTGAACTCTCTCTACCATATCACCATTGATGAAGAGTGGAGCATGTCCATCTCTGCCTTTCCTGAAGTCGAGGATGAGCTCCTTGGTTTTGCTGGTGTTAAGAACTAGGCTGTTGTCTGAACACCACATGGCCAGGTGCTGTACCTCCTCTCTGTAAGCAGACTTGTCATTGCCCAAGATCAGCCCTAGCACTGTGGTGTTGCCTGCATACTTGATGATGGTATTTCTTTGTTTTACGATTATTTATTTGTATTGTTGACAGGAACGCAGTCATTGGTGAAGAAAGAGTACAGAATTGGGCTCAATACACAGCCCTGAGGAGCACCAGTGTTCAGTATCAGTGGGGAGGACTGGTATGTCTCCAGCCTGACTGACAGAGGATGACTGGCCAGAAAGTCCAGTATCCAAGTGAAGAGGCATTGACTGAGGCCCAGGTTCTGAAGGTTGGAAGTCTCTTTTTGGGGGATTATTGTGTTGAATGCTGCACTGTAATCAATTAACAGAATTCGAGCATATGTGTTGGGTGCTCAAGGTGGAATAAGGTGGTGTGACGGGCTGTGGAGATTGTATCCTCTGTGGACCATCTGGTGTGGTATTGTACTGGTGAGGATCAAGAGCAGCTAGTATGATGTTTTTAATGTGTGTCTTGACCATTCTCTCAAAGCACTTCACAGCAATAGGAGTGAGGCCCAATCCCATTTCACCCCGTAGCCCTCTGTTTTGTGCATTCACGTCTAGGTTTAGGGTGTCCCAATTTTTGTTGAGATAGAGGGTTAGGGAGAAGTGTTAAGGCTTCATGGCTCTCCAAACGGAGGTTTTTCAGAGACTACAAACGGAGTGTTACCAGAAAAAAAGGAAACCCGGCAAGATGGCTGCACAAGCGACCAGAGAAACCCACAAATGTAAGTATTTTCTCTGTTAAAAAATACAATAACCACTGTATTATTTTAGTTTAATGTCGTTTCAATGTATTATGGTCGTTTTCTTCATAACAAGCATATAATATCGCTAATAGCATGCTAATGTCTCAGTAACTAGCTAACTTGCACCATTTAAGGTGGAACGGGAAAATTTGAACAAGAAGCTGGCGAATAGCTGACTTCAGCTTCATATCACCAAAGAATTAGTGGTGGGCGATAATAAATAATTGTCTTATACCCCCTCTTTGAAGGCATATGATGCCCTAAATGTAACTAAAGCCCAGCAGCGAGGTTGCTGGTTCCCTTCTCTGCTATCACTGAAGATGGGCCTGGTCGCCTACAGAGCAGGTCCCATTTTGTATGGCAAGATTTCCACCACAACCCTTTGTAACTCGGTTCCTCGAAAACAAGGGGTAGGGGTAAAAAGAAGAAATGGGATTAGGCCTGAGTGTGACCAGACCAAAGTCATTGAGGCTTTTGACTGTTTTCTTTGGCATAAGAACAATGGTTGTAGTCTTAAGGCATTTAGAAATGACAGCCAGTGACAGAGGCATGTTGAAGATACCGGTGAATACCTCTGCAAGCTGAGCCATGCAGCCTTTCAGAACCTTTCCAGGAATCCCATCTGGGCCTGCTGCTTTCCTGGAGTTCAGTGAACTCCCTTGCCTTGTGTGTCTGTAGCACTAACGGTGGGTCTAATGCTGCGGGTTGTGCTCTAGTGGTTTCTCCACTTTGACCTTTGTTAAAGTGGCCAAACAAGCCGCTGAGCTCTTCAGCTAGTGTGGCATCACCAGTGGCTTTGTAAGCGTCTTTAATGTTTGAATATACATGGTCTAATGTGTTTTCACTTCTGGTGGGAAAATCAACATATTGGTAAAATCTTGGCAGTGCAGTCATGAGGTTAACCTGGTTCACGTCTCCAGTGATGATAAAAGAACCCGTCTGGATGCTTGTTCTTTTGCTGTGTCATGACCAGTAGTAGCTTGTCTAGTGTTAGCCTAACATTAGCTTGTGGTGGTATGTAAACAGCAGTAATAACTTAAAGTTAAAACTCGACCATGCAAAGAAAAAAAGCATACATAAACAGGATCCAGTTTAAGATGGACTGAAGTGAAGGGAAAAACTGGTTCAACGAATCAAAATTTCAAATTCTTTTTGGAAATCATGGTCACCGCATTCTCTGGGCTAAAGAGGAGAGAGACTTGCACATCTGTGAAGGCACCATTGCTGCTGAATGACATAAACAGGTTTTAGAGCAACATATGCTGCCATTCAGATGACGTCTTTTTCAGGGAAGGCCTTGATTATTACAGCAAGACAATGTCAAACCACATTCTGCTTGTATTACAAAAGCATGGCTCTCTAATAAAAGACTCCAGGTACTAAACTGACCTGCCTGCAGTCCAGACCTGATACCCACTGATACATTTGGCACATTATGAAACGAAAATATAACAATGGAGACCCCGAACTGCTGAGCAGCTGAAATCCTATATCAAACAAGAATGGGAAAACATTTCACTTTCAAAACTACATTTGATATGTTGAATTTGTGCTATTTTCAATTAAATATAGAATTTAAATGATTTGCACATCACTGCATTCTGTTGTTATTTACATAGCGTCACAGTTTTTGGAAACGGGGCTGGACTTTTTTCAAAACTACTCACCAGTAACTCTGAGCTTGATCTGTGTGATATAAACCTTGTATCCATGATCAGATGTCCAGTTTGATTCAGCTCCACACCAGTATTCACCAGAGTCTCCCTCAGTCAGACTGTTGATGATCACTGTGAAGATCTGCTTTCCATCATCATGTAGATACAGTTTTCCCTCATTTATCCATCTTCTGTTCTTATAAACAGACATTTTATAAGTACAGCTAACATCACCCACTCTCCTACAGAGGAACTTGGGCTCATTTCTGTGAAATTGAGGGTATTTGCAGTTGATGTTCACACTTCCTCCTACATGGCCAGTCACACTGATTCTCTTCTTATAGGATAGATCTATCAATCATAAACAATCACATAAAAACATGTACACTCACCTTCACAGTTTACACAGAATTCTACTGACTTGTTTTGAATTTAGAGGCCTTAACAAGCTTCAGTTAGTCCAGAACGCTGCAGCCAGAGTTCTCACCAAAACCAGGAAATTTGACCTCATTAGCCCAATTCTGTGTACCTTACATTGGTTGCCAGTTAAATTCCGCATTGAGTACAAAATTCTTCTACTGACGTATAAAGCTTTGAATGGCCTTGCTCATCAGTACCTCAGTGACCTTATTTCCTATTATCAACCGACACGCCCACTTAGATCACAAGGTGCTGCTCATTATTAGTACCCAGAATAAATAAAGTTACGTCAGGGGGAGGAGCCTTTTCATACAAAGCCCCCCAGCTTTGGAATAGCCTACCAGTCAGTGTTCGGGACTCAGACACAGCCTGTATCTTTAAGTCTAGGCTAAAAACTTACCTGTTTAGTCGAGCCTTTGGTTAATTAGCTTTCCTGTTAGAAAAAGGGGCAGATCTGGGACAGAGAGTCGTATGGTAATCTGGGAATGTTGGTGCTGTCGTTCCACTGCTCTTACGCATTTACTTAAGTTTGTTGACGATGGAGCAGAGGGGTGCTGACTTCTCAGGGAGCCCTCATGTTCTTGTTACCTTCTGGCTCTCCCTCTTAGTTATGCTGCCATAGCCAGGCCTACCGCTGCACTCTGTCAACTCTCTGTTCTGTTCGGTCACCCATAACAGAACTAACTGTCCCCCTTATCCCCCCTCCCCCTTTCTTTCCCTGAGCTGAGCGGCTGCCCGTCCTAGGAGGGTCTGATGTGAACACCTCTCAATCACGTCCCAGGGGGATCTGATATGGCCGAACTGTAAAACTGTATCCACTTATACTGTTTTGTGTGCTGTTATCCGGTGTCGACCAGAGGAGGATGGGTTCCCCTTTTGAGTCTGGTTCCTCTCAAGGTTTCTTCCTCCTGTTGAGGGAGTTTTTCCTTGCCACTGTCGCCAAGGTTTGCTCACTGGGGGCGTGGACCCGGGTTCTCTGTTAAGCTGCTTTGTGACAACATCTGTTGTAAAAGGCGCTATGTAAATAAATTTGACTTGACTTGACTTAGAGGCATGTTTAAGTTTTACTAGTCCTCATTTATGCACTTGATTAAATATGCAGAGGGAGGAATCATAGTCACTTTTCTGGAGGCCACACTCTTCTTCTGAAAGTATTCTCAAATTATATTTTTCAGTAAAAGGATGTTGAGTCAGGAAGCATATTTATAGTTACCCTACAGCTTAACACACAAACACAGAGAACGTCCATATTCAAAGATGATAGAAACAAACGAAATAACTTTAAATTAGAGATGAGGTCTGCTAACATCATAGTAAAGGTCTAATAAAGTACATTAAATGAACGGCAAGGCCTGTGCACACAATCAAATAGTTACACAATCATCATCACACATGAACAGCTACTGTATGTAAACACATTTCCACAAATGTGCAACAACACTGCTAAAATGAGTATGTGTCTTCTTTTAGTGCTATGTGGAAAAATTCCTGCTGTTTGGTCTTTATTAGAGCTTGTACATTCCATATCACTGTAACTGATGCTGCTGATACTGAATTTAGGATAATAAAGAGGTGCGGTGGTGGAAGAGACTCACCTTCCTCTACCTTCAGTTCCACTGGTGTGTTGACATCTATGGCCAAATTTATATCAACTGCACACTGGTACGTTCCAGAATCCTCTACAGTGAGCTCTCTGATCAACACCCAGAACTCTGCAGTGCTGATGTCATCAAACAGTGAGAATCTTCCTCTATTTATCCACTCATGTTTAACTCCTGTCTTGATCTGGTCAGCACAGTTTAACCATGAATCCTTACAGAAATATTTCTGGTTTGATGTGTATTGTGTCTCATATCTACACTTGATGAGGACTCCTCCTCCTGAATATCCAGTCACTCTCTTTGATTCTCCTCCACCTACTAAAAGAGGACAAATGTCCATCTGAGTAAAGGCTTCATTTGACTCTGCTGATAGTGATGATTATTTAGAAGAGCTTCTCAGGAAGAGGGTGAAGATGAGGAGGATCTTCATTCTGAGTTCACACAGACATCAGAGGCCCTGATATGTATCCCCTGCCTCTGTGTGACTCTGTGACTTGTCTGCATCTTCAGCTACATCTTAAACAGAAACTGAAGTCCACTTCCTTTTCTGACGCTGAGAAAGAAAGAGGTGAAAACTTCTCAGCAAGATGTTGTGTGAATATGTGTGGTTAGAGCTGCAACTAAAATGCTTTCAAATGCTTTCAAGGAAATTCTCTGCACTAAAGTAAACCTTGTTACATCAAATGAAGATGACTACCAAGAGATGTAGAGTTTTAATAAAATGCTGAGTTAAAGAGTTTCGTTTTTAGATGCTTCTTAAAAGTGAGCTCTGAGCTTCACTGTCTAATAAAAGGTGAACTGAGCTCCATGGAAGCAGAATAACTGAATGAGTCTTTCTCTTCCTGTGGAAGAGGTGGAGGAGATCTCCTCTTTCCCTGGCCATGCTGGCATTCCCAGGACTGCTCCGGTGGGGAATCCTGGTCGTGGACTTTGTGTGGGCCTAGAGGAGCCGATGTTCGACTTTGTGGACCTGATGAACCTGAAACTGCCAAATATTAAGCATCCTGGGCACCTTTAAAGAGAGTTCTCTGCTTGTGAACCTCGGTCTGCCATTTTAGAAGAGCCCTGATCTGCTGTTCCAGCTGCTCCAGTTCTTTGCTCAGCGTCCAGCTTGCTTGACAATTTCTGAATAAACATTTATATAGATATTCATTATAGATATTTATGGTGCTATTCTGGTAGTAAAACCTCCACATATTTTCAAATTCTCAGACACTCATCAGGTCAGTACAGTACACACATACGACTCTGCTGTCTGTATATGCACACATTCAATAGTTGTTAGTTGATGTGCTGCAAAATGATCTTTTCTATCTGATAGTAAATCATGAAAGATATTATTCAGTTATAACACTAATTGTGTTGTCATTATGTGTGACAATCTCTGAGCTCAGATATTCCTACATGTTTAAAACAGACTCCTAAAGGACTTGCAGCTTATTTTTCTAGGTAAAATATTTAACAAGGCTCGAAATGTATATATTTAAATGCCGAGCATCTCAAAATATAAAGAATGTTTTTCACATTTGAACACTTTATTTACACAATGGTTCTTTGAAGAACCATCACTTAAAAGTGCTTTTTTTCTTCTAACCCTTGTTGGTGCCTTCATTTTTAACACTGTACTGCCATCTAGAGGATAAATAGGCTTATTTATTTTTTGTAGTCAAACAGTTGGAAAGTGTACATTATAAGTGAGAAATCTGCCCTTTAATCTCTGTACAGGAGTGAATAAAACCTAAAAGAAAGCTGTGAACTTTTAATCTAGAAAGACCTTCTTTCAGTAGAGCTGTGTAAAGACAGAGCAGGAAGGCAAAGGAGAAAGTCAATAATTTCCATGTAATTTATGGTTCAGAGCAATAATCGCACACTAACACATTAACAACTGCTCAGTAGAATAATTAACCATTTCAAATAGTAAATCTTATGAGATGAATTAAGTAGAATAATGATCACATTGAGTTACTGTAATGTTATTTGAATGAGTGCACAAATATAAATCCTTAGTAAATCACACACTCTTAAAAAAATTGGTTCTTCAGTAAAGAAAATGGCTCTATAGAGAACCATGAACACTCAAAGAACCCACTGCATGATCAAATGGTTCTTTGCATCATGAAAAGGTTCTTTACATTGATGGAGAATGCGCTGTAGGTAGTTCTGTTTTTGAAAATGGTTCTATATAGCATCCAAAAGGGTTCTTCTATTGATATGCTGTCAAACTTAAAACAATGGAAGACCCCTTTTTGGTGCTATATAGAACCTTCAGAATGGTTCCATGTAGAACCATCTACATTCTCCATTAATGTGAAGAACCTTTCTCAATGCAATGGACCCTATAATCCCGCAAAGGGTTCTTTGAGTGTTTGTGGTCCTATATAGAACCATTTTCTACATTAAAGAACCCTTGAAGAACATTCTTTTTTTAAGTATGTAGTGCATTTCAAGAAATTACTTTTTCACATATTTATTCATGTATTTGGAATTAAAAACATAATTTTTCACATTTTCTAAGCTGATTATCCTTCTGGGTTGCAGGGAAAGCTGGAGCCTATCCCAGCAGTCAATAGGAGGAAGGCAGGACACACCCGGGACAGGTTGCCAGTCCATCAGAGGACAATTATTAAAAACATAAAAATACATAATTAAAACATATAGGAAAGAACAGGTTATAAATGCAATGTACATGTTCCAGTTATATGCAGTGATCCAGTTGCTTCACAGGTGCTTCACCATGTTTAGTGTGGACTCTGGGCTCTACTAGCTGCCCTGTATCCATAGATCTGAGAGCCATGCTCTGTTTACATTCTTTAAACAAACCAGAGATGTGTTGTGATCCTAAACCATTCAGTGATTTATAGACTAGTAGCAGCACTTCATTCTGGAACAAACTGGAAGCCAGTGTAAGATTTTAGGACTGCAGTAATAAACTCTGTACTCCTGGTTCTGGTTGAAACTCTAGCAGCAGCGTCCTGACTGAGCTGCAGCTGTTTAATGGTCTTTTTGAGAAGGCCAGTTAAGAGACCATTATTACTGTAGTCCACCCTGCTGGAGATAAAAGCATCTTACTAAAAGCACCGTGCTCTCAAAGTACCCAGAACCACCACAACAAAAAAAAAAAACTAAAGTTACACTCATTTCTTGGTTCATATTTATTTTGAAGGTTGGTTGTACCTCAAAAAAGTAACACACTGTGATATTTGCTGAAAACTGTATAGACCTCCAGCCTTTAAATGAGAAATTAATGAACACATCAAACAGCTTCCTTCAGAAACACTTCCATGAAATGCATAAAAATAAAATGACATGCTTGCATCACATACAAATCAAACAAAACTGCATATACTGATTAGACATATAAGTTTGCATATTAATCATCTCGCCATTAAAGTTGAAGCTTGATTTCTCATCTAAAAACATCAAATTTTAAGCATGAACAAAAATAATGACACTAAATCACAACACATTTAACACAGATCTAAAAGTGAACATTTCTGTGTATGAAAGGAGACGTACTGTCTCGTTTTGGTGGAAATTGATGAGCATATTTTAAATAGGAAAAACTTAACTGCTTCCGCTTTTAACAGTATCATAGTCACATGAGTCGCTCTCCCTGTTGAAGGTTGCCATGGAAACAGCATCAGTACAACTATCTACATTCTTGCTGAAATTCACAATTGAGTATGTTGGACCTTCAGCAGATTGTCCAGCTGAAGTGAGACTTTCTGAGGAATCAGAGAGAAATGTGGGTAACTGAGCTGTGGAGTAGATGTCCTCATCAGGAGAGTTTGATGGTGACTGCGCAGTACAATGAATAAGGTTGGGGAAATCACAGCTTGAGAGTAACTGGACGTTGTCATAAACAGTTTGAGAAGATTCTAAGGAGTTTGTGGGTGGTTGAGCAGTAGAGTTGACTGTATCTGAGGCAGGAAGGCACCTAATGTCCTGAACCTCCTCATAGACAGCAATGGAAACCTAAAAGAGCAGGGATGAAAGCATTAATAAAAAAAATAGAGCAGTTTGAGTCTATTTGAAGTGAACTCAATTTCACTCTTTTTGGGGCAGTTTCAGTTTTTTATGATTGCCAACAAGCAGCTTTAGCACTGATTTCTCTTTTTCAAAACTCTTCACACAGTTAGTTCAATAACACTCTGGTTGGATAAAACCGTTCTTCCGTGAATGAGTACAGGATGCATTCTGTGATCATTTCTAAAAAGTTCATGCTCTTCTCATTCAGCTTTAGCTTTTAACGATTTCTTGTTTATTTTTTAATTTATTTCTGTTTTTCAAATTTTAATTTGAAAATGCTTACTTATATTCATACACAACTTCCACACTCATTTTCAAAATCAAACATGAAAATAAACTGCATATCATTCATTCATCATCTACACCGCTTATCTTCCTGGGTTGTGGGAGTGCTGGAGGAATCCCAGTGCTCATTGGGAAAACACCATGGACAGATCACCAGTCCATCGCAGGGCAGACACACAGACACACCTAGAGACAATTCCACCTGGATTTCCATCTGGCACCAAGCATTTCCACCTGGCCTGACTCTGGGAGGACACCGAAGCAGCTGGAGGAAACCCACATCGACACTGGGAGATCAGAGAGGACCCTGGTCACCCGGCCGGGGAATGAAACCCAGGCCCTTCTTGTTGTGCTACCTACTGTGAATCAGGAGGTGGTACCTTCATTCATATTACATTGACCGTCAACATGACTGGAATCGTTTCTTGCCTTAAGCTGAATATGCCGAGAATTCTCTTACTAATGCCACTACAGGTCTCATCCCTTTCCAGTGCATCCTGGGATATCAGCCTCCTCTCTTTCCATGGTCAGGTTTTCTCTCTGATGAACCGGCATTACATGCGTGGATGAAACATAGTGAGTAGACTTGGGAAGCCGCTCAAGTACATCTCCAACAGGCTATTCAGAGACAGGCGGACAGACATTGCAGAATGCATCCTACATATCTACCCAGACAAAAGAGTGGCTTTCGGGATATTCGTCTCTGTCCTCCCTGTAAGCCCTTGTTAAGCCCTTGTTTCATTGGCCCTTTCACTGTTGTGAAGCAGATCAATTCAGTCTTCTATAGGCTTGAGTTACTCTCAATCGGATTTCTCCCATTTTTCATGTCTCCCTATTGAAACCTGCTTCTCCTCCAGGTCGGGTTCCCCTCACCTCCTCAGATCCTTCACCCCCTTTGTTGTGGATGGCAGCCTGGCTTATACTGCCTGGTTCTGTTCTGTTCTGTCATGTGCAACTCCCAAAACTGCCCACAAGAGGTCACCGTCTCCCCAATTCTAACCATCACTCTCACACACGAGTTCTCAATCTCCATTCATCAACTCCCCTATAAATACTCTCACACTGTCTTGTCACTCTTTGTGAAGCATTGTTAGTGAATCACTGCAATCCTGAGCTTTTTTCCTCTGACTTTTGGATTTTTTTTATCTTGGCTAGCCTTGGCAAGTGTCTTTTGGCCTCTGACCCTCTGATCTGCCCTGACTCTGCTTTTGGATTGCATTTTGTACCATTGTTCCTTTTAAAATAACGCCTGCTAATGGATCTTACTAGCTACCTTAGCCCTGCATTGCTACAGCATAACATAGTAGATCTACCTTAATACCAAAAGCTGTTTGTATTCCTGGGGAGACTGTGCTCTAGTTGATAAAGTATTCTTGTTATAAGAAAACTGGTGCTGATGTTTTGATGAAATGGATTTATTTTGAGATGTTTCTGCAGTGTTTTTGTTGCTGGGTAGTTGCTGTACCAAGCTGCATGTTTTTTGCAAAGGACTGTGGAGAGTTTTGAAAAAGTGAACTTTGCATGCTTATTTAATTGGTGGACACTTGCTCCAATGCAAATCTACTTTAAAATACAACCTTTACCTACCCTGTGGTCATTTGAGGAGCCTCTGAGGGGATGACTTTGGGTGGATACTGGACCTGAGTGGAAAGAACTTCAAAACATTAATCAGATATAAAGTAAAAATTAATTTTGAATGTTAAATGATATGTTTGATATCAATTTTCTTTTCATTCTCTATTTGTTTGGATGCATATTTGGACATCTGTCCTTTTTTTGGTCTCTAATAAATGTGTTTAACGACCCATGCTGGAGTCACATCTAAACATGCATTTCTTAAAATTCCAATAACTGTCTTGGGAAAACTAATAAAATATCCAGCAACTGTATGTATTCATTAGTCCATTTGTTGTATACAGTGTTTATACAGCATTATTTTTTTGTCTTCAATATTAGCTTTAGTTGTTTCTGACTGCTGCAAATGAACATCATTAGTACTGTCGGATGGTTTAAATAAATAATCTTTATCTTTGATAATTCTAACAAGCAGCGTTTATTAAACAAAGAATAGTAATCTTCACACTGTAAGATAGGTCTTAGCTTGCATGGGAACTTGGACACAGGGTGCCCCTTTGGTAAAGGGGGGCCTCCAGAAGCTTATGAGAATCTGCTGTGTGAACAAGAAGAGCTGTCTTTGAGATAAGAACCAGTCCTGGAGTAGGTGAATTTACAATGGGACCAGTCAAAGCTAACGTCTTTGGGAAAGTGGAACATCCTGGTACAGCTAAGATAAGATATTTTTAAAAAACATATATCATGTATGCTTGGAAATAAGGGTTCCCAAGGAAATGTAAGGTTTGGAAATGATGGGAACTAAGATGGTATAGAAGTTTATAGAAAAGGAGGGGCGATTACTTCATCGCCCCAAACAGGATATAAAAATGGGTGTTTTTGTGATGTTCTTTGCATTGTGGTTGTCTGGGAACCATCTTGCCATTCAAGCTCAATAAAAAGGAAGACCTTTTCCTTCCTTCCACAAGAACTCAGCAGCTGAAGTCTTTTTATTTTACTTTGCTCTTTTACACTTAGACATTTTTCTTATTTTGTTAGAAGAAGTTATACTGCAGTTAGCTCTTAAAGTAACAGTATTAGAACATGCTAGAAGAATCCATCTCTGTCCACGGGCCTCGAGCACAGAAGAGAGGCTTTTGGGCCCGACAGTACCTACATGAATAACTATACTCGAATACCTACAGTTAGCTAACAGCTTCAGGTTCCTTCTAATGTCTGGTGCCCTGGCTCCTGGTATACAGCTAACTGCTACTGGTGCCCCTAAAGGAGAAGCTATTTTCATGTGCCTACAACCAGAGCTCTTTCAGCAGGTGTTTCATAGGGTGTCTCACTAAGTGGGGCACACCTGTTGGACACATGTATGGGAGAGGAGTGGTGTTCATGTGGGGAAGCTTTAGCATTAGCTTTAGCTTTGTGACTGTGCCACCAAGATGCCTCCCATTTGCCCCTCTGTAAGGGCTCTACTGACGAAGTTGGGAGCAGGCTAAATCTCTGAAGCATCGGCAGCCTCTTCCAGTGAGCCTGAGTCCTGCTGACTAGACCTGCTCCTTTGTAATTTTCAGATGCACACCTCTAACTGTGTAATCTTATTTGTAACACAAGAAAATAACTTACACCTCTCACAAATGAAGCTTGCAATGCTGCTGTCACTTGTGACGGAGAGAGAAACATAACTGAACATGCTGCACTCAGAGCAAAGCAACAGCTCACGCTCTGCCATACTAATAACGAAGGTTGCTTGCCAGCTGGTTTATGTCCTTTCCAGATGTCTTGCGAATCCGATGAGAGAAAATAGTGATCTCCAAAAGCCAGTGGTTGTAATGTATTGTAAGTAATGTAGAACAACGTCTTTAAAATGTAAAGAAACAGTGAAAGACTAGCAAGATAGACTGGAGAAAACAACAAACACACCCACCAACAACTTCGAAAAGCATGCAAAGGGTTTAACAATTAAAGGATCAAGGTACATAAACGCATATGCGGAATAAGACAGAAATTCTGCGGTTGAAGAACACGTCATGAATCTGACATCGACTTTTTCTTACGACTTTTCTCAAGAACATATTTATGAATAAACTTGGGAAGATACTGGTGAATGAGGCCCAATGTGTGCATAAGTTATTTTGTGTGTGTGCATGTTTCTGTGTGTGATGGTACCTTGAGTCTTGCTATTTTTTCGTAGAAATAATATGGAGAATAAGAGCAGCATCAGAATCACAGACACACCAGTGACCACAGAGTAAACTGAAAATGCAGAATCATAATCAGACACAAACAATAATCTGATCATTCAGAAATGATCAAACTGACAATATTTGAGCAGATGTTCTCAGTGTGTACTGTATATGAAGTGTAATCTGTAGCAAACAGTGGAGGTGATGTGGTTTTAGGGGTTGAGGATGTGGTTGGTTTTGTAGTCGGTGAACTGATGTGTGTTGATAATAGTGGTAGAACATCTGTAGGAAGTACATAGCATGTAGATGCCATTATTACTGACTGACTACAGTTTACCGGGATATACACAGTATGAATATTATACCTGTTGAAGTCTTAAATGAGGGATTCATTGTAGTTGTAGTTGTAGAGGAGTTTGTTTCTGTGATCTGTGGAGTTGAGCCTGATGGTGATGTTGAGGGTAATGTTGTTGCTGGTGGTTCTGTAAATGGAGATGATAGAGAAATAGGCTTGTCACCTTGTCATTATCAAATTGTCATTATTTTTTTTTTCATACAGAACAAAGTGTGTTTTGTGCAACAAAATTTAATCTCTTTCACATTCATTATAATCATGTACTCATTTTAAACTATAATGCTGTACACTTTTTTGCCTCTACACTGCATCAATATACAGAATAAAATCTGAATGTAAACAGATTGATTTAATTCATATCTACTCACCAGTAACTCTGAGGTTGATCTGTGTGATATAAACCTTGTATCCATGATCAGATGTCCAGTCTGATTCAGCTCCACACCAGTATTCACCAGAGTCTCCCTCAGTCAGACTGTTGATGATCACAGTGAAGATCTGCTTTCCATCATCATGTAAATACAGTTTTCCCTCATTTATCCATCTTCTGCTCTCTTTAACAGATGTTTCATTATTACAGTCAGCAGTGTCCACTCTCCTACAGAGAAACTTGGGGTCACTGCTGTGGGATTGTGGGTATTTGCAGCTGATGTTCACACTTCCTCTTACGTAGCCAGTCACACTGATGCTTTTCTCATAGTCTTGATCTGTCAATCATAAACAATCAGATGAAGAGGTTTACAGTTACTTTCACAGTTTGCACTAAAAACCACTAATTCGTTCTGAATTTACAAGCAATTTGTGTTTTATTAACCATCATATCTGCTCTTGATTATGACTCCTCCCTTTGCATATTCTGTATATTCTCTGGAAGCCACATCTTCTCAACATATTTTCAAAAGAAAAGGAGGGTTGAGGCAGAAACCGTGTGCATATTTGGACTACAACTTAACGTGGCTGAACGCAGAAGAAGTCCATGTTCTAGAGATATGCTAAATCATTTTGCATATGTATTTGAGAAATGCAGGTTAGTAAGTTTTGGAAATTGGGAAGTTTTGTGAAACATACAACCAGATCTGCTAACATCACAGTGAAGCTCTCGCAAAAATTACATTTGATTAAAGCCAAGTACCATACACACAATTTAACAATCACAATCATCGTCACATATGAACAAAGATGCAAACACATTTCCACAGCTGGGGTTGGACAGGATTTATCCCATAAAAATGATTTGGTGCTCTTACAGTGCTGAATGGAATACTCTCACTGTAGCTGATGCTTATAATGCAGGACATTTAAGATAATAAGAAGTGCAGTTGTGGGAGAGACTCACCTTTCTTTACATTCAGTTTCACTGGTATTTTGACATCAAAGTCGAAACTTATATCAACAGCACAGTGGTACAGTCCAGAATCCTCTACAGTGAGCTCTCTGATCAACACCCAGAACTCTGCAGTGCTGTTGTTATCAAACAGTGAGAATCTTCCTCTATTTATCCACTCATTTTTAACTCCTGTCCTGATCTGGTCAGCACATTTTGGCCATGAACCCTTACAGAGATATTTTGGGTTTGATGTGTATTTTTTCTTGTATCTACACTTGATGAGGACTCCTCCTCCTGAATATCCTGTCACTCCCTCTGATTCTCCTCCACCTACTAAAAGAGGACAAATGCCCATCTGAGTAAAGGCTTCATTTGACTCTGCTGATAGTGATGATTATTTAGAAGAGCATCTCCTTACCTGAAATCAGGAAGAGGGTGAAGATGAGGAGGGTCTTCATTCTGAGTTCAGGCTCATGGATACAGACCAACTCAGACATGAGAGTTCCTTAAACTTATGCTCTGTCTCAGTCTCTGTCTGCCTCTGTGGCTGAGCTGTGTCTTCAGCTGGTACTCAACCAGAACATGATGACATGCCCACTTCTCCTTTTTGACACTGAGAAACAGAGAGCTGAGAACCTCTTTGCATGATGATGTCCATAATATGTATGAGCAAAGTTGCAGTTAACATGCTTTGAAATGCTTTCAGTGAAATTCACTGCACTAACGTGAACAGTGGCTTTGAGTTGTGTTGAAACAGCTTCTGTGTTGCTTCATGTTTTTGAGTCATTAGCGTTTAGCTGATGTTGTGCATGAGGTTTTCCATTTTATTTACTTTGATTGCAAATGTCCCGACGGAAATCAAGGTTAAAAATAGAACCTGAATGTCTCTGAGATTTACACTACAGTAAGACAGTGAGATTAGATGGAATATGATGGAGACTTCTGAGCAGCAGGAGACACTCAAGCAGATGTTTCTACTGAAAAAAAGAGCCCAATAATCTCATATGCAATAGCAGAAACCTCAATAAAGTCACACAAGATGGTAACACTCATCCTCTTCTGCAGCAGAACTCTCGCCTCTCCTTTATCTCTCCTGTATCTCATTTCTCCTTTTTGCTGTTTCCCCTCAATAATTTTAGGAGAATCATCATTAAGTCTTCTGAGCCACCAAGATCAACATTTGATCAGTAGCATTTTCCTCTGTTTTCTCTAAATTGTCTGCTAGTGAATGAATATGTGTGACTCCACTGTTGAATATTCATGTTCATGTCATTGATCCTGTACTGGTCTGGGTGAAAAGGCCTCTACTGCCATCTAGAGCACACTGTGTGTAACAGCAGGACTGAGCAATGTTTGCTGTGTTCTCAAATGTGATGAAAGACGGATAACAATTTATAACAGTGATAGGATTTAAGACACCTTTAAACTTCTAAATGAACTAATAATAAAGAATCTGTTATTTCAAGTTATTTGACTTTATTTTATAAATACAGATTACCTTATAACAGACACATCGGCTACCATTTCATAATGAAGTAATGAGTTTGTGATTCATAAGAACAAATTATGTTATTAGGTTCTGATTTGTTCGTGCAGGAGTCTGTTGAACGGAGCTTGGTTGGTGATTGGTGGAGTCTGGTAAATTGAATCTGATTGGTGAGTGGGGGAGTCTGGTAGACTGAATCTGATTGGTGAGTGGGGGAGTCTGGAAGACTGAATCTGATTGATGAGTGGAGGAGTCTGGTAGACTGAATCTGATTGGTGAGTGGAGGAGTCTGGTAGACTAGATCTGATTGGTGAGTGGAGGAGTCTGTTAGCCTGGATCTAATTGGTGAGTGGAGGAGTCTGTTAGCCTGGATCTGATTGGTGAGTGGAGGAGTCTGGAAGACTGAATCTGATTGGTGAGTGGAGGAGTCTGGAAGACTGAATCTGATGGGTAAGTGGAGGAGTCTGGAAGACTGAATCTGATTGGTGAGTGGAGGAGTCTGTTAGACTGAATCTGATTGGTGAGTGGAGGAGTCTTGTAGACTCAATCTGATTGGTGAGTGGGGGAGCCTGGTGGACTGAATCTGATTGGTGAGTGGCAGAGTTTGGTAGACTGAATTTAATTTTTGTTTATAAGTGTTATTAGGGACATTTGAATCAATGACTATAATAATAGCCTTTCTTTGAGAAATGTTGAAAAATATACCCTTATTACATACTTTACAGAAGCTCAATGCAAGATAAATGTTTTGTATGTTTTAATTGCCATGGGATTTGGACTGATGCATGAAAATAAAGCACAGAACAGGTTAAACATCCCTTCACATTATTATTATCCAACCAACTGTTATCAGTATATAACTTTCATATTAGTTCCAAAATAATTAGTAATTACTTCAAATCTGGATAGATGTGCAACCTTTAAATGAGCAATGAATGAACACACGGGAAGCTTTTCTTCAGAAATAGTTCATCACATACATATAAAAAACATGCCTTTTTAAACAAACTGCAGGCCTCGTAGAAGAGTATTATTAGTCATCACACCAAACAAAGCTGAAGGTTCATTTCTCATCTATAACCATGAAATCTGAAAAAAAACATTTATCGTATAAATCAAAACAGATCATAAGATATTTACACACATTCAGAAGTAAATGTTTTTGTTTGAAAGGAAACATATTGCCATATTTAGTGTAAATAGATGAAATAGTATAACCATTTCAAATTAACACTAAGTCACTACAGTTGGAAAGTGTACATTATAAGTGAGAGATCTGCCTTTTAATCTCTGTACAGGAGTGAATAAAACCTAAAAGAAAGCTGTGAACTTTTAATGTAGAAAGACCTTCTTTCAGTAGAGCTGTGTAAAGACAGAGCAGGAAGGCAAAGGAGAAAGTCAGTAATTTTAATGTAATTTATGGTTCAGAGCAATAATCACACACTAACACATTAACAACTGCTCAGTAGAATGATTAACCATTTCAAATAGTATTTCTTATGAAATAAATTAAGTACAATAATCATTAGATTGAGTTACTTTAATGCTATTTGATTGAGTAAACAAGTATATATCCTTAGTAAATCACACACTCTTAAAAAAAAAAAAGTTGGTTCTTCAAAGGTTCTTTAGTAAAGAAAATGGCTCTATAGGTAACCATGAACACTCAAAGAACCTACTGCATGATTAAATGGTTCTTTACATCATGAAAGCGTTCTTTAGATTGATATAGAATGTCCTGTAGATGGTTCTATATGGAACATTTTTGAAAATGGTTCTATATAGCATCCAAAAGGGTTCTTCCATTGATATGCTGTCAAACTTAAAACAATGGAAGAACCCTTTTTGGTGCTATATAGAACCATCTACATTCTCCATTAATGTGAAGAACCTTTTCTCAATGCAACGGACCCTTTAATCCCGCAAAGGGTTCTTTGAGTTTTCATGATCCTATATAGAACCATTTTCTTTACTAAAGAACCCTTGAAGAACTGTCTTTTTTAAGTGTGTAGTGCATGTGAAGAAATGACTTTTTCATATATTTATTCATGTATTTGGAATTAAAAACATAATTTTTCACATTTTCTAAGCTGATTATCCTTCAGGGTTGCAGGGAGAGCTGGAGCCTATCCCAGCAGTCAACGGGCGGAAGGCAGGATACACCCTGGACAGGTTGCCAGTCCATCAGAGGTAAAAAAAAAACAATTAAAAACATAATTAAAAACATAGACAAACATACGGGAAAAAAAACAGCTTGTAAATGCAAGGTAAATGTTCCAGTTATATGCAGTGATCCAGTGGCTTCACAGGTGCTTCACTGTGTTTAGTGTTGACTCTGGGCTCTATTAGCTGCCCTGTATCCATAGATCTGAGAGACGTGCTCTGTTTACATTCTTTAAACAAACCAGAGATGTGTTGTGATCCTAAACCATTCAGTAATTTATAGACTAGTAGCAGCACTTCATTCTGGAACAAACTGGAAGCCAGTGTAAGATTTTAGGACTGCAGTAATAAACTCTGTACTCCTGGTTCTGGTTGAAACTCCTGGTTGAAGCGTCCTGACAGAGCTGCAGCTGTTTAATGGTCTTTTTGAGAACACCAGTTAAGAGACCATTGTTGATGTACCCAGAACCACCCCCACCCCCCTCCCCCCAAGAAAACTAAAGTTACAGTCATTTCTTGGTTCATATTTAATTTGAAGTTTGGTTATACATCAAAAAAGTAAAACATTGTAATATTTGCTGAAAACTGTATAGACTTCCAACCTTTAAATGAGAAATAAATGAACACATCAAACAGCTTCCTTCAGAAACACTTCCATGAAATGCCTAAAAATAAAATGACATGCTTGCATCACATACAAATCAAACAAAACTGCATATGTAGTGGGGGAAGATCTTGCCCGCCTAGTAGGGGTAGTATACAATAGCTGTTACCCTGGACGACTGGAAAGCGAAAGGATCTGGGTCCCCACCCCCCCCCAGCACAATTGGTCTCCGTACCTAAATGAGCAGGTATGTTGGTGCCTATCCTGTTGTGTAAAGTGACGGGAAAAAAACACTAATACTCTTGTGTAAGTGTAAAAGTGAGCCACTAGCAGATGCCCCTACTCCAGAGTAAGCATACACACGAATATTACACAACCTTCAGTTTCACAGAGAATACTACTGGAATTTATTTTGTAATAAGCAATTTTCCTTGAGTCGTTAGGTTTGTTTGGATGAGACAAAAAAGAAAAAGTGTCCTATGTTTCAGTATCAATAATCCTTGTTTCCCATCTTTATCTCAAAAAAAAGTATCAATGTCTTAAAAAATGTTTCAAAAGCTCTGAACAGTCCCATGCAATTTGAACAATTCACTGTTCAGTTTACAAATGAGTTGTCTCTCAACAAAGAAAAAAAAGAAACAAAGAAAAAAAGTCTGTCAAAGATTTCAACAATAAAGAGAAAAAACGTCAAACAGTTACTTCCCTTTCACTGACGAGAGGGGGCGCTGGAGGATGTCGTCTGATTGGCAGGGGAGCTCTGGCAGAGAAATCACCACCTGGAAGCAAACCGAAGGACATCAAGCTCCCCTACGATGCAACAGAAGCATCCGACACCACTTGACTTTCCCTCCTCAACTTTGGAAGTGAGCCTCCCACCCAGAGATCTATGTAGCTTTCGCCCCTCGGAATGCAATGAACAACCTCGGCCAAGCCAAACTTCAGCCTCCACCCAATGCTCTCACTGTCAGAGCTTACGAAATCTGCTGCTAGCTCCCGACTCGAATTCAGTTCAACACTCAAAAAAAAAACAGCTTTACTTTAAACTCCGGCTTAAACTCACGCGAGAAAGGTGCTCTGGAGAGTTCACTTAGCACAAGTCTGACTCTTAGTTTCGACTTACAGTAATACTGAATGTCCTCAGCTCGGTTCACTGCGCTGATGGAGCTCTGAACTTTTTCTCAGTCCATGACAAAGTTTATCACGTCCGCCATTTCACATACTCCACGCAGCCGTCTTTGGAGCCGTTTCTTTCACTCAAATCTCCTGTGAAATTGCTCAAACGAGTTCCTAGAACACCTGAACTCCCTTCCCAGATGTATGCTTAAAGTTAAAAGGCTTTTTGCAGTTTAAAATCAGCGAGCTAGGTTAGTAAGGAAATAAAATAAAACTGTAATCGTGCTGCTCTCCGAACTACATCAGCACCCCTTTCCCTCTCATTCTGTTTTTTTTTAGCTTCGCCTCGCAGAGTTAACAACGCATCTGATTGGTTACCACTACCATTATATTTAACCCTTTACTGACCTGACTCCTGCAGAGTGTAAATCACAGAGAGGAACAAAATACAGCCCACATACTTATATACTCCACACATACATTGATTAGAAATATGAGCTTGCGTATTAATCATCTTGCCGAACAAAATTGAAGCATGAACGAAAATAATGACACTAAATCATAACACATTTAACACAGATCTAAAAGTAAACATGTCTTTGCGTGAAAGGAGATGTACTGTCTCGTTTTGGTGGAAATGGAATTTGAAAAACTTAATTTTTTCTGCTAACTTGTTTAACAGTTTCATAGTCACATTAATCGCTCTCCCTGTTGAAGGTTGCCATGGAAACAGCATCAGTACAACTATCTGCGTTCTTGCTGAAATTCACAATTGAGTATGTTGGACCATCAGCACATTCTTCAGCTGAAGTGAGACTTTCTGAGGAATCAGAGAGAATTGTGGGTAACTGAGCTGTGGAGTAGATGTCCTGATCAGGAGACTTTGATGGTAACTGAGCAGTAGAATAAACAGGGTTGGGGAAATCACAGCTTGAAGGTAAATGGACGTTATCATAAAGACTTTGAGAAGATTCAGAGGGGTTTGTAGGTAGCTGAGCAGTAGAGTAGACTGTGGAAACTCCAGTATCTGAGGCAGGAAGGCATCTAATGTCCTGACCCTCCTCATAGACAGCAGCGGAAACCTAAAAGAGCAGGGATGAAAGCATTAACATTACAAAATAGAGCAGTTTGAGTCTATTTGAAGTGAACTTAACAATTTTACTTTTTTGGGGCAGTTTCAGTTTTTTTATGATTGCCAACAAGCAGCTTTAGCACTGATTTCTCTTTTTCAAAACTCTTCACACAGTTCAATAACACTGGTTGGATCAAACCGTTAGCTGTTCTTCCATGAATGAATACAGGATGCATTCAGTGATCATCATTTCTAAAAAGTTCATGCTCTTCTCATTCAGCCTTAGCTTTTAACAAAACTGTTTATTTCCCAAATTATTTGTTTTTCAAATTTTAATTTGAAAATGCTTGCTTATATTGATACACAACTTCTACACTCATTTTCAAAATCAAACATGAAAATAAACTGCATATCATTCATTCATCATCTACACCGCTTATCTTCCTGGGTTGCGGGAGGAATCCCAGTGCTCATTGGGAAAACACCATGGACAGATCACCAGTCCATCGCAGGGCAGACACACAGACAATTTAGCATTTCCACCTGGCCTGACTCTGGGAGGACACAGAAGCAGCTGGAGGAAACCCACATCGACACTGGGAGAACAGAAAGGACCCTGGTCACCCAGCCAGGGAATGAAACCCAGGCCCTTCTTGCTGTGCTACCTACTGTGCCACCATAGAAACAAAGTACTGAGAAAATTGTATATAATTAGGCTAAACACAATTGGTTTCAGTCTCAGCTGATATCTATAAAAAAAGGGGCCATTTCTATAGTCATTTTGTTCAGAGTAAAATGTTCATCATGTTAAGGTCCCCATTTGGTACATTTTGATTTTTTAAAACTTACACTTAAAGATTGCTGTATAACAAATGTATTTAATATTGAGGTGGTAAAAAAAATTATGAGCCCTCATGTGAATGGGAGAGGCCTTCTACCCTTAAATTAAAGTTCCCACAGTAAAACCTGGTGGTAGCATCATGCTGTGGGGCTACTCCAGGCTCAGGGAACTTTGTTTGGGTGCAGGGGTTCATGAAGAAGAACGATTATGTTGAGATTTTGAAGGGTAATATGAAGAACACTGCCACCAGTCTGACTTTAAGTGGGTGTTCCAGCAAGACCTGAAGCAGACATCCAATTTGGTCCAAAACATTTTGAAGGACAACAAAATCAAGGTTTCTGTCCTCTTGAGAATCTACAACAGGAGCTCAGGGTTAAGGTCCAGTGTTTCAACTTAGTGCATGAATCTTTGTGCATTATCTTTATTTTTTTGGAAGTAAATATACTACAGTGACTTGTGGTACTGGTCATTTCCTTGGAGAAGCTAAGGGTTTTGTTTGATTTCAAGGGGGCTAATAATTTTGAGGTTCACGCTACCATTCTGTTTTATAATGTTTTTTTTCTTATATAATGATTGTTTTTCTCATTTACAGTAAAAAAAGTTCTTTTTAAAATATTTATGTAATTTGTTCAATTCAACTCTAATAGGTACTTTCAATAAAACAACACAAAGCACAATTTTGACAAAGCTCTACAAACAAAATGTCATCAGAGCCTTAGGGACTCTCTGAAATATGAACTTGCTTGTAAGAGTGACCAACTCAACCTTTCTCAGCTTGTTCAGCTATCGGTAAAATTGGACAACTTAATCCAGGGCCAATGACAAAATATACATCCCTCCTACCCCCCAGCTACTAGCCACACCTCTTCCTTTTTAAGAACAGAACCTATGGAGATAGGCTGAGCCAAGCTTTCCACTGAGGAGTGTCAATGTAGACTGAGGGAAAAACTGTATCTATACTGCGGTCAATCAGGGCATTTGAAGTCATCTTGTCCAGAGCAGCAGGCAGTGTTATTGACCATGAACTGGCTCTCTAACTAGAAATTCCACTCTTAGCATGCAAAGTACCCCTTTCTGTAAAGGGCCTGGATGGTAAACCTATTGGCACGGGAAAAATCAGTGAAACCACTCATGCAAGCAAGCAAGCAAAGTTTATTTGTATAGCGCTTTTTACAACAGGTGTTGTCACAAAGCAGCTTTACAAGGAAATCAGCATTACAGAAAGAAAATCCAGGTCCAAGCCCCCATGAGCATCACCATTGGTTACAGTGGCAAGGAAAAACAGCCTAAGAGCAAGAGGAAGAAACCTTGAGAGGAACCAAGACTCAGATGGGGAACCCATCCTCCTCTGGTCGACACCGGATAGCAAACAGTGTTAGTATAAAGTATTATAGTACAAAGCGGGAAAAACAGGTGGGGCAATGGTTAATTTGATTAGTTTATGATTATGCAGCGGCAGCAGCAGCATCAGTATCAGTGGGGTCAGGTTGTGAGGGTGAGGTTTGCACAGCGTAGTACAGCATGAAGCTTGATGGTGGTCAAGCCGGTCCAGAGGGCTGGCGAGCAGTGGCACCCGATCAAGGCAGAAGAGGCAGCAACATCAGATGCACAGGATGGGCAGCTGTTCAACTCGGCAAAGAAAGGAAAACACACAGAGAGTCAGTTCTGTAATGAGTGACTGATCACAGATTACAGTAGCTTCATTTTTCTCACAGGCCTGCTCCACAGACTATTTCTCTTTTTGTCATTAAATCCCCTGATAACCCTCTCATTTTATTCATTTATCCCTGGCTAGCACAACACAACCCCACCTTTTGCTGGTTCATGGGATAACTTAAGTAATGGAGTGAACACTGTTTTTTGAGTTGTGTAACTCTTCCTTGTTTAACCACAAATATAAAAAGCCCTGCCACTAACATCCAAAATTCTCTCTGTTGAATACCATGATTTGGCAGATGTTTTCAGTAAAAGTAAAGCGGTGTGTCTTCCCCCTCACTGTCCCTGGGACTGCCATTGCAGCCATTTAGCTCCTCCCAGGCACCACTCCCCCCAAAGGCAGAGTCTATCCTCTCTCTGCACCCAAGACAGAGGCTATGGAAAACTATATAGATGATGCCCTAGCACTAGGTTACATTTGCCCATCCACATTACCTGCAGCTGCAGGTTTCTTTTTTGTGGAAAAAAGGATGGTGGTTTGAGGCCCTGTATAGACTATCAAGATCTTAATGCCATTACAGTGAAGTACCATTACCCTCTTCCCTAGTGCTGTCAGTCATAGAGCAAGTGAGAAATGCTAGAGTATTCACGAAATTGGGCATGTATAGTGCTTATAATCTCATCAGAATTAGAGAGGGAGACGAATGGAAGATGGCATTCATCACTACCTCTGGACACTGTGAATACACTGTAATGCCATATGGATTGGTAAATGCTCCATCAATATTCCACCCTTTCATTAAAGAAATACTTAGAGATATGCTCAACAAATGGGTCATAGTTTACATTGAGGACATGCTTATCTACTCAAAATCCCTCACTGAACATGTACATGTTAGACAAGTGCTTAAATACCTCCAGGAAAACCACCTTTTTGTAAAGCTAGAGCAATGTAAGTTCCATACATTTCTTACAGCTTTTCTGGGTTACATAATCAGCACACAGGGTGTGCAGATGGATGACTCAAAAGTCACCATGATTACTCAGTGACCCCAGCCCAAATCGGTAAAAGATCTACAGAGGTTCCTTGGCTTTGCGAACTTCTATAGGAGGTTCATATGCAACTTCAGTAGTTTGGCAGGTCCTTGCCATGGACACAGCTTAAACCCTGTTTCACGAAGTGTTTTGATTCTATGGAATTCGGGAAGACATTTTAGACCAGGTATCGCAATTCACTTCACATGTTTGGAAGGCCTTCTGCAAACTAAAAAAATATTTTAGTGAGTCTGACCCTTTGTTGTGGATGGCAGCCTGGCTTATACTGTGTGGTTGCTACTGGACTCCCGGCAATTTTTATTTAGTCGACTGGAAAGGTTATGGCAGCTGGGTGATCTCTCACTTCCATCGCTCTCATCCAGGTCACCCTGCTCCCAGGCCAAGAGGCAGACCCAGTCGAAGGGACCATTTGGCTTCTGGTGCCACCTCTGAGGGAGGGATTCTGTCATGTGCATCTCCCGAACTGCCCACAAGAGGTCACTGTCTCCCCAATTCTAAGCGTCACTCTCACACACCAGTTCTCAGTCTTCATTCATCAACTCCCCTATAAATACACTCACACTGTCTTGTCACTCTTTGTGAAGCATTGTTAGTGAATCACTGCAACCCTGAGCCTTTTTTCCTCTGACTATCTTGGCCAGCCTTTTTTACTTTGATTTTGGATTTTGATTTTGATTTCTTTGCTTTGGCTCTAATCTGCCCTGAGTCTGCTGTTGGATTGCATTGCATAAAGCCTGCTAATGGATCCTGCTAACCACCTTAGCCCTGCATTGCTACAGCATAACATAGTAGATCTACATACTTACTACAACATAGTTGATTTACTTACCCTGTGGTCATTTGAGGAGCCTCTGAGTGGATGACTTTGGGCGGAGGCTGGACCTGAGTGGAAAGAATTTTAAAATATTAATCAGACATAAAGTAAGAATCAATTTTGAATGTTAAATGATATATTTGATATCAATTTTTTTTTCGTCCTCTATTTGTTTGGATGCATGTTTATTTATAGCCAGCAGGGGGCAGCATCTGTCCATCACTTTTTTTGGTCTCTAATAAATGTGTTTAATGACGCATGCTGGAGTCATGTCTAAACTTGCAGATCTTAAAATTCCAATAACTGTCTTGGGAAAACTAATGAAATATCCAGGGACTGTATGTATTTATTAGTGGGGCACACCTTTTGGACACATGCATGGGAGAGGAGTGGTGTTCACGTGGGGAAGCTTTAGCATTAGCTTTGTGACTGTGCCACCGAGACACCTCCCATTTACCCTGCTGTAGGGCTCTACTGATGAAGTTGAGGGCATGCTAACTCTCAGAGGCACCAGGAGCTTCTACCAGTGAGTCTGAACCCCGCTGACTAGCCCTGCTTCTTTCTAATAATAAAATATTCTGCAGTTAAAGAACACGTCATGAATCTGACGTCGACTTTTTCTTAGGAATTTTCTCAAGAACAAATTTATGAATAAACTTAGGAAGGTACTGGTGAATGAGGCCCAATGTGTGCATAAGTTACCATTTTGTGTGTGTGCATGTTCCTGTGTGTGATGGTACCTTGAGTTTTGCTTCTCTTTCGTAGAAAGAGTATGAAGAATAAAAGTCCAAACAGAAGTGCCAGAATCACAGACACACCAGTGATCACAGAGTAAACTGAAAATGCAGAATCATAATCAGACACAAACAATAATCTGATCATTCAGAAATGATCAGACTGACAATATTTGAGCAGAGGTTCTCAGTGTGTCCTGTACATTAAGTGTAATCACCTGTAGCAGACAGTGGAGATGATGTGGTTTTAAGGGTTGAGGATGTGGTTGGTTTTATAGTCGGTGAACTGTGTGTTGATGACTCTGGTAGAAAATCTGTGGGAAGTACATGTCAGGTTGTTATTACCTGTGTAGATGCCATTATTACTGACTGACCACAGTGTACCAGGATAATTACTGTATGAATATTATACCTGTTGAAGTCTTAAATGTGGAGCTCATTGTAGTTGTAGTTGTAGAGGAAGCTGTTTCTGTGATCTGTGGAGTTGAATTTGATGGTGATGTTGATGATGATGTGGTTCCTGGTTGGAATGAGGAATTCATTGTAGTTGTAGAGGAGTTTGTTTCTGTGATCTGTGGAGTTGAATTTGATGGTGATGTTGACGATGATGTGGTTGCTGGTTGGAATGAGGGATTCATTGTAGTTGTAGAAGTAGAGTTTGTTTCTGTGATCTGTGGAGTTGAGCTTGATGGTGATGGTGAAGGTGATGATGTTGCTGGTCGATCTGTTAATGGAGATGATGGAAAAATAGGCTTGTCACCTTGTCATTAAACTGTCTTTTTTTTCAAGAACATAGAGAACCGTTATTATTTCTTAAAAGGAACATACAGAACAAAACACACTTTGTTCTGTATGTTCTTTTAATCTCTTTCACATTCATTACAACTACAACTTAACGTAACTGAACGCAGAAGAAGTCCATGTTCTAGAGATATGCTAAATCATTTTGCATATGTATTTGAGAAATGCAGGTTAGTAAGCTTTGGAAATTGAGAAATTTTGTGAAACATACAACCAGATCTGCTAACATCACAGTGAAGCTCTCGCAAAAAGTACATTTGATTAAAGCCAAGTACCATACACACAATTTAACAATCACAATCATCATCACATATGAACAAAGATGCAAACACATTTCCACAGCTGGGGTTGGACAGGATTTATCCCATAAAAATGATTTGGTGCTCTTACAGTGCTGAATGGAACACTCTCACTGTAGCTGATGCTTATAATGTAGGACATTTAAGATAATAAGCAGTGCAGTTGTGGGAGAGACTCACCTTTCTTTACATTCAGTTTCACTGGTATTTTGACATCAAAGTCGAAACTTATATCAACAGCACAGTGGTACAGTCCAGAATCCTCTACAGTGAGCTCTCTGATCAACACCCAGAACTCTGCAGTGCTGTTGTTATCAAACAGTGAGAATCTTCCTCTATTTATCCACTCATTTTTAACTCCTGTCCTGATCTGGTCAGCACATTTTGGCCATGAACCCTTACAGAGATATTTTGGGTTTGATGTGTATTTTTTCTTGTATCTACACTTGATGAGGACTCCTCCTCCTGAATATACTGTCACTCTCTCTGATTCTCCTCCACCTACTAAAAGAGGACAAATGTCCATCTGAGTAAAAGCTTCATTTGACTCTGCTGATAGTGATGATTATTTAGAAGAGCATCTCCTTACCTGAAATCAGGAAGAGGGTGAAGATGAGGAGGGTCTTCATTCTGAGTTCAGGCTCACGGATACAGACCAACTCAGACATGAGAGTTCCTTAAACTTACACTCTGTCTCGGTCTCTGTCTGCCTCTGTGGCTGCGCTGTGTCTTCAGCTGGTACTCAACCAGAACGTGATGACATGCCCACTTCTCCTTTTTGACCCTGAGAAACAGAGAGCTGAGAACCTCTTTGCACGATGATGTACATAATATGTATGAGCAAAGTTGCAGTTAACATGCTTTGAAATGCTTTCAGTGAAATTCACTGCACTAAAGTGAACAGTGGCTTTGAGTTGTGTTGAAACAGCTTCTGTGTTGCTTCATGTTTTTGAGTCATTAGCGTTTAGCTGATGTTGTGCATGAGGTTTTCCATTTTATTTACTTTGATTGCAAATGTCCCGACGGAAATCAAGGTTAAAAATAGAACCTGAATGTCTCTGAGATTTACACTACAGTAAGACAGTGAGATTAGATGGAATATAATGGAGACTTCTGAGCAGCAGGAGACACTCAAGCAGATGTTTCTACTGAAAAAAAGAGCCCAATAATCTCATATGCAATAGCAGAAACCTCAATAAAGTCACACAAGATGGTAACACTCATCCTCTTCTGCAGCAGAACTCTCGCCTCTCCTTTATCTCTCCTGTATCTCATTTCTCCTTTTTGCTGTTTCCCCTCAATAATTTTAGGAGAATCATCATTAAGTCTTCTGAGCCACCAAGATCAACATTTGATCAGTAGCATTTTCCTCTGTTTTCTCTAAATTGTCTGCTAGTGAATGAATATGTGTGACTCCACTGTTGAATATTCATGTTCATGTCATTGATCCTGTACTGGTCTGGGTGAAAAGGCCTCTACTGCCATCTAGAGCACACTGTGTGTAACAGCAGGACTGAGCAATGTTTGTTGTGTTCTTAAATTCGGTGAAAGAGGAACAACAATTTATAACAGTAAAAGGGTTTAAGACACCTTTTAAACTTTACTTTAAATGAACTAATAATAAAGAATTCTGTTATTTCGAGTTATTTGACTTTATTTTATAAATACAGATTACCTTATAACAGACACATCGGCCACCATTTCATAATGAAGAAATGAGCTTGTGATTCATAATAACAAACCATGTTATTAGGTTATCTGATTTGTTAGTGTAGAAGTCTGTTGAACTGAACTTGGTTGGTGATTGGTGGAGTCTGGTAAATGGAATCTGATTGGTTAGTGGAGAAGTCTGGTAGACTGAATTTGACTAGTGAAGAGAAGAGTGTGGTAGACAGAATCTGGTTGGTGAGTGAAAGAATCTGTTAGACTGAATCTGATTGATGAGTGGGGGAGTCTGGTAGACTGAATCTGACTGATTAGCAGAGGAGTCTGGAAGACTGAATCTGATCGGTAAGTGGAGGAGTCTGGTAGACTGAATCTGATGGGTAAGTGGAGGAGTCTGGTAGACTGAATCTGATCGGTAAGTGGAGGAGTCTGGTAGACTGAATCTGATGGGTAAGTGGAGGAGTCTGGTAGACTGAATCTGATTGGTGAGTGGGGGAGTCTGGTAGACTGAATCTGATGGGTAAGTGGAGGAGTCTTGTAGACTGAATCTGATCGGTAAGTGGAGGAGTCTGGTAGACTGAATCTGATCGGTAAGTGGAGGAGTCTGGTAGACTGAATCTGACTGATTAGCAGAGGAGTCTGGAAGACTGAATCTGATCGGTAAGTGGAGGAGTCTGGTAGACTGAATCTGATGGGTGAATGGGGGAGTCTGGTAGACTGAATCTGATGGGTAAGTGGAGGAGTCTGGTAGACTGAATCTGATTAGTGAGTGGGGGAGTCTGGTAGACTGAATCTGATGGGTAAGTGGAGTCTGGTAGACTGAATCTGATTGGTGAGTGGCAAAGTTTGGAAGACTGAATTTAATTTCGCACATTACCTAATATATTTTCTGTTTATAAGTATTATTAGGGATACTTGAATCAACGACTATAATAATAGCCTTTCATTTTCTGAGGAATGTTGAAAAATATACCCTTATTACATACTTTACAGAAGCTCAATGCACAATAAATGTTTTATATGTTTTAATTGCCATGGGATTTGGACTGACGCATGAAAATAAAGCACAGAACAGGTTAAACATCACTTTACATTATTATTATCCAACCGACTGTTATCAGTATATAACTTTGATGTTAGTTCCAAAATAATTAGTAATTATTTCAAATCTGGATAGATGTGCAACCTTTAAATGAGCAATAAATGAACACACAGGAAGCTTTTCTTCAGAAATAGTTCATCACATACATATAAAAAACATGCTTTTTTAAACAAACTGCAGGCCTCGTAGAAAAGTATTATCAGTCATCACACCAAACAAAGCTGAAGGTTCATTTCTCATCTATAAACATGAAATTTGAAAAACTTTCATTCATCATATAAATCAAAACAAATCATATTTACACATATCCAGAAGTAAAAGTTCCTTTGTTTGAAAGGAAACATATTGTCATATTTTGGTGTAAATGGATGAGAAAACAAGTTTGAGATAAGACTTTAGCTGCTTCTGCTCACATGTTTAACTGTATCATAGTCACGTGTCATTCTCTTTGTTGAAGGTTGCCGTGGTAACAGCATCAGTAGAACTATCTGTTTTCTTGCTGGAATTCACTGTTGAGTAAGTTGGACCTTCAGCTGAAGGCTGAGTGGGACTTGCTGAGGAACCAGGGAGAATTGGGGGTAACTGAGCTGTGGAGTAGATGACCTGATCAGGAGAGTTTGACGGTAACTGAGCAGTAGAATAAACAGGATTTGAGAAATCACAGCTTTGACGTGATTGAACATTATCATAAACAGATTTAGAAAGTTCTGAGGGGTTTGTGGGTAACTGGACATTATCATAATCAGTTTGAGGAGGACATGAGGGGTTGATAGGTAGCTGAACAGTAGAGTAGACTGTGAAAACCCCAGTATCTGAAGCAAGAGGGTGTCTATTGTCTTTAATCTCCTCATAGACAGGAAGGGGAACCTATGAACAGAGATAAGAATAACAACAACAAATGAATTACAGCTAGTTAAATGTATTTGAAGTGAACTGAATTATTTTACTCCTTTTTGAGCAGTTAGACTGATATTTAGGTTTCCATTATTTTAAGATATTAACAATTAATTGTCAAAAATTAATCAGTGTATCTGTTCCAATGAGAACCTGCTTTGAACTATAATCTTGACTCACCTTCTGGTCATTTGGAGAGCCTTTGAGCGATTGGCTTTGGGTTGAGGCTGGATTTGAAGAAAAAATCCATTATTTCACATCAGTCGTACATTAAGAATAAAAAAAAAAATAACTTGTGTTTTATATCATATATATCATATACTATATTATATTAATTCATTGAAAAATAAACAAGTCACATCAAGTAATTCATATCACACAGCATTGATTACAGAATATTTTCACAGTCTGTTCCTGCAAACACTTTCATTTATAGCCAGCAGAGGGCAGCCTCTGTCAATTACTGTTAGTCCACTGGGGCCTACTGAAATTTTTTTTGTTGTCTATTGAATATATTTACTGACCCATGCTGGACTCACCTTCATGGGTGGTCTTTGCACTAGGCAAAAGCAGACGGCCGCCTAAGGCCCCCATAGACCAAACACAAATTCGTGACACATATAGATGTTCAGTAACCTATTCCAAAATATCCATTTTAAAATTAACTGTTAAGTACAGAGACTGCACTTCTTAGAGTTACTAATGATCTCCTATGTGTAGCTGATTTAGGAGCTCTTAGTATGTTGATACTTCTTGATCTTAGCTCCGCCTTTGATACCATATCTCATGATCTATTACTCTCTTGTATGCGCAGCATTGGTATTACTGGATCCGCCCTTTCCTGGTTTTCCTCATTTCTCAGAGACAGACGTCAATATATAGCTATTCGGAATAATAAATCCTCTATGGTGTCTGCGACTAAGCGTGTTCCACAGGGCTCAGTTTTAGGTCCATTGCTCTTCACCATTTACATGCTGCCACTTGGGCAAATAATACACCTTCATGGTTTAAGTTTTCATTCTTATGCAGACGACACTCAGATCTATGTTAGCGTTAGCCCTGTTCAGACTACACCACCATCTGCTCTATCTGACTGTATCCATGACATAAAGTCATGGATGAGTTTGAACTTTTTAAAACTGAATGCTAGCAAAACTGAGTTGCTTCTAATTGGCTCAAAGTCACTGATATCTAGCTCATCTGTCCTTGGCATTAATATCGATGGGACTCTAGTAACACCTTCTCCCCACATCCACAACCTCTGAGTTATTTTTGACCCTACACTCTCTTTTGACCTCCACATCAATTCCATTGTTAAGACAGCATTTTTCCATCTTCGCAATATTTCTCGCCTCCGACCATCTCTCAGCCAAGCCGATGTAGAAACGCTTGTGCATGCATTAGTGACATCACGGTTAGACTACTGCAATGTTCTTTTTTTTGGCCTCCCTGTCAAAACCCTCACTAGGTTACAGTATGTTCGAAATGCCGCTGCTAGGATTGTCACCTTTTCTAAAAAGAAGGACCACATCACCCCTGTTCTTCAGAGTCTTCACTGGTTGCCCATTACATTTCGTATTCAGTATAAAGTTCTCCTTATAACGTATAAAAGCTCTGCACAGTCTGGCTCCTCAATACTTGGCAGAGCTTCTTCATCTATATGTCCCATCCCGTACCTTGAGATCACAAAATCTAGGCCTTCTTCATGTTCCTAGATTTAAATTGGTTTCTATGGGTGGTCGATCATTTAATGTAGTAGCTCCCAAGTTATGGTTACTCTCCCCCAGTCTATTCAGGATGCAACCTCTCTGTCTTCATTTAAATTTCGGTTAAAGACGTACATGTTTCACTGTGTTATCGTTGTTCCGTTTATACTTGAATGTTTACCTGTATTGTCCTTTTGTTTAATGTGTTGTTGTTTAATGTGTTGATGCTCTCTGATTGTTAAGCGTTCTTGAGCATGGGAAAGGCGCTATATAAATAAAAGTGATGATGATGATGATTTGCGATTTTAAAGATTACTTTCAACAGTTCAGTGCAGCCCCCTCATGATTATAATGGACTACTATGTGTTAGTTACTTGATGACACAACTGTATAATGACAGACTGGTACGAAAAAGGCAATTAAGCAATAATCCACATCATGGAGAACAGGTCATACATTTACTGGGTTTTGAGAGAGAAAATCTAATAAAGCTACCTAAGTGCAGTAGTGAAACAAAAAAGAGAAGAAAGCACAAAATCAATACACTCCCATTCGAACAGAGAGTTGCACAGGCTCAGTATAACGCTAGCATTAATGTTAGTATAGATAGCTCTAGTGTTGGGGTAATTCCTCAAAATGCTGGGGTAATTATTTTCTGGAAAAAGTAATCTCATTACTCATCATTTCTACCTTACTATGTACCCAAACAAATCACAATATTGCCTAAGTACATAAGTGCATGTTTCTGTGTGTGATGGTACCTTGAGTCTTGCTTCTCTTTCTAAAAGTCACTATGAAGAATAGGAGTCCAATCAGAAGCAGCAGCAGAATCACAGACACACCAGTGACCACAAAGGAAACTGGAAATGCTGGAGGTGGAGAAACAGAATCATAAAAAATCAATCACAAACAATGATCTGATCATTCAGAAGTGACCAAACTGACAACATGTGAGTGTGTGTACTGTACATTAAGTGTTAATACCTGAAGCAAAAGTTGAGGATGCTGTTGTGTTAGTGGTCAGTGAACCATTCTGTGATAGAATATCTGCAGCTGAAGGAAGTAAATGTCAGTTTGTCTATATTATCTTTGTATATGATGCCATTATTGCTTATTGACCACAGTTTACCAGGATATATACAGTATATTATACCTGTTGAAGTCCTAAATGAGGAGTTCATTGTAGTTTTAGAGGAGGTTGTTTCTGTGATCTGTGGAGTTGAGCCTGATGGTGATGTTGAGGAAGATGTTGCTGCTGCTGGTTCTGCTTTTTAGATGTCATGTCATATTGGCATTAGACTGCCCGTATTTATTTAAAAACTGCTATGTATTACAAACTATAATATCTTTCACATTTAAAATAATAATTTATTCATTATATTACAGTTGTCTTATGTGTAAGAAAGTGTCTGAAAGTAAACAGAAACTGATTAATTTAATTCATATCTACTCACCAGTAACTCTGAGGTTGATCTGTGTGATATAAACCTTGTATCCAAGATCAGATGTCCAGTCTGATTCAGCTCCACACCAGTATTCACCAGAGTCTCCCTCAGTCAGACTTTTGATGATCACAGTCAAGATCTGCTTTCCATCATCATGTAGATACAGTTTTCCCTCATTTACCCATCTTCTGCTCTCATTAACAGATGTTTTATAACTACAGTCAGCAGTGCCCACTCTCCTACAGAGAAACTTGGGGTCACTGCTGTGGGATTGTGGGTAATTGCAGCTGATGTTCACACTTCCTACTACATGGCCAGTCACACTGATGCTCTTCTCATAGGACAGATCTATGAATTATAAACAACCAAATGAAAACTCTTACAATCACTTTCATAGTTTACACTAAATATCACTGATTTTTTTCTGACTTCACAGGCATATTTGCATTTTTATTTTTTATCAGCTCTCTGATCTGAACTTTATTATAACTCCTTCTTATGCATATTCACTGGAGGCCACACTCTTCTTCTGAAAGTATTTTCAAAGCAAAGGCAGGTAGAGTTAAAACATGTGTATATTTTCCCATGTCCCTGTAGAAATAGATTAAATAACTTTTAAATGTACTTGAGAAATGAAAATTTGATGCTAATAATCTTAGAAATAAGAAGAATTTGGAAACATGAGGCTAGATTTGAACATCTGCTAACATTGCAAAAAGTACATTTGACAAATGCTAAATACTATACATAAAATCTATGAATCATGCAATCATGACCACATATATTGGTGCAAACATTTCCACAGCTGGGGTTAAAGAAAATTTGCCCAATCGGAGATGAGAAGGTCTCTGAAGAGAAGACTTTGTGAGACCACTATTAAAATAAGTAAGCATCGTCTTACAGAACTGTATGGAAATTAGTTTCTGTTCTTTGTCCTTTATGGGAAGTTGTACAGTCATCCTTTCTGTAGCTGATGCTGGTAATATAGGAAGTTTATAACAATAAACAAATGCAGTGGGAGATACGCACCTGCATTTACTTTCAGTTCCACTGGTGTGTAGATGTCTGGCCTCAGTTTTCTATTAACTCCACACTTGTACGTTCCGGAATCCTCTACAGTGAGTTCTCTGATCAACACCCAGAACTCTGCAGCTCTGGTGTCATCAAACAGTGAGAATCTTCCTCTATTTATCCACTCATTTTTAGCGTCTGTCCTGATCTGGTCAGCACGGTTTCGTTTTGAACTCCTACAGAAATATTTCTGGTTTGATGTGTATTTTTTCTCGTATCTACACTTGATGAGGACTCCTCCTCCTGAATATCCTGTCACTCTCTCTGATTCTCCTCCACCTACTAAAAGAGGACAAATGTCCATCTGAGTAAAGGCTTCATTTGACTCTGCTGGTAGTGATGATTATTTAGAAGAGCATCTCCTTACCTGAAATCAGGAAGAGGGTGAAGATGAGGAGGTTCCTTACAGTCATTCCAGCTTTATCCATATTACCTCTGACTCCACATCAATTCATATTAGATGTGTTTATCTGTCTGAGCTGTGTCTTAATCTATTCTTCTGCTTGTGGTTCAACTACCCAGAACGATAAACCCGCCCATTTTCCTTTTGCACCCAATAAAAAAAGCGTGAACATTTTCCTCTCTGCCTACAGTAGAGTGAGATGCGACAGCAACAAGAGACAGGCAATTGCACTGAACTGTGAAATAGTGGCTGCCAAATAGTTTTCTTTGTTGATAAGTTTACTGAATCCTCACTTTGTTTTGCTTTGTTTGTCCTGTGATTGTGTGACAAACTACAGAGTTCACCAGAATTCATTTCTGCTTTATGCTGTTGTAACTCATTCTTCATTGTTTGACTTCTATTTCTTGCTGAGGAATCAGAGAGAATTGTTGGTAACTTAGGTGTGGAGTAGATGACCTAAGCAGGAGAATAAATGGGATTTGAGAAATCACAGCTTGAGGGTAACTGGACATTTTCATAATCAGTCTGAGAAGGTTCTGAGGGGTTTGTACGTAGTTCAGCAGTAGAGTAGACTGTGGAAACTCCAGTGTCTGAAGTACAAATGTCTTCAATCTCCTCATAGACAGCTAGGGAATTCTAAGAAATGAGATAAGAATCACAACAATAAAAAAAAAAAAATACAGCTGGTCAAATATATTTAAAAATACCTCAACTATTTAACTTCTTTTGGTGCAGTTAAATTTATGTTTAGTTGTTTGTAGGATTAATATTTCAGTTATTGATGATTTATTATTAAACATGTCATTAGTCTATCTGTTCCAATGATTCTTCATTGTTTGACTTCTATTTCTTAAAAGTTCTCCGATGTGGTCCTCAACTCTTGTATCTAAATACAGTTACATGTTTAGTTCTAATACAGGACAGCAGTGCTGTGATGTCATTTGTCAGCTGGTCTGAAAAAGGTCATCACTACTGCCATCTAGAGTGCAGCACTTAGAACAACAGCTGTACTGTACTGCAGTATGAATGACCACTCGCCCCAGTGTCCTCAGTATAAACATGATCAGAACTCATAACAACACAGATCTGCCCACCAATCATACTCAGACACACTCAATGGAGGCAGAACTGCTGTGGAAACTCACTGAAACCTACCCAGTGCTCTCAATAGGGGCCAATAACACTGAAATCCTAAAAAAGCAATAACTCTTTTGTGTATTTTGAAATTTTACTTCAACTCTGTAAGTATTTTAAGATCATATTTATGAGGAAAAAACACGTGAATGCAGGAACTAATGAATGCAGGGGAAATCCATATTCAAAGTTTCCAGAAATAGATGGAATTCCTGTTTAAAAACATTATTGGATGTGCAAAAAAAGACCAGGGGGGAAAACTGCTAGGGTAACTTAGCTGGTCACAAGACTGTGTATTAGACAACTGTTGTCATCAATGTAGATTTACATTGTTTATAAATTCTTGTTGACTCAATAATGAAGTGTGATTCCTGAGTTGGATCTGTTTGTTTGTATTTCATTTGCATATTAATGTTACATCATGCAAAACATTAGCTAACAATATTTGACTATCAGTTTTGATTAGTCATCAGGTCTGTATGAACGGCCCACTAAGTTTGCTATCACTAAATGTTTAACTAATAGGAGCTCTCCAAATCACTAAACCCTTCATGGCCTGCTGACAGGTTCTATGAATTTCCAGGTTTAGAACCTGGTGTAGTTGTTTATTGAGCCTGTCTGTCCTCTCCTTAATTGACAATGTGAGGAGTGTGGTCGTAGTGTTAGTGTTGCTAAGCTAATGCTGTGTTCGGGTGCTCATTGGAAGGTTGTATACAAGATGGTTCTGGTCGGGTGTTTGTTCCTAGATATGCTCACCATACGGAGAAAGACGGTATTGAGAACTGTAGATCCTGATTTTTATTTGCTGTGTTAAAAAGCACACAGATCTTTTAGCAGTGTGGAGGTTTGCCCACGGGGGCTCGGACCCAGGTTTTTGTTTTTTTTTTCTAAAAAGCCGTTTTGCAACATTTGCAAAAAAAGTGCTTGACTCGAAAGACATGCTAAATTATTCTGGAGCACTCAGTACCAGCTCACTCTTTAAACTACTATGTAAAGACTGTACACAATATATATTTTTAAATCTGCTTTAAGTGTTATTAGGAATTTTTGAATAAATCAGGAGAGATAGAAATTTATTACACATTGTGAAGAAGCTCAATGAAATGTACGATATGTTTCATACTTTGTAAATGCAATGGGATTTGAACTGATGTATGAAAATGTAGCCAAAACAAAGCACAGAACAAATTAAATATCAGTTTTCTTTAATAACCCTTTAAACTCCAAAAGGAACTGTAAGCAGTATATAAATTACATATTAGTTTCATAAAAATTAGTAATTAATTCAAATCTGTAAGAATGTGCAACCTGTAAATGATAAACAAATGAACATATGACATACAATTTTTTTTTGTAAATGAATAAGTATAAAACTACAGTTGTGTACGTTTTTATCTCATACATAAAAAAACCCAAACAAAACAACTGCATTTTTTAAGACAGTAAACCTCTTAAAAACATTAGTAACCATCACGCCAAACAAAGTTAAAGGTTCATTTCTCAGCTATAAATGTGCAATATTAAAACACTTCATGCATCATATTAACCAAAACAAATCAGAACACATTCACTCACTTCCAGAAGTTTCTTCGTGTGAAAGTAAACATACCCTCTCGTTGTGGTGCAAATGAATGAGAATATGAGTTTAACATCAAAAAAGGTGATTCCGCTAACATTTGACTGTAGCATAGTCACATGAGTCGTTCTCCTTGTTGATGGTTGCCGTGGTAACAGCATCACTAGAACTATCTGCATTCTCGCTGAGATTCACTGTGGTGTATGTTGGACCTTCAGCAGATTTTCCAGCTGAATGCTGAGTGGCACTTGCTGAGGAATCAGAGAGAATTATGGGTAACTTAGGTGTGGAGTAGATGACCTGATCAGGAGAATAAATGGGATTTGAGAAATCACAGCTTGAGGGTAACTGGACATTTTCATAATCAGCCTGAGAAGGTTCTGAGGGGTTTGTATGTAGTTGACCAGTAGAGTAGACTGTGGAAACTCCAGTGTCTGAAGTACAAATGTCTTCAATCTCCTCATAGACAGCTAGGGAATTCTAAGGAATGAGATAAGAATCACAAAATACAGCTGGTCAAATATATTTAAAAATACCTCAACTATTTAACTTTTGGTGCAGTCAAATTTATGTTTAGTTGTCTGTAGGATTAATATTTCAGTTATTGATGATTTATTATTAAACATGTCATTAGTGTATCTGTTTCAATGAAAAGCTGCTTTGTAATCGAATCTTGACTCACCTTGTGGTTGTTTGAAAAGCCTCTGTGTGATTGGCTTTGGGTTGAGGCTGGACCTGAGGAAAAAAAAAGCCATAATTTTAAATCAGTCAAAAATTAAGAATAATTGAAAAAAAACACTCTTAAATTATAAATACTGTGTGATGTTAATAATTTAAAATAAATAGTATGTGAGATTGTTCTCAGAATATGTTCACAGTCTCTTTTTACTTTGTCTGTTTTAATTAATTTATGCTTTTTTCATTTATAGCCAGCAGAGGGCAGCATCTGTCCATCACAGTTAATCCACTGAGGCCTAATGAACTTTTATTGGTCTCTAGTGGATGTGTTTAATGACTGATGCTGCACTCACATCTGAACATATACAGTGGTTCTTGAAAATTTGTGAGCTTCAGAATTTTCTATATTTCTGCATAAATTTGACCTAAAACTTCATCAGATTTTCACACATGTCCTAATGGTAGATAAAGAGAACCAAAATGAAACAAATGAGACAAAAATACTAGACTTGGCACATCACGGCACAAACAAAGGACATTTTTGAGGACCTCAAAAGAAGAGTTGTTGATGCTAATTAGGCTCCACCAGTCACAGTCAGGCAGATTGTGTACAAATGGAGGAAATTAAGACCACTGTTATGCTCCTTAGGAATGGATGACCAACAAAGATCACACCAAGAGTAAGGCATGTTATAGTCCATGAGGTCACAAAGGAACCCAGGGTAACTTCTAAGCAACTAAAGGCCTCACAGTGGCTAATGTTAATGTTGATCCATCAGAACACTGAACAACAGTAGTGTGCATTGCAGGGTTGCAAGGAGAAGCCAAAGCTCTCCAAAAAGAACATTGCTGCCCGTCTGCAGTTTTCTAAGGATCACATGGACAAGCCAGAAGACTATTGGAGCAATGTTTTGTGGACAGATGAGACCAAAATAGATGTTTTTGGTTTAAATGAGAAGCGTTATGTTTGGAGAAAGGAAAACACTGTATTCCAGCATAAAAACCTTATCCCATCTGTGAAACACGGTGGTGGTAGTATCATAGTTTGGGCCTGTTTTACTGCATCTGGGCCCGGACAGCTTGCCATCATTGATGAAACAATGAACTCTGAATTATACCAGCAAAATCTAAATGAAAATGTCAGGACATCTGTCTGTGAGCTGAAACTCAAGAGAACGTGGGTCATGCAGCAAGACAATGACCCTAAGCACACAAGTCGTTCTACCAAAGAATGGTTAAAGAAGAATAAAGTTAATGTTCTGGATTGGCCAAGTCAAAGTTCTGATCTTAATCCTATAGAAACACTGTAGAAGGAGCTGAAGCAGCAGTTCATGGGAGGTAACCCACCAACATAGCAGAGCTGAAGCTGTTTTGTACAGAGAGGCTAAAACTCCACCAAGCCGATGTGCAGAACTAAACAACCATTACCGGAAATGTTTAGTTGCAGTTATTGCTGCACAAGAGGGTCACATCAGATACTGAAAACAAAGGATCACATACTTTTGCCACTCAGTGATACATAATACTGGATCATTTTCCTCAATAAATAAATGACCAAGCCTAATATTTTTGTCTCACTTGTTTCAATTAGTTCTCATTATCTCCTGTTAGGTGTGGAAGTCTTAGGTGAAGTTTTAGGTGAAATTTATGCAGAAATATAGAAAAGTGTTTACAAACTTTCAAGCACCACTGTAGATCTGTAAACACATTGTGAAAGTGTTTGGGGGTAACTTAATAATAATATGTCCAGTGACTGAATGGAATCTGTCATTAATCAGCCCAACACCACAGGACTGGTCTTCACTGACCATTGTTTCTTATGGTAATTTTCTATGGTGAAATTAGTAGCCCAAATAACATAAGTAAGTAATGTACACATAAGTAAGTTACCAGTTTGTGTGTGTGCGCATGTTTGTGTGTGATGATACCTTGAGTCTTACTTCTCTTTCGTAGAAATAGTATGAAGAATAAGAGTCCAATCAGGAGCAGCACCAGAATAACAGAGACACCAGTGATCACAGAGGAAACTGGAAATTCTGGAGGTGCAGAAACAGAATCATAAATAACCAATGACAAACAAGAATCTGACCATTCAGAAGTGACCAAACTGACATGATATGAGTTCTTTGTGTGTGCAGTACATTATGTGTACATACCTGTAGCAGACAGTGGAGATGATGAGGGTTTAGATGTTGAGGATGTGGTTGGTTTTGTGTTCACTGAACTGATGTGTGTTGATGATTGTGGTAGAACATCTGGAACTGGAGGAAATACATGTCCGTTTGTTTAAAATAGCTGTGTAGATGTCATCATTGCTGACTGACTACAGTTTACCAGAATATATACACTATGAATATTATACCTGTAGAAGTCTTAAATGAGGGACTCATTGTAGTTGTAGAGGAGGTTGTTTCTCTGCTCTGTGGAGTTGAGCTTGAAGGTGATGGTGACAATGATGCTGTTGCTGGTGGTTCTGTTAAAATAGATGAAGGAAAAAGAAAAAGATGTTTCAGATGTTATATTGGCATAAAACTGTCTTTTTTCCTTTATATAGAAAAAAATTGTATTACAGACTATAACCTTTCACATTCATAATATTTATTTATTCAGTTTACCACAGTTGTCTCATATGTATTTGAGGATAAATGCAAAATGTTTCACCCTCTTTTTTAATCAAGCCTCAGACTCAGTGAAATTCAGGGATACAATCTTATAATAACACTGTACAGCTCTTTTCTTTAAAATGATTACATATACAGAAAAAAGTGTCTGAATGTACAGTAATTTAAGTCATATCTACTCACCAGGAACTCTGAGGTTGATCTGTGTGATATAAACCTTGTATCCATGGTCAGATGTCCAGTCTGATTCAGCTCCACACCAGTATTCACCAGAGTCTCCCTCAGTCAGACTGTTGATGATCACAGTGAAGATCTGCTTTCCATCATCATGTAGGTACAGTTTTCCCTCATTTATCCATTTTCTGCTCTCTTTAACAGATGTGTTATATTTACAGTCAGCAGTGCCCACTCTCCTACAGAGAAACTTGGGGGCATTCTTGAGGGATTGTGGGTATTTGCAGCTGATGTTAACACTTCCTCCTACATGGCCAGACACACTGATGCTCTCATCATGGGACAGATCTGTCAGTCATAAACAATCAGATGAAAATGTTTAAACTCACCTACACATAGTTTACAAAATACTGATACAAAAAAATGTTCTGACTTTACAGGCACATGTGTATTTTTATTAGCCGTCATATATGCACTTGATCATGACTTCTCCCTCTGCATATTCTGTCACTTCTCTGCAGGCCACACCTTTTTCTGAAAGTTTTTTTTCAGAGAAAAAGTAGGCTAAGTGAAAGCATTTGCATATTTTTACTATATGAATAATGGAGACGTTCATATTTTAGAAGTAGAGTGAATAATTTTGAATATGTGTCTTAGAAATAAAAACTAGATTATATGTAGCTTTAAAATATAGGAGAACTGGGGAAACATGAGGGTAGATCTGACAACATAGTAGATGAGGTCTTGCAAAAAATATATTTAAAGAATGCCAAGTGCTACACACACTATCAAATAATCATACAATGAACATCACATATGACCAACTATACAAACACATTTACACAGCAGGGGTTAAACAAGATTTATCTAGTCAGAGATGAGAATGTCTGTAAAGATGCTTAGAGTAGAGCAAATCTGAGATAACACTTAAATTCTGATCTTTGTTTTCTTAATGTGATTTTGTTCATTTACTCTCACTATAACTGATAATGATGCTTGAAGTTAATAAACAGGTGCAGTGGTGGGAGAGACTCACCTTCCGTTACGTTCAGTTCCACTGGTGTGTAGACATCAATGGCAAATTTATCAACTCCACACTTGTACGTTCCAGAATCCTCTACAGTGAGCTCTCTGATCAACACTTGGAACACTGCAGCTCTGGTGTCATCAAACAGTGAGAATCTTCCAATATTTATCCACTCATTTTTAGCGTCTGTCCAAATTGGCTTCGTCATGCAGGGCCATAAACCCGTACAGAGGTACTTTGGGTTTGATGTGTATCCTGTGTCATATCTACACTTGATGAGGACTCCTCCTCCTGAATATCCTTTCACTCCCTCTGATTCTCCTCCACCTACTAAAAGAGGACAAATGTCCATCTGAGTAAAGGCTTCATTTGACTCTGCTGATAGTGATGATTATTTAGAAGAGCATCTCCTTACCTGAAATCAGGAAGAGGGTGAAGATGAGGAGGATCTTCACAGTCATTCCAGCTTCATCCATATTACCTCTGACTCAAGTGTATTAGATGTGTTTATCTGTCTGAGCTGTGTCTGAATCTATTCTTCTGCTTTTGGTTCAACTACCCAGAATGATAAACCCGCCCATTTCCCTTCAGCACCCGATGAGAGAAAGTGTGAACATTTTCTTCTCTGCCTGCTGTAGAAATTTAACAGCAACAGTAGACGGTCAATTGCATTAAACTTTGAAGTGACATTTGTCAAAACATTTTTGTTGCTACATTTACTGAGAGCTCACTTTGATTTGCTTTGTTCGGTCTGATTGTGTGACAAACTACAGAGTTCACCAGAATTCTTTACCATTTCATAGTGTTTTAACTTGATCTTCTCTGTTTGACTTCCGTTTTTTGAAAGTTGTCTAATGAGGCCCTCAACTCATGTCTAAATATAGTTATATGTTCAGTACTAATACACAACAGCAATGCTGTGATGTCATTTGTAAGCTAGTCTGAAAAAGGACTCACTAGTGCCATCTAGAGTGCAGCACATAGAACGACAGCTGTACTGTACTGCAGTATGAATGACCACTCGCCCCAGTGTCCTCAGTATAAACATGATCAAAACTCATAACAACACAGATCTGCCCACTTACTCAAACACACTCAATGGAGGCAGAACTGCTGTGGAAACTCACTGAACCCTACCCAGTGCTCTCAATATAGTAACAACAAAACAGCAAAACCAATATAGTAGATTATAGTATAGTGACCAATGACAGAATATTCATCAGATCCTGATTTTAATGTTACAACATTAAAAAAAGAACCTACATGTCATACGTTTACAGAAGAAAACAAAGAGAAACATATTTTAATTTTCAGTGTAACACTAACACAAACATTCCACTAGATGGCATTTTTATCACAGGCTGATAAACACAGTGAATTCAGTTCTGAACAAAAACATAAACACATAAATAAAAATAAAAGTCTCCATTTAGATCCATTTTGAGTCATGATTACAGGTACATCCACATTACCGAACTACAAATATTATTCAGTTTAATGACAAATGCATGAGCTACACACTCACAAGAGAAAGTTCTTCCAGCGTTCTTTAGTAAACAACATGGCTCTATATAGGACCATGAACACTCAAAGAACCCTTTGCATGCATTTATTGCATCATGAAGTGGTTCTTCAGATTGATGGAGAATGTGCTGTACCTGGTTCTATATAGCACCTTTTTGAAAATGGGTCTGTATAGCACCTAAAAGGCCTATTGCTTCCTTTTCAAAAGTGTTATATACAGATCCATCTACAGCACTTTGTAATCAGCAATCTGAAGAATGCTTTCAGGATGCAAAGAACCCGTTAATAAGGGTTCTTTAAGCATTCATGGTTCTACATATAACAATTTTACTAACTTTACTAAAGAACCATTAAAAAAAACATTATTTTTTAAGTGTGTGTAGTCATTAAACTGAGTAATATTAGTCAAATATCAAATACAAAATGTCAAATAAGATGTTTGCAGTAATGTTGTAACAGTACATTAATTTTGTTTTATTAAGTATTGCATTGTAAATCACATTGTTTGACATTGTAAAATAGCATAACTTTACAAAACATTCAGAATTGTTATGGTTGTTGTATTTTACTTTTGTTAGAATTTACTTAGATATTATTGAAGAAAAATGTTTAAATATATTTGCAAACGTTTGAGTGACCCTGGTCACATTCAAGTGACAATACATTAACACATCCTGTACAGAGAACACATTTATGCACATTTATTTATTTATTTACATTTAAAATATTGTAATAAAATGTGGCCTGTGCAAAAGTTTTGACACATTCTATATTTTTGTTTTGTTTTTGTTTCTTTAAACAGAAGTTGTACACAAAATTCAGCTGAAAACACCTTTTATAGCCATTTAAAGCTGCCAACATTCTGAATCTGATTTGAGTAGTGAAGTTAATGGTCATGTATGAAGAACACAGAGAGCTCAGTCAACAGCCAGACATCAGACAGACAGGCCAAGGCTGTCATCATGTCTTGTGGTGGTGTTCAGTGTAGCAATGAGGACCTGGTTATGCTTCTCTGTGAGTGACCCAACAACACTATACCACAGTTTCTCTCAGTGTCAGTCAGTATGAGTGGAGCAGGATTACAGATACATTCAGAAGGTCAAGCTTATTGATAACAGTCCTTATGTTTAGAGGAAAGTACAGAGCTTTGGCAAAGTGAAGGTGGAGCATAACACTCAATTACTCATCACATTATAACAAGCCTATAAACAGCATCTTAATCATTATGTGATAGTTTACGATGTTAACAATCATATAATTGCCACTTATGCTTTATTAAGTTTTACCTTTTGGATTGTTAATCATTTACTTATTGACGCACTATAAACGTTTTACATAAGCGTAGGTAATGCTTTATTTGAAGACTACTTACATAAAGACATCATAACACATGCATAACCATTTAATAACGTATTTATAAAGCAACATTTGCGTCTTTATGAACAGCTTATGCCAGTAATCACAAGTTCCCCATAAGCTGCAGTAAATGACATTGTTTTGACGAAAATGTTTTGTACTTTAACTCAGATAAAACTATGAAAATAATGCTTCATAATAGTTTTATGGATGGAACAAATGTACATCACTTTAGTTTAAGGTCCTTTATGTCAAAGTATGTTATTAACTTCATATAACATCTTATGCCATCTTGCAGTTTCTCAAATATTGCTTCATAAATATGTTGAGTGCTTATGCATGTGTTATGTCAGTCCATATGTAGGTAGCCTTCAAATAAAGTGTTACCAATGTATTATCATGCAATCAGTAACAGATCTTCATAAATACATTACATTAAAGATGCGTCCTGTACCATGTTATTTATTTATTTATTTATTTATTTATTTATTTATTTATTTTTTCCTCTGTTAAAGCTATGCTATGAGTTTTGGGGATTTGGAGACCTCTCTGGTTGAAAGGTGTAATTGCACGCAATGTGTGGAGGAACATTTTGTAAAGTCAGCTGTACTTCAGATCCCTCAGATGAATCTGGTGAAATGTTTAAAGAATATCAATAGACAAAACTGGGTAAATGACAATATTCTTCCTTCAATTTTAACAACAAAAATAAACTTACATAGTGCAGCTTAATAATCGAAAGACATGGCATTATTGAGTCAGAAAAATAATACTATGACTAAAATATGGTGTATATGCGTATCAGAAAACAAACAAATCATTATTACTAAACTATAGTTAAAGACTAAATTCAGTTCTAAAATTCATGTCACTGAGTAAATGGTTAATGACTCAAATGGTACCATTTACAAACTATTAGATAATGATGAAGCTGCTTGGGCCTGTTATTAATATTACAGTGGTACAGGTGGAGGCTTCTGTAGGCCCATCAGCACTGACAGGTTACTTTTGGTTCATGTTGGAAGTGGCTCATTCCCATGTCATAGGTCATAGGTCATACACGCTGTGTTGGATGACTGAGGATGGCCCAATAAATAGATCAGGGGTCATAACCCTTTGTACAGTTGTACACACAAAACCTTAATATTTTTATTAAAACATAAAATGTTTACTCAGTTGAAGTAAATCTTCATATTTTCTTATATTCTTATTTTTTCTTAATGTTCCTCATTGATTTTCAGACTTGGGGACCCATTTATGTCAAAACTACGGGATCTAACTGCTCACCATGTGGCCGTGAGAGACAGGGATGCAGCCTCACTTTCTGCTCTAAAATACAGGGGCGTGGCTAAAATCCTCCTACATGCTAAAACTGTGTTTCAGTAGTGACGTGGGTGATTTTTATTTAAAAATTACTCATAAATCTAAAATTTTCAACTTTAAAAGAAAACAAAACATAAGCAACATTGAAAAATATATGAAATGTACAGTTTTTTTACAAGTGTAAATTTAGGGGTTAGGGTCTGGAACAGCCTACTCCCATTATAAAGTACCCTGCAAATGATACATTTTGTTTATATTTAGTCTATTATTCAATTAATGTCTTGAGCTTAAACAGATCATAATAAAATCCTTATATCTGAGGTAAATATCTAAGGTATGAAAGTGAAGTGTTTACACACAACAACAACAACAACAATAATAATAATTGAAATAAATAATATTATAACTGACCATCATAACTTTGTGGAGGCATAATTTGAACATTCATAAAATGCACCATTTTCTAAACTGTAAAGAATAATTTAAGCTGTTATGATTTTAAGTACAAACACTGCATGTACTAAAGGACCCTGAAGACCACATTTACTATGACAGATTCTGCTCAGGTTCCTACCAGGAGTAAGTGCTGGTTCAGATTGGTAGGTGGTCTCAGCTCTACTGAGAGAGAGTTGCCATGGAGTAAACAGCGAGGTCAGCAGGGGGGTTTGTTGGGTTGTTTGAGAGGTCGGCAGTGGAGTTGGTCGGGTTGCTCGGGTTTTGCTGAGGCAGGGTTTGTGTGCAGTATATGGTTGAGATTGAGTTAGTGGGTTCATCCATAGTGGAATAGATCGGTACATCAGTAGGTCCGTCTGCTGTAGAGTAGATTGTGGTAACTGTGGGCACCATAGCAGGATTTGGCTGTTTCTCGTCGATCTCTTGATAGATTCTGTCATCCTGCAGAAAAACGTCCATCAGTCTAACTGTATGTGGATTCTGTTGTAACATTTATCATATATTTGAAGATTACAGTCATAATATACCAAAGCTTTGCATATTGTTTCTTTAATGTCTTTTTTTTTAACATTTGCCTACCTCTCCAGTGTTGGCTGGCGGTGTACTAAGAGGAATCATCTCGGCTGGGGCTTCAAAACATCCAGAGAATTTGTATTTCAGTCAGGCAGTAAAACAAACTATTGACAGTACAGTGGGTGAATGTGTATGTTGTTTGTATATTGTTTGCTACCTTTTGGGCTCTTTGTATTCCTCTTTTGCCTGTGTAGTATCATCACAGCCACCAGAAGAATGATCATCATGATGACCAAACCACCACAGATGTAAAAGATAGAGTCTAAGGATACAGAGATTGGAGTATTAATGACAAAAACAGTTCTGTTTGTAATATAAATTCACAGAAAGAGTATTTTTAATGTTTATCTTAATCATTTTGCAATGGATGAGGCAATGTTACAAAGCAGACCAATTCATTGCCAAAACCCCAAATCCCTCCCATCAACATTCACCTGTTTGGTCGCTCTACCTTTAGTTTAGGTGAGTCTGTGACGCCTTACAGTATCGTACAAAAGTCAGAGGACACCCCTCATTTGTCTAATTTCAAATGTGAAAAATGACCATTATCAGCTAGTGAGGCAATGTAAATAATAAAGGGTGAGGGAGCTTTTGTTGTTTAGTCCATTCAGTCTAGAAGCAAAATGGGTAACTCTGCAAATATGTGAGAAGAATACGAACAAACAGAGCACCTACATTTTGATTGCATTGAGGTACTGTCACTGGAAGTAAAATGAGTGGTTGTGTGTGGAGAAGTAATATCAGGACGACCTATGGGACAGAAATAGAGACAAACTAAAACCTCTCTTCTTTCTGAGAATTCACTTTTTCTACCATTGAGGTCCCACTGTCCATGTCTTCTGAGCAGAGGTGATTATATGCGATATAATATACGTCTATGATAAAATGAGTGAAAAACAGGAGCTTCTAAAACTGGAGTTCAACAAGTAAAGGATACAGGGAAAATCTGACACCTAACAACCACCTGGAAGACCTGGTAGACCCTAAAACTGCCCCCATCAGATAAACAGCACCTAAAGCTTTCATCTTTATTTCTAACCAACTGAGAAAGAACTTTAATGTGACACTTAAGGTCATGGGTTTGAACATTTCAGCAAAGAGAAGGCTAATTATATAGAAAAGGGAAGCACTTCACACTCACTAAACCACAGTGCATAGCAACGTGGTCATAACATTAAATAACCATGGCAACAGAAGCTATGATGGTCATGACCATGAACTAACTTCCACTCACTCAGATGAAGAAATAACACCACATGTACACTGACCGTCCAAACAAACTGTGCATGAACAGATGGTCACTATCGAGGCAGGAGTTTCAAATAAACTGGCTGATGAGTGTAAGATAAAGTCAGCTGGTGAGGCGATGTAAATAATACAGGATGAGGGAGCTTTTGTTGTTTAGTCCATTCAGTCTAGAAGCAAAATGGGTAACTCTGCAAATATGTGAGAAGAATACGAACAAACAGAGCACCTACGTGTTGATTGCACTGGGGGACTGACAGTGGAGGTAAGATGAGTGGGTGAGTGTGGAGAAGTAATATCAGGACGACCTATGGGACAGAAATAGACACAAACTAAAACCTCTCTTCTTTCTGAGAATTCACTTTTTCTACCATTGAGGTCCCACTGTCCATAAAACAGAGCAGTCTTTTGACCAGAGGTGAGCCTAGACTGTACAAACATCCATTTGAGAAGAGATTTTTGGCCTATGAAATAGTTTAATTACAATTCCGGAAGGTCGATTAACTCTAAATCTTATTTCAACTGGTACATATCATGTTAAGCATGAACCATTATTATTAGTTAATTTGAACAGTGTTTGCACAAAGATCTGCAGCCTTTTTAACCTCAAAGCTGATGTAGTTATCAGCCTAATGTGGGGAGCTATTCATTATCCAACAGCTGACACTAGATTATATCATTCTGTATCTTTATAAATACAATATATAACATTACTGGAAATTAACCTTGCAATGAAAGTGAACAAATAAACAGAGCTTGAAAGCTGAAGGACTTGTGTATTGGCACTGTGGTAACAAGACTTGCTAACTTAGTAGCTGATAGATGGGAGAATATTTCATAGGTTGATAGTAAGACAACAAATCAGTGATGAGGTTTTTGTCACCGTTAGTATTTTTGTTGTCTATATATAAGCATAGTAAACCTGCAATGATAATGTAACCCTAAGTTTTTGTACAGTGTGCAAATGTTTTAACACTCCCCCCAGAGTCAGATGGCATGTTTCATTGATTTTCTAAGTGAGAATTGGTTAACGTCCTCTACAGAGAACAGAGATGTTAAATATGGTACTCTACTGCACATTTTAGTGCACAATTTCTATTCTATATATCAATTCATACATATATATATATATAATAGTAATATATATATATATTAAATATATAACTGTAATAGTACAGAAACGCTCCAAAAAAATTCCGAGCTGCTGCTCAGAACTGCGTGGGCTTGTCAGAATGCAAAATGATTCACAGCGGCGTCTCCCAGGCAACATAAACAACCCAGCGGTAGTGACAGTGGTGAGTGACACTGCCAATCTCTGTGGTTTAGCTTTCTACATTTGAGTAAAAAGTGCAACATGGAGAAGCTGTCTGACGGTCAGTTTAGAGATCTAATTTCAATGTGCAGATAATGTTGGAGAACTCAGGCTGCCATCTAATGACAGGTAGATCACGAACACATCGTCCTAATATCTGAACATTCAGCCCTAACATTATATCCATAACCTATAGTGCTAGCAAACTGCTGGACCAAACTCCTGAAATGGAAAACACATAAGCTCCCACTGTGAGCCGGCGCGGTATTGCAGGCAATTGTAATTATAAAAGTACAACTGCAGGGAAACACTGTGAGCCTTGATGTTTGAGTTTGGGACAGCTAATGTGATGCTAAGCTATTGTATCATTTAATTTCTGCAAGTAAGGTGACCGCTAGCTATCAATCTCTCAAAATTGAATTTAATTGCTTATAGTAGGATGCTGCAACAAGTGGCTAATGCTTGTAGCTACATTACAAACATCGGTGTAATAAACCTTCATAACAAGCAGTGACTTTATGTGAGGGAGAGGAACATATGTAACTGACGTATAGGCCTAAATATTGCTGACTCTAAAATTTAGTCCCCCCCGACTCAAAATCACACAGATGAAAATGACAGTTCTTTCAAAAATCTCTCAACAGAAAAGACCAACAGCAGTCTTTCTCTGTCAGTTCACAGTAAAAATATCACAAAAACTATAGATGATACATTTAATCTTGATAATGAGTTGGCAGAGGCTTTAACGTTTGTGTGTGTGTGTGTGTGTGTGTGTGTGTGTGTGTGTGAACTATGTTGCACAATAAGAGCACTGTAACCCTTAAATGTGATGTCAGAAGTTACGGAAAAAGTTAGACTTTTGGTATCTTTTAACAGATAGACTGCTAAAAGTAACCCCATAACAGTAACAATATACAGTAATGATACAGAGGGCTGAGTGAGTACACACCTGTACCAGAAGAAGAAGACAAATTTGTGGATGCTGTCTGTGTCTGTGTTAATGGAGAAGAAAATGTGGTGGTGTTGGAATCAGCAGTGGAGGTCAGAGAATCTGCACACAAGAAACACATACAGTGTAATTATTTACACAAAAAGACTTTTTCTGTAACTTCTATCATCACATTTAAGGTTTGCTCGTATTTTGTAGCTCTATCCTATATGCAGAGACATTATAGTTATCTATGTGAGTTATATGTAAACATTACAGATTAACACCTTTACATATATTTAAGCTACATACACAGCACTGTGTATATTTTAATGTATTGCCATACTTGTTAATATGTTGGCAAATATTTATTTATTTATTTATGTATTTATTTATTATTGTTTTTAATATTATACATTAAAAATCCATACATACTCCTGGTCCAACCAGCAATGCTGTAAACACAAGTAGGCCTACAGATGTCAATATACACCAATCAGGCATAACATTATGTGTCTGATCCACTCAGACCAGCACAACACACACTAACACACCACCACTATGTCAGTGTTACTGCAGTGCTGAGAATGACCCACCACCCAAATAGTACATGCTCTGTGAGGGTCTATGGGGGTCCTGACCACTGAAGAACAGGGTAAGAGGGGGCTAACAAAGTATGCAGAGAAACAGATGGACTACAGTCTGTAACTGTAGAGCTACAAAGTGCACCTATATAGTAAGTGGAGCTGATAAAATGGACAATGAGTGTAGAAACAAGGAGGTGGTCATAACGTTATGCCTGACTGGTGCATGTCCAAATACACTGGAAGTGTGTGTTATTTAAAAATGTGATATTGACTGTGACATTATTTATTTATTTTTAATTTTTTTATTAAATATATTTTATGTTATTTAGGTTTATTAAATAACTTTTGAAAAGTGATAAATATTAAACTTTATATATTT